>NC_143560.1:94387500-95587500 GCF_054136105.1 Typopeltis vanoorti | reverse complement strand
CATACCAAACTTACTGTGTGGGAGGGTGGGGGATAATCCTGCCGGAAGTTCGACTTAAATCAACGACTTATCCCTATTTTCCTTCTGATATACACAAAAATTAGCAGAGCAAATCGCTACTCTCCATTTTTTTTTTGCATGTAACTACTTAATTCTTTCCGTCTATCATCTTTGTATCTGAATGCACAGCTTTGCTGGTTATTACAGCGCATCGCACTCTCTTTCTCATTTGACAAACCATGTTACATCCTAAATGAACAAAACTTTTAGAATCTCTACTTTTGTAATCTTAGCTACTGATATTCCAAGCTATTATTCACTTGAATTTTGATAACTTTTACTTTTTTACTTTTACTTTACTTTCATTTTTACGGTTTTACTTTTCGTAAAAATGAACTCTTTCTCTTTGGTTCCACGTATTACTTTACCTCTCGACAACTATCAAACCCATACAAATCACGAAGTCCACCAAAAGTGAAACATTCTTCACACGTTTGTGTTAGTTCTTTTGAAGGTTCCTTCAAAATTCTTGACTCGGTACAGAAGAAAGCAATCAAGTTAATCCGCGACCGCTCTCGCACCGATTCAGAATTCCACACTTCATGGAAATATCTGAGGAAATGCATGAAATGATTCAGTTTTTGCTTCATGCATTGTCTACAGATATTTTCATGGTTTGGGATCAGTATTTCCCTCACTTTCCTCGAAACTGTTAAGTCACGTGCATCAGTCACCATCGTTTTGCGAACGGTTTCATAGCACCGTGCTTCGATCACGTGCTAACAACACCGTTGTGCAGGTCAATTCCAAATTACAACAAATTTTCTTCTTCCCTCATTTCCTCGACTACAAATGTCCTTATAGATATTCAAAACAAGTTCCTTCTTTCTTCTCAACATGAGGCATTGTAACCCTGAAGCTTAAACAAGTATGCTTAAGTACGGGTTTGGTTCACCTCAGAAGACAGGCAGAAATTTTAAATTATAATTACTATAAAAGTGCGTAAAAGCCTTCACCTTGGCTGAATCTTATATGGAAAAATAAAAACAGCTCTATATTCATCCACAAATTCCCACGTTTCTTTTAAGTAATGGAATACTAAGACAACTCATGAAAATGATAGTAATGTTCTGTGTCACTTTCGATAAACTGAATTCTAAGAATCTTCTTTGAAGTTTCCAGCACAATTATGTTTGTCGACTTGGCTCAGTGGATATTTTTATCATTTCGTTAATAAGCAGCAGTTCCTGCAAGGGGAAAAATGGACTTTTCTTAGTAATTATATGAATTATTTTCTTTTAACATTGCTTGCTTATTTCTGAGTTGGTGATGTGGAAATTCTGTCGTCGTTAAAATAAAACTTTGATTTAATGTTAATGTATAAAGGTGCATCGCAGTGGGTTATTCACTCTGAAAATTTATAGTCATTGAACAATGTCAAGCGGGTGGCTAGAACAACAAATCCTAATGATTGTACTTCAAACAAGCGAAGTATTTAAGTTGCACTATGTCATTAAACAATAGAGAGAAGGGATGGATATTTCGTTGATGTATAATGTTATCAGAGTGTTGTCAAAACCTTAACCAATTAAGAAGTTCATTGTTTAATTAAATACGCAGCTTAAAATTCAGCATATTTTTATTAAGCGCCTGACATTTATCATATATAAAGTTTCACACACTTGTAAAGTAAAATAGAAAGATTTCACTTAACTTAAGAGAACTCATATTGGGTATTAAATTTATTGAAATTATTTCAGAAAAAAAATTACCAATTAAAATTTTCAGAAATTAAAATTTCGCATTTCTACTATGCAGAAAATGTTCATCCAAGCACGATATATGATTCTTTATGCTTGCTTTCATAATATTCTTACTGGGCAGAAACAGAGGAAATTATTAAACAAGAGTGATAAATTTAGCATTTCACTTTTTATGGGGGGGGGGGGGGGTAAATGCGTACCGTAATCAATCATAGATATGAATGGTAGGGGAGACAAATTTGCTTTTGCAGTTGAATACAAATTAATACCTGCATATTCACTGGATTACCCCCTTTATATTTTGAACAGATCAGCTAAAGATTACTTTCAATGTTGATTAGTGAGGAGAGAATGAAGAGGAAGGGTTGATTATACTGGTTCTGCAAGAAACCGTCAGGTGAGCTCCTAATGTACATTTAAAGCAGTATGGCTACGCATTAATTTCTTTATTTTCACCTCATGAAGGCATCAATCAGGCTTGGCCATGAAGTCAAGGACTTATTGATGTTGAGTTGATTTTGTATTGTGTTGGCGTTGCCATCAGACTTATAAATCATCTTGTTCCTCGTCCTCAGGCGATTATGTCGTTTCCCCACAGCTCCGTTTGTTAGAGGTAATGGGAGGTATTCCATAATTCCACGAATTTAAAGTGTAATACGGAAGTGACACTCGTATGACTTAAGCGGAGGCAACAGTCTTTCATGGAAATAAGCCACTTATCGGTAGTCATTGCACATATTGCTTGTATGATGCGTAGTAGCTGGAGAGGGTCTAGGTTTTTTTTTTTTTTTTTTTTCATTTGATGGATTCAGGTCAGCTGACTTATTCTATCCTCGAAGCAGTTATGACCCTGACTATGAAGGACTGAACTACTTTTTAAAGCACTGCTTCAGGTTTTGAATGTGTCTCACGGTGTAAACAAGGTCTAGTTGATGCATCTTTCATTCATTAATTTTTATTAATAAATGTCAAAATTGTTAGCAAAGTTCCAGAGGCATTGAAAGTTTGTAGGAACATTAATAAATACGATCTGACCTGTGCACAAAAAAAAAAAAAATAATAATAAATAAAAAAAAACCGACTAAGAACTAACTTCGAGAAGAGATTTCAAACGATATGATCTGCAATCAGTAGACGTCGCTACATGCTTACGTAAAACAGAAAACCGTACTACTGCTCTGAAATGCAAGCACTGGGAAGGGTTGGGCATCGCTGTTATTGAGAACTACGGCAGAAGGAACTTACACTATAAGGACTGTCAGTGTATTATGTCTATTAACGGCTTGTGTTCTTCTGGCGGTTTTTCTGTTTTGCGAATGAAAACAAAAAGCTGAACAACAAAATCAACAACAGTAGGGGCAATATTCAGAAGTAGAAATGGCTTAAATTCCAGGCCAAAAAAAAAAAAAAAAGACTGTGTTTTTATCCCTCAAAACAGAAAGAAGTCGATGAGCTCAACTGCCAAACACACAATGAACTCATTTCATAGCCCCTGGGTGACAGCGTATATAACCCCAGTACTGTTGAGGTTATTTACGCTGTTATTAAACTATTGTTCAGTAGTACTGGTTCTTCCAGCCAGAAACCTTCCTAACATAAGAATTCGTTGTGTTAATCAAGAAAATGATAATTCACTATGATCCATCTGTAACTGACATTTCCTATTTACTTTCGCACGTTGACTTTATAGGTATTTTCGTAGTCGACATTCTCCCTCCCTTCGCCGAACTTGCCACCATCATTCCTTCATTTTCCTCTAAACGTAAATGCACAAACGGCTGCTGGTCAACATTCTTTTGCTATCCAACCTCTCCTTTTTTCATCTCATCTACCTCTGTGCTTCGAAATGTCCTTCCTGAAATAGTTTTCCCCAGAGACCGCGACTTTAAGTTGTGCAAAAAACACAACAGGTTCCTTGGTTCCTTCTTTCTCCCTAACCACTGTTTCTCAAAGTACCATTCCTACACACAATACTTTGTGTTACAAGGTTTTGTGACCTCTCGTGTGTGAAGTTGTTCCATGTTATATACAAGTTGATGTGTATATAACATGGAACAGAGCTAGATGCAAATTTGTGCAATTCCTACTTCATCAATGCGTGAAAACAGTCACTTTGCTTCTGCTAACAATAACACACAAACACAATGGTAAATTGCATAACTGGGCGTTTTCGTACTATAGTATGAAAACCATAGTTCTGTAAAGTATAAAGTACAGGAGTTTTTTTTTTAAAGTGAGAGAGAAAAAAAAATTTCGCTGTGAGCCAAAATTGAATTCTGTCATTAAATATTGATGAAGCTCTCGAAGACCACTTTTCTTGAAAATCTCTCGTGCGGTTCAAGATATGAAATATGTGATGACAGACGAAACTTCGTAGTTTTGTTTTAGGCATTAAAAACGTCTAAAACTGAAAATGTGCCCACAGCGTATTACATTTTAATCAGAAATTCTACATAAATAACTAGATATTTGCTATTACGTGACACCTCCAAGGACTCGTTATTTGGCTGACCTCTCGTTAGAATATCTTTTACGCAATGGTTAGCTGAAAACTGATGTTTTTTTTTTTTTTCAAGACATTCAAATATTTGGATATTAAACATTTTGTTTAATTGAGTAGATTCAGCTGAGTAGACTCAAAGTCTTATTTCTTTAATGTTCTTTAGTTTTATGAGTTTAAGCATGTCAACGTTCAGTAAATCACTTCTCTGAATGCGCAGAAATTAATTCGTAATCAAGGTAAAGCAGATCACCTTCAGCCGTTACACGCACACGTGAGAGTGTGAGTCAGTAACATATTTATGTGACACTGCACAATCTGTACAAGGATTTCCCGCTGCCAGCCCATTAGCAAACTGCGCAAAAGTTGCCAATATACCGGTATATATATATTTTATGTCAGATGGAGGTACCGCTGGCACCTTTCCAGATAATTCCTCGCCAAGACTGGAAACGTATTTTTTGTCTGTCGTTTTTAATCCTCTCTACTCAACTTATTATAACACGCTTGACCTGAGAGGGTGCGCCGTGCTCTTAACGCACTATGCTCTCACCTACGCACAAGATATACGGATAGTTAGGAAAGCCATGCCGCTTAACTGGGGAAGAGAAGGAATGATTAATGGCACAAAATGCAAGCGGGGCACTGGCGAGGTCGCAGATCAGGGTCATCATTTCAAGTTTCATTTCAGGTAACACTTGTTTGTACCGCGTAACAAGTGCAGAAACAGAAAAGGATGGTTGTCAAGTGATGCGTGGCGATTCCAAGAAAGCCCGAAAAGAACCACATCCTGTGTGTGTGTGTGTGTGTGTGTGTGTGTGTGTGTGTGTGTGTGTGTGTGTGTGTGTGTGTGTGTGTGTGTGTGTGTGTGTTCTTGCATATGTGATTAATAACATACTAAACACTTTGGCCAGAAATTCACTACATTATTTTTTGCAAATTACCCATAAATTGTCTATAAGAACCTGGAAAAATCATCGCATCACAAGGAGGCTGTGAATATCTCTAACGGGTTACAGCTCTTGTTCTCAGACTCGATATGGCCTCCCATTGAGTTTTGTTCATTCACACTCTCAAATTCGGAATTGCTGAGCTGGTGAATATCACAATCTTCAAAAGCAATATCAATGTTTTTATACTATTATGTGGCATTTGATTAATTTCATATGCAGATTAAGTGTAAGAAGTACTTTAAAGGATTTTAGACATTATTTTGGCTCTTGCTAGGACTATCGTGTTCATATCACGTGGATTGGTTAGGTTTAGTTCAGATTGAAGCCAAAGTAATTACGGTTATGGGATAAGTACATTATAACTTTTATTTCGTGATTTCCTCAACCTGTTCTGCAGGGAGAAAACCCAGAGTTTTGGGAGAAAAAACAATCTTGCTATCCCCATAACCGGTTGACTCGCTTTCAGTTTTCATGTTGACTGTGAATTCTACACTAAAGTATGACACCTGAAAACGGACAGAGGAGCACACGTAAATAACAGATGTATACACTATTCTTACACTGTTAGTTGTTGTTTCGGCCGTAATTCAAACTACTTCCAGTCAAGCTACATAACTGGTGTTTATTTTGTCGGTCAGTTGCGTGTTCTCAATTTTTTTTTTTTTTTTTTTGGGGGGGGAAGACTTTTTACTTCAAATTTTAAGAATGGAAACTTAACTGAAAAACTAAGGCGAGATTTGAACCCAAATTTTCCAACCACTGGCTGCTATTTCATCTCACTATATCGAGGAAGTAGCAGACTTTGTACATGCTTACAAGTACAGACATCTGTACTTGTAAACATGCACAGATGTCTGATGACCAAATGGTGACTAGTAAATAAACTTTGGGCATCCAAAATAACATGGGTATGAACTCCTATAATTATTACTTGGAAATATTTGAAGAAATATTTAATGAAACACTCTTTCTTTACAAATTACTATTTACTGCTGCCATATCAAATTACTCAGCGTTTGTTTATGGTTGGATTTGATAACTTTTCCACATATGTAAAGTATACTGAAACGATTCCTCATTAACTGCACTCTTCTTTATTAAAATAATTAAAAACTAAACCATTAAGTACACAGATAATTAAATCAACATTTAGTGCTTAATTAGCTCACTGTTTAAATCAGAATTGGTGTAATTAATAAAAAAGCATGAAATTAACTGGGTTGTATAGTCATTTAACTATACGAAATAAAGTATTTACACAACATTAATTTCAGAGAAATGATTTTAAAAAATCTTTCCACAACATCGAATTCGTTGTTAATTTTAAAGTTGATTTCATTCCACACTTAAGCCCATTACACAAGGACTATTCCAGTTTCTCTCCTTCGCATCTCGGGTTAAATCATTAGATAAGCATATGCCTATCACGCAGTCTAAGGAAGTACTCACGAGCATTATCACGCCATCAAGGGTTAAAAGGACACACAGCAAAGAGAGCAATACAAGCTAAGCAACTGTGCACTCACACTTTCTCTAAAAGTCGCACATTTTTTCTCAATAGTTAGCATCAGATGAAGATCACGTTTCAGGTGGAATATCGCTAAATTGTTTGGGGTGTGAGACGATGTTAAAAACTGTAGATTTCAATGAGCAAACTTCTGTGTGTATACTGCCATAATAATAATAAACAAAATTATATTTATGTACTAGAGAGAATGATCAGTTAACAAACCTAAGATGCCAATTATTTATTTGTTTTATTCACATAGCACAGAGATAGTGATAGCCATTCATTTGAAAGTCGAATCCCAATTCGGACACGAGAAACTTTTGGATCATCAGCAAATCTAATGAAAAAAATCAACCTACAATGCAGACAGAAACTTAAGAAATAAACATAAATCCATTGGTAACGCAAAAGAAACACACAGCAGATATTCAAAATGATCTCCATTGCCAGCCATGCGGATGTTGAGAAGTCAACTGACAAGCCTCGAGCGTTCATAAGTTTTTGGGTAGCGTCTGACGACAATGTATGCATGTTCAATATGTTCCTGCAGTTCATCAAAATTCCTCACTAGGGTAGAGTATAACAATCATTCCAATTGAGGGGGAAAATAAAAATCCGCCGGATTTAGGTCAAGTGACTGAAGAGGCCATATAACTCGCCCACCTCTACCAATCATCTTTGAAGAAACCTTTGATCAAGATATCCTCGGGCCAGATGACTGAAGGGTGGTGGAGTTCCGTCATGAATAAACCACTTTTCTCCTTCACGGCAAAAGAATGTCATCGAGCACATTATGGAAAATGTTTTCTACCACGTTCTGCCAGTCACGGTACAAAGGTCCTGTAAGCCAGTCAGTTTAGTAAAACATACAGCCCTATTAATTTGTCTCCAAACATATATGCCCATACGTTGATGGAAAATTGCTGTTGACACGTTAACTGAACTGCATGTGGATTTTAATTGGTCCATGTGGGACTGTTCTGATAACTGAAAACACTATCTCGAGTGGACATCTCCTAGTCTATGAAAAGAACACCAAAGAGAAATCGTTGGACGTGTGTACATTGTTGTAGAGGCCGGTGAAAAATGTTAGTGGACGATGATGACCGGCTAGAAAACTGCTCGAGTCCGCTGGAAATGGTAGGAGCAAAGTCAATTTTCATGCAAGTTATGCCATACAACTGCTTAGTAAACACCCTCTTCTACTGCAATTCTTAGTATGCAGGTCCGTGGATTCCGTACCACAAGCGCAGCATGTTTTATAGTACCATCACGCTTCTTGATCTCTGCTCCTCCCCCCTCCTTCCTTCCCGTGGGTAAGAAAATAAAGTTTCTATTTTGGAGAATAGGAGGGGGGAGGGTATGAACTTTTCTTAGGCATCAGTCATACTCAAGAAATTATGCCCGACTATATCTCTAAAAAACCGATCCTCTGAACAGGCAAGTGATGACCAAGAAGAAACTGCACCGAGATACGTTTTCCAAATAGACTGCTCAGTATAAAATACTGGTTTGAGTGACTGCCCTAGGATAAAGGAAATGAGTTTTGTGTATATTAGCGGTGCATTTTTAGTAATTTCTCGGAGTTTCTTCCTCTCGCTCTGTTAAAATGCAACATTCATTTGGACGGAATTAAAGTGCTTAGCATCAAGCAAATGATGTTTGATTTCCATGGCAAAAGCTGATGTGAAAGTACAG
Source organism: Typopeltis vanoorti (assembly GCF_054136105.1). Classification (NCBI taxonomy): domain Eukaryota; kingdom Metazoa; phylum Arthropoda; class Arachnida; order Uropygi; family Thelyphonidae; genus Typopeltis; species Typopeltis vanoorti. The sequence goes on along the minus strand of NC_143560.1, from coordinate 95,579,076 downwards.
GTGCTACGAACATCAGCCTTAAGAATGATGCGTTGCTTATTTTCAAAAAAAAGAAGAAAGTAATAGTCACAGCGAGTGTATATATATATATATATCCTAATTGAGTTAAAATAACTCAGAATGAGAATGTTTATGACATGAATCAATTGATACCTGTAAAGACCACTTTCTTAAATCACCATTATTAGAAAATCGTTTCCGACATCGTTATCGGATTTTAATAGCTGTGTTTAGTACATTATCTCGTACCAATTTCATATACAGAAGAATGCTGTTTTTCAAATGCTTGCGCTGGCTGAATTAACATTGTGTGGCTACTGTTATCGGCCTACAAAATAAAGACGATAATCAACAGCAGATATCATAGATGCGCATTACACGCGGTTACATAGCGCATCGGATAAGTCATACCGATAGGCTCAAGGGTGACATATTTTACATTTCACAAACTCCGATTTAAAAGGAAACAACTAAATATAATAATATATAAATAATTATGCCACGTTAATTCAGATTACAGACTAAATCTATCAGCCATTAAGACCATACAGGTGAACTGCATTGTAATTCAATTCATTTTGTGACTTTAGCAATGCAATGAATTTAATGGGTGTGCGTGAATTCAACCTGCAATGCAATTTCACATAAAAAAAATAAAAAAAATTTTGATCCTTCGCCCATACGTTTTCTCATAGTCCTAATGCTATGCTAATTTCGAAAGCTTTAAACACTGTACTCGTGCTGTTAGATCAAGAACACTTACAAGGGATCAAGAATATAATCTCCAGTCTGCCTTATCACTATTGCCTAACATCTTAGTAAGACATATTCCTGTCAGTAAACTTTTTGTTGTTGTTGATATGTTTGATAAGTTGGGACATTTTAGCAGAAGCCTCGTCAATGATTGTGAGGTGTTTCCTACAGAGTGGTTATTTCGACTCGGGAAACATATCGAAGTCTGGAGGATTCATGTCAGGCCTGGGAGGAAGTGAGAGGAAACACTTGTCCAGAGCCATCACCAGAACGTCAGACTAGTGTAATCAGTTAACAAAGCAGCTATACTATAGTTAATTACGTATTGTGATGTAGCTTGTGTTTTGGTCTATATATGTATTTGTACTCGCATATGTATTCCTGGTGATGACCTTAATACTCATATAGGCATCAAAACGCCGAGGGTGATTTTTCTTAATTAATTTTAAGCAAAATAATTGCTCTAACACGCGTTTGTCTCCATAATTTAAACACAATGAACATCAAGCAACTAAGACAATGCCCAGGACCGGCAAATTTAGAGGGCGACAAAACCGGCAAAATTGTATCTCAACTACAAAAACACTTTTAAAAAAAAATCACGTTTTCTGGAATTTAGAGGAGACAAAATAGTTTTTGCCTAGGGGAAGGAGCATATACCTTAACAATGGTCTTGCACTTGCCATCCATACTATTCCACAAGATCATATACTACACTAGGAACACGTGCAACCTTCCACTATCACGCCTTGATACGTGACGATTCATCCTCCATTTTAATCTTCTTTCGCAGAAGATCAGAACAGAAACGAGCATACGATGTTTTTACTTAGAATCTAGCAGACAACATGAAGAAAGAAACCACTGCATCATCCCGTTGACCACGCATGCATGCGTGAAGTGCAGAACGTTTGAAATAACCTTCGCAGACTCGCCTACAAAAACTCCGAACTGTATTACGACATCATCTTCAAAATGCATTTATTCATACATTAAGCGACTGCACACATTATCGAATGGCAGGTACACGGAAAATAGGCCGGAAGCAATTATGGCTACGAGATCAATGGATTATATCTGTTAATTGCGGTGTCCTCAGGTCTGTATGCCATTTTGTAGGACGAAAACAAGTTTCCGTGATCAAAAACCCTACCGCCTCCATGAGACCAATTAACGCACCTTCACCTGAAAAGTCTTTATAAATGTACTTCGTCTTAGACAAGATTCGAACGCAGTTATTTCTACCCAAATAGCATCTTCATTACCGATTGATGCTACAGAGGCTCCATTCAATTACTTTCCTAATACAATCGCTAAAACAAATTCTCCGCAGGAAATGATCAGCCACTACCTTTCTAAGGATTTATTTCAAACGGATATAGTTGTGCATTACATAGGTATAACGATTTTAAGGGAAACTGAAGCCTTATTTCCAGTATTAAATGAGGAGTGGAAAGAAACTTACTGCGAATGTCTCACTCCCTTCGTTTCAAATATCAGAATTAAAAGCAAAACAAACAAAAAACAAGAGAGGAAGAAAATGTTCAGTAAGTGGCCGTTCGCTTCACAACAAACGTCTCATGAAACTAGATGCTGTTGAAATCGCGTAATCGTTTGATGGAGTACGTATTGAGAGGGCTTCTCATTCTCCCTGTGACATACATTTCTTTACGGAGTAGCGCTGCTCGGCCTCACTATCTGGGTCATAAGAAATAAAAACAAATACCTGTGCTTGTAAACGAAGTCACTGTGACTGGGAATGGATGTGTGTGTGTGTGTCGTTAAACAAAAGGATGCTGCAGGGTGGCTTAATCATAAAACTTTGACACACTTAAAACCATTCACTTCCTGGCTGACGCCTTAATTGAGGTCAAAGGGTGAGAAAGGCAATCTAGAGTAAATTAATGCAAAGCAAAGAAACGGGAATCGGAAGACATACCATCCTTACATCAGATTGAATGACTGTCCGGGATAAATATGAACCAAAATTCATAAGCAAAACAAAATATTACCGCCTTAGCAGTTTTATAATTAAAACCAAAGTCACTAAGCCTAGTCAGCACTGCATAATTTCACAGAGTCCTAAGCCTGGCGACATGGGGTGCCCTCTTAAAGGGATTTGATGTAGAAACTGTTTGACATAATAGAAAAATGTAAATATAACATTTGATAATACTTTTAAAACTTACTGCTTACTAACAAGCCAATTTTATGAGCTATGTCGAAATTTTTGTTCTTATTTCATTTTATCAAGATAGTATGATTAGATTAATTTAGCACAGTAAGATAATATCTTATTGTGCTAAATTTCTTCAGCATCTTAATTGCTTTTGTCACTTCCATAATTTATGAACCGTCAGAATAAACGGCTGAACGTGTTCCTTGGTAACATACTTCCCGTACCGCTGCTATTTTGCATCTCTTGTTTCACTTGAAACAGTTTGCGATGTGTATTTCAAGAACAGACCTACTGACTCATTGCTTAGATTCATTGAAGAAGCCTTACAATCAACGTCTAATTCATCGTAGTTCTTTCAACATCCTTTCCCAAATTTTGATTGAAATTTGTTTGATACAAGTTCAGTTAATCCTTGTACTACCTCATGAAGCTGCACATAGAAGTTTATATAAGCAAAATACCTACCATCTAGATTTTCAATTACGCGCTCTGTAATAAATTGCACAACATTTCCTATTGGAGATAAGGGAATTATTTCGATTATACATGTTTCTATTCTTAATGTAATGTGTGTCATAAGTATGTATGTTATCGAGCTGGTCAAGTTATACTGTGAGTAAACATAGAAAAAGAATTTCTTTTTCTTTCTACCTGGAAGTATTCCAGTATCTGACGAGTTTCGGCGCTTTAAAAAAGATCCCTCGCAGCAGTAATGGTCACAATCTACTCTTAGCAAAATTAGCAGAGCAACTCACACGTTGAAGCAAACATCGCTGAGATGTGTCAAATTTTTCAGCGGTAAAGCTTGAATGTGAGCAAGATATAATAAAGATGAGTCGGTTCAATGAAAACGATCCAAGTTGATTGCACAGTTTATTCAATCATTTAAAACTTAGCTTCGTAGTATCGTTGCACAAAAAATTGCGGTTATAATTTATGATTGTGGGCAAGTGTAATTTTGTCCAAGAGCTGACTCTCCTGGTGGCGCTGTTGTGTGCAGAATATCATCTGTTCATAAAAGCGTACGGATTATCTATTTTATCTGTTTATATGAATAATAAATACTTTAATTATTATTTCCGTGCTAAAGAGCATACCACAATTTCAGGATCTTTACAACAATCATTAATATGGACAATTCCTGTTCGTATTAATACGAATAATGAATATAACTGGAATTAATAATAAATACTATTAATACTATAAATAAATAATAAATTTAATAAATACAAGCTCTACGAATGTCCAGTACCTTTAAGATGGCATACATTTCCGAAAACATACCTCATATGATGAAAGTACTTCACAAAACAGTTACATGAACACTTAGGAGACCAATACAATGGGGATACGGGTGTATGAACGGATTTGCTACAAAAATAGCACAGTTACAGACACAAAAGTTCTCTAGCTTTCCCCCATCTCTGCAAGTTACGAGTATGAATCCTACTGTGACATAGATGTGTGTGAATGTCTTTAGGTGGCAGGTGACTTTCTTCACTCAGTGTAAAGCCCTCGCCTGCTTACAGTGAACTAAAGGTGGCTTGAAAAGTTGAAAAACTTGAGGGTTCTTCGCATTACAGGGGAATTCGAATCCATGTCTTTCAAACTCATATGTTTTAATTCCAGTTACAAAATCCTTGTCGACCGAGTGATTAATATTATCATCGCAATGTACAGAGATTATGCATGGTGCTCGGACGAGTCAGAGGTGGGGGCAAAGCATGATGAACAGTTAAGAAAACAGAAACCGCAAATATTACAAAAGATGAATTAATGGAGAAGAGAGGCTAATTAAGGAGATGATTGCTGATACTGATAAACTTCACTATTCTCTTTACAGACATCCAATTAAGAAAATCTTAAAAGGAAAGTCAGGTGGAAGGCAACAACCGGACAGACCAAGGCATGATGTGGCGGAGGGTGAGAGGAGTTTAGAATGAGAAGAATGGAGGAACAATGTTGAGGTCCAGGGCCAATATGGCTTGGAGTGAAAAGGTAATACACTTATTACTTTCTGATAGTAATATTATTACTATATTATCTTATCTTTGTCATTTTATACTTAAATTCGAAACTGGAATATGTTAAAATTCGAAAATTTAACGTTCTGTCCACCTGTTTCTCTTAAAAGAAAGAAATGTCCCATAAATCAACTTCTTAAACTCTTGAAATTAAGCATGTTTTTTTAGTATGCAGAGTTAAAATATAATGCTTTTGTTAATCACCTGAGTCACGCTGATACGTTTTTCAACTAGTGCATGTAAAGCGGTAGAAAACTCTGGACACCAGTACAGTAATGTGTATAATATATATGATAAGGTTGTACTGCAAGGATAGTGAAAATAACAAGCAACGTTGTACTTATATAAGAGTAATAAATTTATGCAAATTGTCTGTTTTCTGTTTATTATATCTCCAAAACATTTTTATGTTGATTCTATACATGAGAGGTCAAAGAAGCACATCAGTACAGCGTATGAGTTTCAGGCGAGGATTGAGAATGAAGTTTATTGACATTTCTATTGAAGAGTTGCAGGTTGAAGTTGTATGGGAATACTTCGTGAGGAAGGCTGCTGCAAGAGACAGAGGATGGAATAAATAAGACCTCTTTCCTCCAAAACCTGATGTGCCTTTTAAGAAACTTAAACTGTTGGGGGAGAGAAAGGAATGTTGTTTTTCTAAAAAGTCAGCGCTTCGGTTTATAGTTTCGAGTATATTGGAGCACAACATTACCAAGCAGTAGTATTTAACACGAAGGGGGATGAAAGACTATACAAATACACTTGGGATATTATTAGTAAGGTAGGTTAAACATTTTAGAAACGAATTCTGTCCAGAAAGCAGATGAAAAAAATGTTATTTAAACGGCAATTATTATTTATGAAAATTCAGATATTATTAACGCAAAAATTGATATCTCTTCCGCAGAAAGCTAAGATAAAAATACTTTAAAAATTACTAATGAATAAGTTCTGCGTACGAACATGGATTTTTGATTTGCAGATTTTTGATTTTACTTCTCAGGCAATCATTCTTGGACAAATACAACAACGAGGAAATAGGAAACGGTTCTTGCTACCAAGTCGTGTAAACTCAAAACATACTCACGATGTTAAATAATAATAATAATAATTGAGGCTACGTTCAAATGTAATTTTAGTTGTTTCTAAACTGATTATTTTTATAAGTAAAAATTTTAAGCAAAATTTATAAATCAAAAATTATTAAAAATGGATACATCGTACTACTGGTACTGCAATCCACAAATATATATATAACTGTTTTAGCAAATTAAGTTTATTGAAGACAAGTCAGAGCTGCGAATTCACTAGACAGAAAACTGAAATGTCAAAGTCACTATACTTGACATTACAAATCAGCACTGAAAAGATGATTTTTGGTTCCATTTGTTTTATTTTTACTTAAGGAAACAAAGGCCGACAATCGAGGAACTACAGAAAGCTGCTAAGTTGGGCTATCATAACCGTCCTTTCATGCAAATAAAGGTGAGCTGTACTTCCGTAAACACGGCTAGCAAACTTTTGCAAAGATGAGCACGTACTGGTTATTCCTGACTTAATTGTGGGACCACTGAAAGGACATTGACATTACCAACACTGGAAAGATTCCGCAAACTCGCTTGAATAGAAGATAAAATAAGCAAATAGGACAGCAATCGGCAAATATTTCCAATTCTTGATTTACCAAATCTGTAATCAAATTTACACGCGGTTATCACTGAAGCTGCAGCGATATAAGTCTTTTTAAACGTGTAAAAATCAAGTGTATTGGAGTCACCCACCAAGAATCGCTGCTTCATGACCCGAATATTCGCAGCCTTTTCAGCAACTAAATATAGATTCGAACTCCCACAAACTTTAAATTATATGTCAGTGCTACGACAACCGGTGTGGCGTCACCTCCGGTACATTATAGTAAAAACGTGACTTTACACCCAGTGCCCTTCGCTTAGTTGCCTTGGAGCTATCACGACCAGACAGTCTACGTGCAGATGGTGAAATTCTGCACAACAAGTACACTCCCATTAGGATTTCCTTCAGTGACTTACGTCATTTAAGCAACTTATGTAGAAACACAATTTCGGCATCAAAAAACTAGCAGAGCGAAGTTGAATGTTTCTGGATCAACTAATGTAGAAACATCATGCACGAATGTTTGCAACTATATGAAGGTTAATCGAAAGTCTTCGCTAACATTTTTTTAGTGGGCATACTCTATGAATATTTCAAAATATACAAAATAAAATTTAAAAAATAATAATTTCAAATGTTGAGGCATATTCCATCATTCTTTAATATTTTTGCTTTGTGCGATTTTTTAAATGCTTCTGGGATCGGCTACCACTCGAAATCATTGGCAAATTACTGATTTTACACGTCGCTGCTTGGATAATGGCAACCAGAAAAAGTATCTTCATCTCCCAGTGCGAGACCACCGATCCGCTTATTGCAGGCCTGAAGGGACTTGAAATGTTTCATGTTTTGTATATCGACTATGGCTTCTTGATTATGTAAATAAATTTATATAAATAAATTTAAAAAAAAAAAACTTAGCCCACCGACTGCGCTAATGTACTATAGGTTTACAACCTTTTTCCGGTTAGAAGTCATATGAATAGGGACCGACAAATGTGAAGTCGAGCATTATTACGAAGCAGGAATGCTTCATATTGTAGCCAGTTATCAAGAACCCATTTTTGGACAGCAGCACGTAACCTGTTGTAATACGATTAAGTGTTTACAGTTTGCTTTCTCTTGACCGGTATTGTGCCTTTATAAAGTGACTGAAATACACTTGGATGTAGTTACTTATTGCAGACTGCGTGATTCCGATTGTCGTCTGAAGTTAGAGTTGCATGATGTCTGGTAATTGTGTATGAACTGCACAACTTCATTTTCTTTGTGTGTGTGATGAAATGACACTAAAATGAGAGATCAGGACGGGATGTTGCAGCAGTTGTGCACGGGATTTAAGAGGTATAGAAAGAGATAGCCTATAGCCCATGCCAGTCTGTTTAACAAACATCTGTTAATGTAATAAAATACTCAAACCATCTGAGACATGGACTGTAAATGAAGATATCCGGACCAGAAAGTGTTCTCGTAAACTGGAAATCTCCTGATAATATACTCGCGACATTTACCTTGGGCTGTTAAACACGTAGGTTAAAATCTCATCTAGGATGAGAGGATTCTTCATGAAGGTTTATCGACTGAAGTTAGTTGATGTCATAGCAAGATTTTTCCTACTCGAAACTCTGGCTTTTCATTCTGCAAAGCAAAAGAACAAGTGGGAGAACGCACGCAGCTAATAGGTAATACTAGTGACACAGCCTTAGTTGATTCAAACAATCCCAATCGTAAACTGGATTCGGATTTGCAGTCAGCCTTTTACTAGCACCTGATCTGATGCTCCACTATGCAGAGATCTTGTGTATATTTTAGATAAATCCATCCATCCAAAGATATACTGAGATGGATTTTGATAAAATTAAAGAATTAATGGTCTACTTAAAGTTATTATTTGAACTGCAGATTATATTTTCCTAATCTGATTAGAGCTTATATTTAGGTAGTTCTAGAATTCGCGCAAAAGTGAGTCAACGGAAAATCAAAACGATTGTAACTAATTACTTTGCGCAGATTTTGATTAATCCTGGAGTAGAAAACGGGGGGAGGGGATTGTTTAACCCGATCAATAACTGATCGAGTAAAACATTTAACATTTAAACAGATATTCTCTGCACACTAATGGAGAATCGATGTGATATATAATCTGTTTTTCTTTTCAATAACATCTAGAACAGAACAAGGCCTCTTAAGATTCTGACTTTCTTTGTATCTTTCAATAGTCATCCGCCTGATTGAAGGCTTATGGTAGTGACAACCACTGCTATAAAACAGCCAACCGCGCAATGCTGCTAAATGATCCTGATTTAATGAGAGGGTACAAACTCGCTCCTCCTAATCAAATGGCACTCTGGGGCAATGACGCATTCCCCGCTTTTCCACAGAATAAAACTGAATCCCAATAAAGACAATTTTATAATGACCCACCGGGCGGTTCTAATATCGGAGGAACTTTAGACAAACTAATCTGAAGAAAATGAGTTGCTTCCGACTTCTGATCTACCGAACGACGCTGGCAACGGTTACAAAACTACAACAATCAAGCAAACGGACGCAATACGATGCTTCCCGTTGTTCCTTACAGCGCATTTCTAGCGAAATCCAGCTCAAAGGTGGTGTTACCATGACTACAGTGGTATCCATTGAAGATCGCTTTCATTAGGTTGTCAACACTCAAACTAGAGTGAAAGGAATATAAGAGCACTCGAGGGCTACTTTAATCTTGCGGACAATGTCGACTCGTACCACGTATTATACTTAGTCAAGGGATGCGCGCGTGCGTGTGTGTTAGGAAGGGGAATGGGAAGTTATGCAGTAGACAGAGGTTTGCCGAAGCTCGGTTCTTCATTCATTGACGCAACGTAGTTTTCCAAGTTCGTTCGCTTTCAACAGCTGGAATGAAGTAAAAAAATAAATAAATAAATAAATAAATAAAAAAAACCTCACTAGTTTATGAAGGAAAAAAAAACAAAATTTTAGTAAAAAAATTGATTAAATATTTTGATTAATAACACCAGTAAGCAAACAAAAAACGCAGTAGCAACGATTCTTCTGTCTTATTAATCATCTAATAAGACAGATAATCATTTGTTATCGCTTGATAAGACCAATCAGGTACATATTTTAAACACGTGACTGTCAAATTTCCGAGTATAAATTTTGCAAAATTTCAATTAAAAAAAATAAAGCATATTGGCCTCATTCAAGCTTTTACTCCTTTGCTAGAATACCCAACATCAAAGTAACTGTCCAAGAACATAAAACTTGCATTCTAAGATAATCACTCCCTGTGAAGAATCGGAGTTACGAAAACAGTTTCCAGAAAATTGTGCAATGAAATTCGATCCTTGAGGAACTACTTGTTTAAAATAGATACGAACACTAAAGAGCTCATATATTCCAAACATACTTCCGTAATGAAAACTATTTTTTTCCAGTTCCGACTTTGCAAAATTATTAGTTGACTCAGCGAGATCACAAAACTAGCTTTATATCTGTATTTCAACACTTCAAACTTACCTATAAATTTCACTAGCGAAATTTAAAAAAATAATAATAATAAAATTCAGTTTTATTAGTATCAAGCATGTAGAAAAAAAAATCAGGTAATTTATTAAGCTTATGGTTTCAAAAAAAAAAAAAAAAAAAAAACGCCTCAACAGGGAAACCGGGATGATATGAAAACCGCTCATGAGCCTGGAAAATATACGGTTTGTTTCTCGTCATGATTTAAAGAATAATGTCTTTTTTTTTTTCCTTTAAAGAAGGCTCACACGAAGAGAAGTGTTTTTTCCCCTTCTTGTGAGCGAAAGGAAAAAACCTGAAACTTTTTCCTCCTTAAAGCAAACAAACCGGTAGGCGAACACACGCAGTTAGCAGCTGATTTAATAGATAAAATAGAGTAGAATGATTGCATAGGGCACAGCTTATTAATTGTGACCTTAAATAACGACTAGAAATAAAAATATTTTCTGCATAAATAATTATAAGAAGCGCGTTTTACTGTTTTAGAAGGAAATTAAAAGCAAAAAAAAAAATTGTTAATTCTATCGGAGAAAGGTTGTAAACATAAAGCACATTTATTACTGTTAGGAATTAGATAATCCTGTTAGACGTCTAGCAGGGATTTCAGGAACAGGATTTCAAGCTACTTCATGTCTCCATACCATCCAAATTTCCAGTTACATTAAAAAAAATCTTATTTTTGAAATTTGCAGTGAAAAAAAAATATTAAGCAAGCATCTCCATGAAGTTCAGACTCATCGCGAGAGGACCACACAACCATCCTACACTCAATGCAGCTCCTGAAATTCATTCATTCACCAGTAATTCGCTCACAAACCTCCAACAATTCATCCCACCATTCACCAGCCACAAAGCAAAAAAAAATTTGTCCTCACACTCTGATAGCAATACTTTTACTAAACTTCGAAGGATGACTCCCCTTATTCTTGCCTCCTCATATCATGTTATTGTAAATTTGCTAGGCATCTTTCCATAGAATCTCTCTCTTTTGCAACTTATCTTTCTATCATATCACTTCCCCTTCAGTCTTTATCAGCCAATTTTTATGACAAACTTTCAATCCCTTGTCATACAAGTCGTTCCACAGACTAGTTCACTATTTTTACTATTTTGGTTTTATCACCTCTGGGTTCTTTCCCTTTCCTCATTTCCCAGAAACCGAAGGGATCAAATCTCAGTAAAATCAAATCTGAGCAAAGCCTTGAAAAGAGAAATAATTTCGTTATCCCCACTTGTCAATGCATTTTTCAATGTAAGAGATCCTCTGTGCTATTTTGCTCATTTTGACGTTGTCTTTTGAACTTCAGTTTCCTGTCCACTATCATTCCTAAATCACTGGCCTCGTTCAATAAAACCCCATCAGTATAAAGTGCATAACTTTGCACTTTGTCACACTGAACTGTAAACCATTATCCATGGCTCGCAAAGTCAGTTTATTAAAGTTACGATGCAGGAACCTTTACTAGGAGTTTTCGACCAAAGATGCGTTAACCGGTTCCATACGGTGGTAACATTAAAAAATTCTCGGATTTTTCATCCCGCAAAACAAACCGGCCATAAGAACACACGCAGTTAACAGGCGTAATGCATTGGCCTCATGGACCGAGTTGATTCAGCCGTAAATGTAAAGCAATCAACACTGCAGAATATCTGTCACTTTTATTTACTATTATCCTGACTAACTTAGGATCATCAGAATAATTCTCATTAGATCAGCTTCCTAAAAATAACCAGAAGTATGTCTAAAGCTTTAAAATTACTAGTAGAGCTGCCCTCTTTCCCTTGAGCAGCCAATCCTGCTGCTGAATGACGTCACAGGGGAACAGTTCGAGAATAGTGAAAGGGCGGAAAATTGTAACAGCTTGATGATAGGCTTAAAATCTAATTTCTCCGGTTCCGCTTCCTCGATAATTTATTATTTACTTATTTTTTCGGTAAAGTATGGAGACTTACAATTGTCGTTATTGCATATGCATTATTCCTAACAGGGGATTCCACTGAAACAAATAGACTACTTAAACTCAGAAATATCAGCGGTTTCAAAATTTTCTTCGTCGATTGCATGCCAAAAGCTACTTTGGTGCAAAATTGAATCAATCGGTTAGTTATTCAACTTGGGTGAACCCAGGAAGAATAACTGCCAGCCATCAAGGATTCATTCCTTTACTGATTTAAAGAATGACTTCATACTGACATTGGTCTGATTCTGGGAGGGTTGGGATATATACGGTCGTTTCGGCCACGAGGTAATTGCAGTATTGCCTAACTGCGGCATCTATCCTGATCTAGTTTCGTAGCCTACTTCAAGCAAGTTCGGTGCTTATAAAGACCTTGTTGCATCGTGTGTTATTCGGTAAACCGTATTCTTTACCGAAAGAATGGGGAAAGGGTTGTTTGAAAATAAGAGTCCAGTAACATCACTTTATTTGCAATGTCAACATGAGAGCTGTTGCTGGGGATACCGACGACAGCATCCAGACGATATCATCCCTATTAGAGGCCTTTTAATGCACATGTTTGAGAAACTGGTCATTTGGTATTGTATCTGAACGTGACATTAATCACCAACAGGGCCGGTTGTATCGTTAGGCGAACCTAGGCAATCGCCTAGGGGCACTAAGACTTCGGGGCGCCAGATTTTGCTGCATAGTTCGGGGAAAAATTACAACCTTCGAAAAAAATTATATAGAAACACTGTATAGGAGCGCCTAAATTTTCTTTGCCTAGGGGCATCAGATGCTCTCAGACCGGTCCTGATCACCAATTGTTTCGAGCAGTGCAACGCATCTTGAAATGAAAAATCAGATATTCGCAAGCCTTTGGCTACTTAAAACAAATGCTTAAGGTAGTAAATAAAGAGCGTTTAAAGACAGAACGAAGCGAGCATTATTACGCCGCGTGGAAACGTATATCCAAGTAGAAGCAAACATTTTCAACAACTATTAAAAGACTTACTGATATTCATTTTTATTTTCCAATTTTATCGTAAATGTTATGATTTTTAATTCTATAATAAACATTCAGTATGCAATATTCAGTTATTTCTTGTTCGGGTAGTATCGTTTAAAAAAAGAGGGCAAATAATGAAAATAGAAAATTTATTATTTCATTATTACCGTTAGGAAACTTATTCTAAAGTGAAAATTCGTGGATATGTTTCGGATGGTTGGCCGACTATGCGGGTCAACCATCCGATCCCACAATGGCATTGATTTGTGCGGATCTTGTGATTTTCACAGCTTGGTGTGAGATCATTTCCCGCTTACTGGTGGCCTGAAGTACCATATTTAGTCTCTAGTGCAAAGTGCTCGGATTAATTCACGCAAAGTATGAATAATATGCTACAGGTGTACAACTCTTTACGGACGAGACTGCCATGAAAGAACATTGAGGACTAAATTCATTAATGCTTATTTGCAATCCGAATAAACTAAAGGAAATTTCCGAATACTCTTGAGTGGATTTTCTAAGTTTCCAAATGCTCCCGAATTTGTTTTCCAACGGGAAAAAAAAAAAAAAAAAAAAAGATCATGTATTGCTTTTCAAGATACTTCGAATTACAGACAATGAAAAAAATAGAAAGTAAGTTAAATCTTAATTGATAATAATAATAATATATAGAGATACGTCCATTGGGTCCGTAGACACATCGTGGGAGGTCTATTTTAAAGACATTAATCAAGAATTGTTGATACCTGCACATCTGTAATATTTTGCCTTAAAATCGTTCACCCACAAAGCGCACGCCCGCGCGCACACACACACCTGACTCCTGCGATCTCTTCCACTCATTCGCCACTCTCTAAGCAAAAAATTTAGTCCTCATTCCTTTGATAACCACACGCTTACTCAATTTACATGGATGATCTCTAGTTTCCTTACATTATTCATGTACTGAAATATTTCGTACACATCAATCCTATAACTCCCTCCCCCTAAGCAACTCATACGTCTCTATCATATCACCGATCAACCAGCTTCTGTAATCCACAAATCTTCGATCTCTCCTCATGTGGAGCATCATACAGGCCTCCCACCTCATCCACATCTCCAAGAAACCCAGGCAACCAAATCTGTGCGCAGTAATCCAGATGAGGCCTTATCAAGAGGAATAATAACCTTATCTGTGCATGTCAGGGTGATCCTCAGAAGAATAGTTATAGGATGGCAGAGTTCAACAGTTCAAAATCTCAAAAAGTTATTTTCTCCAGGACAGAAAATTCAGACATTATCAGTTGAAATTACGGCTAAAATAAGGCCATATAAAGTCATATAATGATGTCTCTTAATTGAGTGTTTTTTTCTCTAGTTTTTCAATGTAGCGGAGTAAAATCCCTCACAGCTATTGGACATTAGATAACAAAAATTCAAACAAAATACTAATATTTCACAAAATTTAAGCCAACAACCCTTCATCTATTTAAAAAAATAAAAAAACTTGACGTTACACCTTACTCCAAAGAGCAAATAATAAAATTAATTAAAAATAAAATTACCAACACAAAACTAGAAAATAAAAAGAAGTGAGGTTATGAGCAGTCTTTCAAGCGTATAGCGGTGTAAGAAGAAACATTAAAAATATACAATAAAAAAGAATTTAACATTTTGTGGAGGAGTCTATGCGATTATGATGCATAAAGATATGCACAGTAGAAATTAGATGCACGCTGCATATCAGCTACACGTGCACTTCATTAATTTTCATTATTACTTTTAATCAAATCCAGTGATTATGAAATTAGAAAATTACGAAATAATTAAATGCCTAGGATTCTTCTATGCTAGTTATTTTTCATAGCTTTGGGAAAAAAATATGCGAAGCTGTAACATACTTCAAAATAAAATTAAAAAAATATATATTCACCAGAACTTGTTTTATAAGCTTATTTTTCGGATATGAAAAGATTCGTTACACCTGATGCGAGGTTAAATTTCTGTCTAAAAGAAGAGCCCGGTTATGTGATTTTATGCGTTGCCATAACATTCCCCCTCCGGACTGATTTCTCAAGTGATCTTTTGTGCCCTCCGCTATTTTCTCAACAAACCAAGACTGATATTGCAGAAAATTAGAGGGTCGGCCCCCATCCAACAGTGCGCAATATCGCTATTCATTCCGCCGTGTTTAACCTCTAGTGCCCACAATAGGTTTCCATCCCACTCCTGCAGGCAGAAATAATGTACGAATGTAGCACGTGTATGTGCGCTGTGAGATATGATTTCTTTGACCCTTTCATCGGTGCGGCCTTGACTGCATAAGAGTGTAGCCTCGACACTTTGAACCAACAAGTTTTTTCAGCATCCGCTTGGATGCGAAAGTATAATTGTAGATGTGGAGACTACAGCATTGCCCATTAGCGGTCTCGTGACCTGGGCAAATTTTCTTTATCATCCCCGTTTTCTTACTCAGCGAGTCAAGCGATCATTATCTGAAGTTGCCATGACAGCGTTCACAGCGATAATGACGTCTGTGTTTGATTTCAACAGTGGTAAACATCGAAAAAACGTTTAACATCCACTTTAAATCGATTCGATGTCGATACAAAATCATTCAGAACAAATAAATATCAAAATTATTTTTTCAGAGCTTCTTTCAGTGTTTACTTGTTTACTCTTAAACATCCAGGAAAGTCAAAATTTTGAAATCAGGATGCAGAAACTCTTATTCTATAAAATGTCTTTTACTAAACTAATTTCACTTTTTTTTCATTCAGATAACTCAGCATCCATTATAACATATTTTAAAGAATTTTTTTTTTCATGATAAAGACAGCTAATAAAGAACGATTCAAATTCTTCTTCTTTCATGAATAATTAGGATTTTGGGGTAATTAAAGCAACTGAGGGTCTACTACAGCAGGAATATCCAGAGGAAATTATGAATTTGCTCAGTATAATGTAAGCTTAAATATAATGTTCTAAGTGAATTGCACGACACGTAATTAACATCGATCTATGGGACGGGGGGAGGAGAATCGGGAACAATTTTGTTACCTCGATTCTGAATAACATTGTCGCAGTATAAATAAGCGAATGATAATTTTTGTGATATCGTTCATTGTCAAGAAAGCTAGTCCTAGAGAAAAGCTATAAGACGATGCTTTCTACACTTCAATTTTCTCTTTAATTAAAGATCATCGCTTAGAATAGAACGCTTTAATAACACATTTCAATATTAAGTTTGTGACTGACTTGTCCAAGACGATCTGTGCGTATTAAATTATCGTAGCATATCAAGGCCAACTCTTTTAGAGCACGTCGGTAAGTAGATCACTTATTTTAATGGGACAATTTTGTCTTTCTTGATCTGCAAGTTGAGGATATGGGTGTAGTATGTTACAGGCTTTCATGATGTAACGAGGCACTGCTCGGTAAGAAAGGAATAAAAGTAGACGTAGAAGAGCATTCGCAACAGTGCATAAGAAAATCGTATTAAAAAATAATCTACCAATTGGGAACCACCAAACAGTTGATCTAATCCAGACAATGAAAACCAAAACCGAAATATTGGCAACAGGGGAACGTTAAAAAAACTTGACTGAAGTAAGAAACACTATGCACACTTCACACGAAAAACTTTTTATCGCTGTTTAATATTTGAAATTAATTATTACATTGAAGCGTAATCAGTATTACACTCAAAGTACCTGACAAAATGATTTAATGAAAGCAATAAACCATGTTTAATTTTTATATTATAATTTCATAAAATAAATTTTATTTAAAATTGAATTATGATTACAATATTAATTATAAATTAATAGCTCCTACAAGCATCACTTGAATGATGATAAAACAACACAAAGTGGCCTCTCCCGTTACATCTCATTCAGTTCTACATACACTATCCCCTAATCCTCCACAACCAACTGAATGCCTCAGCTTAGCACATGCCATATCGGTTCTCCTTTGTGTTGTATTGGAAACCTGGTTGATGCATAACAGAATAAACGAAACTTAATCAGTCTTCGAAGTTTAGTGCAGCTTTTTCATTCGTTTCTTCCAAAATGTTTTTCTTACATTAGACTTATATGATGACGGCAAAGCGTTCATAAAGTAGTTTTTTTATACTAAATTACTCTTCGCCCACAGGGTTAAAGGCGTTTTGAACTAAGGAATAATGCTATTGAACTCGACGAAATATTTCTACTATGGGAAAAAAAATAAAAAAAAAAAACATACACACAAAAACCCTTCGAAACAAACCGTTTCAGAGGTAAAAATGGGCATGCACACAGAAATACTTTCCCCGCCCTCCTTCAGTCAATTACAAATTGAGTGATATTAAAAAAGATATCGAAGAAGTAAATGGGAAAGTGGTAATTCGTTTTGGAAAACGATTAAAACAGTCTTGTTTGTAATTTGAAAACACCTTCGGGGCAACGAGGCTATAACGAAATAATTTCACTTTGCTAAGCAATTCGACTTGCTGATATTCTGACAAATTATTCCATTTTGCTGGCCGCTTCCTACAAATGGAATCAGATTAACAGAATCGATTTAATTTAAAACGTTATACCCTGTCGACTAATGCATTCTTTCAACTTCTTTACTGATCATTTCATGTCAACGGTTTTGTCATTTCTTGGAAGAACTGTTTCCAGACACATATTTGCATGACTTCTCTAAAAACCAATACTAGCAGCGAAGAGCAAGCATTATTAAAATAAGAATAACGAGGCATTATTACTCTAATACTCAGAAAAGAAGAGAAGAATTTCCAAGAAAAAATGATGAATCTATTTCTTGCAGAAAAGGTGCCAAATCTTGAACTCTTTATTCGAAGTAGAGAAATTTCTTGGTTTCGAAAAGGGGGGAAAATAATTAGAAAATATAAATAAAATAAGAAGGAATTAATTCAGAAATAACAGACAAACAAACGAAGATAACCTGAATAAATACAAATGTACAAACATTTAATACATTATGGTAGTTTCTTTTCTTTTTTTTCCCCAACAAAATAAGCTTAACCTACACAAGAACATGAATGCAGGGATTATATTTTGTGTAAGTTGAGTTAGCAAACCAAATAATGATGTAACTGTTGTTGCATCAGATGGAGATTGATGGGGGGGACGCACTGCCGTAAACAAGATAAGTTCTTTACTGTATGTGGGTAATAGAAGGTACCGCCTTGTCCATTAAGGACTGATCTCTATAAGATCATAGTTAAAATAGCTTGGCTTTCTTATTTAGTGTTTCTTCGTTCGCAATAACATATTTGGCTTAAGCTTAAATTTCTTTTGAGAAAGACACCGGAACATAATGCAACAGGCAGAATTCAGATAGTTCTGGTTTACTGCAGTCTAGTTTCGCCGTACATTTGCGGCTAATCATTGGGATAAAGAAAGAATTAGAAAGCTAGTAACTACTCACTGAGTCACCTAATCTAGTTTCTGAACAGGTCATCATTTTGGCTTATTACGTCAATTCCTAATATGTATCATCAAAGGGGATGCATGGAATAATAAAATAGTACATACATTTTACCTTATTTCTAGCATCCTATCCATTATTACTTCATTCCTAACCCTTTGCAAATTAGTATGTTACTTCGACTTTAAACGCATTGCTAATTTCATCATCAAGAACTTCATCTTGAATTTTTTAATATGCGTATGATGTACATTTTAGAATACTATGGATAGACTGACGGTTAGATAATCCGGGAGCGTTCTGGCTAAAGACCAACTGGGATACTTTTTCAAGCCACATCATACCTCCACTAACCCGAGTGGTGGTCTTGCATCGGACAATGAAAATTATCTGAAAGTGATAATGACGTCAAGTAACTTTCTAGTTATCTTCTATTTTCGTGATTCCGCTACAGATGTCATCTGTTCATTCACTCTCCTAATTTTCCTAAGAAGTCTCATATATTTGTAATCTGGTCCTCGATCAACTTTATTTCTAACTCAACTTTCAGATCTATAAAAAAAAAGTGGGTTTAAACACTGTTTAAACACTAAAAATAGTCAGATGCTGCTAGCTTAGCATTCTGGCTAATTTTTCTACATCAACTAAAAGAAGATGAGCAAACAGCTCACGAGAGGCTTGCGAATAACTGTAGCACCATTATGAGATTGAAGGCAAACAGTTTATGAACCGAACTGTTGCCGCAGAGGAAGCAGGTTGAGATTTTGAACCAGAACAGAAAAAGTTACTCTTACAGTGGAAACATCAAACTTCTCCTCGGCAATGAAAGGTTAAGCTAATCATAATATTGCATACCACAAGAATGAAGTGATAATATACCTGCAGGGTCAACTACGACAATAGCATACTACAGGAAGTTTCTACAAGACATTTTATCCAAACGTGCTTGCGGCCGGAGCCTTATCTTGAATGAGAATGCGAGATCACATGAACCAGTGAATTATCTGAATATGGATGGAAAGCACTTCCTCTCCCCAGTAGTCCTAACATGAATATTCCAGTCCCCGATCTGTTCCCTAAGAAGTTTGAAAGACCCACTCCGTATACGATCACTGATCAGTTTCTCGCTTCCTTTGTGCCATAGTGACCCACCATGGCACAAAGGAAGCGAGAAACTGATCGTAAAATTAGGGACAGGTGGTAACATCACATTAATAACTGCGAAACTTAAATGCATTAATCCACCTTTTGTATTTCTAATCATCCATCTACTATGCAAATATAGATGTTTAATGTCCGTAGTTGATGTCACATTCATCTCATTTACCAAATTTAATTATTTCTAGCTTTATGTTACTTCGCTTTATAGTTGCTTTGTTACAGCCTACAGACGTGTAGAGAGATTCGGAGTAACCAATAATCATAATTCGCAATTCAAGATATTTTCCTTAGACAATTGTAGTCAACTGCTAATGCAATACAGAATTTTTTATAATTTAGGATTCATCGCTGTGATTTCAACTGTAGCGACTGCATATAAGTAGGGAAAAAAGTTCCTCTAGTCGTCGTCTTTTGCTTGGAAAATTAGTTGCAATTGATGCATATGGAATGATCCAATGATAAAGAAAAAAATATTTCTGTGATAATCCTGGTTTTAATTAACCTATTTTAAAATTGTCCAATTTGATTTGAAATTTAATGATAGTCCGCTGGCTATATAGATTTTAACAGGCAATGAATGTTTCGATAAATTTCTGTAACGATACAAGTACTGAATTTCACCAAAATTGGGAAAGTGGGCAAACAGATGAAATAACATTAATAGGTTTTGTTTATATGTAAGAATCATATCTCTAAAAAAAACAAATGCCAAACAGATAATTGGAAAAGAGTTTCAGCTGCACTTCCACAAATAGCTGTGTTTTATTTATAATGTCTACTCTTAAGATCCAGTGATAGCTTTCGGTCACTTCGAAGATTCTCTCGAGTATTAGTCAATAACTTCTAAGCATGTCGTAATTCATTAAATATAATGCGGACAGCCATTGAAATAAAAATAACTAAATAACTATCACGTGGATATTTTTTCCCTCAGAAACTGATCTTGAACTTGAGTTATGGACCATTCTTGGAACCTCTATAATTAACCATTCTTGTTTGTACATATTATTTTCATGGAACTATAATTCAATCTCTCGAACAAATCGACTATTGCAAAAGAATTTGTTATGCATACAGTTTATCACTTACGAAGTGAATCTGATTTTCCAAAAAAAAAAAAAAAAAGAAAGGAGAGAGAGATCGTCCTCGAGTTGCGCGGCGCACCATAATCTTGCCTGTCGAAATTATTTACGATCTATTCGGCGGAACTATTTTTTTTCAGTATACAAGGTCAAAGTGCGGAATTTTTGTCAAACAAATGTAAACACTTCTTTGCTCAAAAAAAGATTTGTTATATTTCTACTGATTACATGGAGGGTCTCACATCTTCGAACAGTTTTCAATTTCTTAAAAAAAAGAAAAAATAATAATTTTGCAATCAAAACTTAATATTTATGGGGTCAGACATCGTAGATAGCGGCGTGAGATTTGGCAAGAACTTGGCGAATTTGATCGTGTCAAAATATCTACACAGAAAGTAAATTTAAATATGAATAGGCAAAATGTGCAACTCTCATGACAAGAAAGCATCAAAGGAGGGGCTCGATAGGTTGTTTTGTGGTAGAAAAAGCAGATTTTTTAAGGGTTGTCAAAATTTAAAACTGGAATCTGTGACCGACTTATAGCGAAACGACATTTCTTGCGATACCTCTGCAATCAAGCCAGAGGTATCGCAAGAAATAACACATCGTCAAAATAAAAATTGGCCTCACAATTTTTGCATAATTTTTTTCCGAGATACTTCAAGTCTTCAATTAGGCCTAACGGCAGTCTCACACCGGGAGATTAAACTCATCTACAACCCCTAAAATTTTATGCTTTATGTTGACTTTCATGGGAAACCATACGTCAGAAGCAATTTCCACATAAAGAGAGAGAAAGGGCTAAAACTTGAAAAAGCGAACTTGAAAAAGAAATTCTTAGAAACTGTTTCCTACGAACATACGAAATCTAAGATCCGCTGACCAGGCCTTTCTCCCACCCCTTGGATCAAGATGACCAAAAATACCAAATTTTAGTTATTGCAGATATTGTTATTTTTTTCATTTATGACTATAATTATGTGTTGCTGTTTGAAAATATTTGAATTTTAGAACGAAGTTTATTTTATTTTAGTGTTATTTTATACACTTTTCACTTAACATCGTTACAAAATAAAATTCGAAGTAATTTGATATTAAAATAAAAAATATAAAAAACTTAAAAAATAAAATGAGTTTGTTTATGACAGCCTGCATGTTTACATGAAACTTTGACAGTAATAATTACAACCCATACAGTTTAAAAAGAATATTTATTAAGTAATTTGCACAGTAATGTACTGGCAGTCTCTTAGATACTACACAAATTTCTTTCACTAAAGGCAGTTAAAGAAATGGATAACTCATAAATGATTATTATTTACTGTGTAAACAAATATCGTAAAAAGTGACTTCCCTTTCCAAATATAAATTTTAGAACCCCAAATTTAAGTGGATCAAATCTTTCTTTTTTAATCTCAAACAGCAAATTACAACTCTATGCATACTAAAAAATGTCTGATAGTTTTAAGAATTCCATACTAAGTGACAACTAATAAGCTGTATTAATGTCTCTCTCTCTCTCTCATTCACACACACACACACACAAAAAAAAAAAAGCGGGGCGAAAATCAAAAGTTATAAAGATGTTTAAATGACACTGTCTAAAACACAAAACCGATATTTTGGGGAGTAGGCAGCTGCCTATACAAATACGACTGACCATGTTTACAAACTTCGAAAACAGGATGTATACAATGAACACACACACAAAGTCAACATGAGTTTAAATCTACTACTGGCAAATTAAACTGGGACCATAAAAGCAGAAATTGAAGAATGTGACCCACACATACAGGGAGAGAGTATTTAATTCATGAAAAGAAATGTTTCAGAAGCAGAAGGTGCGATATTGAGTCAGTGTGATATTTCACCTAAAACTTCGTCATCTTGCAATTGTTTCGGCAAGCACCCTGCTCACTTATCGTCGATCATCGTAATATCTCGCTTTATCTCAATGCATTCGTCCACGAAACACCGTCAAACCTGTTCAAGTTGCGGAAAGAAAATGACCAGTTACACCACCCCCGCTTAGAGGCAGACGACATGACAACGGGGGTCAGTGAGGGCGTGCGACCACCTATTACTGGTACGCGAGAGAAGGGCATAAATAATAAAATGCAGACGGCAGGGGCTAATGGAATGTAACCTGCAGAGGCAACCCATTCTTGAAGATTGTGCTATTAATAAAAGGCTCGAGTTTATCACTTCTCAACAATATAGAAAGAAGGCACATAAAGGCTAGAAATTATCAGCAAGAAAGAATTTTATTCTTAAAGTCATAGGGGGTAACTATTATCTCAAATATAAAAATTGATTTCGTGACTCCTTATAAAGATGAATACTTAACAGCACAGATGTAATCATGTTAAATATCCTTATTGTAATAAAATCCAGCCTTCTCACTCATCGTGTATTAGAGAACTGTAGAAGAAAATAACAAGAACATAAATATTATAATGAGAATTAAGTTGTTGTTTTTTAATCAGGCGAGATATTCCAATTATTTTTGAGAGAAACTGGTTCTGCGATTTTTATAATCATGTTCAATGGTGAAGAATCATTAAAAGCTAAGACATTTTATTTTTATTGGTTTTATAACATGATATCTTCAGCACCTGTTCCAGAATGAGCATTTATCTTTCAAGGAGATCAAGAATTCTTCAAATAGGCAGAGTTAAAAATATTAAAAAAAATATTTAAAAAAAACGCAGAAGAAGATTTATACTGTAGAATAAACTGCAATAATAACTCACAAATAAATACGTAACACGTGAATAAACTATTATTCTTCAAGCAAGAAATCCTATCACAAAATTATTTGATCACCCAATTAAATTATTTAAAAGAAACATCCGGATCACTGAATCATAAATATGTATCGCTTAATGTGCAGTCAAACCAATTTCTCATACAATAAAATACGATGATGAATACAGTATCACTTATGCAAGGCATTTAATTGTCTTAATATCGTCTAGAAAATAAGGCAGACACGTGTTCTTACACTGTGCGACCTTTGCTACGTAACACGTTAAGAAAATTGGAAAGCGCGACACAGGAAGACTTCTATGAAGAGAATCAATATCAAGTTCACACACATTAAGCCACTGGCTTTCTGAAATGTTTAATGCTGCCCTCTAATCATGGCATACTTTTTTAAAAGCTCAAACTCTCGTGTTTAGGTTGCTAAAGTGTTTTTCTGTGCATGATAACAAACTCCTAAGGTTCATTGGCATTGCAAGTATGAAATTTTGGTATCAGATAAGCACGGTTTTAACCTAAATTCAAATAATCTTCCCATTATAATCAAATATATAGTATATTCAAATATAAGGCTTACCTTGGTCTAGCAGACGACCAGCATTTACGAATTCCGATCCCAATTTTCCCCTTTCGGCGACAAGTTCGGTGATATACGGTATGTTTATATCCTCAACCATATCATTACCCTCCTGTGAGGTTTGTTGTTCAGCTGATTCCGACATTACCTTGCGCTACGAAGCCCAAAGCACGTTTGTTCATCGTCTGCCTGAAAGTTTATGCTCACACTTCGAATGTGTTAGTACGCGTTGCCTGTAACCAATTGTTCCTCCGCTATAAAAAAAATAGCATCATAATTCCTGCTCATTTTAGCCAACAAAGTAAATATTTCATGAACTAATGAAGGATGTATATCTAAAATATCATTTATTAGTGTACTGGATGATTAATATTCAACGAAACTTGCAATACACAACACTGTGATATAATAAGTGTTTCTCAAACAAACAAGCGAAGTGAGGTTTAAGGTGAAGCGAGGGGTAATTAAAACCCATTCTATTTAAACTCGCTTATACGACTTATTTTATTCTAGAAATAAATTATCGTTATCTCCGCACGTGAATGAAATAAAATACGCAGATTGGATAAAATAAATAAAATAATGGGATAAAATACTGAAACTGGTAACCTTTATACTCAATATTAATCAAAATAACTAATTAAGGAAGAAAGAGGTGTGGGTATCATTATCTACTTTTCTGAAGAATTAAACTAAGTGTAATCGGAACTGATTTAAAGTTACTTTTATTATTATTATTATTGTTATTATTATTATTATCATCATCATTATTGGAATTTACTTCGATGCAGATATGAACTGGAATAGCCACATAAACCATCTACACGACAAACTCCGAACAAAAAGTGGCAAACTCTACAGATTAAAAGACATAGTTCCCATTCTAAAAACACTAATATACGAAGCACTATGCCAAAATATACTAAGATACGCTATAACAACGTATGCTTTCTGTGCACCCTACAAATTAAATAGATTAATGTCGCTACAGTACAAAATGACAAAACTGATCTTTTGGGAACAAAGAGAAAATCACGACCTTATAAACATTGCAATGGCAGAACACAAAATACTGACAGCAAAACATTTATGTCACTATGCAGCCTTACTAAAACATTATTTCGATGCCAACTACAGGACAGTTAGAAATACATACCGTTTAACAAGACCTCAGACTACTAATTATATCACATATAAATACAATAATCACCACGGAAAGGCCACGCGAAACTTCTACATCCCAGACATGATAAACAAATCACCTTTTGAATACAGAAACCTTACAAACTACAATAGCCTGAAAAGAGCTCTAAGGACATACTAACAACAAGAAACACGCACCCAAAATACCATACAAACTTAATGAAACACAATATATTCGTTCAGGCTTCCAGTTCAGCGACGCATTAATACATTTCAAGTTATTGGGTGTGTGTGTGTGTGTGTGTGTGTGTGTGTGTGTGTGCGTGCGTGCGTGTGTGCGCGTGTGTGTGTGCGCGTGTGTGCGTGCGTGCGCGCGAATTTCTCAATCATAGATTTCGTAGCTTCCCAACACAGCAAAAAAAAAAAAATACATAATAACCAACTGGTGTCATCCTCAGATAAGCTTACCAATAAGCTTCGAGGATGAAAGCAAAGAAATTAGTTCTCATCCAAGATGTATCATATGTAACCAAATGCATGTAATGTACGTATCACATGAAAACCAATGTATGTAATGTATGTAGTATATGTAAACCAATGTACGTAATGTAAATATCACATGTAAACAAATGTAAGTAATGTATCATATGTAAACAAATGTATGTAATGTATATAATAACTGTAACAAATGTATGCAATGTAAAAAAAAATTCTTTTAAATGTAAATCATGAGTTTACACTGTATGTTTGTGAGAATAAGGAAATATAATATTTAGATTGCATATGTGTAAATACTGTTGTATAATTACACGTTTTCAAACTTGAAAAAAAAATAGTAAACTACAACATGTAATATTATACAACTTATGTAATTCTGAACAATATAATTGTAAATTATTATTATGATTGTTATATAAAAAAAAAAAAACTATTATCATCATTACTATTTAAATCTCATTGTATGTAGCACACAAAGTGCTGAACTTGTAAAATAATATACTGAATAGATGATCATTGTACATATGTAAATATTTGAAAGAACAATAAAAAAAATTATTATTATTATTATTATTATTATTATTATAGCTTCCCAACACAGTAAAAAAACCAATAAATAATAACCAACTGGTGTCATCCTCAGATAAGCTTACATATAAGCTTCGAGGATGAAAGCAGAGAAATTAGTTCTCATCCAAGATGTATCATATGTAACCAAGTGCATGTAATGTGCGTATCACATGTAAACCAATGTATGTAATGTAAGTATCATATCTAAACAAATGTAAGAAATGTATCATATGTAATTAAATGTATGTAATGTATGTAATAACTGTAATAAACGTATGCAATATAGAGTGATTATATCCATTGATATTGTATATATAGAGTGTAAATTTGCAAAGAAACATCTGTAATAATTACCATTATGAATATTATAATAATATACGTTGTAAACAGTTATTGTTATTATTATTATTTAAAAAAAACTTTATGCATAATTGTGTTCCTATAATGTATGTAATTTATCTGAGAAATAATAAAATGTTAAACCCTGCAAGCAGGAGTGATTTTCCGTAATAATGGCAATATAGTAATCTTAAACTCATTCACATTCTTAGCATTTACAACACATACATCATATTCCTCCAATTATATATACTGTATATACTAGCGGGATCCTTCCCCCCCCCCGGCGTCTACGGCGCTCCCCCCCCTCCCGAGTTCCGAGCTGGTAAGTCGGTAAGAGCAGGTAAGTCAGTAGGCTGGTAAGACAAAAAATGTGACATAAAAACGTTTCAAATTTCGGCTTATCTTTTTATATATAGAGAGAGTAGATTTTGAATGCGCAGGTTTCAACGTTGAAATATATACACTAACTTTTCGTGGTGTTTATAGTTATTTCCTCTGTGTTTTTACTGGTTATTTCTTTTTTGATGTGCACCTGAAGAAGGCTGATACAAGCTGAAACTAGTTGTGCTATTAAACATTGTTTTCACTTTTCTCGGTTTCTAGTAATTTAATTATTTTAATATATATATATATATATATATATATATATATATATATATATATATATATATATATATATATATATATATATATATATATATATATATATATATAATTGGAGGAATATGATGCTCCCAAGTCACTGCACGTGTGTCCCAATGAAATCGCTGCTGGAAGGAAACTGTCGGAGTTTGAAAGAGGCGTTATGATAAGAAACTACTGTACGGGCCTACAGGTCTACCTGTTTGGAAAATAGTTGACGAATGATACCATACTGAAATGGAACTGCAAGTGATAACCTCGGTGGACGACTCACCACACTCACCGAACGTGACCGTAGGGTATTACGAAGGTTAATATGTAAAAACCTCCATTCATAGGTCTATACGTTGAATGTGGAGTTCCAGGCAACGACTGGAACTGGTCGATGCCTGGAACTCCACATCTACACATAATCTACACAAAAACATTTAGAACCGAGGTTCACAACATGGGTTTCCATGGTAGGACCTCAATAAGCAAGCTCGAACCAACATGCAGCGCTGTCTTCAGTGGTGCAAAGAGCGTATACAGTTGGACATGGAAGTTTGGAAAACTGTTATGGAGCGACGAATCACTGTACACTCTCTACCGAGCAGATGGACGGATGTGGGTGCGGTGGATGTCCGGTGAACGTCTCTTACCAAAGTGCGTAACCCCAACTATAAAATTCGGAAGTGTCAGTGTGATGGTATGGTCCTGTTTTTCCTCGTTTGGCCTTGGAACTCTGTTTGTGGTACCACAAACATTGAACTCCAAGAGGTATCTGAACAATGCAATGCTTCCTAGTTTGTGGCGTTTCTACGCAACCGACCATTGTTTCTTTCAACAAGACAGTGCACCATGTCATAAGGCTGCTGCTCTTCAACAGCAGTTAGTTGCTGTTAATTTGTTCAGCAAGGTATTAGGTGTTAGTGTGCCAAACGCTTTTGTTAGGTTAATAAAAACAACTAATACTATTCTCTTTGTATCTAACTCAGCGTTTATTAAATCTGTGAAATCTTCCAGGAATGTTACTGTTCCTTTTTGTTTGGGATGATCTGGAATTTTTCAATATATGTCGATAGTTTGCAATGCACAATCCACTTTGTGATTTGGTTGATTACAGACAATGTGGGATGGGTCTGTAATTACTTATGTTTCTTTTTCCATGTTTATATAGGGGAGTGATTAACGCAGTCTTTAGTGTCCAGGTATGTGCCCCGTTTCGAAGGTTTTATTTAACAGTTTTAGTATAACTGGACAGAGGTTACTTGAATGTGTTTTGATGTCTTTTGGCCTGATTCTGTCTACTCCTTGTCCTTAGGGTTAATTTGCTGAATTGCAAGTGCCAGTTCTTCTTTTATTACATTACTGCTGGGAATAGCATTAACTGGTTTGTCCGTGGTCTTAGTAGAGAATATTTCTTTGTGTAAGTACGGGGGGAGGGGATGTTTCCTGAAGTTTTTAGATAGAGTTCTCAAAGTGCTGATTAAAGTTGATGAATTTGGGCTCGCAAACAAAGCTGTGTTTTATCGTTTCAGAGTCGGTGGCTTTATGTGCATAGACTAACATGTTATTGATCAGGCCAGATTTCCTTTATGTCGCTCTGAGCTAATATTAGTTTGTTTCTATAATAGTTTCTTTTTTCGGTTCTAATCTGTGTTGTTAAGAGATTCCGTTTTCTTTTGTATTCCGCTTGTTAAACCTATATTATCAGGCGACTTCTTAAGTTGTTTCCATAGGGGCATCTTTTCTTTGTATTCCTATTAATATGCTTTCTGTTATCTATGGATTCTGTCTGATATGGGAACGTATTTTTATTTTTGTTATTGCTTTGTTATACCTTTTATTAAATGTAAGCTTAAGATTAGTATATATAGTATCACTAGAGTTTGAACGCTATCTGCCAGTCTATTTTTCCGATTTGGTCATTTACAGTTGTTTCAGTAATAATAATAATAATAATAATAATAATAATAATAATAATAATAATAATAATAATAATAATAATAATAATAATAAATTGACTAGTTTATATTTATTACGTGGCTTATATTTTGCTGAGTTTGGGACCAGCATCTTCAGAGCACAACTACTTACAGTGAAAACGTGACATTTCAAACTGTAACGAACAAAAGATCTCAAACCCTAATTTAGCGCCCTCTAATGTTGTATCGAATAAGTTTTTATAGTTTTCAGGTTGAAGTTAATCATAAGATGAGTTTAACAAAAAATTTTGGCATGTTTGTAAGCCAGCGAAAAATAGCTTTATATGATTTATTGTTTTTGTGTTGTAATGCTGTGAAAAGAGATGAATAATGTCCACCAACTAAGCCTGTCTACCCAGTAACAATATTTTCTATTTGAACGAATGAACTGTAAACTTTTGTGATATCTAAACCAGAAACGCTTTCACTTTTGGACTGTTGCGAACGTGCTGTACAAACATAATGGATCTCTTGCTTTCCTAGAGGGTTGCGTATTGTTTATGAAATCGTTCTTGTATACATTCATTAATGAAAATTGCTAATTCTCACTATCCCCAATATTTATAATATTGATCTCTCCCAGTTACGCCACGCTGAATGTTTGAAATCCTAATTTCAAAAACATTACAAAGTTTGAAATCCTAAGTTTCTTTATTAGTAATTTATATTTCGTTAGAAACATTTTGGAAGCAGTTTATTAGACTTCTAAACCACCTCTGGAAACGCATTCCACCCCTTCACAACCCTTCAAGTAAAAAATCTAGTCCTAACACTCTTGTTAACCACACTCTTACATAATCTTCAGGGATGGCCCCTCGTTCTCTCCCTTCCTGCACTGGTCTTAAAAATGTCATCAGTATCAATCCTGTAAAATTCCTTTAATAATTTATATGCCTCTATCATATCCTCTCTCCTACGTCTATCAACTAGCTTTTGGAGCCCACAGATCTTCAGTCTATCCTCATAGGGAACATCCCACAGACCTGCAACAATCTTTGTAACTCGCCTCTTAATCCTCTCCACCATTTCGTCATCACCAAGAAATCCAGGTGACCAGATCTGTGCGCAATAGTCCAAATTATGTCTTATTAATGCCTTATAAAGTGGAACAATAATTTCCTTCTGCTTATTAGTATGTTCTTCAACAACCATGTAATTTGATGTGATGTTTTGGCAATCTTTGCAATATGCCCTTTAAACTTAAGTTCTCTGTCCACAATAACTCCCAAATCCCTTGCCTCGTCAACTTCTTGCAGTTCAGTTCCTTTAATATAGTAAACAGCATGCGATCTCATCCTCCCGAAGTGCATCACCTTACACTTAGCCACGTTAAACTGACAGCTATTTACATTAGTTCATACCGTCAGCCTATTTAAGTCATCCTGCAAGATATCTACATCATCTGAATTGACTATCATTCTTCCTAATTTTGTATCATCAGCAAACAAGTGGATATTTCCTTTCAAAGTATTCCCAATATCATTGATGTACAAATTAAACAATAGAGGACCAAGCACTGAGCCCTGAGGTACACCACTAGTCACTTGCCTTCTCCTGGACTCAGCTCCTCCGTAAACCACTCTTTGATATCTATCCACCAGCCATCCTCTAATCCAAATCACCAGCTTCGGATCCATACCCATTTGCTCTAATTTATGCAACAGAGTTCCATGTGGAATCCTGTCAAAAGCCTTTGCAAAGTTCTAGCAGTATCACTGAATAAAGATTTCCTTTATCCAACTCCACTGTTACTTTATTATAGAAAGTAAGCAAGTTACTGGGGCAAGACCTACCCTTCACGAAACCATATTGCCCCTTACAAAGTATCATATTACTGTCCACCCAGTCCTGAATTCTAATTTTTACTAATTTCTCCAAAACCTTAACCACCACTCCCGATATATTGATTGGTCTATAATTTGCAACCTCAGTCTTGGAGCCTCCCTTGTGCAGTGGAATTATTTTCTCCTCTTTCCACTCTATTGGTACTTTACCAGAACTGAGGCTTAAATTAAACAGCCTGGTTAGAGGAGGTGATTATTAATTGTTATTAATAATTAAGAATTGTTTATAAATATATTTTATCTCCCTAATAGGAAAATAAAATGCCCATAAAAATTTTTATATGAAAATATCTTCTGTTCTATGCAGATTATGTATAAAATATTTCTTAAAAAATATTCGATTTTATATGCACTTTATGCCCGGTTAAGAATGATAAAAATTAATAAAATTAACGAATCAGCAAATAAACATCAGGCAGACGAACAACGAAGTTAAAACTTCAAACGTAAATATTTTTGTCAAATTACTAAAGTTTATTGCAGTCTTGTTTAAAGTTTTCATAGCAAAAAATTCGTCCAATTACTTTTAATGTGAACATTTAAAAATAAGACAGTTGCAATTAATATTACAATTAGTAATGTTTTAAACAGTGATACTTCGAGTAGAAACATGGTTGTCTTTTTCTTTTCTTTTTTTCCCCGAGGACCGAGATGTATATATATGGAGAGTTTGAACTGTGTAGGAAAAGTTCAATTATACCGTTAGGTTCTATGAAAATTTTGATATTATTCTGTTGAAGTTTACGTTCATAGATGACGTCATAGTATCATTCTACCAGCACTGACCGTTATAAAGAGGCTCTTAATTTTCAATTATTAACTTGAAACGTGTGCTTCTTAAGGATTCACGGAATATTCTTGTCGATTCTCGTAAGTCGGAAATTAGTTCACTGATTCTTAATTTGCATGGTGTAGCGGATCGATCTGCTTAAGTTCTAACTGAAGCGTTCTTTAATTCTAATTATGAATAATCGAATTGTCCTACTATCAACTTCAGTGAGTTTCATTCAGGTATATGTAACAAAGTGGATAAGACTCGTGCGCCACTTAAGCCTCATAAGCATTAGTTATAAACTGCCAAATTTAAATGCGAAAGTTAGAAAGTACTTCTAAAGCTTTCTGAAAATCTTACTTTTGGTAATTTTGGTTGAACTTCTCAATCAAAAATCACTTCTGAGAGAAAAAAGTGGAACAAACCAAGGATTTGGGATTAAACGAATTCCGGTTTTCCCTTTTGTCATCATATTTGAAATAATGTTGTGTTGAATCTCTTCAGGATCGTTAAACAGAAATTTTGTCCATTTTCCTTAGAGGAGATGTTGGATGATAGATAACTACCATCGCCCGATGTGTATCGACTACAGCTAAAGATATTCATACTAATAAGGACAATTAAGAATATAATGGATTTCATTTAAAATGTTGACGAGTCTCGACCGAATGAAAAGATGTTTTCTATTAATATACCGAAGGCAACGTATATGTCATTCTCTACCTTATGTTGCTCTAATTAGTGGTCCAGTCCATCCATTTTCGCCACGCTGCTTTGGGAGTTATTCGGTTAGTTGGTCAGTATTTTACGGCGTTAAGTATCTAATTCTTCCCATAAGTCTCTATTTGTTCATGTAGGTTCTGCTCAGATATCTTCCAATCCCAGGTTCTCATTTTATTAATCCGTAATAGATGTTCTCGTTAATTAACCCTATCCGAGTTTCCCATTTAACCACGCTACCGGTCAAGACATATATATACTTCAAGGTTATCATGGATACGAAGTGCATATTAAAACTGTAATACCATTGATATTACATTGAAATATATGATGGATGCGAAGCGTATGAGGATGCGTATTTGATCCATAATGGCCGGTAAGGTGGTTAATTATTCCCGCTTCAACTTTTTAATTCATAATTATGAACCGATATTCATAACTGTGAACCTCCGTAGCGCAGTCGGTATCGGCAATGACCTTGGTTGGAAACACCCCAGTTCGAATTCCATCTAGGAATTTAACTAGAGGTGAATTTGTTGCTCTAACATGGGAGGTGGTGGGTTTTTCCTGGCAACCTAGGAAAACAGGAAGACCGATCAGAAGAACACACGTATTTAAATGGCACAATACATTGCCCTCATAGCCTTAGTAGCTTCGGTCGTAATTTCAAAACAAAACATCATTACTCTTCTGTACCATGTTGTCAGGTCGATTTTTCTGTTTTGCTCATAAAAAAAAAAAAGACTTCTCTAACCTTCACACATCCATACGAGACTGACTAGCGCGAGTGATTTATACAATTATTATTCGAATATAATCTAAGTGAACATCATTGTTCGAGAGTAATTAAACATTAATAATGTGCATACGTAAAATACACTTGCTTCACAACATGATATTTTATTAATGGAAAATGAATTTTATTGGAAGAATTTTTAATGATTAAAGTGATTCTAGTTCCTTTTGCATTACTGATCTATTAATCTATTTTACTAATTAATACAATGTCGAAAGTATGCAATCAATGAGAAAGAGAATAACATTTATATGATTAACATAATCTGTGAACGATTTTGCGAATTTCTTTCCCAATCAAATTATTTAACGATGTCTTAACAGTACTGCCACCTGGCCGCAGGTTTAAATTCCCAAGTGTCGACAAAAATGAACAGATGTGGCAACCCATGAAGATGCTTAATAAAGTAATGGTTTATGCTCTTGCAGAACAAAGGCAAAAACAACAACAACAAAAAGCTTTGTTGATTACAAGAGTAAGTCAGGACGCATCTCGAATGTTTTTATTTATTTTACTGTTTTCGATTAGGCTTGTTAAATGATTGTATTGCCGTAAAACATGAAACCTCAATGTCATGTAAGTGAAATATTTTACTTTGACTAATCAGCTCTCACCGAATTATCCGCGTGAATATGATCATTTGCTGAACTATTTGGCTCTTGTTGCACAGTCGGCAAATCGGCTTTGGCATTCAAGAAGAAAAGAATACAGCGAATCCAATTTTAGTAAGCTGGATGAAAGAAATGTAGAATTCATTGAACACGTACTGCACAATTCCTAAGTGAGTCTAAACCAAACGACTTCACACATTAAAAAACAATCGAACAAGCGTGACTGATGAACAATTAAAATGCAAATTCACATCGGTGTCTCACGAAAACATTGAAAAACAAAAAACAAAAACAAGTGCACTTGTTCTTGACAACAGGATGGTGAGTGACTATTGATGAAAAATCAACTGCACATGCGTCATTGTTTTATGTCTGAAGTTATCTGCTGAAGACTTTCATAATTTGGTATTAGATGAGGCTGAGTTTTAAAGAACTCAGATATGATGTAACGTTAAGCCATTTGAGCGTTTATAACTACACATACCATCACTGAATTAGAAACCTTTACGCAGATATACGTAAACGTTACTTACGCAGCGTATGTGCAATTGGTCACGTGCATCACCATGTGCTCTAGGCAAGTTTTAAGAATGTTACTGGTCAGTAATCGTCGATAGTGTTGATCACAAGGATAAAAACAAAAAAACTTTCGGAATTCGATAAAGGGCTTATTGTGGGTGTCCGTCTGGCTGGAGCCACGATTTTGGAAAACAGCAGAGCTGACTGGTTTCTCAAAAGGTGAGATATCTCGGGTGTTTAATCTATGAAAAAATAATCCGCATTGCTTGTCTAAGAGGTGTAACTGTGGTCCTAAGACAGTCTGTCAGGAACAAGATCGCCATCGTCTAAAAAGGCTTGTATGGATAAACAAAACTTCTTGTGTGCAGTAGATGACCGAAGTATTTAATGAGGGCTGTTTCCGACCCATATCTCACCAAACTATGCTCAGGGAATCGAAGAGGATCGTTATTGGCAGTGGCTAAAGGGGATCCAACACGGTATTAAATAAAATTATGTACCAATATCATGAAGAAGGAGACATCTTCCTAAACTGCGTTTTCACCGATTAATAAATGCTGGTCCACCATTATGAGTGGAGGATATTTTGGAATGGACGAAGAATTCCGAATCACGGTCTTCATTGCGAAAAGTAATGCTCGCATATTCACATCAACCGATTGTTGAACATAAGTAAGAAAGGGATATGATGGTAAACGTTCCGATGAGAGGGTCCACAGATTTCGAAGAAATGCCGAGGTCTGCTCTCGCAAGATATTGACTGGGTTGTTTCATGACAATGTTCCCTTTCCTGTTGATCAAATTTGGAAAAGAACGCCGGAGACGTTACGATATAATGTCTGACCATACAGTCCCTACCTAGCTCAATTTGATTTTCATTTAGTTGACCACTGAAACTGTTTAAAAGAGCATCATTTTTCGAGAAATAGAAGTAAAGGAGGTGAGTATGCATTGCTAATTGCGAAGTTATTTTTCTTCTGCAATTGTTATTTGAAGTTATTCTTCTTCTTCAATAAACATGGGTGTGTACAAAAGCTTGTGAATACCTAGAATTACTCGTTGAGAAATGACACACTCTCTTTTATTCTTAAACTAATGTTAATTAACCCATTGCTGATATCTTCTTACATCACATTTGTGGTCACTTCTGCGTCATTTCAAATTATCTAAAGACAAATAATGACCGCAGAATATTTTTGCATGAACAAACTTGTTTCTGAATGGGGAAAAAAAAATAAAAAAAACGTATTAAATGATGGAACTTGGAATCGTTCTATTAATCATCATTGAAATTTATTTAAAGAATTTCTAATATTAAAGGTTTCGTCCACATAAGCAATAAGTGATCTTGCTAATCAACAGGAGAATCTCAGAATAAAGTTTGCTGCTCTCATAAGAAATGAATTTTTGCGTTCAGAAATGGATTCGCACTTACTTTATCTATTATAAAAATAATTTTCTTTTTAAAAAATAGTAAAATACGTTGTGGGTTTCGAATCAGCCAGTTCAGATGTTCCAAATAGTGACTGCCAAAAACTTCTCTTTAGATTAAGGGGAAAAAATCCCATGACATCATCACTTAAGATATAAATAATAGCCCTCACCTCCTTTGCTTAGCTGAAGAGAGAAAGAGAGAGAGAGAGAGAGAGAAAGACTAATTTATTTAAGGAAATAGGAGTTTACCGCTGTCGGCCACAAGACCTAATGACTCCGCACCTCCGGCTGCAATTACTTAAAGTGAAACGAAGGCGACGCTCTACTAATGTATTTTACAGGTAACTTTCCGAATCGATGATCGGCTCGTTAAAGTTAATGAAGGGTAGATGCGGAAATGTGATTGGGTATGCTGACAAATTGCGACTACTGGGACGACGATTAGATGGCGAGGAATACAAAGCTGCGGTAATTTCATTTGGACAGGTCTAGAGGTCTCGTGACGTCATACTACAGTTTAGAAAAATTGCAACGGAGAGGAATTTGCTCTCCGGGAATTCTTTCAGTGCGAAGATCGTGAAATTGATAACAAAAAAGTAGAAATCCTGGTTGGAATGATCTGGATGTCTCTTAAAGAGGAATGGGAAGAAGTGACGTCGTCCTCAGTTTGTTAATTCCAGTATACAAACTGGTAACACGGAATGTTTTGAACTTTTCCCAGTTGTGCATAAGTATTCGAGACCATTAGTTATGTCAACGAGGTGATAATATTAAATTATGCAAACCACATCTAGCACTTACTTATCATGAAGTAAAACTCATAAAATAAACAAATAATTTACGGGAAAAGTACTCAACGGTAAACGTGTCGGCATTAGCTCACTACTTTTTATCATCAGTGTCATCGGTGTTCATCATTTAGGATCACTCTCACACAAAACTGCTATACCGAATACAAATCCTGCTGTTAACTGAAAATTAAAGTTTGATTCCGCCCCCCCCCCGCCCCCGACTATGGTCTGTTTTTCTCTCGGTTTACATACTGCATAACAGCGCAATTGGAT
Organism: Typopeltis vanoorti; assembly: GCF_054136105.1. Taxonomy (NCBI): domain Eukaryota; kingdom Metazoa; phylum Arthropoda; class Arachnida; order Uropygi; family Thelyphonidae; genus Typopeltis; species Typopeltis vanoorti. Next base: position 95,542,088 of record NC_143560.1, on the reverse strand, counting down.
AATTCATAGAATGACACAGCGAAGTCTGTTTTCTTAAAAAAATGCAACTCATGTTATTAATGGGAATTACACAGACTGGTAGAAATAATTATGAATGATTTATTCACTAGACGGCGTTGTCGCGATGGTATTAAGAGGGCACTTCAGTATTGTTGACAACAGCTTTGTGATTTTTTTTTTTTTTTTATATAAATCCCATCCGTGAAAGCTTGTGCATTAACATACTGCGTGAGCGAACAAAGGGACAAATAATCCTGAAATCGTGCTCTACAAACACGGAACCTTTTCAAGCCACTCCAATAAGCAGGGTGGTCTTACACCGGGGAATGAAATAACGCATATTGTGATAAAAAAAAAAAATTGTACGATTACCTCAGTGTTTCGCAAACCTTTTATATGCTGTTCAATCATCTTTAGCTGATTACAAATGTGGCTCTTTAATCAGGCAACTAAGAAGTTGGTATATGCCATAAAAGTTAAAAAAGGAAGAAAGTAAATATGCATTTTGCGACATGCGCACCTAAAAAATAGAGAGGACACTTATATTGCTCGTAGTTCGTTATAGTGCTAAGAAAAAGAAGTAGAGAATATTTCGAGTGCTTAGAAAATATCAGTAACATTAAGAAAAAACGAGGAAATTGGCTCTTGTTTTGTTTTATGTGAAAAATTATTATTTATTTATCTGAAAATCAAAAACAGATATGAACAGCAATAATCGAAGGTACTGACAAAAGAAAAAGAAAAGGGTATGAAAATAACATTGAAAGAAATGCTTCAAAAAATGTTAAAATTCTATATTATAGATTAAACATTTATTCAAATAATCACAACACAAGCGTTAAGACAATTAGCAGACGGCTTATGTAGCCATTGTCCCATACGGACTATTAATGGACAATTAAAGTATCAAGAAATTGGAGAAAAATACAGCAAAACCAGATGATGTAAATATTATCAGTATATATTACATAGTTTATAGGAAATAAATCCCTGACGCCTTCTTATTTCTTAAAGGGAGTAGGTAGAACAATTTTAACCTTTTTTTTCCCCCCCGAAACCATCCTTAGTCGTAACTGATACTCGAGCTCGTGTCTCTCTATGATTTACAGATTCCATGAGCATGGGTGACAAGAGTACAGTAAGACCACTGCTGCCATCTCGTATTCCTAATTCGAACTAAACTAATGTCATTGTTTAAAATAGCATGAGTTCTACGATCGATTTTTCTGAATTGCAGCATTTTAAAAAAAAAAAAATCCATTTGCCTAGCCAAAACTCATTCAACTCAGAAAAAAAACTTAAAGTTTTAAATTTCTTAAAGTGCATACAGACAATGGGCCGACGTTGAGACTTAAGGTGATAGCGCCTGCGTATGGAGTGTAGCTACACTGAAGTCCTGTTTTTTTTTTTTCCAGATTAGAGCAGAGTAATTCAATAGATGGATGAAATTCGGTCCTCATTTGGTTGTTGTTGTTGTTGTTGTTGTTGTTGTTGTTGTTGTTTATTCCATCGCAAATGCGTAACAGAATTGATACTAATAAATAGAAACTTACCTTGAATAACCAGCACAGATGTGAACTATGAAATACTTTACTGGAAAGTAGAAATCGTTATTGCCCTCTTGTGCCAACGTACAAAGAAGTCATTGGTGCTGAAAATGTGCGTGTTTTGTTGAGATAAGCACACAAATTTCTCAGCGATCAGGAAGGAAACAGTGTCAGTGGGATGAATGAAGAAGATTCCAGGATTATATCATAATGGATTACAAGATGACAGATATGGGCTACCGGAGTAAATAAAGTCAACAACCCCGAACACGCCAAAGTAGACCAACACGCGATGCTACCAGCTTAATGGAAATTGACTCTGTTCTGACATGTTTCGCAGATAAATGGATAATGATGATACGGCTTCTTTTTTACTTCTTGTGGTGATTTTTTTGGGTTCGATGCCCTGCCATAATAGTACAGAGGACTACTATGAATTACTAGATATTGTCTATCATCGTTTATGTGGGTAAAAGTAGAGATGTTTAAGAACAGGCGTGGAAAACGGTGCTCGTTATTTCAAGTTATTAATATCGCTGTTGCGAAATCAGACGCGATAGGAAAAACAATCCAGTAACTCATCATTCATGCATGAGGATTTTACCATGAAAGGAAAGCACAACGAAGGATCTTTTCCAATCATACACACACACTCGTACAACCGACTTGTACTCACCTTTCGCACTCGCCTACTCTATTTTTTTTTGACCAACTTCAGCCAGAATTTTGTCTTTTAACTCTTGTAGCGAAGTCATTTTTGCTATGTCTACTTTATTTTTATAACTCTATAGAAAAAATGAAGGGAAAAAAGCCGAAATTAGGAGGTGATCAAGAAATTGGTCCTTTCTTGGATTTCAAAAAGGTAGAATTATTCAAAGAGACCTATATAGATGATCTGGATAAAAACATCTTTATTTTATTAATTTGTTTAATATAAATAACAATTAAACCCATTTGAATTTCAGAACTCGAAACATCAATAAAAGTTGAATTTAGCTAGAAATTATGTACATGCAAATAATGATTTTAGACAACAACGTTCGTGAATTGAATTTTTCTATAGTGGTGACAAACGGCAAATTCGCTTACCAGAATCTTCTGTGGTTCCAAGAATTGAATTCAATACAAAAAATCAGAAGCTAAAAGTAATAAGTTATATATATATATTACATAACATTCATTTCATATACAAGTCACTTTAGACGCAAATTAACAGTTTGTTTCCCTGATAATGTTAACATTTGGTACAAATCGGGATCTTATGACTGGCTGTTGTTGTGCAACCATTAGCGACAACGGACGAAGTGAAGACCTCGACTGTATCCTAAGAGAGGATGGACTAGAACCTATTGGATCACGTGGCCACAACGAAAACGGATTGCCTTCGCCTGCTTGCAAAGACTCCCTCAAAATGTCGCTAACACGAACTTGTCCAGTAGAAGGCGTGCGCTGTCTCATTTGTATTCCTTCCAGTTCTGGATCAGTTTGCTGTGGTGGTTGGACTGGCTGCAAATGAAAAGCAAATTAGTCGCCCAAAATTATTCTGCTAATTAACAGGAATGAAGATATATATTGCAATTTAAAATATGTTCTTTTAATTTCTCCTATGCTAACAGAATTTAGCGTTTGTTATAAGGAAGAAGCACCGATTTGCTATGGTTGTTACTTAAGTTATAATTCGAGTATTTCTAAGCAATCAAACTTGGTAATAATAAATTGATCAGGCTGATTTTCGCAAAAACAATGTTAGCACTCCGGATTTAATTTCTTATTGCTAACACCAGCGACATTATTGGTCATACCATTAGTAGTGGTAACAATAATCTCATTAAATATGTTTTTCTTCTTTTCACAAAAAATTCGGAATCATATCGCACATAATCACCAGTCAGCGACCATTGGAACATTTTTCTAGCCATTTTCTTCCAGCTAATTCCGGACATTTACAAATATCTATACCACAGCAGATATGTGATTTGTGCCTGAAGTAGCTTCAAAAAATATGACGTTTGGTCTCTAGACCAAAGGCGATATTTTTTTTCAAGATCCAACATGATCCAGAAACCTTGTCCTAGGACAGGGTTCCTGGATTACCTAATTCTGGGCCACCCTCCACGGTGTTAATATTCTTATTTTACAATCATTCATGGATGAAACTAAATATCAAAAAAAAAGAAAAAAAACTTATGGCTAATATTGATCAAGAGGGAGAGGCAGACTTCATGAACCCGACTTTACTGTTCTGAACGTTCATCTAAAGGCTGTGCGACAGCTAACTCCAGGGTTAGCCGGCGCAGAGCAGTGACATTAAGAACTGTGACGCCTCGAGCTCACTTTTCAAGCGTTAGACGGATTCGTTTCTCGCATAGGAAGATTACCATTAATTCTTCCATACGCCACCGAAACTTTTGAAAAAAATTATGGCTTCGTGCACAAACATTGTATGTTGCATTCACATAAAGAAACAATATCGATGATTTTATCCTTCTTTCGAGGGTAACTGTATCGTGTATTAGACACGAATATATATTAGAATAAACAGAATAAAGATGCTATGACAGAAGTCAAAATGCAGAAAAGTGTTTGAAATGTGGCCCTTTTGTTAGATTTTGATACTTAATATAAGATAATAGAATGCCCAATCCTATACCAATACTATTGATGAAATTACCAGGATGGCTGGTGACGATCAGAACAAATAATTTATTCTTCGAATGATGGTATGGGTCAATACATGTTTTATTCTCTCTCTCTCTCAAACATTCATCTTCAGAAACAGAATAAGTGGCCGAAAGTGTGGCTGACTAGCATACAACAACAACAACAGTATTTGTAGTATCCTAACAACGTAACTCGTATTCCTAGAAAATATCGAAAGTGAACTATTTTAATTCTTTACAGGAAGAAAGGGTTGTAATGCATGCAATTATATATCGTTAAGGACGTGCAGGAAATTCACGAGTTGTTCGATTTTTTTTCTGGCTTCAACAGCCTCTTGGAGTATAATTTAATAAATCCACATTTTGTTTTTCTAGAAATCTGTGCAATCTTTAAATGGTGCATGCGGCAAATTCCAGAATTTGATTGGTGCTTGGTGAGCAGTGCATTATTCCACAAAATACTCACCAGTTTTTGTTACGCTTGGTCAACGTACTTAACGGGAAACTTTAGGAAAGAGCTTTAGCAGTCTTCTGAGTTGCGGAAACCTCGTCGACCTTCTGGCATCAAGATCATTTAGCTCTTCCTCTAGTTTCTCATAGCAATCGTTTCTCTGGAATGGGATGAAAACAAATTAAACCGCAAAACTTTCTTCAAATTTTATCTAATAAAAGTTTCTTATTATGGTCGAAACTATTTATCTTCGATAATATGATTGGCCCATTAATATAATACAAAATATTTACAAATGCCTTGACGCATCGTCCATGTGTATGTATCTTGATATCTGTTTATTGTCTTCCTTGATTTCTGCATATTTCTTGCTGTTCATATGGAGATCAAAAATAAAAATATTTGGTGATACAAAAATATTTTGGATCATCTTCATTAACGATCACGACCACAGCCTCGAAATGGCCGTTAACATTCTTTCCTTACAAGGACAAGATATTTCCAAATTACTTCTAAATATGCTGATTAACCACATCGGAATTAATCACCTTACCGGCCTTGACGTGTTTGTATGCCAATAATCACAAGGATGTGAAGTGTCCATTGAAATAACTTTTGCATACTAGTGAAATAACGTGGATATTATGCATAAATTAATCGATATATTTCATCCATACAGCATGCTGCCTGGCTGGTTAAAGATGAAGAGAGTTTCCATTGCTATGAAATATCAGACATTTAAAAATATTGTGACGGCGTTAAAAATACTGTGAACTCTTTATCATTAGAATTGTTAACTACATCTAGCGACCAGCATATCATTTCAAGGAAGACAGATGCATGTATATACGTCTGTTCTTCTTGATGAATATAAGATTCATCCATCCATCTATCCAGTTCTCGTCCGTCCTTAGACGGATTGAGTCTCCTAATCAGGAGTTTTAGGCATTTTAATGCAGCCGGCTTGACATTCCCCTGTTGCATCCCCTCTAAGGATATTTAAGGATGTTCACGGTGCAGGTTTACCTGTTTTAAGGAGTGAAAAACCCTAGTTTCTAGGAAGAAAGCCATTTTTCCTCCATATGAGACCAACTAATTCAATTTAGTCGAAAGAGACCAGATAAAGATCCTCGAGTCAAGAATAAATTAGAACCTGTCTTTCCAACCAAAAGGGCTTCGTTGAAACTGAGTGAGGTACGGAGACGCTTGAAATGGCAACTGTATTCATCTAAACGAAATGAGATTGAAAATTAAGCTGCGGATTATTTTCAAACGTCCTGTATAAGACTGCTAACATACTGCTTAACATAGTCCTAAAACGTCATTCTGTTTGTACATGCTTATATACTGTACTTTTGATAACTGAATATGAGATTTAAAAGATACTAGTCTTAATGATGCGAAGAAATATCATGCTGATAATATGACAGTTCCAACTTTTAGTTTAAATAAAATAAAAGTTTAATTAAGTAGATTTTTAGCGTCTCTTATTTCCGTGATATGTAGAAGAAAGATAATAAGAGGCTGGTTGTAGTCACCAACTAGTGGAACACTTTTCTACCATTTTCTTTCAGACTTTGTTTGATCTTTAGTGCAAATAAATAAGGTTTTTTTTTTCGTGCACTTTTTTTACACCCAGAAATGGCAATCATTCACCTAAATTGTTATCAAAATTATGGAACACCATTCCATATCTTTAGTTTATTAGATTAAGTTTTTGTACTCTCTTCTTTCTCTGTAATTTTGGCAAATTCAATGCATTTTTAAAATAAAAAATACCGTCCATTTTTAGGTGGTAGACGATTATTATCACCAGGCGTGAGACTACTAGCGTGGTTACTGCTTGGATGTTTAAAATGACTTGAAACATCTCCATTTGGTCCCTAAGATTATCTAGCAGTTATCCTACCCACTGTATGATACGGTGTGGTAAGATGCCCACTTCTCACGGATGGGACATCAAAATGATATCGAATGAAAAATGAATATGATTTAAGGTGCTTGTGTATCGTTACTGGCCATCGATCTTCAAAAAAAAAAAAAAAAGTTAGTTAGAACTGAATTGGCCTCACCTACAGCTCATATTGACCAGGTATGAGTTACGTGCTCCAATCAGAAAAAAAAAAACTTAGATAATTGTGAGTTTACTGTATTTATGATGTACACTCATTTTTAATGTATTTCAATACTGAACATTAATAGAAATCTAAAATTTGTTCATTCGATATTTTGTTCGCAACTTCGCCAGTAGATGAAAACACATATTAAGGTGACTGAAAATACTTCAACTGCTGGCTACATTAATGCATCCCCTATCCGACACATCAAAGGGGTAAAAATAATTAAAACACAATTTTTTTTTTTTCGCGCAGACATGGAAGCGATAGATTACAGCTATTTCCCTGGCGACAAGTTAGAAAGTTAGAAACAAAATCCTAGGAGAGAAAACTTTTGGTTAAGAAGTTTCGTTCGCTAGTTCACTCATAACAATTTACAAACCCAATCTTTCTAAAGTCATTCATAGTTCGTTAAAGCTACACGTTCGTTTAGATTCCTAGTTCGTGTAGGATTGGACGCTAAATCTACTTCAGAGATACAATCAAAATGTGATAGCCGTTCACTTATATATGGATGCCTGAAAAAGCAAAAATCAACCTTAAAGTACGTTATGATGAACGAACAACTCCGAATCATTTGGTTAACTCAGTGGGCTTTAATTAGGGAATCATCACGCATGACGTTTACCTGTGAGATCATTTTTATGTGACTTTTACATACGAAAAAAAGTTGTAAATCTAAAGTAATAATACTATGGATATTTTTAGTATTTTTAACTTTATTTTTTAAAAATGTTTTTATTTATTTTTTACATAATCCGTAACTCCTACTCTAGAGCCCAAACATGGAACATTTTCAAGCTACTTCAGGGAAACAAACTCGCACTTGCTGATTGGAAAGCGGATAAGTGAACTGCTACGCCAACAAGCAATAAAATAACACAAAGAAATAACATTAAAAGGAGAAGGATTGTTCTTAATGGAAACCATTAACTTATCTTACCATCGAACTGGGTATCCAGCTAAGCAGGTTAGATCTTCTTTTGCTGGATTCCTTTTCTTTACAACTAGTAGTAGATATTTGTGAGTGTCTTAAGGAACTTGTTTGCTGCTGATTGTTGTTGTTATTCCAATGTATGCAACTCAATCGATGAGACACCTCCTGGAAATGGAAAAATTCGCTAAACCGCCACCGAATCATACTCAGACAAGTATTAATTGAGCTCAAATTTAAGTGCATTAAACAGCATAAACTATATTGTCCTATCTTTACGAACTTCGAGTGAAGCTTACCACTGACGAAGGACGAGGCAGGGAATCCAGAACACACTGATACACTTCATCCGACTCTGCATCCTGCAAGAAACATTGTGTGATAGCAATGAATGGCGTTTCTGTTGCCTTTCTGAGCATTACAAAAGAAACAAGACTTATTTGTGCATAACAAAAGTTAAAGGACATTTCAAGAGTGTTTCCATGAATCATAAGTGTATGTTTACGATAACTTATCGTGAGAATCAGATTAGAAACATCTTTCATTTCAATTTAACTGTAATGCCAAATTCCTGAGGTCATGAATAGTGTAAACATCAGCATGGCTATGGGTTACCATGAGTATCTGTTACAGTGTATGTATTGATGTCGAACACAGTTGTTACCTGACCCAGAGATACTTTATCCACAAGGCACCTTCATATAACTGAGCTTTATAATTGCCAAAACGTGCTTGAAGCTAAAATAAAATATCGGATTATGTGACTAGTCTAGCTCTAGTCAACTCTCACAAACACAGTGATGTTTCATTTTTGTATTTTGCTATTCTGCGAAACAGTGACAGTTTACAATAAACGAACTCCTAACAAATTTAAAGGCTAAATTATACTTGTGGCTGTCCCATGCTTACGCAATAAAAGAGTAACTTTTAGAATTTATACTGAGTCATATTCTTCTTCTCATTTGCTAATACTGGATGCTTTACTCAGTGAGCTGTTACGCAGTTATACAAGCTATAACTGCGCAATTTGCTCCACATAAAAGAAAGATAAACTGACTTTATAGCACAGCAGTAACTGAGAATTTTTATCAACATGATATTAAAAGTATCTAGCTCCATAATGATGACATCGGATGTATGATGCTTATCGTATCTGATCTGATCCTTGGCTTCCTCTCTTGAGAGGGTTGCAGCTGATTACTAGGGAGATAGTGACGCAAGGTGGTTTTCCGTTGCCTTCCTTGCCGTATTTATGACTGTAGCCTGTGTGTTCACGGGTCCGGTTTGGCTGCTTGCGGGATGAAAAACCACAGATAAACTGGCGGAAAAAACCCTGCTGTCCACGCCCAAAACCTGCTAACTTGGCTATGGCTGAGGAAAATCCTTAAGCCTCTTACGTCGTCGACGGGAATCTATCCCAGGACACTCTTTCCACATACATATGGTTACGAAGCGCAAAGCCACTAGACTAACCGCGCGGACGTTTATCGTATAACATTTCAAATTCGCCGCAACATCTTACCCGCTACAAAATACACCAATTCTATTCACTCATTTTAGAATTATTTTGTTCTTCGGATGTTTTTTTTTTTTAGTTTGTTTACTTTAAACTTCGATGCCTTGATTGAGATATCATCGAACTTATAAGAAAAGAACCAGAAAATTGAAAGATTTTTTCATTCTCGGAGTTGCAGTGAAACTGCATGAGTAAGTGATCATGCCTACACTTTCTATCACGCTGCATAAATAAATTGGAAGTTATTTACACCTTGTAGATATTGATTTATAATAAACCAGTTTATAATGTGAATTTCTATCCTCGTTCCGTGGCAGAAATTCAACTCATCATCCCAGATCAACTGGAATGGACCGTTTTCGACTCTATCTCTGAGAACTGTATAGTTGTGTAGTTATGAGAGTCTTGGTTATGAAGTATGTATAAACAATTCAGCTGTACACAAAATGTTTTACATGTACTTGGTTTGGAAAGTCAAAAATCAGTCATAAACGCTATCTTAACTTAAAACGCTATCTTAACAATAAACATCAGAAAACGTTGCATGTTTTGGAAAGAGAGTTATAAAAGTCAAACTAACCTGAATAATATCTTGTAAAGTCTGGCTTTGAGTTAATCTCGCTTGGTCTGTATTTGCCAATATCTCTCCTGGATCAACTCCTGTTAGATTCTGGTTAATGAATAAAAATAAATAGTACTGTTTATAATAAACAAAAATATATACAACTAAACAAATATATTTCTTGAGTTTACCAGGTCAATGTAAACAGCTCACAAAATTCAACACGAATACTGACTACAGATAAAAAAAAAAAAAAAAAGAAATACTTCCTCCAATCTTACGCAGATTTTAGACGGTACTAAAAATAAGAAATTCTTCGTATTGTATATTAAAGTACTATTCACATTACTCTTCTTCTGTTGAAAATGAAAATGAATTTCTTTTTAGTATTCTTAGTTCCGGGCCTGTTGGGAAGAAAACGCAATGATCTTTAGGAGCACCGCTTTAAAAAAAAAAAAAAAGTGCATAAAATGCCAAAGGATAAATCACGACAGAGTGATATAAAATATATCGTTTATCATTTTTACTTATTTATTATTTCGTTCAGAAACCAGAACGACAAATCGAGAGCATATGATAGGCAGCAACAATCACTGTGCAATGATGCCGCCATGCTTCTTAGGATTCTTGCCATTAGAAACATGATCACTGAATACAGAGATAACGTGACCACTTTCTACTCGTTACATTCCTACTGAAAAGTGTGAACAAAGCATTTAAGGGTTCGCACTTTTTAGTAGGGATGTGACAAGTGGAAGTGGATGCAAAACGAGTGACCACACGTGACATTGAAACAAGGTGGGAGGTAGTAAGAGTGAAGGTTACAGATATCATTCTCATTTAAGAAATGTCTTTGGTATTAGAATCACCTTGTAAGCTTCAATAACAGTAACATTTTTACTTTCAAGAAAATGTATTCTACCATTTCTTTACACTTACCGCCCATTCCACCAAGAACTGCTGTCCCAACTCGCGAGATTCTCCTGGATGCAAATTTTTGTTATATTCCCGAGCTATCTGCAATAACAATAATGATAAACCAATTAGAATTGCGAATATAAATTATACATATGGGTTGTTTTTGTTAATTTCTATCCCTCCCCCCCCTTTAAAAAAAACCCATCTCCAAATATGGAAAATATAATGAAATCATGAACTTTCTCTTAAAAAGGTAATTCATTTTTTATAAATTGTATATTTTTTAAATGAAGCACGAAATTTATATTCTTGAAATTCACTCTATAGAAAACTGCAAATATAAAAATCAAAGAATAGCAGATATTAGCATAACACACAGCTCACGGTCACGTATTAGAGAAAACGAGTCCTATTTTTCTTCCAAGTTACCCTTAGACACAGATAATTAATAACTGTTAACTTTAGTATTTATGAACACGGAATTTATTAAAATCAATAACAGTATGCAGAATATGTCAGTTAGTCTTCGAGCTTAATGAGTTCATTATTTTTCAATAATTATTAAACGTCAAAAAAATCTTATAATGACCTTCACATCTTCTTTCCAGAAACGGGAAGTTTTAGGCATTCTTGTGTGCGGAGCGACCTCTTTTATCTAAAAGTAGAAACATTTTTATTATTTTAGCTAGATGTGCTGAAATTTACTTGAATATTGACAGCAAAAATCGTAAGAGTTGGCAGGAGTTTTATCAGAAGCAATTTACCTTCAAAACTAGAAGGGCTGTCAAAAAGATGCAGAAAATGTTTACCAACGTCAAAACTAGACTAACCAGTCCTAGAATTGCACATTCTTTATCCATCTCATTATAATATGCAATGTTATATAGATCAGGAGGCGCCAAAGAAGGCTTCATCATCATTTTTACGTTTCCGAACGTTATCTAGAAAAGAAAAAAAAAAAAAAAAAAAGGGTTGAGATAGGACAGTGCTGTTCTTCACATTCACAAATGTAATTACTTATTGTCTATTTAATATTAAAAAAAAAATTCATGTACCTCCACAGGATATTCCTTTCTTGCTTTTATGGCTTTCATGGCAGCAACTCCCCATAAAAGACCCTTAAAAATTAAATAATAATCATAAATTTAAAATTTTGATTTCTTCTGTGAATAGCTCATAGGCGACTAACTTTTGTTACTGTTCGTGTGTCCGAAAGTAAATGGATGACGTCTTTTTCAACATTTTTTTTTTTTTTTTTTTTTTTTTTTGAGAGAGAGAGAGAGAGAGAGAGATGGATTTTCTAGTGAAAATTAATTAGCTAAAGAATTGATTTCTGGTTTTCTTATTAATTGAAAATAATAATATCTGTACACATACTCCATGCTCCATTTTTTTTTATATAATTCGAATTAATAAAATCTTGAGAAAAAAAATAAAGTACACTTACGGCATTTACTGCAGGAGGAAGCAAAGATGCAGAAATGGCAACTCCGACTAACGATGCAGCATTCCCTCCAAGTACTGAAAGCGCTACTCCAACTCCAGATGGCAAAGCTATAAGAACACCCACCCACAGTCCTCTTCCTTGTCCTCTACAAGATACAGAAGAATTCTACAATCCCAATACTTTAGGCTGGAATTTGTATCAATAAACGAAACAGAAAGTCCAAATAAAAATTAAGCTGAAAACTTATTTTAAGTTTCGAGGTTGTGTTTATTGTTAAAAAACTTGCAAAGCGTCAAAAGACTCATAGTGTTTGCTCAGTTTTTTTTAAGTATAAACAAAGGCAGCAGTTTCCACTTATCATCTCAAAGTTAACCCGAAATTTACAGTGAAGACGCTAATCGGGATGAAATTAAATAATATTTGACCGAAACATGAGAAACAGAACCCATGAAGCCATAATAAGTCACCTGTTGTCGTCGGATGATATCGAGGATCAACTTAACCAACTCGCAAGTTTATATTTCCATTTCATACTGGGATAAAATTATGGTGTTTGTATAATTTCGATGGCACTTAATCAACTGACAAAATAATTTTAAGGTTGAATTCTAGTCACTTAATAAATGAACTTTTTAAGCCTTTTTTCAGCGAATTCCGGAATTGGCCGATTAGTGGTGCAGGAAATTAAATTTTACCTCCTGGAAATTTGTATTTTTAACCCCAAGATTCATAAAAATCCCATTTTCACAGTAATGCCAATTAGGATTCGTTCATTGGAATGTTCTCGCGATGGTGAAGACGCTGACAATCGGTTTCCAAGAAGTTTGGGCCGAGTGTCATCTGTCACCTATTTGTATTTCCCTTCGGGGAATAAAAAGGCCTTAGAGGATTTAACTTTCATTAGATTAGCGTGTTTGAAAGCCTCCTCTCTTTCAAACAGGAATCTTCCCTAATCTCTGGAACGTATTCTCTGACACAAGGACTGCGTTTGAAATGGGGACAAATCCACAAACAGCCAAAGACTAAAATACAAATCACTTGACGTTTGTATAATAATGAAAAAAATAACAAAATTATTATTTTGAATTTCTATAAACACATACGCATAATCACTAACTCTTCTCTCATATTCAACAAATCTTTTTTTTTATCTGCCATATTCTTCAATGTTCTTTCAACAGTCAGAACAAATCCTGAGTACTAGCGTGAACTGCTAGACAGAAAGCACTGGCTGTGTAAGCTCTATACACAAAGTTGATTTCTCAATGTTATTGATATATACCTGAGATCCGTTTGCGGTATGCTGAGGCACAAAAAGCTGCTGCTGAGGCACAAAAAGCTGCTGCTGAGGCAGTAAAGACAGCAAAGCAGAAGGCTTGGGAATCCTTTGGAGAAAGATTAGACTTATCCTATGCAAATGCAAACAAAGTATTCTGGCAGACCATCCGCCGCCTTCGAGAGAGGAAATCGTGCACAGCAAGGGCAATTAAGGCCTCTGATGGTGCACTTTTAACAACTGAGAAGGATATCCTCCACAGATGGAGGGAATACTTTGAGAGCCTTCTTAATCCGGGTGGCCCAGCAGTTGTGGACATACAAGAGGTGCAGATCGGGGTAATGACTAGCACAGCAGAAGAGGTCCATTTAACAATAAAATCTTTAAAATCTGGCAAGGCTGCTGGCGATGATGAAATTCGGTCCGAAATGCTAAAAGCCTTAAATCGAGGCGGTGTTCTCTGGCTGATCGAGTGTGTCAGGCTGCTTGGATATCTGGACGAGCACCAAAGCAATGGCAGACAGGCATAATAATACCAGTTTTCAAGAAGGGAGACCAGAAGGATTGCAGTAACTATCGTGGCATCTCTCTGCTCAGCCTGCCTGGGAAAGTATATGCTAGGTGCTTGAAAAGCCGGTGCAGGAGCATAGTTAAGTCAAAGTTCCAGGAAGAACAATATGGCTTTCGTCCTGGTAGAAGCACAACTGACCAAATCTTCACTTTAAGGCAAGTCGTTGAGAAATCTTGGGAATATGCCAAGAATGTTTACACATGTTTTGTGGACATGGAGAAGGCATATGACCGGGTTCCTCGGGATAAGCTTTGGCAAGTAGTACAGGAGTACGGAGTGGATGGACCAACTATTAGCTGCCATCAAGTCTCTGTATGAATGCCCAGAGTTTTGTGTCAGGGTAAACAGCACAAAGTCTGAACCTTTCACAGTCTCTTGGCCTCTGCCAAGGGTGTGTTCTATTATCCCTCCTTTTCATAATATTTATGGACTGGATTGATAGGCACAGTCGAGGCAGTGAGTGTACCAGAATTGGAAGATGTAGCACTGGACGTCTGCTTTTTGCAGATGACCTAGTTCTGCTTAGTTCTTCCACAGATGACCTCCAGCGGACCCTGGATAGGTTTGTAGCTGTTTGTGCAGACGCCGGAATGAAGATCAATGTGGCCAAAACTGAAACATTTGTGGTCTCAAGACAACCATCCCAGTGCACTCTACATGTAAGTGGAGTCCCAGTGAGGCAGGTGGAGAAGTTTAAATACCTTGGGTCCATATTCACGAATGATGGAAAATGGGACGTAGAGCTAGATACTCGAATTGGCTTAGCAAGCTCAATATTGCCGGAGCTTGGCCGTTCGGTAGTATTGAAGCGGGAGTTATGCCAGAAGGCAAAGCTGGCTGTCTTCAATACAGTCTATGTCCCCATCCTCACCTATGGTCATGAGAGTTGGGTAATGACCAAAAGAATGCGGACACAAATCCAAGCGGCTGAAATGAGGTTCCTTCGAAGGGGTTGCGGGGCTGACAAGACTCGACAGGGTCAGAAGCTCTGCAATTCGGGAAACCCTCAATACTCAACCGCTGCATCTCTATGTTGAGAGATCACAGTTACGTTGGTATGGGCACCTGGTCAGAATGCCACAAGAGAGGCTCCCTCAGCAGGCCCTCTTTGCCAAGCCAGAGAGTGGTAGGCCACGTGGAAGGCCAAGGACTCGCTGGATAGATTATATCCAAAACCTTGGGTGGACGCGTTTGGGAATCCCACCAGAACACCTGAGCTCGGTGGCAGAGGATCGTGACCATTGGATGTTCGTCTTGCAGCTGTTGCCCCCACAACCCAATTAGGAAAGGTGGGCCTTGAAGATGTATGTATGTATGTATGTATGTATGTATTGATATATATTTCCATATTAGTAAATAAATATAAAGATATGTATATATTACAAAGAAAAACATTAATTTCATTAGAATATTTTTATAAGACGTAGAGATTTATTTATCCACGGGGTTCACATCTAATCTTGAGCTTATCCTAATCCACCTAACGGCCAAACGTTTATTTTTAAAACAATTCTAATTTGATTCATTCCTAATTAAAACACTCCTAAAGAGAGTGTGGATGTAACTTATAATATTATATAAAATGAACGCGCGCGCGCGCGCGCGTGTGTGTGTTAGTGTTGCCAAATGAAAATTACTAAAAATAGCTAAATCTTAAAAAAAAAAGAGCTAAAATAGAGTTAAAAATAAAAATTTGAAGCTAAAATTTAAAAAGTAATAGCTAATACGTTTAAGTTACTTACTTACTGTATTCAAGTTGAAATGTTACTTGCGTATAAGTGGCTAAATACATCTTCCATGTTGTCTTCTGCGCTTAATTCACCCACGTTTTCACTTAGATTTTCAGCTTTATTATATGTGGCTATCGTTCCAATATTACTCAGTGTTGATGCTGGTAAACAATAGTCTATACAGCACTTGTTGTTACGCCTGAGGCCATACTTGACTGATAAAATAGCTGTCAGCATTTGCAATTCCATCTTGTTTCTTAATTTAGTTTTAACTACATTCATGGAACTAAAAATTCGTTCAATTTCCACATTAGAATTTGGCAGTATTAATAAATTTATTGCACACTGAGCAATTTCTTTAAATGGATTCATTCCAGATGCATCTTTATATTCTCGTACTTCAGTCCAGAATAGCTCAGTGTTTTCTATATTTGGCCATTTATTTAAGTGGATAGTATTGTACTGGTATTCAGCAGCAGCAGCAACATCTTTTTCTGTTTCAGCATTATTTATAAGATGGGAGTAGCAGATTCTTTTATATGTTTTAGGATATTGTCAACAGAAAAAGAAGACATCATTTTTAAAATATTCAAGTTTTCAGGCAACCTTTGCTTAAGCTGTTTGAAAAGACCAAGAAGAAACTGTCTTGCTCTACTTCTAAGATTTCGCTCATCATTTTGCGGTATTTTCTTTTGTATCATCGACCCTGAAATTTTTCTTTCAAATCTGTAACCAAGATTTGGACTGAGATCCAAATAGCCATCAATCTCTGACTCTAGAGGGTCGACTGTGGATGATGGTCGCAATAACATATTAGCAATAGAGCGAGTCAAACGAGAAAAGTCTTCAAACAATCTCATCTTATCCGCACTGTTAGATGCAAAAATTTTGTTAACTTGCTGAACCTTGAACTAGAACAGGATGCAAAAATTAAAGATACAACAGATTCCTTTCATCTTTGTACATCTCCCACAAAATTTGGGCTTTGTAACATTTCTCAGTCACACTCACGACTTCGAAGTGAATTTTAAATTCCAACCACTGGCTGAGAATTCTGCTTACTGCAGATTCAATGGAGAGCCACCTCGTTGCACAATTGCTTATAATTTTCAGAGGAGCATCATTTTCGTTGATAGTTTGATACAGCTCTTTGTATGCTGCTTGTCTTGAAGAAGAATGTGAAAACCACTTATATGTTTCGGCAACTAAAAATTCTAATTTTCTTGGGAGAGATTCTGCACAAAACAACTGAAGGAATATATGCCTTCAGTTGTTCATAAACGCCATTATTGACACCAACCATAACACTGGCATTGTCTGTACCGATTGCAATGAGATTTTTAATGTCCAGTTTCTTGGTCAAGAGCTCTTTTTTCAGTGCAGCCACAATACCACTAGCGTCACACTTTTCTAGAACCACCATGCTCAGAAATGTATGCATAATTTTGTTGAATTTCCGGCTATAATAAATGATGGCCATTCCTAAAATCTTATTCACTGTGATATCATTCGATTCGTCTATTAGCAAGCTGAAATTTTCATCTCCAATGTCCGCAATTAGATCTTCTTCAAAATGCTCACTTAGAGTATTCTTTACAATTGAAGAGCACTTAGTTCGGTGCATTTTTACCTTTGGTATAATTTGACTGTCTGGGATGATATTTTTGCAAATATCTACAAGATGATTGCAACTGTTGAATGATGAGTGACAACAAAGAAATAATGCTAACCTACCTTCAAAGTTCGCGGTCTCATCAGACTTTTTCACAAGCATATTTTTAATTGTAACAGCCTTATATGGAACTGCAGCAAGATGTTTCTTAGTTTCGCTATGCTTTACAAGCTGACAATATTCAGCAACTATATCACATTATTTAAATTAAGGGGATATAAAATCCATTGTTTTAAAACCGAATAAGAAACTCAAAGATTGGAATCAGAGAGTTTCATGCCGAATGTAGTAAACTATAAAAGTATCGGCGATTACTAGCGTGAGCTAATGCAAGTATAGTTCGCCCACCGTTTGTAGGTCTCTGCTTCGCGTCTTGCCAAGAATAGTCGATTCATGCTGAAGGGAAGAAAGAAATGCAGGACGTCCGAATTGGTCGCCAACACGTGAAATCATGCTTTATAGGTAAAATTTTCCAACTGTTATACAAGCAACATAGTTAACTACAATAATCATAAAAGAGAAGTTAATTTTCCGACCGGTAATAATAAATAACTCATCCCACAATACGGACTGATTACCCTATTATCGGAATGGATTCTCCATTTTCTGACATGCGCAGAAGTGTAGAAGGATCTCTAATCGGTGGGCGAACTATAGTCCTAGTACGTAGTACAATCTCGGGCAACTCGCAGCAAAGGTGGTAAAGTTCTGATCGCTATTCTTGGTATTTTCCATAATGTAAAAACACATTTCCTAGGAAATGTATGCTGTTATTACATTATGGTGGGCGGTCACTACCCTGACCGGTTTCAGCCTTATGAATAAGTAAAGCCGTCTCTAAAAATTCGGACGATCCCTAGGCCACTCAATTGTGGGCCAAAGACCGTCCATCTCAGCGTTGGCTCCACTCAGTGATGGCCTTCCACCCACCACCACCACCGAGCAGAACCACTCATATTCCGAAGAAAAGCATTCACCGACAAAGCCCCTCAACGGGCTGTGCCGGAGAACACTTTCCCCCGGAGACTCAAATTACTCCCTTAAGGCAAAAACCTTAAGAGAGCGTACTCATACAATAGCCGAGCCTCAGTTAAACTTCATTAGCTACAGCATTGCCGTCCTCTCAGAACCCCCCCCCACCGGTTTCAGCCATTATTGAGGCTTCATCAGTGAGTAGCTATACCAAATAGATACCAAAGGATAAAGCGAAAAGAACTTATATACGCTGCTATACGAGTTGTCAAAAAGGTGCAACCATTAAGTTACTTAAATATATAAAGAGCCAATAGGCTTCATTTCGGCGATATAAACATTATTTAAATTAAGGGGATATTAAATCCCACATTGTTTTAAACCGAATAAGAAACTCAAAGATTGGAATCAGAGATTTTCATGCCGAATATAGTAAACTCTAAAAGTATCGGCGATTACTAGCGTGAGCTAATGCAAGTAGTCCTAGTACGTAGTACAATCTCGGGCAACTCGCTATTGGCTCTTTATATTTAAGTAACTTAATGGTTGCACCTTTTTGACATCTCGTATAGCAGAGTATATAAGTTCTTTTCGCTATACCCTTTGGTATTTATTTGGTCTAGCTACTCACTGATGAAGCCTCAATAAAGGCTGAAACCGGTCTGGGTAGTGACCTCTCACCATAATGTAATAACAGCATACATTTCCTAGGAAATGTGTTTTTACATTATGGAAAATACCAAGAATAGCGATCAGAACTTTAACTCCTTTGCTGCGAGTTGCCCCAGATGGTACTACGTACTAGGACTACTTGCATTAGCTCACGCTAGTAATCGCGGATACTTTTACAGTTTACTATATTCGGCATGAAACTCTCTGATTCCAATCTTTGAGTTTCTTATTCGGTTTTAAAACAATGTGGGATTTAATATCCCCTTAATTTAAATAATGTTTATATCGCCGAAATGAAGCCTATTGGCTCTTTATATTTAAGTAGCTATATCACATTACAAACTTACAGTGGCCTTTTGTAGCGTCACCAGGAACTTCACACAACCATTTACTAAACATTCCCATTTGTAACCACTACCTCCTAAATTTTTGCTTGTAAGCTTTAGTTTTCCCTTTGCTCATTTTTGAAGAAGAGTATACAACTCTTTACTGCAACGAATTACGATCAGTCTTTGAAAACTTTCCACTCCTAATCGTAACTGCAAACCTTACTGTGCAAAGACTAACTTGTAACGGTGCTATCAACTTTAAAACGACAAAATGGCAGACTATTGGGCCACGTGACTGACTGACGTCAATGCGAACATCTGGAAAACTTTTAAAACAATTTCTTTCTTTAACAGTAAGTTATAAAAACAACTAAAAAGAGCTGAAACTAGTTCTGAAGGAGCTAATTTTGGAGTTGGTGCTAGATTAAAATTTTTGGAGCTAGGGAAGAAAAAAAGAGCTAGATATAGCTCCAAAAGAGCTAAATCAGAATTGGAAATAAACTGCAAAATTGGTGTGTGTGTGTGTGTGTGTGTGTGTGTGTGTGTGTGTGTGTGTGTGTGTGTGTGTGTGTGTGTGTGTGTGTGTGTGTGTGTGTGTGTGTGTGTGTGTGAACAATAATAATGCGTATTCATGCGAATAACTATTCCCTGTTAAGAGCATGAATGCTGAAATTAAATGAATTAGATAATTAGATTTTTTAATAGGGAGAGAGAAAGAATGAAAGAGAAATATGATGGAAGGTAAGGTAATTTAATTTCGATAACAAAGAGGAGGAGAGAATTATCATTTTTATTAGTCTAGAATTACAATAATATGCATTTCTCTCTCTCTCTCTCTCTATCTATCTATCTATCTATCTATCTTATCGATGTTGAACACATCTTATCGATGTGTTCAACATCTATATACCACAGCAGGATGCTCTGGCATCACAAATCCTGGATTTCGTTCAAAGCCATCTTTCTAGTATAGACCAAGAAACATATCATAATAGCTGGAGACTTTAGTTGCACTATTGACCAAGAAAAAGACAGACTTCAGTGGGCTGAACATCGTAGCCAATTAATAAACAAACTTCAAACACTGGTAAACGATAATGAACTCATCGACGTCTTTCGGCATCAACATCCTGATAAGAAATCCTACACATGGAGGTCAGCAATCACAGCGACAAATAGACCATTCTACTAAGCACGACTGGACAGATACTATATTTCCAAACACACCTTGCCTCTAGTTAGAAACATCTCACACATCCCTTCCTACATTTCAGATCATTGCTTCGTCAAGCTGCAACTTTCATTATCTTTGGAAGCATCCAAATCAGGAAGTGCCTATTGGATCTTCAACAATACTCTCCTGAAAGATCCAGCTTATATAATAAACATTCAGGCTTTAATAACCAACCTCACTCACTCGAAAGTAGATACCGAATCAATCAAAACTTGGTGGCCCCACTTAAAATCACGAATAAAATCCTTTACGCAGATCTACAGTCACCAGAAAAATCAACAGAGGAATCCGACAACTTGAAGAACAGCTCAAGTATATCCCAGAAGAAAGCCCTGAACATCATTCTGCCTTCCAAGCCATGCAAAGACAGGCAGAATTATCGGCAAAAGGTGCCCTACTTAGATCGCGGCATACACAAATAAATCTTTCAGACGCCCCCACAAAATATTTTTTCTCTTTGGAAAAAAAATGCCAGGCAGCAAACTCCATCTCTGCTATCAGATTTCAAGATGACAGCGTCACAGAAGATCCAAGTAAAATCACCTCTGAAATCCTACAATACTACAAGAAGGATGTTCCTGCATACAGCACTGCAGGAACATCCCATCATGCCATTTAC
This sequence comes from Typopeltis vanoorti, assembly GCF_054136105.1. Classification (NCBI taxonomy): domain Eukaryota; kingdom Metazoa; phylum Arthropoda; class Arachnida; order Uropygi; family Thelyphonidae; genus Typopeltis; species Typopeltis vanoorti. The sequence goes on along the minus strand of NC_143560.1, from coordinate 95,520,861 downwards.
GAAATACTGAAAGAAACAAAAAATATCTCTGCAACAGATCGGAACCACTTAGAAAACAAAATCACGCTAGATGAACTGAAAACCGCATGCACATCTTTGCCAAAGAACAAACTCCTGGCCTTGACGGTCTCACGTCAGAATTTTTTCAACTCTTCTGAAATCAACTCGGACCACTTCTCCTCAAAACACTGCAAGAAGCCCACATCAATGGCCTCCCACAATCCGTCACGACCTCAGTAGCACAATTGATACGAAAGAAGGGAGACCACACGGATATCCGAAACTGGCGTCCAATTTCCCTAATTAATACCGATTGCAAAATCATTTCCAAAGTTATAGCAAACCGAATAAAGCCAACACTGCCTGAAGTTATTGGCCAAACGTACTGTCCCAGGAAGATCAATACATGATAACCTCCATTTAATAAGAGATCAAATCCACATCGCAAACAGCCAACATGAAAACCTAGCACTCGTCAGTCTTGGTCAGGAGAAGGCTTTCGACAGGGTAGAGTACGAGTACCTTTATGAAGTTCTAAAGGCATTTGGCTATGGTCCTCTCATCATTGAAACAGTGCAATTGCTTTACAGAGATGCACACTTCTGTTTAAAAATAAACAACAGGCTCACTCGCACTTTGTCATATTCTCGAGGGATCAAGCAAGGATGTCCCCTCTCCGGTCAGTTATACACACTGGCCATAGAACCCTTCTTAAAAAGAGTACACGACACCATCATCTCCAAACGAACCAGCATAATAGAGCCACATCAAAAAATTACCCTATCAGCATATGCTGATGACGTCACTGTAATAGTCCGAAATGAAGAAGACATGACAGTAACCGAGGAAGCACACAGACTATATGCACAAGCCTCAGGGGCCAAATTAAATTCTGCAAAATCCACGGGCTTGTGGTCAGGCAGATGGAAGTCTAGAAATGATTCTCGGATCGAATGTATTTGGTCAAGCGAAGGACAAAGATAGGTATGCACCTTGGCAACACCAAAATATATAACACACTGAACTGGACACAGCTGCACAACCGTTTTAAACAGGTGCTAGGTAAATGGAACAGCGTTCGTTCCATGTCTTCACTTAGAGGAAGAGTACTAATAGTTAAAGAGATGGCTGGGAGTGTCTTATGGCATACACTCAAAGTACTCACACCTCCTGAAGAATTTCTCTACCACATTCAAAAGGAAACCAAACGTTTCCTCTGGAACAAAACTTACTGGATAATATACTCTCAACTCTGCAAGCCACTCAGCAAGGGAGGTCAAGGCCTGATTTTCCTTGAAAACAAGATTAGATCCTTCAGGATAATCCTCCTCCTAAAGACACTTCAATGCAATCACACTTATGTAACCACCTTTGATTACATCACGAAATCATCCACTAGAGGACTTACACTTTCCATAATCCTCCGAATGGCTAGTCCTGCACCATCTCCTCCTAAACTATCTCATTTTTAGAGTCAGCTGTACTTACAGAACCACTATTTTCGAACAGAAACATAACAAGTCTCACAACTGGCCAGGCCTTTCTTTTCCCTACATGGAACTGGGCAGGAATAAGAGTCATAGGGGACCTCCTAACCCCAGATCCTAAAGTGGAAAGCATTCACAAGCCTACCAATGAAGAACCCAAAAACTGAAAAGCAATATCAACAGCTGCAAACCTCCATTATAAAAGCCTATCCAGATATCGCTACACCTCAGTAAATCCGTATTCCTTCTAGAAACTGCTCGGGGCCGATACAATATACAATACAATCTTGTACAATCTGAAGCCTCACTTCCAATTATTCCCTCCAATTATAAGAAAATATACCACTTCCTCATGTCAGTGTCTCCATCCTCGCCCTTCTTATATTCATCCTTAACCCATTCATCTACAAGGCTGCACTCAGTTTTCAGTGGGATCTGCCATATAAATCGAAGTGTGCCAATCCAAATTCCGACATACAGTGGAGACTATGGCATAACATCTTGCCAACTCCTTCTAAGCTCCACAAATTTCAGCTAAGAGAAACGGATCTGTGTCTATTCTGTGGCGTTTCAGGTACCTTGGAACACACATATCTAATCTGTCCCGCAAACAAAGTGATAATCACCTATGCCCTGAATACCGCCTCTAGCATCTGTAACTACGCACACAGCCAAGAAGACTACTGGAATTTAGTCCACACAGAAGAAAACAGACACTGAGCATGCAATTTCCTCTTCATCTGCGCTAAGGCCGTCATCTACAGCTTCTGCCTAAAACAGACAAGAAATAACCAGCACCCATCCATCACTGAAATTGCACAAACCCTCATGTATATCCTCCGTTGGAAATTAAAAAGCAGGCTTTCACTGGAACTTGAGTACTTCAAAGAAACAGGAACTATCGCGAAATTCATAGAGTAGTGGAATCCAACTGGTACCCTCTTCTGGATTGAAGACGACAATACGCTTCATCTGAAAGATAACTCAGCCTGAAACTGAATTGTAAATTTTGAATTCATTTATTGCATTCTCTGTTGTATACCCGAAAGGAAAATATTTCTTTCTCTGTAATATATATACTTATATACTTATAATATGTAAATAGTCCTTGTTACCTATCGTCTAATGTATATTTTAACAAGTTGAATAAAAAAATATTTTTTTAAATATCTATCTATCTTATCGCCGTGAAAAATCTTACCTGCTTGCCATTTCCATCGTTGGCCACTCTCTCTTTTCCAGTTCATTATTTATACTAATCCATAGTAATCCGAAGACGTAACCTGTGGAACAGAACAAAAAAGCCATCGTTTGTGAATGCAGCTATTAAATGAATCCTTTTTAATACAAAGCAATAGTATGAAGTATTACGTACGTGTATACAAGAACAACAAATATGCAGTTGTACAGTATTTATATAACAGAAAGAACTAAGTGAAGAAGAATTGAAGACAAAAGAGAAGCATCGAAAAAAGATTTCTTCCGAATTAAGTGGAATGAAAGTACCGAAAAGTGAAAAATTCCTGACTTAAAAAAAAAAAAAAAAGTAAAATAAATAAATTCGTGTCTGGATGATGATCAAGGAAAACACGGATTCGATTACAGTTCATATGCATTTTCGGAATACAGCGATATATTTCCCAAGTTATTTAATATCTTGCCTATCCAACGGAATTTCTTGACGTGATTGAGATCTGAGTTTCACAAAATTTCTTTATTTGAAGGCATCTTATGTAATATCGAAACGAAAGGGTTATTAATCATAACCCTTTCGTTTGCACCAAACGAATGTGAATTATGTTTCCACGACAACTTCGCATTTTAGTAGCCTTGCGAGCACTTTTTTCCAAGCTTTTCCATTTTCGTCCAGCTTATCCATGAGTGCAGTCCAGAAGTTCAAAGAGCGAATGGAATACTATAATTTTTATGGAAGGTATCACAGACCTGAATATTCATCAATGCAAACTAGTGACAGGTATTACTTAACTTTCAGCCTTTAAAACCCAAATATATATTTATTAATTCATTATGTACAACATTTGCACATCATGTAGATGTCGGTTTGCGTGGCTTTACTCCAAATTGTGTGATTAGCACACTGAAAGAAAAATCAAAAAAAAAAAAAAAAAAAAAAATACTGCGCCGTGCCAGAGTAAAATTAAACCCTCTAAAAGCAAAATGCTGCCAAAAAAAAAAAAATGAAATTTTTATGCATGACAGTTTAGAGTAGATAGCAGACCATGATCTGGAAGGATAACTTAATTAAGAAAGCTGCAAGATGATATTAATAAGTATATTTAAGTACGTTATTTACTCTTCAATATATTTAAAGCCTGTGTAGCTCAGCGGATGTGGCGTTTGCACACCGCCGCGCTTGGCCGCACGAAGGAAGACTTGGTTTCGAGTCTAGTCGGCGACTAGAGGAAATTTCTCTAAGCCTTTTTTCGACCGGTTCCCGAGTTAGTCGAACTCTGGCACGGGCAAGCAGGTTTTTCTTCCCGGAAACTCGGGTTTTTCGTCCTGTAAACTCAAGAAAATCGACCGTAGAACTCACATTATTTCAGACATTAAATATATTGTTAGGGTTAGGGACCACCAGATGGCGGCACATTTGAGCCGTCTCTCTTCACTGCGTACCGCTTAATTAGTGAGAGCCTTGGGCCATCCGTCTCTGATTGGGTACCAGTGGAGATTGAACTGCCCACTCAGTCTCCAAAAGTTAGATAGGACTAAATGGCCTCGCCTACTCCCGTATACGGGAACAAAAAGGCGTTTGCTGATTTTTTTTTTTTTTAATATTTACCACGAGTACAATAAATAAACGGGGTCCTTCTTGTCTCAAAATAAAGTGGGCTGACTGATGTCCTCTGTTGATAGGACACTTTCCTCTGCTTATGACTTACTCCTTGACACTGTCATTTTTTGAAGGACCTTGGCCACCTTCACTATAGCAGCCAAGCTTGTTTTCTTTTTCTTGCTTTCTCCATCTTATTCGATACATTATACAGAAATATTTTCTGTCTTCCTCTCCCTCCCCTCCCTCCTCTCCATCATCCGTTAAACACTTTTCCTACACTCGTATCTTCTTTCTTTTTATACTTCAAATCATTCAGTTTGCGTTTCACACATCAGGATAAAAAAAAAGTATATATATTGGGTATATTATGTATTCAAGATACTTTATCTAAACAAGTTGCCACAAGGTGTTTTGACCTTATTAAATAAAATCTCAGAATGAGAGATAGATGTAGAAAGTTTTTAACTTGGACCAAGTTAAAAACTTTCTACATCTATCTCTCATCCTGATATTTTATTTAATAAGGTCAAAGCACTTCGCGCAACTTGTTTAGGTAAAATTCATATAAGCTCTGCATCACTTCAACCTTCGTATTTCAGGTTTTACTCCCACTGACGAGACCTCAATAAAGGTCGAAGCCGGTCTGGGTAGTGACTCCTGCCTTTAATGCATCTCCGCAAGGGGATGTGTTTTGCATTAGGGGAAAAATACTAAGGAAAGTGATCAGAGCTTAATCCACCTTTACCACGAGTTGCCCGGTCCTGGACTACCTGCGGGAGTTGCCTCAGTCTTGTACTACGTGCAGGCGCGAACTTGACATACTTGTCTGTTTGCTTACTTGGGAAATAGGATTAAAAACCAAGTTTATATAAAATTACTTGGTATCTTGAATATATATATTCATCGAGTGCCATAGTATATTTTGGTGATGGATAGTGACGGCGAAATGGAAAGTAATAATGTAAAAACGCCACCAAAAAAAGAAATGTTAATGTTTGTGTGTTTATCTGAAGAAATGGGAAAAACAGTACTCGTGGCTAAAACCCGTGCCATCTAACGTTCGCAAAGCTAAGTTGGTCACCAATATATATATATATATGTTAAAGATACCAAGCAATTTATTTTATAAACTTGGTTTTAATCCTTTTTCTCAAGTAAGCAAACAAGCAGGTAAGTAAAGTTTGCACCTGAAGTATTTTCAGGTCTGAGGCAACTCGTGGTAAAGGTGGAGTAAGTTCTGATCACTTTCCTTAGTATCTCCCATAATGCAAAGCACATGTTCTTGCGGACATGTATTGGGTAGTGGCCCTTCCCTTAATGCATAGCATCATACATGTCCGCAATGAGATGTGCTTTGCATTATGGGAGATACTAAGGAAAGTGATCAGAGCTTACTCCACCTTTACCACGAGTTCCCTCAGACCTGAAAATACTTCAGGCGCAAACTCAAATTACCTGCTTGTTTGCTTACTTGGGAAAAAAAGGATTAAAACTAAGTTTATAATATATATATATATATATATATATATATATTATAATCTGTCATATCTGTCAAAATATACCTGTCATATTTTGTCTTGAAATGATTCATTATCTAATTTTATGAATCATGAATTAAATATTTTATAAATTTAAGAAACAAACAGCAAGATGAGTACTTTACACACAGATAATCGAGAGTACAATATAAAGTTCTTTGTAAATCTTCTTACCAAACAGCAAGCATAAAAGAAGTCCCACAATCTCTGCTTTGATTCCAAGATTCCTTAGCGATTTATCTTGAATAACAGCTCCGAATGTAGCAGCTAGAATTGGGCCCTAAAGTTGGATAAAAAAAAATAATTAAATAAAAATAAAAATAAAAACTTCAGTAAGACGTGGTAAGTAATACATGATTTTAATCCGAACACATGAGGCAAAGGAGAACACTTACCATGATAGGCGATATTAGCATCGAAGCTACAATCGAAACGGTACTATTTTCCAGCAAACCGATGGCCGCAATCATACTAGAGAGAGAAAGAAAACGTAATACTTACTTAACTTTGTAGTTATAATATTAAAAAAAAAGCATAAAACATCTTTAAAGAAAAACTAACTTACCTAGCAATTATAACAAAGATGATATAATCAAATGTCATCTGGGATCCGGCTCGAACTCCTTCAACCACCTAATAAACAAAGATTGGTTCCATTTTAATAGGAAACAAATCGTGACTGTCCAAGGTATACATATCAAATACTGTTTAATGCCTAACGCTTAGTTTTATTTATTTATTTATTTTTAGCTTCAAGTCCTTAAAAGGTCAAGAAAGTTGGCATTTTTTATTCAGTATAATCAAATAACAGCTAAATCGCATAGTCCTAAAGAGACCTTTACGTTACTGAAATTTGCTTTACCCTCGTTAATCGCCTCCAATATGTTGGGATAAGCTGCAATTTACTTTTGTTTCTTTCGGAACAAATAAATACATATGTTTAGGATTTTCTCAAATTGTAACTCCTAATATTAGTTAATCGACAAGGGAAAAAATAAATAAATGGCTTTTAGAGGAATGGCGCTGCTTTTGTATTCCAGCCTATTGGCTAATAATTAGATTTAAAAAATAAATAAAAATTAAATAAAAAATTTTAAATAAAAACAGAATTAAAAATAAAATTAAAGCCTCTTCTATTTTTGGTGATTAAATAAATGTTCTTTGTGTTAATGTGAGTGAATGAAAGAGTGTTTTGGAAGCAGTTAACATTAATTCATATGATATAAACTATAGAAATACATTTATTTTACTTCTATGTATAAAGTCTGCAAACAACACGGTCTTTGACTTCCATCGATAAAAGTAATTGATACGTCTGTCGCATTCTATCATACACACATGCTAAAGATCGATAAAGTTCATTATAAAAACCAGTTTTCTCTCGAATAACTTGCATGGCAGGTTGTTCACGAGAGGAAACGATTTTCCCTCTGTCTCTCTCTTTCTTTCTTTCTGAAATAGGAACCTTTTCGCTGGTTTACTACTTAGGTTGTGGCGAAATACTTTAGCGATTAATGTCATTAAACTATTAATCTGTATTAAGAGTAATATCTTCTCGATATTGGATTTTTTTATATTTTTTCATATTTACAACTGCAATAATTATACGTTACTTTAGACATAATATTTAATACAAGGTACATTTCAATTCGTTACTATATATTAATAATTATTATCGAAAATTATTCTATTAAATATAATTAATATTTATTCTGTTGATAGTGAGAAATATTTATATAATTATAAATATAAAATATATAATTAAAATCGTTATATTAAAAATCTTAAATTATAATACTTAAAATAAAATGATTAGCCACTTTTGATAAATGTATTTGTTTATCTATGCCTATTAACAGCAAACACGATATCAAACTAGCAGATGGTGATATCAAACTCAAATGCGCAGAAACGTAATATGTTTCCAATGCAAGCGACGAAAGCAGTTTTAATATATTCTTTACTGACCTGAGCAACGGTTAAGCGAGCAGTGACCGACTCCAAAAATTTCTTCTGCATGGATTTAAAATTCTTGAATGCTTTCTTAACGGTAAATTTATTTTTTATTGAAGAACTCGAACATTCACTGTAAGATAAAGAAAATGAATGTTTTACTAATTAATTATCTATTCAAATATTACAATATTTACTATAAACGTATTTTGTGTTTCCGAAGCGGTTTTAATATTAATATCATGTTCAGCATGAGACATATAATAACAAATAAGTAGTAAGCGAATATTTTCTGAATTATTATAAAAATTAAATAATTACAGAGTTAGATATTTCTGATAAAACTTGTACGGGAACAACATATAATCAAAGTTAGAATTATTTAAAACCATAATTAAATATAGCACGTTTCTTTAAATGCAAATTTACAGATTGAATACAGAGTTTAAACTTGCAGTTATTTGAATATAGATTCACATAACCGCAGTTATTCGAGGAAGAACTGGGAGGGGGTAACAGTGCTAAATGGAAGCAGTATGCAAATTTTGAAATAATACAGAATACTAAAATATAAATTTATAAAATCATGTTTAATATTACTTTTACTGGTAACTTGGATATTAAAAATGTTATTATGATGAAAAAATACCTTATGGCATGCAGTATTTTGATAGAGTTTCACAGATAAATAAATACGAATCGAATGCCTAACAATACAAGCATTCGCTATTATTTTGTGTTCAATGTAATTAGGTTGCTGTGTTTCTTTGTAGTTATTTATTTATGTGGAGTAAACTATTTATTTCTACACGAATAGGAATAATGGGTGTATTCCAATTTCTGTAGCGAATAAATATTGTAGGTATTAACCTGTAATGTTTATTTATTTAGTTTGTTTTTTATTCACCTTAGGCTAACCCTAAAGTTTTGAACATCAGAATCATTTTGCTGCGTAGAATTCAAGGTTGAGCACAAAGTAGTTCAAACCATCTCGCTTTCAATCGTCTGCTGATATGCTCTCTAGTCGTTTCTATATCCGTCCCTTGTATTGCTGTGTACAGGATAACTAAATTTGTTTACTTCGCTGTGACACAAACATAGAAGTCCAGAAATATGTTGGAGTGTGTATATATCTCAAAGCTGGAAATTCAATATACTCTCGGTACGAATTTTATTTGTTAGAGAACGGGAATTGAACTCGAAATTTCTAAATCTTGAGAATTACTAAAAGATGAGTTGTCGAAAAGTGCTCGATTAGGAGGTCGCTAATAATAATAATAATAATAATAATACCTTCTGATAAAAAAAAAAAAATATTGATAATTCTTTGCACATGTCTCCTCTTGTTCTCACGTGTAATACAGATTGTTTACTTAAAAGTTTACTAAAGTGGTCAGCTCGAGACCACTTTCTCCAAATATACTCCAACTTGTAAGTAGTCAGAACCTGACAGAGAGAGAGAGGGGGAATATATGCAGTGGTTATTTTTTGGGGGAAGGAATCTGTATTGCAGTTATGCCACTGCGAACAAATAATTATTATAACTTGGTAATTAACGAAGAATTATTAACAACTTTAAGCCATAAAACTCTAGAGCATCGTTTCTCAAACTGTAGTACATGTACCACTAATGGTACATTACGTTATTTTTGGTGGTACAATTTTTACACAAAATATTTAAATAAATGTTCAGAAAAATGTATTTATTACCCACCATTTACTATATTTCATTATAATGTAAAAGTTTCATTTACGAATATAAATAAATAATATAAATTTAAAATGTTTTATTCTTTGATTATAAACACTCCATTTGGAATGTATTGATTTTTAATCGGGAAATGCTTTTATGGTGGTACATATATTTTTTGATTCTTATTTATGTGGTACAAAATTTAAAAAGTTTGAGAACTCCTGCTCTAGAGCATCACCAATATTAAAGGCTGATGTTGAATATGCGGACGTCGAAGAAACTTTCTTTAGTAATTTCTTGAATTTAAACCAGTATGGCCTGTTTTTTTAAAGCAATAAACCATGACCTTAATGTTTGGAGACATAAAGCGGCTTGAATAAGTTCGATAATTTTTTGTGGAGAGGATTTTCATACCAAATAAAATATTCATCATCATTATTGTTACTTCCTGATATTTCCACTCAAGGCGTGTGAAGGATGCTGTTAAAAAAACACCACATGATCAAGTACACAGTATTATCATATCAACAGTTTTCCTCCAAATTAATACGTGTATATTATTTGTCAGTCCTCTGACACTGTCAGATCTCATATATTTATTTTCTGAAAAAGCACTTTAGAAGAAACCTGATGTCAGACACCTATTTTGCTAACCTTTCCTCCTCCCTTCGGTTTAAGTGCCCATTCCACCTAAAAATTAGCTCTGCTCACGCATTCTCGAATGCTTGCAATGTTAAGTTTCTTCCTAATATCTTTATTTTAATACGATTTTGCCATTGACGCCATCTATTTACTCCTCCAATTTACTTGGGAATTCTCATACCTTTTGATAACTGTTTTATTTCTGAACAAACTTTCTGATCCATCGTTTTAAATACCGTTTAAACCATTTTATAAAAATTAAATAATAAATTAAATTAAATATTAAATAAGGTAATGCCTCCGTAATGCAGTCAGTTTCGACGATGCTGATTCATTAGAAAGATCCGTGTTCGAATCCCGTTTAGGACGCGAAGAACCATTATGAGGAACTTTCAGCTGAAGGTGAGTTTAGGTGGTCATGTACTGGGACTACAATATTTTTATCCTCCAAACAGAAGTTCTTTCATCCCCCCCCCCCCAAAAAAAAAACAGACAAACTGGTCTATGCAGATAGGATTAACCATCCTATTAGAACATTAATTATTATTATTTGACACCTCCAGGGAGTCTAAAGACTCATCGAGGGAGAGTGTGCCAACAGCATCGAACGATTGTCCCTTTCAACTACCGACCGCGCTCAAACTTGCTTAACTTTTTGCGTGAGCCATTGGTAGCAGAGGCTCTAAGGAGCCAAGTTACTTGGATGACAGACTATCGAGCCTAACATTCAAGATAAAATGGAATTATTAAATAAAAAATAAATAAATAGTGTTAAACTATTAAATAAATATTATTGTATTAAGTAAATAAAAATATTCAATTATTAAATAAATAAATGGTTATTATTAAATTATTTCACCCCTAAATATTTTGAATTGAAAGCTATGTTATTATGGTATCCCATTTAGGTTATTTTTAATGAAAGAAGATCAAAGTTAATCTGCTACTATATTATACATGAGAAGAAGGTGAGTTGTACAGAATTTTAGTTTATGCATCTTATATTGAGAGTGTAAATTATTTACTTGTTTAAGCACCAGATGGCGCCACTTACCTTGTTTCTAATGTCAGCTTTGGTAATTCGTCGTACTCTTCGTCATTATCTTCTAAAATATATTTATCCATAAAGGCGTCTCGGCAAAATACAGAGCAAGGAAATGTTCTGAAATAAAGTAATAAAATTTTTAAAAAAAATACTGATTCACTGTTATAATTATGGATGTAGTTAACTTCAGGGAATATTTTTGGCTATGGCAGAAAGCATTTACTCACATCATTTAAAAAAATCGTCTGACTCTTTTCAGTTCTTGTAATAACATTAACTTTTGGTTCTTTTAATTGGTGAGTACTACACATTCAGCTAGATTAATAATAATAATAATGATATTATTATTATTATTATTTGACACCTCCAGGGAGTCCAAAGACTCATCGAGGGTGGTAACAGCATCGAACGATTGGACCCTTCCAACTACTAACCCCGCTCAAACTTAACTGAGCCATTAGTAGCATGAAATTAATTTCTCTGATCGCTCTCTCAAATAAGAAAATGTTCCATTCTTTCTGGTAGTCCCCCCCCCCACTTTCCCCTTAACAATGTCCGTTTCTTTCTTTTTTTCTACCTCTTTCCCTAAGAGACCTGATTGATTAAAGGATTATTGCCGTAATCATGTTCTTCTCTACTTATTTCCGGCGGCGGTGTGTGTAGGGGGGGGGGGGGACGAATAATAAATCAATAAATATTAACCGAATAAGAATGCTTTCAGGTTCGTTTCGCAAAATGAATTAGCGTCTATTCTTTTCGTCCGTATTGCGCAGGTTAATTCAATTCATATTGATTTGATATTTGGAATCATTAGAAAACTTTGTCGAGCGTTTCCTATTTTTCTTTCAACTTGACCCCATACAGCGATATAAAGTTGAGAAAACGTGCTGGCATATTTTGCAGGAAATCCGCCTTAATTGTGTGCATTAAAAAAACGAGAACTAAACGAGATTTAGAATGTCCACCACAATTGAACCCCATAGACTGGAGTGCACCCATGTGGTTGGTTTTTACAACTGGATGATTTACGGCATAGATGCCGTAAATCATCCAGTTTTACAACCGGTTGTAAAACTGGATGATTTACAACATCCAGTTGTAAATCAACGAAGTACAACATCCAGTTGTACTTCGTTCAGTCGGAACGAAGCCCTTTGGTCGAAAAGAAAAAGACCTGGGTTCGATTCCCGTCAGTAACGTGAGGAACCTTTAGCTAGTCTCTTTCGACTAAAGATTAGTTAACCGATCTCATACGGGGGTGCCGAGTTTTTTCTCCGGTAATTCGGGTTTTTCATCCCTCGAGACAGGCAAACCGGTTTCGTGAACACACATGGCTACGGTCATAAAATATACTACGGCAAGGAAGGCAGTTTTGCCAACGTCTCTGGTATCTTAATCACGGTTCACGGACAGTTCATCGCGAGGGAAAATTCGTCGAGAGGAAAATTCATCTCGGGGGGAAATTCCTCGAGTGGAAAATTTTACGCTGTGAAAATTCATCTCGGGGGGAAATTCCTCGAGTGGAAAATTTTACGCTGTGAAAATTCATCTCGGAAAAAATTCGTTGAAAGCATAATTCGCTAGAAAATTGAAATTGCATTGATACTGATCTACGAAAAGTAAATGTAGTGCAAGATAAATTTCGCAAAATATAGTTTTTTTTTTTAATTTATGTATTATTTGGTTAGATTTTCATAATATTTTTATACAATGAAAGTAATATATTATTGATTGGTGAGTTTCCTGATTTCTGTTTTGTCTTAAAAAGTTGTAAGTATATTTTATTACCTAAATACTGCAGGTTTTGCTGAAGAAATATTAATATTTACAAAACTGGAATAGGTATAGGGATAAAGGGCATCACATTTAAAAATACTTGTTCTGCGAGCCTGTCAGACACCCATCCAGATGTGATTCTCGTATATATACGAGGGTGGTCTGAAAAGTTCTCGGCTTAACAATGAAAAAACGAATTTATAATTTCTAAATTATTTTTATTTTTCAACATAATCTCCCTTAAGACTAATACATTTATTCCGGCGATGCTCCAGCACTATTATCCCATCTCTGTAGTAGTTCTCAGTAAGATCTGCAATCACTTCTTGATTCGAAGAAAAACGCTGACCAGCGAGGAAGAGCTTTAGTTTGGGGAAGAGATAGTGGGCAGATGCATTGTCCTGATGAAAGATGATATTTTTCTTCTGCAAACAGGGTTTTTCTCACGAATTTTTCGTCTAGTGTGGTTAAAAGATCGGAATAATATTCTCCAGTTAATGTTCTACCCTTTTCAAGATAATTAATAAACGAAATACGTTTAGCATCCCAAAACACCGATGCCATGACCTTTCCTGCTGATGGAACCGACTTTGTCTTCCTTGGTGCTGAACAACCGACTTCTGTCTACTGTTTTGACTGATGTTTGGATTCTGGTGTGTTATGGTAAATCCAAGTCTCATCCATAGTAATAAATCGACGCACAAAATCAGTTTTATTCTTGTTTAAACGCTCCAAGCACTGTTCAGTGATTTTCGTATGAGGGCGTTTTTGATTTGCTGTGAGCAAGTGCGGCATCCATCTTGCGCAAAGCTTTTTCATTTCCAATTCTTTATGCAAAATATATCCTACACGCTCTTTTGAGATGCCTATAGTCTCAGCAATTTCACGCATTTTGACTCGCCGGTCATCCAATAGCATGTCGTGCACTTGATCATGATTTCTGGTGTTGTTACACTTTTTGGACGTCCTTCATGGATCATCTTCAAGGCTGGTACAGCGACGTTTAAACTGGCAGTCCATTTCTTAACTGTCGAAAACGAAGGAGAAGAGTGCCCATGAACTTTTATGAATTTCGAATGAATTTGGTTTGGCGTTAAACCTTCTTTTACAAAGAATTTTATGACCGCACGATACTGAATTTTATCCATTTCGAGGGATACAGACAACATTTTTGCTTCAGACAGCTGTATAAAACAAACTACATCATAGAATGACTTGAAATTTCGCATGGATGCTTCTGACAGATGTACCAACTTAGAAAAAAAATCGTGCCGATAGTACTGCCATTTATGGTCGAGGCCGAGAATGTTTTAGACCACCCTCGTATAATCAAAATATTATTATTATTATTATTATTATTTGACATCTCCAGGGAGTTCAAGTACTCATTGAGGGAAGGCACCTGGTCTAGAACTCACTCTTCAAGATTCAATTACCAACTGACTGCAACTACACAAACGCCATCACCCGCCGATCATTACTCGTATTTCCACAAACGATCACAAATATCCATGTCCACGGCGGGATTTGAACCCGCAGATACACCATCCACACGGCCAACCAGGCCGGTTATTTCTTAAATGTTATTTTAAAAAATATTTCTTTACTTTTTTTAAAATATTTCTTATATGGGAAATATTTCTTTTTTTTTTTCACATATATCCGCAATGAATAACTTTATATCGAATAAAATTTTGAAAAAGCTAAATATAATCGAAATATTAAATAATATTTCTTATATGGGAGATTTTTTTTCACATATATACGCGATGAGTTGTCGGGGAATAACTGTCCGGACACGCTTAATCACCACTTCTGAGATACTGACTGGCCTACAGTTTGCTGCCACTTGAAGTTACTTCTCGCCTCCTTTATGCAGGTGAATATTTTGTCCTTTCTGCACTGCCAAGGCAACTTCCCAGAACTGATGCTTAAATCAAATTAATAATGCTTCTAATCCATCTGCCTTTTTTTACTGTTCACACTGCCACAGAAGTATTGTTCGCGCCAGAGTGCAGGAATAATTTTTTCCTCGCCTCAAAACCTTTTCAACAACAAAGGTGCGTTGATTACACAGAATTTGTTTAACAAATAACAAATAAATAAAGCAATCTTTGAAAACTTACATTGAGTTAACAAATTGAGTTCACTCCCACTTTTCAAAAATTTGCGGTTAAGAGGGTTGAACGACGATTTATGTTCTACTTATTTTTTTAAAGTATTTATTATATTTTTGATATAAAATGCTAAACTGTAACTTGTACTGTACTTAGTAAACAAACAATACGTACGCTACGGTTGATCCTCGAGTTAATCCTATTCCCCTGGTGGCTAATGCGGTCATCACTATGTCACACCGGAAATCAGCGAGGCAGGGGAAGTACACCTGGTATGAAATTATAAAAGAAATAAATCAGAATAAATGAGTAGTTATCTGTTTACGCCTTGGAGGTTTTTTTTTTTTTTTTTTATGTTTTAAGATCCGAGGAAAGGAGATTTGGGATAGTGTCAACTAATAAAAGGAGTGTCAGCATATAAAAATAGTGTTTAAAAAAAAACAAAAAAACTCGAACGTATATTTTATGCATATTATTTTAGCAGATGTAAAATCCGAAAAACACTGCATAGAACTTTGCACTTCGAAACAGATATTTCGCTGGCGTGAGCCACAGAAAATGCGAATCTTAGCTGTTTGAAACATAGAGCGTTGCTATTTCGACTTTCATTAGAGTATATTGATGTGATTTCATTAACTACGCTGTCTGTTTTGAATCTTACTGGATTCTTCCCGTTGGAAGCAGCTGGTTGTTTGAGTTACATGGAGTTGTGGTCGAAGCAAGCAACTAACGCTATAAATCTAATGTGTTATTCTGTTCATCATGTGTGTGTGTGTGTGTGTGTGTGTGTGGACGCGTGAGCGCTTGCTTTTGGTCGATTTGCCTGTTCTGAGGGTTTAAAAAATCAAAGAATCGGGATGCTTAACATCTATTTCGTTCCAGAGATCCCCCTCTTCCGAGTCTTAGACAGAAAGCGTTTAAACTCAGGTAAGTTTCGTTTTTATGCGATTGTCGGATGTGTTTCAGTTCGTTTGCCACTCAGGAGACTGCAGCGAGCTCATGGCATACTAATAAAATAAATGGATCTTAGGATAGACGAAAAAAAAGTTTTATTTAAAAGTTATTAAATATAAAATTTAACTTACCAATTCTTTTTTTATGAGTTATCCGAAAAAAAAGTGCGTATTTCTTAAAGATTGTAAATATGAACTATGTGGTTCTAACAGATTTATGTTGTAATAAATATCGATGTTCCAGTATACCATAGAAGTGTCATTCTGTTTGCAAGTTTTTGATGTTCTCCATTCTTTAGCTCGCGCGAAATTAAAATGTGCATTGCACTACTGTAATACTGTAAGAGATAAACAAATGACACATTTTCTATATTAAAATGATCTAATTCGTGCAAGCAAATACACACACACACACACACACACACACACACACACACACACACACACACACACACACACACACACACACAAATAAATAAAGGAATTAATTAAGGGGATATTTCCAGCTATGCACAAACATTAAATAACATATATTATGTTGACAAAAGTATTTAGTTGTAGTAAAAAAAAAAAAAAAAATTAACTGCATTTCTAGTACCAAGTGGGTCCACCTTTGGCTGGAATGATAGTAACCATCCTAACGGGCATGCGTTCAACCAATTTCTGATACGTCACAACAGGAACATTCTTCCATTCCTCACGCAAATCCTCTGCCATTACTGATGACGGCCGCTGTGGTCTGGAGTGAATTCATCCCCAAAAATGTTCGATGAGGTTGTCTCTGGACTCTGAGCCAGCCAGTCCAACACTTCAACGTTGTTTTGTGGAAACCAGTCTCGGACACAGTGCAGTATGGCATGGAGCATTGTCGTGGTGAAACATGCAAGAGTCACTGCCGAAATACTTCCACAGCGTTGAAAGCATGAAGTTGTCCAGGTAGCCATCAATGAACCGAGCCCCCTATCCAATTGAAACACTCCCATACCATTACCGAGCCTCCACCAAACTTGAGAGTTGGTTGTGATGATGCAGTCTTGCTGGAACCGTTCACCGGGTAATATCCAGATCCAAACGACCATCAGACAGAAACATTGGGAAACGTGATTCGTCGCTCCTCAGAATCCTTTTCCAATTATCTATGGTCCAGGAACGGTGTGAAAGACACCCGTCCAAATGTCTTTGGCATTGAGGGAGTGATGTGTGGCTTGTTCTCAACACCTCTGCCATGATAACCTAAGGCATGCAACTCACTGCGAAGAGTTCTAATGCTGATAGATGTCCCTTAAGCATTTCTCCGGTTGACAGCGTAGTTCACCTCTGATGACGTGTGGGAAGCTCGAACTTTCCGAGACAGAACTCATTGATCTCGGTCAGTGAGTATCGTGACCTCCCAGGGCGTTTCCTGCTGTGGTTGCAGTATAAATGTTTCATCTACGAATGACACAAGCAACAGTGGATTTCGGTATTCTTACACGGGTAGCAATGTGATGGACAGAAAATCCACTATTGTGACACGCATCCCACATTGGAAGTTTGTTAGTTTAGCTGGGAGAGTGGCATCGAGTACAGTGCAAAACATGCAGCACATCCCACCTTTTCTTACCAGACTTATGCAGACACTTTCTGAATATTTGCATGTAGTAAAATGCAAAATTTGCATGGCACTTAAGGTCCAAATACTTTTGTCAACATAGTGTAATACCCATCCTCTTTCTCCGCCTTTCCCTATTAGGATTTGAAATCGCGACCGCTTCGAGGATAAAGTGGTTAGCCCTATGTCTCCCGGTGTGTCTCATATCTGTAGATGCGATATATGCACATACCTGATAGAAATGTCCTTTCTTATGGGTTGCCCATACTGCATCCAGTATTTCCAGTTCCTTAAGTATTTCTTCCAACATCTGAAAAAAAAAGTAAATAAATAAAATAGTAAAATAAAATGCGGGCTTAAAATATAACAGAATTCACGTTATGTTACTATTAGTAACAAAACCCCGAGGTAAGCTTTTCAGCTCTCTCTCTCTCTCACTTACTGCTGAGAATTGCTTCTCTTCTTCCAAGGTGACTCAGTTCATCTTGCAAGAGTGTATCTGCATGAAATGAAGGTCACAAATATCCATGCCCAAGGCGGGATTCGAACCCTCAGCCTTTTGAATAGAGAGCGGATACGCTAACTAGTGGCCCAGCCTATTAACAACTGAAAATACAAAATCCACACGACTTTTTAGATGTTCTGCATTGTGCAATAAGCAAACTCAAATTCATTTGCACTCCAGTTTGTGTGCATGTAGAAAGTTTGATAAGTTTCAGACAAATTCCCTTAAAAGTAATTCGTATCCAAGGCAGCAGCAGCAGGAGAAGCGTGTTCTGTTATAATCCTAATTATTTGGGAAGCATAATTTCTCGAATTATTCTATAATGACTGCGTAGTAAATGATGAATCACTATTCCGTTATTTCATATGCATCATCAGACTCGAATAAACAACGTTAATATTTTAGGCTTGGAACGTGAAACACCCATTGCAGTTATATCTGATCTGTCCATTGTCAACAGCAGTGCAAGTTAGTTTAGGAGATCGTGAACCATGATAGGTTCACAGCAGATCCACTCGCTGGACATGGACAGTGGAAAGAATCGCAGAAAGAAACCTGAGCTATTGCACTCGACATTTTTTTCCAAGCCTTTCTTCTCAGCAAATTGTAATTTTATTGTATATCTTCCACCCTTTGTAATTGAATTCATTTTTCTTGGATCATTCGATGCGTGTAATGGTGGAGTGTGCAGGTGTTCTTCAGGCGTCAAATTACCCTCCCACTTCCATATATACATGAACAACCTCTCACTTCAAATCACAGTTTTGCCGATAATAGTGTTTTCCGTTCATGCTCATTCGATAATGCTTTCAGTGATAAACATCGACATTCAAGTTCATCTACAATCAGTACTCTGCACATTGATCTGCTCACCGTCCTTCAAAGAGGTAATAACAGTCTAGTCATCTTCAGTACTTCCAAAACGCAATTTTGTTTTTCTGCTGGAAAAATGACCTTAATTCTTCTCCCCTCACCTTGGATAATGCTCAACTCAACGATCAAGGCCAGATCTCAGTCTCTCTCATGTTGGATTTATTCTTATCTCTAATCTTGGAATAACACCAAAACCTTGGCATCTTTTTTCCTCTCAAGACGTTACTTTTCATCTGTCTGACTTACTCTATACAAATCCGCTAGATGTTGGTTGCTCTCACATTTGGGACAGTGCACTTAAACCTCTAAAAATCCTTGATGCTGTTCAGAAGAGGGCAGTGGGGCTATTTTATGACTTCTCTCTCATACACTCTTCGGCTGCTGTCTCACAGATGAGTCATTTCGGCATTGTGTCTCTTCTCTTTTACAAATATTTCTAAGACCGTTATTGGGCAGAAATAGAATCCATCGTGTCCTTCCCCATTTCTGCTAAACCTACAATAGCATTAAGCAACAGTTTCCCGACATCCTTTCACAGATAAATTGCTGACTCACCAAACCCGAAATTCCCAGTCGTCGTTGATTCTGTCTACTTCATTTCTGTGGAATAGCCCTCCCCATAAAGTATTCCCCAAAGACCACCGCTAGTTATATTAAAGAAAAAAGAAAAAAATCAACAGATTACTTCGCTCGTGATTCCTATCCGCATGGTTGATTTGTTATAGGCTTTGTGGCCTCGTATGTGGGAGTGACATAGAAAAATAAATAACATGACATAACATAATAAAATATAACCTTCAGAAGCAGACCTTTCTGTAAAGTATTTCACAATCTTTTTCGACTGTCCAAGAAAATAGAAAGTAGGCTCCTAAAATATTTTTTCGCCTAAAGAACTGTTTATGGAGGGGAAAAAAAATATTGACATACAACCTGAAAACGCTCAGACATTATAAGGATCTGACTAGACTGTTGGATGTTAAATGCTGAGTCACATCTGCCAGTTAACACTGCATAATAAGATGTACGTGTAACAACACTTTTCGCCAGTAACTACTTAAAGACGATTGCTTTGAACACCCCTTTTTATTATTACCATCGTTTTCTCATTCCCTCTAGTGTTGCAAAAAAAAAAAAAGAAGTAGTAGTTTCGGCTTGTGTTATAAAATATTGCCAGTTTTTCTTTTCTTAATTTACTAATGGTACTTACTGAATTTATTTCGCATTAAATTATTATTTTCTGATATATAAGAATATATAGAAAAGTGATAAGGAATTGTATTCTGTCGTATGCGTAAGTGATAATACAACTGATAATACTTGGGGGAGCATTCCTTCACCTCATAGACTTTCGAAGGTTGTAATTAAGCTTTTTTTTTTCTTTTTCTTTTTTATTCAAACAGGAATACAATTATCCGTACGTTATAGCAAATATTGTCTACGTTAGAGATTGACTACATACTGGAGAGCCTCCGTAGGTCAGTCGGCGACAAAGTTGTCCTCTGGTTGCAAAGGATTTAAATTCGGTGAACGCGAAGGATCTTTATTGGCGCTTTTTAGCCGAACGTGGATTACAGGTCTTATACAAGATGTGGGTGGGGGATTTCCTGCGTGTAAGACCCGGTCTCACGTTATTTGGTTGTAAAGTCATTGCATTTAATACTTTAAATTCAAGTGCGCTTTGTTAAAATTACTGCAATATCCGAGAAATGTAGATGCATCGCAGCATTTAAGTTTCTTGGAAGCATGTATCTTCTGACAAATTTAAAGAAATAAACCTCTATTCTTCACACACACACACACACACACACACACACACACACACACACACACACACACACGCGCGCGCGCGCGCGCGCGCGCGCGAGTTCGTTCCACTTCATCTAATGAGTATTATTCATCTGTGAGTGGGCCAATGCATTTTTAGTTCTGAACTAAAATGACACCGATTTATCCATTACATGCAAACAGTGCTTTTCTTAGAATGTCATTTACAAGATGTGCATGTTCTTGGCATCATATACGCTTCTGCAGTAGTGTTATTCATCTGGTGAACAGATGAAGTCGAATCTAATGAAGAGAGAGTGAATATGAGAATATTTCATCGTTGAGTAATTGTGGCGAATAATATCTCTCTACAAAATTCCGATTAAGAATCATTCACCTTAACACCGATCATCTTTATAATAACGATGGTTGTATTGTTTAGATGTTGACCAATTCGCATCGTTGATGCGTTTTGCGATCTCATGTAAAAAGATGGTCTCAAGAATCAAATGCGCGACTTTGTTTTAAGCATTTTTGCAATTCGAGAGATCGAAAAAAAATCTATACTGACTATTCGCAGTGTTTGACATAAGCATAGGATAAACATTCGTCACTTTTCAGAATTCGTCTCAGTTTATTAATAAGTTTTTCTCCCTCTAACGAGTACTTCACTTTATCCACGTTGCACATTTCGTGTTCTATTTAGTGCTCACTTGAAACACTTGCTCTAATGGCAGCCAGTTTATATGAAAAATCGTATATCACATTAAAATGATAATTGTGCGAAGACGAAATTTATTATTCTTCGCATTCAGCAAAATAATCAAAAGAGAGAGAGGATCTCGAGAACTCGAAGATCGTTTTCAAGCTTTCAGCTTTCAGAAATCAGAAGAAAGAAGAACAAAATGAGTTTCCAACTTACTTTCTCCATAGACGCTCCTCGCTTTTCTCCATTCACTTTGCTGTTATTCGGTTGGGCAGAATACTGAGAGTTAATGTTGTATTCTTTTGCTATCTTGTTATCTGGAAATAGAGTGAAATCAAAGTAATTGTTATATATATATATAAAACACAAAACACTAAATAATTGTAAACGATACAACAAACTCCGAAATCTACTGACTCATTGCTGGGGGGGGGGACGACGAATCGCATATTATAAAGCACTGAACTAGTATTTCTCAATCTCTTTTTAATCCGTTCTCCCCTTTTCATAAAGAAAACTATTAAGACCCCCCCCCCCTTCAAACTTGTCATTCCACGAAGTTTATCTGAATTTCAAAAGACCAAAAAGGAATGTAAACAGTGATGAAACCTAATTATTGCAATGATTCTTGTTATTATTTTTCACATTTTATGCTTCAATTGTCATTGGTTTGAGCATTGATTTTAGATGTAAGGTAGAGCACAAAGTAGATGACTTTAAAGAAAGTAACTTTGTGTGTGAGTGTGTGTGATTGATGAGAAACGTTTTTCTTATCGAGAACCACTAACTGAGCAGCAAATCCTTTTAAGCTTTTTTTTTTTTTTTTTGAAAATTCTATTCAAAATTCGTATTAATATATTAGTTGCTGTTGTTGTTTTTATATAAGTTTTAGCAGATTTGTTAATCTGTGGCTTTATTTCTAAATCAGAATGTCTT
Organism: Typopeltis vanoorti; assembly: GCF_054136105.1. Classification (NCBI taxonomy): domain Eukaryota; kingdom Metazoa; phylum Arthropoda; class Arachnida; order Uropygi; family Thelyphonidae; genus Typopeltis; species Typopeltis vanoorti. The sequence continues at coordinate 95,498,485 of NC_143560.1, read as the reverse complement.
TTGTTATTGTATGTACCGGCAGGTGGCAAGAAATCGTTCCGCCTTGATAACTCTTTGACACGTCTATGGAAGAAATATATTCTCATTTGTGTTGAATCATCACTAGAAATTATTGCAGTAAGTTTCCTTATTGTGCTTATCGCGCTGCAATTTTTTTTCGATGTATTTTATGAAATCATTCGCCTTCGGCGTGTGCTTTATATCTAGCTCCGTTGTTTCAGGGATGGTTTATTTGATGCTTCATAGAGAAATTAACACATTTCCTTAATTTACTAATGGTATTTACTGAATTTATTTCGCATTAAATTATTAGTTTCTGTCCAATTAATAAAGAAATCAAAATCACGGAGTGGATAACAACAACTAGACACATAATTAGTAAAATAAAATGTAAAATAAATAAATAAATAAATAAAGATTTTATTCCTCCCAAATAACTTCGAACCCTTACCAGCGTCTTCTATATTACTTCGATTAAATAATTTTCATAAATAACTTAAAAAAAGTTACTTGTGAAATAAATAACTTTTAGTTATTATGAAACGTATCTAATAAACTAACATTTTATTAATTTGTATTATAGTTATCTAATAAATAAATATAAATAATATAAAGTATAATAAGAATAAATCTAGAGTTATTCTTTGCATATGGTACCTATTTTATTTAAAAAAGAGCCTTTCTTGCTCAGTCTGTATTGACGATGTCCTATTTCTAAAAAAAAAAAAAAAAAAAAACTCCGCATTCAAATCCCGTCCCGAATGTGAGTTAGTCGGTCTCACGAGAGGGTCTTCCTCCTGGAAGTTCTGGATTTTTATCCCGCAAGACGGATAAACCGACCAGAGAATACACGCAATTAACAAATATAATCTGGCATCATTGCCTTAGTTGCTTTTATTATACCTCCAAATAGTCCCTGAAGAAATAATTGACATCCCATATATAAGAAAAAAAAGTTAACCGTATACTGAAAAAAAAAAAAAGGTTTGGCTTATACTTAGATTACCATCTATAAATATATGAAAATATTGATATTAACCAACTTTCTGTCAAAGTAGCCAGGGGCGAATGCTGGTCTTGAAATTCACGCTTGCTCTTATTATCGTTCAGGGAGTGAGAGGTGTGATTGAAGTCTGATTAGCGGAATAATGAATTACTGAAAAAAATAGAACTTAAAAATACTGAAAAATAACAGATATAATCTGGCCTCATTGCCTTAGTTGCTTTTATTATACCTCCAAATAGTCCCTGAAGAAATAATTGACATCCCATATATAAGAAAAAAAAAGTTAACCGTATACTGAAAAAAAAAAATAGGTTTGGCTTATACTTAGATTACCATCTATAAATATATGAAAATATTGATATTAACCAACTTTCTGTCAAAGTAGCCAGGGGCGAATGCGGGTCTTGAAATTCACGCTTGCTCTTATTATCGTTCAGGGAGTGAGAGGTGTGATTGAAGTCTGATTAGCGGAATAATGAATTACTGAAAAAAATAGAACTTAAAAATACTGAAAAATAACAGATATAATCTGGCCTCATTGCCTTAGTTGCTTTTATTATACCTCCAAATAGTCCCTGAAGAAATAATTGACATCCCATATATAAGAAAAAAAAGTTAACCGTATACTGAAAAAAAAAATAGGTTTGGCTTATACTTAGATTACCATCTATAAATATATGAAAATATTGATATTAACCAACTTTCTGTCAAAGTAGCCAGGGGCGAATGCTGGTCTTGAAATTCACGCTTGCTCTTATTATCGTTCAGGGAGTGAGAGGTGTGATTGAAGTCTGATTAGCGGAATAATGAATTACTGACCATTTAAAACTATATATTTAGGAATTTATGTATATTTAATCATACAAATGCAACATTTATTTTACAAATGATATTCTATCTCTTTCAATTTAGCTACTTGAATACAAATTCTACCCTACGGTTCTTCTTTATGAACTGGTCAACAACATCGCCATGAAAAGTTGGTCGTAACTTAATTTTCCCAAGCAACACGCACACTTGTAAAGGCTGGCTGAAGCTCACTGGCTAGAGCTACGTATGGCCTGTGTTCAAGCAGCAGAGTGAGATGATGTGAAATGGCTATGCGCGCGCATGAAATCACAGCTTCTACAACCGAGCAAGCCAAGGTAGCTTTGATTAGACTAGCAAGCATCGGCCTTCGATACACAACGCAAAGCTCAATTATTGCCACCAAGCTTAAGACGTCTTCTGTCTACAAAAATAAAAGCCTAAATGGAATGCTTATAAATGCATGCATTTATTAACAATTAAATATTACGTCTTTCTCAATTAATGAGCTTGCGCAGCAAGCATAGCAGGCATGGAGAATTCTCCCCTGAAAGTAGCTAAAATTTGGAATAAGTCCAAAACACACAGTCTTTATCCCTCTCATTAGAATACAATCGTTATCTGCTAAGCATAGATACAGTTCTCTGAAATTCGCAGTCGTCTATGATGGAACTGTAAGACACTATGCTAAGGACAGACAGACAGAGAAATCTATTCAGTAACGCATCGAGAAGCATGTCAGAGACATTGACTGCCAGACACCTGAAGTCACATTACGTCATCACGTGTTATCTTCAACCAATCAGCGTGATACCTCATCGGAAAGACAGGTTATGTGGCATAACGAACTGAAAATGTTACGCCCGTGTTGTGACTAGACTGAGAGATAAATCTGGAAGTCCAGCATTCGTCTGAATGTTTTCTTGCTATGGTCTGCTAAATATACAAACATGCACTGAAATGCACAACCATGGACGCATAGCTAATTTGAGTTATCGGAATCCTATATAATACCGTATTTGTTGTTACTGTGTTAATGTTGTACTATTTTTATATCTGCCTCTTGATATTTTATTTTTCTTTTACGCCCGAAAAAAGTATCATGTAATTAAGACGAAATCAGTCCGACTTCAATCACATGAACTCTCTCTCTGTCTCCCTACCCACACACACCCACACACACACACACCGTATTGGTTGATATTATTAAATTAATAATTTTCTACATACAAATTGGATACGCTGCTCCTAACATTCCTTAGTCATCCTTTCCGAGGAGACCTTTCCCCAGTTTAGATTGAAATTTGTGAAATTGGTGTAGGAATGATCATCTGTCTTTCCCTACTAATTATTGAAAGAAAATGATTGTGATTTGGATTTCATAGTGTTTAGTTCCTAAATATCAACGAACTTAGGACACAGAGATTAGTAACTTGCAGCATGCCATACACATGTTTGCTTTCCACAGTGGCAGCGAAATTGATTTGCCAAGAAAGTAAAAATAGTTTTGCCATGTACACATTACGTGTAGTCACACGCTACTTAGTGGTGTGCTGTGGAATTTCATGGTGATGTCACAAAATATACAAGTTGTTTTATACAGATATCTGATTATTATGATGAAACTGAATTAATCGTTAAACATTTCAAGAATTATAATAATCAATTAGTGAATTTAACAGAGAAGAATAACGTTAATCCAAAGGGTTGAGCCGAAAGCTTTCAGTTTTTTGAAATCCTGCACAGAAGGATGTCAGGAGATGAGTGGCAAATAAAATTCAATGCAAATTTTATGACTGAATATATTTGCGTTAAAATATAGAATTATTATATAACATTAACGTGTTTTTATCATTTGAAGATAAGAAATGCGTTTCACAAACTGATGAACAAATAAGGTAGAGCCGTAATAAAAAAATTTAAATTGACTTGCGAATTTCTGTGTCAAATTGAAAAAGATTCCTGAAAATTAGCACTTCTTCAGAGTTAAGAACGAAATGAAAGGCAAAGTATAAAAGAGCTACTAATATCCTTAACGTATCCTTAAATAGTTTTTACCCTTTTTTTTTTAAATATCATATATATAGTGAAATTTTTCATCATATTGAAAAATCTTGAGTTTTTTTAATATAAATTGCAGATTTTCTCAATGAAGCTATGCAAAATAAATTGCTACTGCACCGATTTGCTCATTATCGAAAAATGTACAAGCAGCAACGAGATTCCTTTAACGAATTGAGGCCGTTTCTGCTCTATTTCAGTCTAATTTCGGTTTCTCTTCTGTCTTCCTTCGGTCCCCCCCCCTTTTTTTTTCTATTTAAAAGTTATTTCCATATTGCCTTTCAACCTTTTGAAGATAAAAAAAGGATGTTTCACAAAAACTATGAACAAATGAGGCCAGTCTCTTCACACCACCTTGCCAGACTGTTCGGCAGATCGGAAAGTGCGTCCTCTCTCCAACCATAGGCCGTGTTCAAGTTCCATAGCGGTATGGAAGTTTGTGAACCTCTTTAAATGGTAACTGAAATGCTTTCTCCTGATATTCCAGGAGAAAGCATTCAATTTACACACAAAGATATATCCATCCATCTAGTGGTGTAGCTAGAGCTTTTGCCGCCCGGGGCGGTCCCTGAGTTTGCCGCCCCTCTCAATAAACACTAAAAATACTACAAAAAGTCAAAACGACGTAGAGGGATATAAATTAAAACATTATGGTTATTTTTGAAGTAAAACTTAATATCAACATTTTAAATGTTATTTTTCTTGCTTTTCTGTTAGCAAAATCGTGGATGACATTGGCGAAGTCTATTTCATAGTAATGTAGGCAATTCTTAATTTTATTTAGAAAAACTCCTCTCACAACTAGCAACTCTTGCAGCAATTGTGAAGAAAATTCGCAGTATCATAATACTGAATTATAATATTTGGGAATGAGTTCACGAGACTGTATTTTGGAATTAACTGCAAAAGTTCAAAAAGGTTCAAAGCGCCGCCCGGGGGAGGACTGCCCTTTCCTCCCCTCCCTAGCTATGCTTCTGCATCCATCCATCTTCAAGGCCCACCTTTCCTAATTGGGTTGTAGGGTCAGTAGTTGCAGGAGGAACTTCCAATGGTTGGTGGGACTCCGGTGGGACTCCGAAACGTATCCACTCAAGGTCTTGGATATAATCTATCCATCGAGTCCTTGGCCTTCCACGTAGCCTCCCACCCACTGGCTTGGAAAAGAGGGCCTGCTGGGGGAACCTCTCTTGTGGCATTCTGACCAGGTGCCCGTACCAACGTAACTGTGATCTCTCAACACAGAGAAGCAGCGGTTGAGTATTGAGGGTTTTCCGAATTGCAGAGCTTCTGACCCTGGCGAGTCTTGTCAGCCCCGCAACCCCTCGAAGGAACCTCATTTCATCCGCTTGGATTCGTGTTCGCATTCTTTCGGTCATTATCCAACTCTCATGACCATAGGTGAGGATGGGGGACATAGACTGTATTGAAGACAGCCAGTTTTGCCTTCTGGCTTAACACCCGCTTCAATACTACTGAACGGCCAAGCTCTCGCAATATTGCACTTGCTGAGCCAATTCGAGTATCTAGCTCTACGTCCCACTTTCCATCACTCGTGAATATGGACCCAAGGTATTTAAACTTCTCCACCTGCCTCACTGGGACTCCACTTACATGTAGAGTGCACTGGGATGGTTGTTTTGAGATCACAAATGTTTCAGTTTTGGCCACACTGATCTTCATCCCAGCTTCTGCACAAACAGCTACAAACCTATCCAAGGCTCGCTGGAGGTCATCTGTGGAAGAACTAAGCAGACCTAGGTCATTTTCAAAAAGCAGACGTCCAATGCTACATCTTCCAATTCTGACACACTCACTGCCTCGGCTGTGCCTATCAATCCAGTCCATAAATATTATGAAAAGGAGGGGGTGACAGAATACACCCTTGGCGGAGGCCAACGGAGACTGTGAAAGGTTCAGACGTTGTGCTGTTTACCCTGACACAAAACTCTGGGCATTCATACAGGGACTTGATGGCAGCTAATAGTTGGCCATGCACTCCGTACTCCTGTACTACTTGCCAAAGTTTATCCCGAGGAACCGGTCATATGCCTTCTGCAACTCCTCAAAACATGTGTAGACATTCTTGGCATATTCCCAAGATTTCTCAAAGACTTGCCTTAAAGTAAAGATTTGGTCAGTTGTGCTTCTACCAGGCCAAAAGCCGCATTGTTCTTCCTGGAACTTTTAGGCTTAAGTCTAATCACTTTATCCTAAGATTATGGTCACAGAAACCAAATCTTGGTGGGACCTTCAGGGCTTTTATATACAGCATATGTTTTTTATATATATAATATTTCCAAGGGATAAAAACTAAATTTAGCACGCGCGCGCGCGCGCGCACACACACACACACACACACACACACACACACACACACACACACACACACACACACACACACACACACACACACACACACACACACACACACACACACACACACACGTACGCACATGTATATTTAAGTGAGCTGAAGATCATAGTTTTTTTCATTCACAAATGGTGACGTACGTTTCACGCACATTAAAAACGGTTAATGTCGTGGGAGGAAACGCATTCCACACGCACTCGTATATTACCGTTTTTTAATAAGGGGGGGGGGGGACATTACACCTAAGTCAGTTTAGACCACTCTCGTTGTCAGTGTCGTGAAGTACCATGTGGACACTTGTCCTACTTTGTACTGCTTAGTCATGCGTGCCGACAGCTGTACATATCAATCTGTTGAATTAAAAAAAGTGAACAGATTGAAAGAGACAGAAGTAAACAAAAGTCAAACCTTTCGATTCGAAATAGAAACATCGAGAACTCTTTGCATTAGGCAGGTGGGCAAGTGGATTATTTTCTAACTGCAATGTTGGTTTTCTTTTTCATTGTTAGCTATCCGTTTTTTCTACAAAATAACATTATGCACCATAGGCGCTACTGATAGCGGAAAACATTTTATGTTTCAAAAATATTTCAGTCCTGCAGATTAAAAAATAATAATTTTGCAGAATAGCCATTTTCTCGCAATAAGAAAAGCCATTCTCTCTAATGGTATCATTTTATATTATACTCGTCATATAATTCTATGCTAAATATAGTCTTGTGTTGTAGCGCTAATGAGTATGATGCGTGTTGTGTCTTTTATTGTTGATAACACTGTTCTATATTTTGAAAGTATAAGTAGTACAACAAGCGAGTCGATATATTTTTCAATGATCGTTGACTATTAATTGACATTGCTAAAAACGCGAAGCACCTTTATAAGGGCTTTTCAACAAAAGGTAAGTATTTGGTCTCATACGGAGTGTCGGTTTTTTTTTTTTTTGCTTCCGGACAGAGGCGTAGTTAGGGTGGGGCGATGGGGGCGATCCGCTCCGGGCGACACTTTGAACCTTTTTGAACTTTTGCAGTTAATTCTAAAATACAGTCTCGAGAACTCATTTCCAAATATTGTAATACTACTGCGAATTTTCCTCACAATTGCTGTAAGTGTTGCTAGTTGTGAGAGGAGTTTTTCTAAATAAAATTGATTAAGAATTAAGTACGTTACTATGAAATAGACTTCGTCAATGTCATCGACGATTTTGCCAACAGAAAAGCAAGAAAAATAACATTTTAGAATGTTGAAATTAAAGTTTTACTTCAAAAACAAACAGTGTTTTAATTTATTTCCCTATACGTCGTTTTGAATTTTTGTAGTATTTTTGGTGTGTATTGAGAGGGGGCGACAAACTCAGGACCGCCCCGGGCGGCAAAAGCTCTAGCTACACCGCTGCTTCCGGAAACTCTGGATTTTCATCCCGCGATACAGATAACCGACACAAATTCTCTGGCCTCAGAGCCTTTGTTGTAATTCAAAACACAACACTGCTAAAAAAAGCAACAAGAACAACAACAAAAAAAAAAAAAAAAAAAAAAAACCAACGAAGTTGATTCCCTGAGAATAGAAGAAAGTAATATATCTCCAATAGCCACATAAATAAATATAGGATTAAATAATTTAATATTTCTTGCACAAGTATTAGGCTCAGTACTTAGTAAAGAAGAGATTCATTCTTCACTATTTAGATAAAAATGGTATTGATATGCCTAAGTTACGATGCCAAGGATACAATAATGGTCAGATAATATGGTTGGTGCCTAACCAAAAGGTCAATTACGGCTACTAGATAATTTCTTGACATAATCGCCGCTTATCGCAATTTGAACTTAACTGTAAATGATGCGATAAAATTATTGATAGCTCATGTTTAAACGTTATTTTCTTGACCACGAAAACTATGGAAATGACTTCTATTTGGATTTATTGATCTAGTATTTTGGTATAACATAGTTGTTCTAAAAAATACTTGATCAATAAATCCAAATAGAAGTCATTTCCATATTGATAGCTCAGTTGATCATGATGATGTTTTGTGGCTAGTAAAAGCTGGGTTCGAATCCCGTTTAGACGCCGGAAACATTTATAGGTTTATATATAAAAGTGCAGTGTTTTTCTCTCTCGAAAATAGTCACTGAAATCGTTAACTCCAAACTGTTTCTCACTTTAAACTGAAATTCTGATTGCTACTTGCATTATGTAGAAAGTCATGAAAGCAAACTTCAGAACTTCAGTGAGTACACGAACTACTTGCACATCTTTAGGATGAGATGGCAAAGTTTAGAAATGAAGTCAATAAAATGCTTAGTAGTTGCCGCTTCAGCGTTATAAACTCGACATTTTTTTTTATCTTCAGACATCAACGGTTTAGTAAAGAGTTTTTCTTTAGTTTTCTTTAGTTATTCACATTTGACATCACTGGACGCCGCTCCCGTATCTCATAGGGTTTCGGAAGTGAGGACTTCTGCTAGAAGAAGTGATACAATCGCAGATGTCCTTTCCACACACACACACACACACACATTGTTAGTAGGACAATTACGAACATTTGTGGCCATGGCGGGATTCGAACCCGCAGCCTCTTTGCTGGAAAGCGGATATGCCAACCACTCGGTCAACCAAGCCGGCTATTAAAAAAAAAGTATTAATACTTTTATCAATCATCTTTTTATTTAGTGCTGCAATTAATAACTGCTGGTAATTCTGGAAATGATTCTGGATAACAGAACCTGGGTTAAAGATGAAATAATAGACCTTTCAACTCTTTCTTTTCTCTCTCTGCCTTAACTGATTTAGTTCCGTACTCCCACTTAAATCTTCCTAAACGCAATATCTGACCTTTCCAAAAGGATGACTGTGAAGAAATTATAGATTTTTAAAAAGCTATAATTTGTTCAAAATCTAATGTCAAAAATACATTAATTTCGGTTTATTTGCATAGTTAAAATATTTAGTGCAAAGTAATTATTTCCTTGCATTGAAATAAAAAGAGTAATTTGTATTTTTTCGAAAACAGTGTGAGAATGTTCAGTTTCTGTTTTTTTTTTTTTTTTTTTTTTTATCTAATAAACATTGATAGCCTTAGGCAAGCAATCAGTAATTGCAGTTGCCAATCAAATCTTCAAAAAAAAAGTTAGGGCTAAACCTCCTTGTGTATATTCTCTTCGGGGGAATAAAAGGCGTTAGGAAGACTTTTTTTTTTTTCCCCAATCTAATAAACGTATTCAGAATGGTTATGAGTGCATACCTCTGTGAGACTGTCGTTGGCGTTACTACCAAGTTTTTAAGCGTATACTGTGTTAAGAAATGGGATAAATAACTAATTTTTTATTTGCTTGCAAAAACAGACAGACAGGTGGTTATAAAATCTCGAAGACAAAACCTGTTTAGAACACATATCTCTGAGACTGTACATAAAGTTGGAAAAATTCCAAGCACGATTTAAATATCAACATTATAATTAGTGTGTATATGAAATAATAGTTAGGTTGCTAGCGGGGGGAAGGACTAACAGAAATTGGCTTTAAAATAAATAAGAGCTTTTCACTATTCTAATAACAAAAGAAGTTCAAACTAGAAAAGGATAACTTTTCAAAATAAATGAATTATTGACCATAAACTCCTTTTCAGTATTAAAAGAAACACAACACTATACAAGAAACAGTGTTTATGCTAATATGGATACTCACCGCTTCTCTCCTTACTAGAGGCTCCTGTGGAACTGCTGCCATCTCCCCATATTTCATTTTCATATCGCTCTGAAGGCACACTTACCACAAACCATAGTCCTCCCGTCATGACTAGTTGCGAAGTCTGATATTACGATACCAAGTATCTCACAGTGACTGCTTATTTTGTGATGACGTCATTCTCTCACGACCTTTAATTGGCAGCTGTGTTTGCGATGTTTCACACTTGTCTGTCATGTTACTCTTTCTCGTCTGTCATTAATATGAACAGTATGTTCAGAGTATGGTAACAAATTCTGAAGAGGATTCATTCATGGAAAAGGAGTAAGTTGAAGGTTTTTGTGTTGCACCCCAAAGTAAATAAGCGACACTGACACCACAGTTTCCCTAAGTTCACCTTTACATAACAGCTAAATTGCGACTTTCTTGCATCGTCCGTTTGCTTTTCCATTCTGCAATCACATCTAAACGTGGCATTCCTCAACAGTAATCGTGTTAATTTCTATTTCACTTGAAATCATTCTAAAAATAACATTTTAAACCTTCGTCGTTCCCGGAAACAGCATGTAACGTAAAGGTGAACTTAGGGAAACTGTGGTGTCAGTGTCGCTTTTATCACTTCCTCTTCTGCACTTTAACACGGGGAGCCTTGAGAAACAATACCTTCACGGAAGACCTACCATGCGTGATCTCTGTCTATCTATCTATCTTTCTCTCAAAAATCAACGTCACACACCTATCAATACTACTTTTTGACTTCCTCCACCTACATCTACTGACGTTCCATCCGGTTTTAAACGTATAATTAAATGTAAGTACATACTCAATGGTACTGCAATAAGCAAAACCTTAACTTTACATATTAAAAGAACTGTCTTCAAAAAATCTAGAATGAATGGAAAACTGCAGAAAAGAATGACTAGTGTAAAACATTGGGATTCATCCCCATAAGAGAGAGAGAGAGAGAGAGAGAGAGAGAGAGAGAGAGAGAGAGAGAGAGAAAGAGAGAGAATTGGAGGAGGGAGGAAAAGAAGAAGAAGAAGAAGAAAAGATAAGTATGTGGTACGAATGAAGGAAAATGTGCACTTATTATTTATGTCATTCATAAGTTTATTTCTAAAGACAAATCATAATTACAAAAGGAAATAATTGTTCATATTATTACCACAGTACACATAAAACATACTCTACTATACAGATTAGGAAGAAATAAGACCTAAATAATATTTCGTTTCTTGGGAAATTGCGACACATAAGATGATTACGAAAATTATTTTTCCATATATGCATGTATCAATAGCATGTTCTTTATTACATTCATATACAGTAAACGCAGCAGTCTGTTTGTTTGTTTTTCTAATGAACGTTTATTTAAATTTTTACAAGTGTCTAATAGTGTGCTGATTATAATTCAATACGAAGAAGAAGAAGAAAGCCAAAATATCCATAAAAAATTATCATATCCATTTCTTTTGGTGTATACAGAGATACATGTCCATATTGTGGAGTGGGGGGGGGGGGGGAAGAGAGAGCAGATCCCATGAAAACACTTGCATATGCCACTGATATCAATGGCATAAACTGAGCTCGAATTCAGAACATTTGGAAATAACACAAGCCTTCTGATTTGGCTACGGTTGGCACTTTTGTTCTTGACCCAAACTACCACGCACCACCTGGGAACAACCTACAATTTTTAGTGTTACCATGGAAACACAACAGAAAATAACGTCATCTTCTTATAACTAGAAGTATTATTATTATTATTATTATTATTATTCCTGATACCTCCAAGGAGTCCGAAGACTCATCGCGGGAGGACACTTACAGCTGTCTCTACACCTAACCTCTACTACAAATCATCTCCATCAACGCCATCTACCGCCCACCTCCAACACTACAACTAGTAATTTTTTTGTCTGTAAATTGCGTGTGTTCTGAAGGGCCGATTTGTATGTATGTATGCGGGATGAAAAACCCGAGTTTCTTGGGAGAAAAAACCCTGCTACCTCCGTATGAGATCGGCTAACTCACCTTCGATTGAAATCGACCAGATAAAGATTCCTCCCGTCGCGACGAGAATCGAACTTAGGCCTGTTCCAATCGAAGGGCGCAATATACCGTCGTTCTTCCAATTGCGCTACAGAGGCGCTCAAGTATAGCGAAACGGGTTCATTATATGAAAATATACACCACAAATAATGATAATAATAAGTTAACGCCTTTTATCCCCTTATATAGGGAGTAGGCGAGGCCTCTAAGCCCTATCTAGTTTTTGGAGACTGAGTGGGTAGTTCAATCTACAGTGATAACCAATCAGGGAGAGCTGGCGCATGTCTATCACTAATTATAGGCAGCCACCGATGAAGAGACCGGAAAACAAGTGCTGCCATCTCTTGGTACCTTACCCTAACAAGATATCTTTCTGTCTGAAATAATGTGGGTTCTACGGTCGATTTTCTTGAGTTTACTGGATGAAAAACTCGAGTTTCCGGGAGAAAAATCCACTTGCCTGTGCCATAGATCGATTAACTCGGGAGCCAGTCGAAGAAAGGCTTAGAAAAAGTTCCTCTAGTCGGCGACTAGACTTGAACACGAAGTCTATCTTCGTGCGGTCTAGTGTAGAGGATGCAAGCGCCACTTCCCCTGTGTAGCTCAGTGGAAGTATACACTATGTTGCAAAAATAACACAGACCCATGACTGTTTTTCAAACCCATTATTTCACAAACCTCAACACCTATTCCTCTTCTGAATATTCTTAGTTCATCTTACTAAATGGACAAAGCAATTTCTCCCTTTCTCCACCAAAAGGATAACCATCTCTTGTAGCAAAGAAGAACGAGTTGGTGCTGTTATCAGCAAAACTATGAATAGGGTTTACAGTCAATGAGAGAATATAGTTTATATAAATCACAAAGAAGTTCGATGAAATGACAGAGCCCTGAGGGGCACCAACATTGACAGGAAAGTCTGAAGAAAGAACACCATCGATCATTACACATAGGAATCGATTTGAGAGAAAACTGACAATCCAATTAACAAGGATGAAGGCAGTCCAGATGATGGTAATGAGAAGATCTTGATGCCAGACCCTATCAGTAGCTTGGAGATGTGAAGATTAATGGCACAGATTTCTCCAGACCTTTCTAGGGTCAAAGCAGTGTAGATTGTGTTTTTCGAGATTCCTCGAAAAAATTCATAAAGAACTTGCTCTGAAATACCAAATGGTTAATAGTCATACTATCTCCGTGTCGCGAAACGTCTGCATCAACGCATGAGAAGACTGAGAGTAGAGCAGAACCGAACGAAGTGCTGATTGTTTCTGCACGAGAATGCGCCTGCTCATTGTTCGTTAAACGTCAAACAGTTTCTCACTTCAAAATGCACACCATGTCGAACACCTGCCGTATTCGTCGGATTTGGCAGAGACTTTTTTTTGTTGTTGTTTCCGAAAGTGAAAAGGAAATTCAGAGAACGCCCATTTCACTCAGTGAAGATCATTCGGAATAGTCTGACCACTGAACTTAACGCTACAAAAGCCTACCATCGCTGTTTCGGAAATGTATATAATTTATATAAAGGATAATAAATCCCTTAATTTTATTTGTTCTCCAACTGGAATAGGCACAGCGGTTTAGATCTAACTTTTAAAGACTGACCAGAAGCTGGTCTACACCTTCAGACTTTAGAGGTAGTTAGCCAAGGACATCGGTGATTGTTACTGGCATCTGGCGAGGGAAGGTATGACAGACAACTGCTGGTCTCTTTGCGTCACCTCGTGCGTCCTAATCCTCATTATATATATATATATATAATGAGGATTAGGATTATATGAATAATCCTCTGAAATACCAAATGGTTAATAGTCATACTATCTCCGTGTCGCGAAACGTCTGAATCAACGCATGAGAAGACTGTAAGAAGGTTGTGAAAACTATACTTCATATCAACAATAAACCCATAGAAAGAGTAAAGGATTTTCAATACCTTGGATCGTATATCAGCAGTACAAAAAATGATATCAGGAAACGTAAACAGCTGGCTCTAGTCTCCCATAACAAACTGGGATGAGGATTATATATATATATAATATATATATATTTGGTTTTATCATTAATACATCCACCCATACCATGCAAATAATTGATCTTAGCGTTGCTGACGATGTTGTAATTATTGATACAGAACCAACAAATGCACAAAAACATCTCAGTCTACTAGAGGCATAGGCTAAACTTATTGGTCTGCAGATCGACATCCAAAAGTCCGAAGTATTCTCAATAGGTTGTGAAAACTTTATACTTCATATCAACAATAAACCCATAATAAGAGTAAAGGACTTTCAATACCTTGGATTATATCAGCAGTACAAAAAATGATATCAGAAAACGTAAACAGCTGGCGCTAGTCTCCCATAACAAACTCTGCCCCATCTGGAAATCATCATTACTATACCATGCAACCAGTAGATCCATTATAGTTCTCAAACCTGGACAATAAACACCAAAAAACTACAGATCTAATTAACTCCTTTGGAACTACATGTCTCAGACTGATCCTTGGATACACCTGGATGGACCGCGTCACTAACTCTGCTGTGCTGAATCTGGCTAAGCAAGAACCACTTGTCCATATAGTCAAAAAACTACAACTCAGATGGCTTGGGCATCAACTCAGACATCCTGAAGTCTCGCCCTTTTTGGAATCACTCATCCTGTACAAACACCAGAAGAGGGCAAATGCAGTAGAGGAAGACTATGCAAACAATTTTGGCAATACTTATGTGAAACCATCAGTAGGCTGAACTGCAACACTCCATCTGACATCTACCAGTTAGCTCAAGATAGAGAGACTTGAAAGACCATAATTTGCAATATTTCATTTTTAATATAAATCTCTTATCCCTTTTCACATTGTATCATATTGTGAATAAACTATATATATAGTGTCTGAAATAGTGTGAGTTCTACGGTCGATTTCTTGAATCAAGTAATTAAAAAACCAGATTTTCAGGAAAAATAACCTACGTGTCTGTACCAGATATCAACTAACTTGAGAACTAATGGAAGAAAAGCTTAGAAAAAGTTCTAGTTCCTGACTAGAATCGAAATTATAACTGTCTTTCTTTCATAGTTAAAAGACTTGGGTAGCTCAGTGGAAGTAGCATTTGGATTGTTATGTCGCCGAACAAAGACCTAAGCAATTTTAGTCGCCGACTAGTGGAACATTTTCTAAGTTTCTTCAGTTGTTTCCCTAGTTAGTCGCCCTAGTTAGTCGATCTCTGACACGGGCAAGCAGTTTTTTTTTTTTTTTTTTTTTTGCTGAAACTCGAGTTTTTCGTCCCGTAAACTCAATAAACTCGACTGCAGAACCCACACAATTTCAGATAATAAATGTATCGTGTTATGGTGAGGGCGTCACTGTCTGCTGTCTCTTCAAGGGATTCCACTTATAATTAGCATTCTTGGCCAGCCATCCCTGATTGGCTACTAGTGAGATTACCCCCCCCCCCCTTTATCTTCAAATAGTTAGGAAGTACTAAACGGCCTGGTGTACTCCATATTTCAGGGAATAGAACATCTTATTTATAAGGGATTTATAAATATAGATATAAACATAAAATAATATAAATAAAATATATACAAATATAATTTTTGTTATTATTATCATTACAAATCAAACAACTCCTGGAGTCAAGACTTGTCAAATAAGTGATAGCAGGAAGCAATATTGATTCAGTGTCTGTGCACTTACCTTCTAATGTGACAACACTTAATAACTACTCGCCATGCAAAAAAAAAAGTCACATGATAAGTGAGACAACAGTTTCATACAATTTCCAAGGATAACCTCTTGTCCCTTTTCCTTCCTTTCTGAACCATTTGAAAAATATCCTAGGTATCTATCTGGTAAGCTGCTCTTAACAATTTTTATGTCTAGATCATATCACTCCTCCACCTCGCTCTGCTTGCCATGTTCTGCAAATTACATTTCCTCAACCTGTTGTTATAGTCCATATTCCACAACTCCGATACTGTTTTTATCTTTTTCTGAATCCTTTCCAGAG
This sequence comes from Typopeltis vanoorti, assembly GCF_054136105.1. NCBI lineage: Eukaryota > Metazoa > Arthropoda > Arachnida > Uropygi > Thelyphonidae > Typopeltis > Typopeltis vanoorti. The sequence goes on along the minus strand of NC_143560.1, from coordinate 95,482,486 downwards.
CTTGCTTACTTCTCTCCTATAAATCATTTCAACTAAATCTGTATGCAGTGTAATCAGAGGTGTTCTAATCAAAGGCTTGTACAGTGGAAGGGCCACCTCCTTTTCTGTACTTGTCAATGTTCTTCTTACTATAGTGGCATTTCTTGATGCTGTTTTTTTATCACTTTTGCAATGTCCTTTCCATTTAAAGTCTCTATCCACCAGTATCCCAGGATCCCTCTCTCTTCCTCCACCTCCTATAACACAATTCCATAAGCGTAATATATACCATTACACTTCCAGGTTCCGAAAGCAAAACCATAAATCCATCGGTGAAGAATTTGTCACCACTCATCTGCCCAAATAGCCAGCCTATTCAAGTCTGTAAAGCACTAGTATAGTACGCCCACAGATTCGAGACCCTTCGACACTTCTGCGCATGTCAACAGAAGGAGAATCCATTCCGATAATAGGGTAATCAATTCGTATTGTGGGATGAGTTGTTTATTATTAGACGTCGGAAAATTAACTTTTCTTTTATGATCATTGTAGTTAACTATGTTTCTTGTATAACAGTTGGAAATCTTTACCTATAAAGCACGTGATTTCGCGTGTTGGCGACCAATTCGTACGTACTTCATTTCTTTCTCCCCTTCCGCATGAATCGACTATCCTTGGAAAGTCTCCAAGCGAAGATCTCTAAAGCGTGCGCATACTATACATCATCATCATTCTTAACAGTTTTGCCACACTTGCAACATCTGCAGATAGTTGAATACCAGTTTGCAACGCAGCCGCACTGTCATTAAGAAATAGATGAAATAGCAGTAGTCCCTAGTATAGATACAGGAGGGCTTTGGTATTGTGCAGTTGCCAAAGGCCTAAGTGACATGATATTTTACCAATTATCGCAACTGTCTCTCTCTGTAAAAGGCATTTAACTATAAATTTGCCAATGGTGCTAAAAGATTAACTACGTCGTTGGTCCCAAGGAAGAAACCTATGGATCTTCACTAGTTAGTCTCCTGCTCATACTATATCCAATATACCAATCGATTATTCAAGTCCATTTGCTGAAATTTACACGTACATTTTTTATGTCATAGTATGTCAACTGCCTTTGCGAAATCCAGAATGTAATTCTATATGAATCGCCCCATTCTGAGTAAATCACTGAAAGACAACATCCCTTTAAGAAACTTGTGTTCCTCTACAGAATTTTTGTCATATCAACCCAGTCCTGTTACTTCAAACTAGTCTCTCCAAAACTTTATCAAGAACTCTCCAGAAATGCAAACATTTCTGTACTTTGAAACATCTGTTTTGCGTCCATCTTTATGCAGTGGAACAACTTTCAACTTTGCCCTCTTTCCACTCATTAAGAATCGTTCCAGATCCAAGCTTCTGTTAAACAACTTCAGTTTATCAATGTCAGCATTGACAACTTCTTTAGCAAATTCTTTCGTAATACATAGCCAAATTCCATCCATGGCAACAATGTAATCATGATGAGTTGAGGTATTGATTTGTCAACTTCCTGATTCCTTCCCTACTTTCTTGGTCTACCTTAGTCACTGGTCAGACCGTCTCCATTCGCCAGAGTTCTCTTTCCATAATCATGCTTTCATTCTTCTAGCTTGTTTATTATACGTTTTTCATGTAACCAATCACTCCGTCCAAGTTTATATTTCCTCATCATTGTTCTATTTTCCTGTTGTTCTTGCTTAATTTCCCTATTCATCCATTTTTCTCTACTGCAATTGCAGTTTACAAAATGGTAATTGCAGTAGAGAAAACGTGTGCATTTACCATTTTGTTTACAAATTGCTCATGGGCAAACATCCATGCCCATACCCACCATGGGCATGGATCTTTGCACACAGTCTTTTAGTGTCTTAATGGAATATTTCTTTCGACCACACAACTTTACCCGTTTTCCTTTTCAGTTTCTTTTCCTTCCTGGAAGAAGGTAAGATTATTATTATTATTATTTGACGCCTCCAGGGAGTCCAAGACTCATCGAGGGAAGGCACTTACTCTACTCTACAACTCTCCATCTCCACCACTCAATCTCATCTACCAAATGCATCATCAACTGCAACACCATCTACTGTCCACCACCACCAACAACACTAGTATTTTCACAGACAATTACAAACATCCATTCCCATGGCGGGATTCGAACCAGCAGCCTTTTGGCTGGAAAGTGGATACACTGACCACTCGGCCAACCAGGCCGGCGTTTATAGAATGTAGCTGATATGAAGGTTATCTCGCCTCCTTAGTGCAATTGGAAGAACAACGGGGCATTCATTCTTCGACTGGAAAAGACCTGAGTTCGATTCTCGTCATGACGATAGGAATCTTAATATAGGCTTTATCAATTAAAAGTAAGTTAGCCAATCTCATACAGAGAAAGCAGGATTTTTTCTTCCAGAAACTCGGGTTTTTCATCCTGCGTACAGACAAATGGTCCATAAGAACTCATGCTTACAGACAAAAATACCATTTGTAGTAGTGGGCAGTAGATGGCATTATGTGCTGATGATAGTGTTGTTGTGTGTAGCTGGCGGATAAATATGGAAGACAGTGAATTAGAAGTAGTATGCCCTCCCGCGATGAGCGGACTCCTCGTAGGTGTCACGTAATAATATTAAGATATTGATGACTGACTCATTTTAGCACATTTTTAAATGAATTAATTAATGTAGAATGAAGAGAGCAATGAAATATACTATGATCAGCAAAACTATGGATAGTACCTGAAATTAGTGAAAGAATATCATTAATGTATAGGTGAAATCAAATAAGAGGAAACTGTGCAGAATGCCATGAAATTAACGATCAGATGAAACTGGCAACCGGTCACAAAAAACTTGGAGGGAAACCATAACACAGTAGCGTCGTAAGAATGACTATATGCCAGATTCAACTGTATGCATTGGAAGCATCGGTAGCAACCATGTAAATTTCGCCTAACTTTTCCATCACTTTGAGCACCCAAAGATAGGTGAGGCTTGCTGGGAAATCTGATGTTAAGCATAAGTGGCATAATTTATACTAATGCACAGTTTCCTCTTATTCGATTTCACCTATACATTAATGATATTCTTTATACTATGATAGTGAAGAAGATGGGTATTAACTTTTCACGAGAATGTACGAGGTTCTCATAGCGAGAAAAATGAGAAAGTTTTTTGATGACTGATTTTTATTTACCGTCGTTTTTTTAGGCAGACACTGTGTAAAAGATCGCGTTTTTGGAGGAAACATACCAAGAGTGTTCTGGCTTATCTCTAGTTGATGTTATCATAGTATTTTTAGTTGCAGGAGAGAGAGGGATGGAAACATGAACGAATAGAAATAGCATCCAACAACCTTAGTGATGAACCACAAATTTAGCTTCTCCTAGTCCTTTGACCAGGAGTCAAGTTTCTTGGATTTGTTTCTTACCAATTCTGCTTTATGTTATGATGATGATTTATTTTTCTGATACTGTGGGCTGTAGTTTAGGCTAGAGTTTTGAGCTGTGCCATTTAATTTATGGTGAATTTTTATCTTGGACTGTTTTAACATTAGCTGGAGAATTATGGGTTGATAAAATAATCATGGGTTTTGTGGGGAGTGGTTGTGCATGATAGTTCTCATTTCAGCAAAGATTATTCTTTGGGAAAAGGCTTTTGTATCAGGAGAACAAAAGCAAAACTCAAACCATGATAAAAATGAAAAAGAGGCGTAGAAATTCGGGAGGCTGTTCCAAATCGTTGTATTGACAGATGACATGATGCAGAGATTGTCTGAGCGAAATCCAAATAATAGAAAAGTAAACATTGACAAGGTTGTGCTCAGAGTTGCAAAGAGGAAAAAAGTCTTCAGCGTACTTAGAGATAAGGTTGCTATGAAAAGGTCCAGAATATTTTTAGAATAAAGAATGATCCGATATTCTCAATGGTGAGGGAACACTTTGTTAGAATTTTTCTGAGAATAAATATTTTGGCTTCAACTTCAGCTTGATATTTGAAGTCATGAACGTAATTTTGAATTCTTAACACTAAAATATTCAAGGAGATGATTTCATTGAGTAATTAGACTTTCGAATAAATAACTACAAAGAGATGAGCATAGTCATCAGAATTAGAAATGTAGAAAAGGCTGCCTGTGAAAATAATACTGTAGAATGAATGAATCTAGAAACTCTGAGGAAGAGTAGCCCATATAGAGGAGATTAAACGTCGATCTGAGAAATGCATACGTAATTACCACTTCTAATGAAAATAAATCATGGGTTACTTAAGATGAACTGGTTGGTTTTTCTGAGATATAAGGATATATAATTATAATATATATATAAAATAGATATATTTCTGAGATATATTAAACCCTATTTTCAGTAGAAAAATCCTATTTGCATGTACCAAAAAGGATCCAACTCGGGAACGGGCTGGGAAATAAAATCCTCTTATAGTCAACTACGGTGTTTGTTCTGGCGATATGGTATAAGAAACCTTGTTATTACAAAGACACTGTTATATCTTCCTCATTCCTTCGAAATTACACATTACTCAGAATTTGCCTAATATTGTACTCTCTTCTGTTAGTATACTATTTGAATAACATACAGATTGCGAAGTTCGATATACTTAACAATTATAATTATTTAACTACTATTAATAGAATTTGAAATGAAAATGAATATCAAATAATAACTGACTGAAGTCTCTTTATGGCACAACAGATAGAATAAAATGAAACATTAATTACCATTGTAGTTTTCCTATGTATTTCAAACTCAACAATATTTTACAACACGATAATGGGATTCAAAGCGCCCTCTATAAAGAAGAAATTTTATTTTTTTGCTAACTGTTATTTGAGTTTGGCTGACTTGTAGTGTCGTAGGTAAGGAAACGTGTTTTTATATCTCTGTAATCTTCTTTATGTAGTGAGATGATTTAATTTTCTCTCCGCAGGCATTCACACTATTCAAGCACTTGTTAGTTTATATTATTAATTGCTCTCCAATTGCTGTTAATACGAAAATATGAATAACTGAAATGGATACATATTTCTACTATGCCTAAGCCTTTCTTACTTTTAGCTACATTACATAAGTGCATTTAGTTCAGTAGTGGTCGTAATCGTTGTATATTTGCGTTTTTGTCTTACGAATTATTTATTTATGAAAAATGGAAATAGACGTGAATTTTGTCTTTCAGAGAGTGGAATGCCTTGTTTACGGCATTGACCAACTTTAGCATATGAAGAGTATTTTTAAGTAATATATCCACATAAGTGCTGCATCTTGAGCATTTCGTTATTTATATTTAATGATATAAAATATTAATTAATAAAAATTAAAATATTAAAATTGCAGAATGGAAAGGTTGGCGCTCTAATTGGTCTATTTTAGGTCTTTATAATGCCCATATTCTTGCCCTCTGAGGGTCCATTTTCCCCATTGTTGAGTTTGTGAACTCGAGAGTTGAACTTTATGATTTTGTTACACAAACTGGCAAGATTTGAGGAGAGTAATGCATGATTGCTAATTTGTTTTTAATTACTACATACTGTAAATGATATGTATGAAAGCTGGATATATTTTCCAGCCTCATTTGCAAAATTATGAAATATCAAACTTCACATCTAATGTTGTTTTAATATTTTTTCAGTTAATAAAATTTACATCTTTCAACATCAGTGTACCATAGACCTAAGGTTCAATGCTTCCTCAGTTTTTCAATGACAGTAAGATGCAGAGTGTAGAAGGCTGAGTTTGTGCCATCTTTATTTTTTAATTTTTGTGAAAGGTCATTGGTCAATCATACATTAGTATTTGTACTACAGATGGAATAGAAGTATCCTGAAAAGTCTACTTTATAGGCCAGGTAACCCTGTATTCAAGTATCACTTACAATCAGTACCCTCCACAGTATGTCCAGTGATGTTTTAGTATTCTGAATTTTTTTTTTTTTTTTTTTTTTCTCTGTTAGGCAGTAGAAAGCACCTGTGTTGCAAGTGGACATTAATCCCTCCCAGTAGTAAATATTATTATTGCAGGCACCTATATGGAGTCCTAAGACTCACTGTAGGATGCCTAAACTATCAACATAATATCTATCATACCTCTCCTCGAAACCATTAACAGATAGCACTCACAACTGACTCAGGCAACCCATTCCATTCATTCACCGCTCTCCAAGTGAAAAATCTAGTTCTCATGCTCTTGCTGACCACATTCTTCCAGGGATGACCTTGTTCTCCTTCTCTAGCCAAGTGATGAAACAGTATCATACCCCAGCATCATTCCTATAAAAGCCTTTAAGTAACTTAAATGTTTCTATCATAGTTTAAGTTTTTTTTTTTTTTTTCACCTATCAACCAACTTTTGCAATCCACAAACCCTGAGTCATAGGAGTCTTCATAGGAAGCATTCCACAGGTTACTCACCCATCTTGGTTACTCATCTTTGGATCTATTCCACCATGTTCTCATCCTCAAGAAATCCAGGTGACTAAACCTGAGCACAGTAATCCAGATGTGGTTGCATCAATGCTTAATAAAAAGTAAAGATAATTCCCTTATCTCTGCTTGTTAGTGTGTTCTTCAATAATGAAGTAATGTTGTGAGCTACTCTGGCTACTTGAACAATCATCATCATGCATATCAAGGATTTAGGCCTGGCATGGCCTGTTCTGGCCTTGGAAGACATCATTGAATCGTTTAAGAGGACGTCCTGGTTTTCTTTTTCCTAATGGCTTGTATTTTAAGGCTTGTTTTGGTAATCTTTGTTTTCATTCTTTGAACGTGTTCCATTTATGTTTATATTTTTTAATTTTTTCTATTACTGGTTCTTCGTTTAATTCTTTCATAATTTCTTCATTTCTTTTGTGATCAAATAGGGTATACTCTGCCGTTTTTCTCATAAACTTCATTTCTGTTGTTGTTAATCTTAGTCTTTTTGTTTTATTGTTCAGATTTCGCTTCCATACATTAAGACTGGTAGGGCTAATGTATTGTATACTTTTAGTCCGGTTTGTTTTTGAACTAGGTTTGGTTTAAATATAGAGTTAATTACACCTGTTATTTTTAAATATTTTGCAATTTTTAGGTTTATATCTTTTTCATTTTCATATGTGATCGTACATCCTAGGTAGTTAAAGGAATTCACCTGTCCTAAGATCTTGTTATCTATTACTATTTTAGTTCTTGCTGGATCTTGTCCTTTAAAGGCCATAGTTTTTGATTTTTCTGTTGATATTATCATACCATAATCTTTGGATATCTCATTTAGATCTAAAATAGCTTGCTGTAGTTTATCTTCAGAATTTGTAATTATTATTTGGTCGTCGGCAAAGAGGAAACTTTAAGTTTACTGTAGGAGAAAGTTTAATTCCTTGATGTAAATTTTTATTCCATTTTATTATTATTTCATTTAAGTAGATATTAAAAAGAGTTGCTGAGACGGGAGATCCCTGTCGGACCCCTTGGTTTATCTCTCTAACAATATATTAGTAAAATATTTTATGAATTTGCTGGTTATCAAATTCCTTATACATACACCCTTATTAATATAAGGATGTACAAAATATTATGTATTACATGAAGTTTGTCATTACCTCCTATTCACAATTTTTCTCAAATTAATCTGTTATTTGTCAGTACTCCAATATCATCACATCTGATATTTGTCTTCTGACACATCATTCCACCTATATCTGGATCTTCCCTGTTATCTTGGCGTCAAACATCTGAATTGCTAATCTTTTTTCTCTTATTCTGTTTAAGTGACCTCTTGAAATTAGATCTGCTCAGGTTCTGCCCTAATATCTTCATTTTTAATGATTCTGCCATCGAATTTATTTTTTTCACAACTCTCATTTCTGTAGTCCCTAGTTTTTGATCAGCTGCACTGCTTTATTTTTAAACCAGCTCTGAGCAAGTTAAAATTTGTTTAACACTTTTGTATATAGCTGTTTTAGTATTTTGACTAATTCCTCTTAGAATGTATTAACTGATTCCCTGTCATATAACCTTTGCTGATTCTGTTTATTTCCAGATTTAGTTTACATCTTCACTAAAAACTGTGCCTAAATAAGCTGAAATATTTTATTTGTTCTATGAGTTTCCTATTTAGGATGCAGTTGATGTGTCCAGTGTTCCTGCCCATTTTCCTAGTCTTTTCATACTGAATTTAAAACATTTGTTATTTAATTTAGTAATCTTGCAGACTTGTACAGGATTTGTTTAGGAGCATATTGTCAGGTGCAAAAAAGTAGAGCTGGAATAAATATCTAGTTCTTAATATCCAGCCAAACCATCTTCCTGTGTGCAAGTTCTTGCCATCTGTCGTTCCCTAAAATATCACTAATTTTTCACTCGCATTGCTACATGAGTATGTGCTGGGCCGTTCAGGGGTACATAAAAAATAATCAGTAATGGCGTTAATGGCCTCATTTCCACTATTTTACATTAAGATAGGCAATGAACAAAAGTGTCAGTTTTTAAAAACAGGGGGGTGTACAATTTATAGAAGGGGTTTAAAAGGGGTACACAAGTGGGAAAAGGTTGGGAAACACTGCTCTAGGATAATAATTCTCCAGGCATAGATGTATAGATGTGTTCAAAATCTTAATTAACACTGTACTGTACAGATGTCAGTTTGGTAAATGTATTATACATCTCATTTTTTAGAAATAAAATACATGCAGGATCCTGATTTGTGCATTGCTTAAATGATTTCCATATTTTATGTACTTGCATAAAATTCATTGAAGTTAAGGAATTTCAGCATGGGTTGCCACATGGCATTAAAGTAAATATAGTACTATAACTAGTTTAATTTATACTCCTCTATTTTAATAGAATGTTTCTCAGTGTAACTGCATGGTAGTGTAACTGGCTAGGGTGTAATTAGTTATTGGATGGTCATATATTGATATTGTAAAAAAAAAAAAAAATTGATTGTTGTTACGGTTGGTCAAACAATACAGGATACCTAGCTGCAAAATGTTCAGGGTTCTATTTTGGAAATTATTTTATTACAAAGTTGCAGTTGGCAGTGATGAGTGGAACTTGCCCTCTCTGAGTGTGCTATTGCTGATAAACTAGTTCCAGAAAATCTGAGCCTTTCATGTAAATATTGTTTATATATTCATGTGTTTAAAATTTAGAAAAATTAAAATGATGAGAAAATAGCTATTTAGATATTGCTTTGAATATACACAAGCTAAGTTACAAGTGGATGATTAATCCCATGTGATGTGTATCAAACTTGCCACAGTGCTGATTACTCATTATATATTGCTCACTTAATAACATTCATCAGCAAGATGTCAGTGATAACTTACTTTCAGTGACACCTTGCCTAGCAGAGAACAAAAGTGTGAAAATGTATTACTTTAGAGCACCGAAGCCTTCATTGGTGGGATTGGTATTACAAACTTTCTCCCATAGAATTGCATAGTATGCAAAAGTAGGAATTGGCTAATTTAAGGAAATTGTTATTGCCTTTCAGGGTTACACAAAAAATAATCAATAATGGTGGAAATTGCCACATTTCCACTATTTTACATTAAGATAGGCACTGAACAGAAGTGTCAGTATTTATGCTTTTCATAGTTGGTGTGACTTGGAAAAAGTGTAGTGTTTGGTTTCTAGATGGCATTTGTGGATGCCCAGTGAATAGATGATTATCTTTTACTTTTCATGGGTGGATTTAGCATTAAAAAAATATACTTTTCCAGTGCATGTGACTGTTCTAACAGTGTTTGATGTTAATTTTATATTTGCAAATGGAAAGGAGCATCCAAAGGAAAACCCATTTTGTAACAGTTAGTGACTAACCTGGTAATCTGGGTTGGAAAGAAAAATTGCAGGAAAGCAAAGGTTGGTCGATTGGTAGAGCCTCTGCTGCTACTAATGGATCGCACAAAAAGTTAAGCAAGTTTGAGCACAGTTAGTGGGTGGATCAGTCGTTCGATGCTGTTGGCACACTCCCTCAATGAGTCTGGACTCCCTGGAGGTGTTGCATTATAATACTACTACTAATAATACTGTGGAACAACTGATATACTTTATCAGCTGTTCACCCATACTACAGTTAGGGTTAATAAATTAACATAAATTAGATATATTTGTTACTGTAAATACAATAGCCATGCTTGTTATTATTTATGATTTATGAATTTTATTTACAAAATGTTTGAATGTTTTTAGTAGTAATCATGCCATACTGTATAGAATATCTATGGTTAAATTAATTTCCTTCTAAATTATTTACTGCACATGTTTAATTAAATGCAGTTTATTAAAAACTTTAGTTAGTAAATTTTGAATTTATTTTGTCAAGAAGCTTAGATTTCCGAATCGTATGAGCCTTGATCTTTTGCACTCCCCTTTCCCAACTTTGGCTGGTCAGATGGACATTACTTTCATACATTAAGACTTACTTTTAAGATTCCTTTTTAATATTCTAGTCCTTTGTCCAACAGATAAGAAGTGAATGAAGAATAGTTTCATAAAATGCTTTAATTTAGGTAATCCAGATATGGGTGCCTACAAATATATGCAGGAATTATGGAGAAAAAAGCAGTCGGATGTTATTAAATACTTGTTGCGGTTGAGGTGTTGGTATTATCGCCAGCTCTCAGCAGTGCATCGTGCTCCAAGGCCAACTCGTCCTGATAAAGCTCGTCGACTTGGTTACAGAGCTAAACAAGGTATTTGTTTTGTTGTTGTATTTACTTTTTAAATATTTCAAGTTGGTGTTCTGTGTTTATTAAATTATAAATTATATTTCTTGTATTGGCAAGAATATAATTCTTGCCTATTCTTTAATATAATTAATTCATTAAATGCTGATTCAAGGTATGCAGCTTTATACACTGACTGGTTTCACATTTTGGAGACAGCATTTAAATTGATGAAGTAAGCTGGTTGAGCTAAATTTTGATATTTCACAATGAAGAATAGGAAAACTGTAAGCACTGAAAGTTTATTCACTTGGTTACAAAGTAAATTATATTTGACAAGAAATTATATTCTAGTTTAATCCCTTACCCCAAGTGTATAAGCAAACAAAGTTTGTGTGAAGTAGATTCACATCTAGATTACTTGTATATAGTTGGCTTCACATCTGTTATCTCATTATCCCATAATGTTTATGCCTAAAAAAAACCTGAAATATGGAACAGCAACTGGAGTAGATAAAATTCAAACCAGAAATGCTCAAGTATGGAGATTTAGAAGTTTTACATTGGCTGCACTGCATAATTCAGAGGGTATCTAATCACTCCAAAGTGCATTACTTTACATTTATTACTCCCCCAACCGGCCACGACGTCTGTAGACGTCGAGATAAATCTGGATATGAAGCTTTAAAACCCATTGAATAACATGGATAAGAAGTGCAATTTGGTGTCACTATTTCATTCACATTGACCGGTAGGGAGGTTAATGAAGTGAGCCATTTTCACATGCCCACATTTCCAGCCTATTCAAATCATTTTGCAAGTATAGTTTGCCCACCGTTTGTAGATCTCTCCTTGGCAGATTACCAAGAATAGTCGATTCATGCTGAAGGGGAGAAAGAAATGAAGGATGTACAAATTGGTTGCCAATATGCGAAATCACGTGCTTTCTTGTCTGTCGCTGTATTAGTACAAGCTTGATTTTTGTTGTCGCTTTTTTGCATTATTTTTTTATTAATTTGTATGATGGATCCAGTACAGTCAACAAGTTCTGTTGTTAAACGTTTCAGTAGCTCTTGCAAAAGAATATTGAATAATGTGCTGACATTCTGCGAAAAAGTATCATCTCCTTGTTCCCCTTTCTCAAGTCATAAAACGTGCAAGTGCAATTGTGGGCATATCGGGGTCGACTGTTAAAAGAATTCGTAGGGAATCAAAAGGTGAAGGTAAGCCAAAATTTAAATCTCCTAAAATAAAAAAATAAAATAAAAAAGCGCCAGAGTAAAGAAAACCATCAGAACCGTAGCTTTGAATGATTTTAATGTTGACGTTATAAGAACTATTTACGAATTTTTTACGTGGTCAAGAAAAGAGTGCCAACTGTTCCGAAATTGATTCCTGTGCTTAAAGAAAAAATTAATTTTCCTTGGAAAAGAGAAACTTTAAGGAAAATACTTCATGAAATCGGATTTTGTTTTAAAAAGTTCCAGAATAAAAGGAAACTTATAATGGAGCGAAGTGACATTGTTTTATCTAGAAAGCAGTATTTGAGAGCAATAAGACATTTCAGGGAGGAGAAAAGTTACACAGCCTTGTCCCTGAAGAACCTCTCTGTATGGATGGATCATTAAAATATTAGGCAAATCTTGCACTCGCCATGGTATGCTTCTAAAAAAAAATAGTTTGTTTTTGTTACTCATATCCTCAAAGGGTTGTAAACCTATAGAACGGGTTCTCAACCTTTTCCAGTGGCGTACCACTATATTTAATTCAAGATGTTAGATGTACCAGTAAGGCAGTGGCTCACATACCACCAGTGGTACGCGTACCATAGGTTGAGAATCCCTGCTATAGAATATTATTACTATGGTGTGGGTGGAGTAAACTGCTGTGTAGAAAAAAAGGGCAGCTACACGGTAGTACAGATTCTCAAGACTCCTTGAAGTCTTAAGTAATATGAAAAATTTAATCGTTTATAAATTTATTTATTTTGATATTTGCTAAAGAAATTCATTTTTAAGATGTCAAATACAACTCTTGCAAGATTCTGGAAAGAAAAAACTGCTGTTGTGTATATTAACCAGATGTTAGTTGAAGTACTGGAAAATTTATGTAAAACTGAAAGAAAATTGGAAAAGTGATTTTTCAATATTTGGAGAAATTTTACTTGTGATTCATAGGGTTAATAATTTATTACATTTTGAAGATAGCAATAAATTGATTACATAGAAAAAGTAAAGTAATAAATAGCTAAATACTAAGGTTGCCTTGAAAAACAAATCACTTTACTGTTATTCTCCTATTTTTGTATTTAGCAAGAAAACTTTAGGAAAATATTAATGAAGTTGGTGAAGTTTATTTTCACAAACTGGATTTCCAACTTTATTGCTTCTGTGGCATTTATTATAATAAATATTGCCTGCTCTGAATCATCTTAATCGTTTGAATTTTGTTTAGTTTGAAAAGTACTACAGACTGCAGTAAGTCATCGTCATGCATAGCAAGGATTTAGTCCTAACATGGCCTGTTCCAGCCTTAGAAGTCATCGTTGAATCTTTTAAGAGCACGTCTTGGTTTTCTTTTTCCTAATGGCTTGTACTTTAAGGCTTGTTTTGATAATCTTTCTATTTTCATTCTTTGAACGTGTTCCCTCCATTTATGTTTATATTTTTTTATTTTTTCTATTACTGATTCTTGGTTTAATTCTTTCGTAATTTCTTTGCTTCTTTTGTGATCAAATAGAGTATACTTTGCAGTTTTTCTCATAAGCTTCATTTCTGCTGTTATTAATCTTAGTTTGTCTTTTTGTTTTATTGTTCAGATTTCGCTTCCATACATTAAGACTGGTAGGGCTAATGTATTGTATACTTTTAGTCTGGTTTGTTTTTGAACTAGGTTTGGTTTAAATATAGAGTTAATTACACCTGTTATTTTTAAATATTTTGCAATTTTTAGGTTTATATCTTTTTCATTTTCATATGTGATCGTACATCCTAGGTAGTTAAAGGAATTCACCTGTTCTAAGATCTTGTTATCTATTACTATTTTAGTTCTTGCTGGATCTTGTCCTTTAAAGGCCATAGTTTTTGATTTTTCTGTTGATATTATCATGCCATAATCTTTGGCTACCTCATTTAGATCTAAAATAGCTTTCTGTAAGTTATTTTCAGAATTTGTAATTATTATTTGGTTGTTGGCAAAAAGGAGAGTGTTTAAGTTCACAGTAGGAGAAAGTTTAATACCTTGATAGAAATTTTTATTCCATTTTATTATTTCATTTAAGTAGATATTAAAAAGAGTTGCTGAGATGGGACATCCATGTCGCACCCCTTGGTTTATCTCTCTTGTATATGATAGCTCGTGATTTAATCTTATTTGTATTTGATTATTTTCATATATACTTATGATAGCTTTTAGGATATTATTTGGTATTTGTCTTTCTTTTAATATGTTAAATAAAATGCTTCTTTTAACTTTGTCAAATGCTTTTTCAAAGTCATTAAATGCAATATGTGTTTCTAAATTGTATTCTCTTCTTTTCTCTATTATTAATTTTAGGCAAAAGGACATGATCGTCCTTTTCTAAATCCATTCTGTACTTCTAAATAAAGTTTTTGGAATATTTCATTAGTTTGCTATTTAATATTCTGCTATATATTTTGTAACAGGAATTTAGTATACTTATGCCTCTATAGTTTTTAGTCTTATCTCTATTACCCTTTTTAAAGATTGGGATCACAATTGCTTTTTTCCCCATTGTATTGGGAGGTTATTAGTTGGATAGATTTTATTTAAAAATAATAAGAGTCGTTCTTTGAATCTTGTTCCTGCATATTTATATAATTCTGAACCTAGCTTATCTTCTCCAGGTGATTTTCCATTTCTTGTTTCTTTCAGGCTGATTTCTAATTCTTCTTTAGTTATTTCATTTTCATTAAATGTTTGCCAGTTGTCTTTTTTTAAAATAGCTATCTGTCCACAATTCTGTGTAGAAATTCTTCTAATTTCAATTCGGTGTTTAATTTTATTTTCTTTAGTATCTGCATTTAGGTGTTTCAAAATCTTATATACATTGGGTCTTATTTTCATCATCCCATATCTTCGGTTTTTTCCTTTTATTGAATATTTCGGTCTTTCCTAAGCTTTCATTTGCTGAGCATTTAGTATCGTTTTTATATTAAGCCATTCTATTTTTATTTCTTCATTTTGTTTTATTTTATCTAGATATTGGTTAATTCTTTGATCATATAGCCATTGTATATTTGTGTCATTTAATAGTCTAGTTTTATAAACAAATGTTTAAAATTTTCTTTCTGTTCTTGTTACTTGTAGCCATTTAGGTGGTAATCTTAATTTTATTTTAACAAACAAGTGGTCACTACTTATTTCATATCCTCTGTGAACTCTAACATTATTATTATTATTATTATTATTATTACTATGGGCTACTCCAGGGAGTCCTTAGACTCATCAAGGGAGGCCCTAAACATCATGTTCACACAACTGTTCAACACTCTCACAGTATCTATCATACCTTGCCTTGAACTCGCTCACTGTCATAGCACCCACAACAGACTCTGGCAGCTTATTCCACTCATTTACCACTCTAAAAGTAAAGAACCCAGCTCTAACACCCCTGCTAACCACGTTCTTGCCCAGCTTCCATGGGTGTCCCCTAGTTCTCCCACCACCAGTCCTGATCTCAAAAATATCCTCTGAATTAATCCTATAGAATCCTTTTAGCAATTTGAATGTCTCAATCATATCTCCCCTTTTCCGCCTATCAACTAGTTTCTGCAACCCACAAATCTTCAACCTGTTCTCATATGGTTCATTCAATAGACCTGCTATCATCTTAGTCACTCGCCTCTGGATCCTCTCAACCTCCTCCCCATCAAGAAGGAACCGAGGTGACCAAATCTGGGCACAGTAGTCGAGATGAGGTCTTATCAGGGCTCGGTACAGAGGTACAATAACTTGCTTGTCTCTGCTCGTCAAGGTATTTTTCAACAACCAAGTGAGTTGATGAGCTGATTTAGCTACTTTCGCAATGTGCCCCCTAAACTTCATCTCCCTATCCACCAACACTCCCAAGTCCCTGGCCTCATCAATCTCTTGGAGTACAGTTCCACCAATGTGGTATACTGCTGCTAATCTTTTCACTCCGAAATGTATAACCTTACATTTTGTCACATTAAATTGACATCCATTCTCCTTAGTCCAGAACTCCAATCTATCTGTCATCTTGCAAGACTTTGCCATCTTCTGCATTCACTATAGCCCTACCCAACTTTGCATCATCAGCGAACAAATGAACTGTCCCACTTAGACCCTTCCCTATATCGTTAATGAACAGATTAAACAGCAGTGGTCCAAGAACAGAACCCTGTGGCACACCACTAGTCACAGCCGTCTTTTGGACTCTACTCCTGAATAAACTACTCTTTGATATCTCTCCATCAACCACCCAGCTATCCATCTCACCAACCCTATATCCATTCCCATATGTTGTAGTTTACGGATTAGAATTCCATGTGGTATCCTGTCAAACGCCTTTGCCAGGTCCAGCAGCATCACTGTAAACCCATTTCCCTTATCCAGTTCAGCCATCACCTTGTTATAAAACTTGAGCAAGTCACTGAAGCATGATCTACCCTTCACAAGGCCATGCTGTCCCCTGTACAGTATCTCGTTTTCATCAATCCATTCCTGTATTTTTCCCTTGACTACTTTCTCTAAGACCTTGACAACGACTCCTGATATGCTGATCGGTCGGTAATTTGCAACCGTAGTCTTGGATTCTCCTTTATGTAGTGAAACTATTTTCCCCTCTTTCCACACCTTCGGGACTAAGCCAGACCTGAGACTCAGATTAAACAACATGGTCAAGGGCACTGATAATTCTTTAGCCGCTTCACGCAAGACCCATGCCGGTATACCATCCAATCCCACAGATGTATTCACATTAAGGTTCTGTAATAGACTATTCACCTCCACTTCATTCATCACAATTCCCGTATAAACTAATGGTTCCTTCATTTTTTCAACGTCACCACCTGGATGATATACTTTTGCAAAGTGCGCGCTCAGTAACTCCACTATATCGACTGGTTCAGTGAACTCTTTACCATCGTCATTCCTTAAAATCATTATGCCATGTACAGTTTTTTTCTTGCTTGCAGCATATTGAAAGAACTGTTTGGGATTCTCTTTTGCTTGCAGAGCTAGTTTCCTTTCATAATCGGCTTTTGCTGTTTTTACCACACTCGTTACCCTTCTGGCCTGCACTTTATACCGTTCGTGTGCCTGCAGGTCACCCCTTTCTTTAAATTCCCTCCATAGTTGTTTCTTTTTTTGCAGCTCAAGCTTAATGGTGTTATTCATCCATTTAACCCCTACTTGTTTCACTATTCGGACCTTAGGTATACAATCAGCCATAACCTCCTGTAAATGCTCTTTGACCACTTCCCATGCTCTATCGACGTCCAGCCCTTGCAGTTGTACATGCCATGGCACTGATCCAAGCAATACAGTCAAATTTTGAGATGCAATTACCAGGTCAAGCACTCTCACACCCCTAGTATTTTCAATTACATGCTGTTTCAGATAGTTATCCCTTAATAATTGAATAAAATCCATTTCCTTCCTCACGTGTCCTCTCCTCCTTCCAATCAATGTTACCATAGTTGAAATCCCCCATAATAATTACCCTCCTTCCACTCATTTCATCAATTTGTTTATGCATACCATCTCCACCATCTATTCCATCACCTGGTCTATAGCAGCACCCAACTGTATATTTTATTCTGCCAGTGTCAATCTCACACCAAATAGCCTCAAATGAGCTCCTTTCACTATCCTGCAATACTTCAATTCTCCTTGGCTGCAGTTCATCAGCTATCATCAATAACACCCCTCCCCCAATTTTATTCTCTCTGTCCCTCCTAAACATACTATAACCTACACATTCTATCCCACTAACTATATCATCTTCCGTCAGCCATGTTTCACTAATGCCAATAACCTGTGGCCAGGAAGAGCCAATCAAGGCCAAAAATTCTTCCTTCTTGTTCCTAATACTCCTGGCATTAGTATACATGAATTGCAGTGATCCCTTTGTCCCACTCCTATCTTGATGCGTTATTCTAAATGTCCCATTCCCATTTTTTGTCCTTAGTGCTGGCTCAGGTACATTATATACATTTTTACACTCAACTGTCTCACTGATGTCTGGATATCCACTTCCCCCCTCCTTGGTAGTTCTAGTTTCCTTGGTTCTGCACATCCATTTTCACTTCATTCAGCAACACTTTTTCCAGTCTTCGCACACCAAGACCATTCAAATGCAGGCCATCCATCTTGTATAAGTCCTTTCGCCCATCAAACTCATTCCACACATCCACGAATTCCACACCACACCGTCCGCATAACCTGCGCATAATGTCATTTGCGATTATGGCCCTCCTCCTAAACTCCTCTCTGTCATACCGCTGTAACAGACTCACCATTCTAACTCTGTCACTCTTTTCTTTCGCTACCTTTAACAATACTTTCAAGTCCTCTCTCATAAAAAAATTTATCACCTTTCAATTCATTCGTACCCGCCACAATTATTAATTCTTTCACCCTCTGTTTTTGCACTCTAATACTCTTACTTACATCCTTAAATTTCGCACCCAGTAAGTACGATTTAGTTACACTCCCATCTATTACTCCTCTTAATAACGAGTCACCATACAACACTCTTTCCTTCATTTCGGAAACTCTCACACGCTGTTTATTTACGTTAGCCGAATCACTCTGGAAAGAGTTTTGTAGGTGCTCTAATTGCCGCTGCGCATTTTGTATCACTGCGCGCAACCTAGCGATCTCACTTCCTACAAATAATTCCTCATTTTTTTTATCATTCAAACCATTTTCTCTTTCTGTATAATTGCTCTCACTCTTTCTTAGATCACTGCTCACATTGCCATCTTGTACACTGCAATTTCCTATCAAGCCACTATTTTCACTCGCATTCTGGCTTTCTTCAACCATAACTGTCTCACAACCTGACACATACTTCGACTCCTCACTTTGCATACACTTTTTACACATTCTCCCACCACTATCACTTTCAATCCAAACTCCAGCCTCATTCGAGAATGCATACATTCCACACACATCACATTGGACAAATTCTCTCACATTATAGTTTTTGAACAATGGCGTCGTATTTTTGGACGCCATTATCTTACGTCGCATTGGCGCCATATTCAAATCTATGAAACGTATCGTTAAAAACTAAATTAATTAACGGAATTTACACCAAAATCACACAGACACAACAAGCTACCAAATTTAGACAATATTACGTTATGATTTTAACATATATTCTAATTTCCATTCAAAATTATACTTAGCTTTCGGGAGCTCCCTGAAAACATGACCGTTCGTCTGGCCCTCTAGCGGCGACATGAGGGAACATAAATTTATAGAGGGAACATCTAACGAAAGCTTTGTCTTTTCATTTAAGATAAAAAAAATCTAATATTGATTTTCATCCTCTTGCTGCCCAAGTATATTTATGTATGTTTTCATGTTTATAGAAAGAATTCATTATTTTTAGGTTATTCTAAACTACATAGTCAATCAATTTTTTACCATTCCTGTTTGGAGCATGTTCTCCATATGTT
This sequence comes from Typopeltis vanoorti, assembly GCF_054136105.1. NCBI lineage: Eukaryota > Metazoa > Arthropoda > Arachnida > Uropygi > Thelyphonidae > Typopeltis > Typopeltis vanoorti. The sequence continues at coordinate 95,463,144 of NC_143560.1, read as the reverse complement.
CCTATATTATTATTAATTTTCATGTTTCCAATTATTGCATTTAAATCTCCTGCTAAAATTACATAATTTTTATTTATTTTATTTTAAATATTTAGTAGCTGATTATAAAATTCAATATTATCCTGTTCTCTTCTTTCTTCTGGGGCATATAAACCAATTATTGATAAATAACCTCTATCTATTTTTATTCTAGCTTCTGTGATTCTTTCATTCCATCATTTATAATGTTTTAACTGTTTTGAAAGGGAGTTATGAATCCAAACTATGACTCCTGCTTGTGCTCTTTGGTCTCTCTCAACTCCACTGTATATCACATTAAAATTTTCGGTTTTCATGATTCCTTTTAATTTCTTTTTTGTTTCAGTAATTACTGCCATTTTAAAATTTCTTTCATTTAATATTTGCTCTAATTTTATTTCTTTATATGCTATTCCTCTTACATTCCAGTTTACTATATGTATTATATTTTGTCGTTTCCATTTTCATTTTACCTTTTCCATTCCAGGGTCGTTTTCCATAGATTCATTCCAATTACCTTTTTCTGTCAGCTTAATAGTAGAATTAAGTTCATGTCAGGTGACTAGCCTGATGATGGATAGTTCAGTGGTAGGGCTGCTACCTTAAGGCTACTGAACTAGCCTTCTTCCAAATTTCAACCCATAGGAGGAGTAGAGTATAGTGAAGGGGAAAGAGTAGATTAGAGTAGAAGTAAAGTATTATTATAGTAAAGGTTTTTATTATATTATAGTAAAGGTTTATAGAGGGAACATGATTATAAGGCCAGAAATGGAAAGACTCCATGGCCCTTGAGTACTCTAATAGCATAAGGGTCATAAAATAAGAAGAGTTGGCTGATAAGGCCTTATAGGAAAGATTAAAGTGAGTGGATCTTCCTCAGAGTAGAAGAAGAAGTGGATAGATCCAGCTAGGGGACCACGGGAATGCCACTTCCCTTATAATCAAGATGATTGTCCCTTTTGGTTCACGAGTCCTTATTCAGTATATTCTTAATTAAGTTCATTCTTCAGTAAGTGGTATGGCCAAACAGATAAACTCCAAAAGCTGTTTTTCTGAAGTGAACTGAAGGTGTGGCTGTAGGCTGATTTGATGTTGGAAGGTGAAGATCATTTTCAAAATGAAGATGAATGTAAAATATATCATGAACCTGGAAAGGGGGTTGAGGATAAATGGTTGAAAAACAAATTTACAAATGGTTTAAATAGTGGTTTGAATTTGCAAGGGTGGCAACTAAGGACATCCCATGGCTTATATCTGTTCATCATCATCATCAAATTCCTGCCATGTACCCTCAAGGGGTGTACAGGATATGACAGTACTACATGAAAAAATTACATCATTACTAACTTCCTATCTACAATTTTCCTCCAAATCAGTCTGTTACTTGTCAAGACTCCAACATTATCAGATCTTATTAGATATGTGAAGAGCCAAAGGCTTCAATTCGGCGACATATAACTTGTTTAAGTTAAGGGATATTACATCTCATAGTTTCTTAGCCGAATAAGAAACTCAAAGAGTTTCATGCCGAATATAGTAGAAACTATATAAAGTTCGGCGATTCCAAGCGTAAGCAAATACCTGGATACTGCAGCACTGATCCCAAAGGGTAGTGCAAGCTGGGGCAACTCGTGGTAGAAGTGGCGCGAGCTCCGATCACTATTCTTGATATTTGCCCATAATGTGAACTTAGCTCCTAGGAACTGTAATTTTTGTTCACATTATGAGAGAAGGTCACTACCCAGACCGGTTTCGACCTTTATTGAGGAGCTCGCACCACTTCTACCACGAGTTGCCCCAGCTTGCACTACCCTTTGGGATCAGTGCTGCAGTATCCAGGTATTTGCTTACGCTTGGAATCGCCGAACTTTATATAGTTTCTACTATATTCGGCATGAAACTCTTTGAGTTTCTTATTCGGCTAAGAAACTATATGAGATGTAATATCCCTTAACTTAAACAAGTTATATGTCGCCGAATTGAAGCCTTTGGCTCTTCACATATCTAATAATTTATTAGAGCACCTCACGGCAATACTCGTAGAAGGGGTACAAGTTCTGTTCGCTACAAACTTGATATTAACTGGTCTGGCTACTCACTGATGAGACCTCAATAAAGGTCGAAACCGGTCTGGGTAGTGACCTTCTCTCATAATGTGAACAAAAATTACAGTTCCTAGGAGCTAAGTTCACATTATGGGCAAATATCAAGAATAGTGATCGGAGCTCGCGCCACTTCTACCACGAGTTGCCCCAGCTTGCACTACCCTTTGGGATCAGTGCTGCAGTATCCAGGTATTTGCTTACGCTTGGAATCGCCGAACTTTATATAGTTTCTACTATATTCGGCATGAAACTCTTTGAGTTTCTTATTCGGCTAAGAAACTATATGAGATGTAATATCCCTTAACTTAAACAAGTTATATGTCGCCGAATTGAAGCCTTTGGCTCTTCACATATCTAATAATTTATTAGAGCACCTCACGGCAATACTCGTAGAAGGGGTACAAGTTCTGTTCGCTACAAACTTGATATTAACTGGTCTGGCTACTCACTGATGAGACCTCAATAAAGGTCGAAACCGGTCTGGGTAGTGACCTTCTCTCATAATGTGAACAAAAATTACAGTTCCTAGGAGCTAAGTTCACATTATGGGCAAATATCAAGAATAGTGATCGGAGCTCGCGCCACTTCTACCACGAGTTGCCCCAGCTTGCACTACCCTTTGGGATCAGTGCTGCAGTATCCAGGTATTTGCTTACGCTTGGAATCGCCGAACTTTATATAGTTTCTACTATATTCGGCATGAAACTCTTTGAGTTTCTTATTCGGCTAAGAAACTATATGAGATGTAATATCCCTTAACTTAAATCAGATCTTATATTTCTATCGTTTAAGGCACTTTGTACCGTATCAGTCCACCTATATCTTGGTCTTCCTCTGGGTCGTTTTGCTGCCAACCTGGCAGAGAACACTTGTTTTGCTAATCTTTCCTCTCATATTCTATTTAAGTGACCATACCACCTGAGATTAGCTCTGCTAATGCATTCCTGGATGCTGACAATGTCAAGTTCTTTCCTAATATCCTCATTTTTAATATGATATTGCCATTGATGCCATCTGTTCACGCCTCTAATCTTTCTCAGGACTCATATCTGCGGTCTCTAGTCTTCGGTCAAGTGTTTTACTTCTGACCCAGCTCTCATATCCATAAGTTAAAGCTGGTTTGAACACTGTCTTGTATACAGCTAATTTAATGTTCCGACTAATTTCTCTCTTATTCCATATGAATTTATTCAGTTGACTTCCCACCATACCAGCTTTGCTGATTCTGTTGTCTATTTCTATATTTAATTTACCATGTTCAGTAAAAATCGGGCCTAAGTAGCTGAAATGTTTTACTTGTTCCACAGGTTCTCCATTCACAACACAGTTGACATTTTCAATGATTCTGCCTATTTTCATTGTCTTTGTCTTTTTATTGCTGACCTTCATACTATATCTATTACAACAGCTATTCAATTTAGTCAGAGAATCTTGCAGACTTGTAGCGGATTTATTTAGAAGTATAACATCATCCGCATAAATTGCGGATGATGTTACAGCTGACATTAACATCTCCAATTTTGATATCAGGTTTAATACCACTTTCCTTCATAATGTGATCCATATAGATAATGAATAACAGAGGGGATAATGTACATCCTTGTCTCATACCAGATTTAACATTAAACAATCTTCCTGTACTTCCTTCAATTCTAACTGCAGACTTACAACTCAAATAAAGACTAAGTATTGCTTGATATAATGCCCCATTGACACCATATAACTGCAGTGTATTGAATAGCTGCTCTCTTGGCACCTTTTCATATGCCTTTTCCAAATCGACAAAACTTAAATACAGATCTTTGTTATATTCCTATGCTTTCTCGACTATTTGTCGTAAAGTGAAGATCTGATCCTGACAGCCTCTATTTGGCCTTAATCCAGCTTGTTCTTCACCAAGCTTTTCTTCCACAATTCTTCTCAACCGTTTCTCAAGTATACTTGCATAGATCTTGCCAGGAACACTCAGTAGGGAAATACCTCTGTAATTCTCACATTCAGTTTTATTTCCCTTTTTATATATGGGTACTATGAGAGCTCTACTCCAATCATCGGGAATTCGTCCCTCTGTCCAGGCTTTCTGAACTATGCAGTGCAGCCACTGTAAGACTTTTATACCACCATACTTCAGCATTTCTGGTCGAATATCATCTTCTCCTGCTGCCTTTCCACATTTCAAGCCTTTGATGGCTTTTTCTACTTCAAGTATGGATATGTATTCCCGACTGCATGCCTGGTCAGTGTTTTTTATCACTGTGCTGTCATCACTGCTTGTTTCATTTAGCAGTTTTTCAAAGTAATTACTCCATACTTCAAGGATATCTTTTTCTCCTGTTTTCATGTCACCTTTATCATCTCTAACTCCTTTTACAGCACTCTTTCCTCCATTCCTAAGTTTCTTCAACAATCTCCAGAATATTTTGCCACCTTCTTGATATTTATTTTCTATATTCTTGCCAAAGTCCTCCCATGACTTTTGTTTAGCTAGTTTTACACACTGTTTAGCTTTCTTACATTTGTCTCTGTATTCTGTAAGAGTAAAAGCTGACTTATTTGCCAGGAACTTTTGATATGCTTTCTTCTTTTCCTTCACTGCCTCTTTAACTTCCTGTGTCCATCAGGGAGTTCTGATTTTTTTTTATCCTTGCACACAACCTCACCACATGCCTCTCTGGCAGAATCAATCAATGTTTTCTTCAGAGTTTGCCACTGAATCTCCAAGATTTGATTCCTGTTCTCAAACTCTTTCATTTTCTTTTCAATAATCTTTCTGTATTTTAGTCTACAGTTCACATCTGAGAGCTGCTCAACTTTTATTCGCTTTAAAACTTTCTTACATGTTATTCTTTTCAATATGAAATTCAATTTTTTTTATATCTGTTTATAGATCTTATTTTTCCAGCTTAAATGTTCTGATTATATGATTAATTTGAATATCTTCAAAACATCTGTAGGGAAATTATCTTTAGAGGGCAACTAGTCTCACCCAAAGAGTTAGTGAAAAGAACTGCGACAAAGCTGGTTAAAATACCAGGAACTTGTGATTTTTTTTTTTTTTTTTTAATTGTGTAGCATTCATGATAAATTATTTGGATTGATCAATATATGTGCATTTAACCTCCCTACCGGCCAATGTGGATGAAATAGTGACACCAAATTGCACTTCTTATCCATGTTATTCAATGGATTTTAGAGCTTCGTATCCAGATGTATCTCGACGTCTATAGACGTCGTGGCCGGTTGGGGAGTTAATAGACATGAAAGGAACTTAGCCATGTAGAGTTAATTTATTTTTTTTCTGATATGTCTTTCTCTATACTATTACCAGACCAATGAAGATTAAAGCTTTTTTCTCCTGTACTTTTAAGTGATACAAAAGATAATGTGATATAACATTACATTATCTTAACTGAAAATGAGAAATCTTACAATATACCTAGTCTTTAATGTTTATAGTCAGTGATTTTATGCAGCTTATGATGATACAGTCATTTAGAATGCATGCACATAATGAAAGTATATTCCTTGGACGTCTGAAGCTGCTGCTAACATTTGTTAAATTCATTGGATTCTTTTCTATTCATTGACTATATACATAGACTTGTTTATATATATACATACACATTGCTCCAGAAATCAGACTTAAAAATGAAGTAATACATTCTTTAATTCTGACTATATATTACATTTAATTATACAAAAAGATGATGCTTTTTCCTTTACTGTGGGTTCAAAATCTACATCACAACTCAGTTTGTGTTTTCTTTTGTTTATTGTTCATAATAAACAATAAACAGATGGCAGCAAACAAGTGCTGCCATCTCTTGGTATCTTACCCTAACAGGATATGTTCTTGCCTGAAATAGTCTAAGTTCTATATTCAATTTTTTTGAATTTATGGGAGAAAAAAATCTGCTTGCCTTTATCAGATCAAGTAACTCTGGAACCAGTTGAAGAAAGGCTTAGAAAAAGTTCTTCCAGTTGGTGACTATATTTGAATTTAAGTCTATTTTTGGGCTGCCTTGTGTAGAGAATGCAAGTGCTGCTTGCATTTAGCTACACAGCCCTGTTTTAGGTTAGGGCTGAGAGAGTATATTGTCAGTTAGACCACTCTGAATTGAGCAGCATCTTTTAATTTTTTTAAATTAAGAATAAACAGGTAGAATCACAAATTTCTCATTCCATAAAGTCTACTGATTGTGATAAACTTCGGTAATACAAACTTTGTTCTGATTGTCCTGAACTTTCAAATAGTTTTTATTAACAATGTTATAGTTTATCTAGTGCTGTGGTCCTATAGGGAAATGCTATCACTCTTGACAAGCAATGCTCTTATTAGCATGTCTTTTGCAGTAGCCTTCCTGATAAATACTTGCAGCAGTATTTATTATTACTCCTTTTGAACTCTGGTTTTTATATAGAGAGCATTGAGGATGGCTTGACACAAATCCTTTCAGCATTCTGTAACTTGTTAAGCATTTTTTAAAATTAATGTTTTGCAGGGAAATGTAAAGATGTAGTTTGGTTAATTTATAGGATTTTTAAAATATTTCCAAATCCTAAAAAAATTCTGAAATGATGAGATTTATACAAAACCTTTAGCGTAGAGGGGGGGTGGGGATTAGTACTGAAAAGTTTTCTTGTTAATTATTTCAAAATTTTGAATTTTTATAAACTTAAAAAGAAGATGAGTAAAACTTTTATCTGGACTTTAGAACCGAATGTGAATTAGCCATTCTCATACAGAGGTAGTAGGATTTTTCCCCAGAAATATGGATATTCCTCCTGCAAACTAGCTAGAGAATACTCAGAAAAATATATTATGTAGATACTACCAGGGTGTGGCATTAAAGACTGAATCTAAACTGCCGTGTAGGAGAGTGGACACCTATACAGTAGTACAGATGCTCAAGACTCCATGAATTAAGTAATAATATGAAAAAAAAAATTGTTTATAAATTTATTTATTTTAATATTTGCCGAAGAAATAAATTTTAAAATGGCAGACACAACTCTTGCAAGATACTGGAAAGAATAAAACTGCTGTTGTGCAATTTAACTAGACGTTAGTTGAAAGTACTGGGAAACTTTATGTAAAACTGAAAGAAAATTAGAAAAGTGATTTCTCAATATTTGAAAAAATTGTACTTGTGATTTCCATTCATTGGTTTAATACTTTATTACATATTGAAGATAGCAATAATTTGGATACATAGAAAAAAGTAAATAAATAGCTAGATACTAAGGTTGTGTTAAAACAAGTCACTCTACTGTTATTTTCATATTTAGCAGGAAAGTTTTTTGGGAAAATATTAATGAAGTTTGTGAAAGTTTATTTTCACAAAGAATGAATTTCAAACTGTTGCCTTTGTGGCATTTTATTATAATAGATATTGCCTGCTCTGAATCATCTTAATCATTTAAATTTTGTTTAGTTTGAACAGTACTAGAGGCTGTACAGTAAGTGGGATGGCCAAACAGATAAACTCCTAAAGCTGCTTTTCTGAGGTGAACTGGAGGTGTGGCTGCTAGCTGATTTCGATAGGAAGGTGAAGATCGTTTTCAAAGTGAGGACAAATGTCAAATATATCATCTATATCATGAACCTGGAAAGGGGGTTGAGGATAATTTTAAATTTGTTTTTAAACAGTTAAAAACAAATTTATAAATGGTTTAAATAGTGGTTTGAATTTGCCAAGGGTGGCAACTAAGGACACCCCATGGCCTATATCTGTTTATAGATCTTATTTTTCCAGCTAAAATGTTCTGATTATATGATGAATTTCAATATCTTCAAAACATCTGTAGGGAAATTATCTTTAGAGGGCAAGTAGTTTCACCCAAGGGGATTAGTGAAAAGAACTGTGACAAAGCTGGTTAAAATACTAGAACTTGTGACTTTTTTTTAATTTTTTTTTATTGTTGTAGCATTCATGATAAATTATCTGGATTGAGCAATATGTGCATTTAATAGACATAAAAAGAACTTAGCCATGTAGAGTTAACTTATTTGTTTCTGATATATCTTTCTCTATACTATTACCAGCCAATGCAGAATTAAGGTACTTTTTTCTCCTGTACTTTTAAGTGATACAACAGATAGTGTGATATAGCATTACATTATCTTAACTGAAAATGGGAAATCTTACAATATACCTAGTCCTTAATGATTATATTCAGTGATTTTATGCAGCTTATGATGATACAGTCATTTAGAATGCATGCACATAATAAAAGTATATTCCTTGGATGTCTGAAGCTGCTGCTAACATTTGTTAAATTCATTGGATTCTTTTCTATTCATTGACTATATACATAGACACCTTGTTTATATATACACATACACATTGCTCCAGAAATATGTTACATTTAATTATATAGAAAGATACTTTCGTTTCCGTGGGTTCAAAATCTACATCACAACTCAGTTTGTGTTTTCTTTTGTTTATTGTTCATAATGAAGGGCAAATATATATTAATTCTCCCTAAACAATAATTTACTATGAAAGACAAATTAATGAAAGCAAGAAAGGCAACACGATGTGGGGCCAAACTCATATTTGATAATGCACTCATACTATCGTGTGTCTTTTTTTGACTTTGTTACAATCTATGTGGAGGTCTTCCAGTTATACAGCTTTGACCCTTACCTGTCTTTATTGATGGAGCATTAAATCATCCACATACAGTGGTATGCTTCTAAAAATAGTTCGTGTTTTTTTACTCTTACCCTCAAAAGGTTGTAAAGCTATAGTATATTATATGGGGGACCGGAAAGTAATCAATTATTTTTAATAGGTCATTTTTAGCTGATTGTTTTTCCTTAAATAATAAATTATTAAATTTGATTTTTATTTAAATATTGGCATTTTTTATTTAAAAAATCTGTTTTTTTTTTTTTAATTTTAGATTATTTTTTTTAATATGTCGGACTTTAAAGTTGAAGAGCATCATTTACGTCATTGTATGCTGTTTTTGTTTCACCAAGGAAAGAATGCTACCGAGGCTACCAAAATCATTTGCTCAACTTATGGAGATGTATTGAAAGTTAACAAATGTCAGCGATGGTTTAGGAGATTTGCAGAAAAAAAAAATTTTTTGATCTCTCTGATCGTCCTCAATCTGGAAGACCTCTTACTCTAGATGACGATGCTCTTAGGACTCTCGTTGAATCAGATCCAAAACAAACCATACAAGAAATAGCAGAGAAACTTAATTCGTCATGGTCAAGAGCACTTACATAAGAGTGGCAAGGTTCTTAAACAGGGTGTATGGGTACCGTATGAACTGCCAGAAAACAGTAAAGTGCAGAGACGGGCGATTTGCAATTCATTGTTGACCAGACAACAAAATGACCCCTTTTTGGATCGAGTCGTAACTGGTGATGAAAAATGGGTGCTGTATAAGAATAATAAACACAAAAAAAAAACAGTGGCTTTCTCCAAATCAAACTCCAATTCCAACACCTAAAGATGGACTTAATCCACAAAAGGTTCTGTTGTGTGTTTGGTGATATTCATGGAATTACTCATTACGAACTCATGGAACAAGGTAAGACTATCACAGCAGCCATCTATTGTGAACAATTAGAGCGACTACATTAAGCATTGTTAATCAAACGTCCTGCGCTTGCCAACCGAAAAGGAGTAATTTTGCAGCAAGATAATGCAAAACCACATTCTGCAAGAATGACTCGAAAAAATTAGGCACTTAGGAGGATGGGAACTTCTACCACATACTTCATATTCGCCGGATATTGTCCTAGTGACTATCACTTATTCAGGTCCTTAGAACACACCATAAGAAATAAAACCTTCTGTTCACAAGATGATGTCCAAAGGAGTTTGATATCATTTTTTTGCCTCCAAAGAAAAAATGTTTTTCAAATCCATCTTTAACGATGGCAATTATAGAATTGAATAATGTTAATTTGTTCTTAATAAAAATGTAGTTCAAAAAATGATTACTTTCCGGTCCCCCTTATATTACTGTAGTGTAAGGATTTTTTTTTTTTTTTTTTTTTACATAATGTGGCACTGGCTCAGGTGGTGTATAGGATACTGTTACATTACTACACAATTAAGTTTCCTTTATTACTAATCTAGCATTTTCCTCCAAATTAGTCTCACTTATCAGCACTTCTAACTTCATTCCGTCTACATCTTGGCCTTTCTCTGAGTCTTTTCTGCTATCTTCATATTGCACTCCATTCTGTTTCCTTTCTCATTTAAATGACCATACCACCTTAGATTAGCTCTGCTCGCACTTTGATGTTAATTATATCAACTACTTTCTTCATTTTTAATATGATTCTGCTGCCAATGCTGTCTGTATATTCCTCTGATTTTATTTGGAAGTCAGCTTTAGTCTCTAGTCTTTAACTGGTTTATTTCGGACCCAACTCTCAGATCCATAAGTTAAAAATTGTCTTGAACAGTGAGTTTAAAATTACATCACAACTCAGTTTGTTTTCTTTTTTTATTGATTGTAATGAAGTGTAAATTCATATTAATTCTCCATAAACAATAATTTAATGGGAAAGACAAATTAATGTAACACGATGTTGGGCCAAACTCATTTTTGATGATGCACTCACACTATGCAGTCTTTGACTTTATGATCTGTGAAAATAAGCTTAGGACAATATTATTATATCATATTTGCATATCTTAAGGGATAAAGGCGTTAGAAGAGAAAAATAAGATTCACAGATATACTACAGTACAGTATAAACACAAAAATTAGAATTAGCATAATGTAGCCAATTTTAATTTTTTTGTTCTTATAATTACTGATTTTGTTTGTTAATTAAATTATGTCATGAGAAAAGGACTACTGTTTTTTTAATAATAGATTATCTATTACATATGTCGCACTTACTGTATATGTGTAAGGTTAATGAATTAAACGTGAATGCATTGATTTGATTAAATAACTTACATGTTTTCTCACATGCTTCGTGTCTAAGATTTATTGTTTTCAAGTAAAGCAGCATAACTAATACATAATGTAGGCTCAATTTTCTTGCTTCATGACTGAAATGAGAACCAGAAGTGTATAGTGCATGGAGTAAAAAGAACACTATAATATCTCTGCAAGAAAAATGATGATTTTTGGACATTGATGGCAGATATAAGAAGTCTTTCATATAGAAAGAAACGTTTAACTTGTATCAGTTGTTGGAGGAAGAAGATGACAGGTTTTTAATGACTTCCTTTTTCCATAATCTTTCTTGTAGAAAGACTATGGAAAAAGGAAGTCATTCACTTTCTTCTAAAGAAAAAAAGTTTAATTGACCAGATCCAGTAATAAACACGACTGATATATTAGGCAAATGCTGTTGAGTATACCCAGGCTAACATCGTGGGAGATATTTGCCTGACTGGTGAGCTAAAGTCTATAAGTCTCCATATAAAAGTTGGCCAAGAGTGGAGAACCCATGGCTGTCCCCTCTATTTGTTTGTAGATGGGTTCACCACTTTCCCCACCCTTGGCCAACTTTTATATGGAGACTTGAAGAGAAAGTCTTAAACTCTGCCCCACAAAAACCAACCATATGGTTTCACTATGTTGATGATGTGTTCGCTATTTGGCCACATGCCCCCGATGCACGCCTCTCCTTTCTAACACACTTAAACAACCACCATCCCAGAATCAAATTGACCCTGGGAGAAGCAAAAAAAACAACTGCCTTCCTTTCTTAGACACATTAGTCACCCACCAGCCTCATGGAACCTTGGTTTTCTCAGTCTATAGAAAACCCACCCATACAGGTAGATACATTCACCAACAATCCCCCCCCTCACAACAATATGGAGTCATTAAGACACTACACAACAGGACTAAACTTATCTCTTCAAATGACAATGCCCTAACCACAGAACTAAACCACATTCTCAACACTTTCTCAGCTAATGGTTACCCACCCAAAAAAATCCAAGAAATATTGAAACCAATAACCACAATTCCCCCCCCCCCTCTCTCTCTCTCACAATAAGGATTACTCTAAATCCATCACCATACCCTATATCCGAGGCACCTCGGAAAAAATTACAAAAATCCTAAAAAAAACATGACAACTTCCTGTTACAGACCATATAAAAAATTGGCATCCCTTATCCGCTCTACTAAAGACCCCCCCCCGACCTACCTGGTGTATACCAAGTCCCTTGCAGCTGTAAGCTGTCCTACTTTGGCCAAACAGGCAGGACAGCTAATTTCAGAACATAAGAACTACATCCGGTTTCACCAATACAGCCACTCTGGTCTTGCAGACCATGCGCTGGATACCTACCATAGAATATGGTGGAAGAAAGCCATGATAATACACCGTAGTAAATTCAAATACGAAAGGCTTTTTCATGGAATCAGCCTCAGCCCTAAGAAACAATCCAAACCTCAACAAATTTGATTACATGAGACTGCCCCAAATTTGGGAAACCCACATCAAAAGACCTTCAGCCCAATCAGCCAAGAACACCAACTTTGCCCGTTAGGGGCACCATCGGGACTTTTAGGAGAAAGAATAGCTTCCTGCTTCTTCCTCATTTACTGTTTGTTGTGCCTGCGTGCACGTGTCTTGTTTTTAAGTTCCTGTGAAAATGGCAAAGTGACGTTGCCGAAATATTGGAAGTGTATTAAAATTTATTTTAATGTATATCCTAGTATACATTGTAATTTCCTTAAACCATTTAGTAAAAAGGTGGTATTTTATGCCTCCTATTTGCATCTTTATTTTCATAAATATGCATAGTTATGCAAGTGGAAGTTATAAGTATTATTTAATAAGGAAAATGTGAACTTTTTTTATATAAAAAATAAAATATTTGTTTTGTCATGTTGAAATTAAATTGGGGTGAATCTTTCCAGGATATGTAATTTATAGAGTTCGGATTCGCCGTGGTGGTAGAAAGAAGCAAGTTCCAAAAGGTTGCACTTATGGGAAGCCAAAAAATCATGGTGTAAATCAGTTAAAGCCTGTTCGTAATCACCAATCTATTGCTGAAGTAAGTTTTAACATTTTACTCATCTTTTTACAACAGCTTTTGTAAAAAGATTACCCAACCAGTATTGGGTAACAGTAGAATTTAGACTTTGAGCAGTTTCATTGAAGTAATTAGTGTATCAGAATAAAATTTAACACGATTTGTGTTTGAATGAGACTTGGACATATAATGTATTTACATGTATGTGCTTGGACAGGTATGACTTTGAAGGTTATCATCAAATTCCTGATATATACCCTCAAGGAGTGTACAGGATATGATAGTATTTAATGAAAAATTTATATTGTTGCTAACTTCCTATCTACAATTTTCCTCCAAATCAGTCTGTTACCTGTCAAGACTCCAATATTATCAGATATATTTCTGTCTTCTAAGGCACTTTTTACTGTATCAATCCACCTATATCTTGGTCTTCCTCTGGGTCTTTTCCTGCCAACCTGACAGAGAACACTTGTTTTGTTATTCTTTTTTCTCCCATTCTATTTAAATGACCATACCACCTGAGATTAGCTCTGCTAATGCATTCCTGGATGCTGACAATGTCAAGCTGTTTAATATCCTCGTTCTTAATATAATACTGCCATTGATGCCATCTGTTCATGGCCCTAATCTTTTTCAGGACTCTCATATCTGCGGTCTCTAGTCTCTGGTCAAGTCTTTTACTTCTGACCCTGCTCTCAGATCCATAAGTTAAAATTGGTTTGAACACTGTCTTGTATACAGCTAGTTTAATGTTTTGACTTCTTGTGGTGCACCCTGTTGGGTATCTACCTGGATACTGACAAACGAGGATGGGCTGGCAATTTGGGATTTAGCCAACCAAATTGTAATTCTTATTGGCTTAAACCAAATTACAAAATGATGGTACAACATGACAGAATTTCATGCTGGCTGGGGCGTCGCCCGGTTAAACAAGGCCCCCGTTGTTTTCACCAGCGAACCAGGGTGAACAACGAAAAGTCAGCTACTGGAACAAATCTGAAAAAACACCCCAATTCAATATCACCAGAGTTAAAGATCGGTACTGTCAACATAAGAAGCCTGAATGACAAAGAAATGGAGCTACCGGTGGAATTAGATAAGTGCCAGATCGACATAATAGGTGACTGAAACAAAAAAGGCAAAAACTGGTGAGATCTTTCTGAGCAATAAATACAAAATGTTATATTCGGGCAATGAGAAAAGAAGGAAAAGGAGTAGCCATTGTATTCAACACTAAATACGAGGCTAATCTTCTTGAATGGCAGGCAGTCTCAAGTGAGTGATGTGGGCAAATATCAGAATGGGGAACTGGACAATGAGACTTATTTGTGAATATGGTCCCACAGAAGGTTCTACTAAGGTAGAAGTGGAGGAATGTTTTGAGGATTTAGAGACAGCATCTGACACGATAAAAAAGGAAAAGTTGGTCCTTGTTGGGGATCTAAATAGCAGACTAGGAAATGATTGTCAGACATACAAAAATATTTTGGGAAAATTTGGAGAAAAGAGCAAAGCTAATAATAATGGCAAATATTTGTTGGATTTCTGCTCAGGACATGGACTGGTTATTACTAACACCATGTTCCAACATAAAAATGTGCACAAATTCACATGGAGAGAAGAGGCAAGGAATAGAAAAGTCTCATTGACTATGTTGTTGTTGATAGTGATGTTTTCTCCTTTGTGCAGGAAACCAGAGTGTACAGAGGATTTGAAATTGGAAGTGATCACTATTTAGTCATGAGCAGGATAAAATTGAATTTCATATTGGAAAGAATAACATGTAAGTAAGTTTTAAAGCGAATAAAAGTTGAGCAGCTCTCCGATGTGAACTGTAGACTAAAATACACAAAGATTATTGAAGAAAAAATGAAAGTTTGAGAACAGGAACCAAACTTTAGAGATTCAGTGGCAAGCCTTGAAGAAAACCATGATTGATTCTGCCAGAGAGGCATGTGGTGAGGTTGTCTGCAAGGATAGAAAAATCAGAACTCCATGGTGAACGCGGAAGTTAAAGAGCCGGTGAAGGAAAAGAAGAAAGCATATCAAAAGTTCCTAGCAAATAAGTCAGCTTGTGCTCTTAGAGAATACAGAAACAAATGTAAGAAAGCTAAACACTAAATAAAAGTCATGGGAGGACTTTGGTAAAAACATAGAAAATAAATATCAAGAAGGTGGCAAAATATTTTGGAGGTTGTTGAAGAAGCTTAGAAATGGAGGAAAGTACTGTAAAAGTAGTTAGAGATGATAAAGGTGGCATGAAAACTGGAGAAAAAGATATCCTTGAAGTATGGAGTAATTACTTCGAGAAATTGCTAAATGAAACAAGCAGTGATAGCACAGTGGTAAAAATCACTCAACAGGTATGCAGTCAGGAATACATATCCATACTTGAAGTAGAAAAAGTCATCAAAGGCTTAAAATGTGGAAAGGCAGCAGGAGTAGATGATATCCGACCAGAAATGCTGAAGTGTGGTATAAAAGTCTTCCAGTGGCTGCACTGCATAGTTCAGAAGGCCTGGAGAGAGGGATGAATTCCCGATGATTGGAGTAGAGCTCTCATAGTACCCATATATAAAAAGGGAAATAAAACTGAATGGATTACAGAGGTATTTCCCTATCGAGTGTTCCTGGTAATCAAGTATACAAGTATACTGGATCTCAAGTATACTTGAGAAACGGTTGAGAAGAATTGTAGAAGAAAAGCTTGATGAAGAACAAGCTGGAATTCAGGCCAAATAGAGGCTGTCAGGATCAGATCTTCACTTTACAACAAATAGTGGAGAACTCATGGGAATATAACAAAGATCTCTATTTGCATTTTGTAGTTCTGGAAAAGGCATATGATAAGGTGCCAAGAGAGAAGCTATTCAGTACATTACAGTTATATGGTATCACTGGGGCATTATATCAAGCAGTACCTAGTCTTTATTTGAGTTGTAAGTCAGCAGTTAGAATTGAAGGAAGTACAGGAAATTGTTTAACATTAAATCTGGTGTGAGACAAGGATGTACATTATCCCCTCTGTTATTCATTATCTATATGGATCACATTATGAAGGAAAGTGGTATTAAACCTGATATCAAAATTGGAGATGTTAATGTCAGCTCTTTGCTTTATGCGGATGATATTATACTTATCAATAAATCCACTACGAGTTGGCAAGATTCCTTTGACTAAATTGAATAACTGATGTAATAGATATGGTATGAAGGTCAGCAATGAAAATAGGGAGAATCATTGATAATGTCAACTGCATTGTGAATGGGGTAACCTGTGGAACAAGTAAAACATTTCAGTTACTTGGGCACGATTTTTAGTGAAGATGGTAAATTAAATGGAAATAGACAACAGAATCAATAAAGCTAGTATAGTAGGAAGTCAATTGAATAAATTCATATGGAATAAGAGATAAATTAGTCGAAATACTAAATTAGCTGTATATAAGACAGTGTTCAAACTAGTTTTAATTTATGGATCTGAGAGCTGGGTCAGAAGTAAAACACTTGACCAAAGACTAGAGGCCACAGATATGAGAACCCTGAGAAAGATTAGAGGCATGAACAGATGGTATCATTGGCAATATCATATTAAAAATGAGGATATTAGGAAAGAACTTGACATTGTCAGCATCCAGGAATACGTTAGCAGAGCTAATCTCAGGTGGTATTGTCATTTAAACAGAATGGGCGAGGAAAGATTGGCAAAACAAGTGTTCTCTGCCAGGTTGACAGGAAAATGATCCAGAGGAAGACCAAGATATAGGTGGATTGAAACGGTACAATGTGCCTTAAGAGACAGAAATATAAGATCTGATAATATTGGAGTCTTGACAAGTAAGAGACTGATCTGGAGGAAAATTGTAGATGGAAGTTAGTAATGATGTAAATTTTTCATGTAGTATTATCATATCCTGTACACCCCCTTGAGGGTATATGGCAGGAATTTGATGATGACTGTCTTGTTATTGCTGACCTTCATATCATATCTATTACAACAGTTATTCAATTTAGTCAGGGAATCTTGCAGACTTGTACCAGATTTATTTAGAAGTATAACATTATCAACTTAAAGCAAAGAACTAAGATTAACATCTCCAATTTTGATATCAGGTTTAATACGGCTTTCCTTCTTAATGTTTTCCATATAGATAATGAATTACATAGGAGATAATGTACACACTTGTTGCACCTGACTTAACATTATATTATCTTCCTATAGCTCCTTCTTTCTAACTGCAAAGTGAGAATCTGATCCTGACAACCTCTGTTTGGCTTGAACCCAGCTTTTCTTCTCTAAGCGTCTCCACAATTTTTCTTAGCTGTTTCTCAAGAATACTTGCATAAATCTTACCAGGAACAGTAGAGAAATTCTGTAATTTCTGAAATTCTGTAATTCTCATATTCAGCTTTATTCCCTTTTTTATAGATGGGTACTATGAGTAGCCACTGTAAACTTTTGTTTTTATGTGGTTACCACCTAAGAAAGATTATTAGTAAACCTGTACTACATTTGTATAGTGGGTGGGCTAAGGTTCCTCCCCCCCCACACACATAAATTTTTTGTAAATTTATATATTTTTTATTTATTTTTACATGATTTATACCACCATATTTTAGCGTTTCTAGTTGAAAGTCATCTGCTCGAGCTGCCTTTCCACAGTTTCAGGTTTGTGATAGCTTTTTCTCCTTCAATTATAGATATATATTCCAGATTGCATTCTGTCACTTCTTGTTTTATTAGCAAGTAATTACTCCATACATCAAGAATATTTTTATCCTCAGTTTTCATGTCTCCTTTATTATCTCTAATTTTACTGCACTCTTTCCTCTATTTCTGAGCTTTTTCAATAGCCTCCCAGAATATTTTAACACCTTCATATATTCATTTTGTATGTTCTTACCATTCTTCTCCTGACTTTTGATTAGCTAATTTTATACTGTGCTTTGCTTTCTTACATTTGTCTCTGTATTCCCTAAGAACATAAGCTGACTTGCTTGACAGGAACTTGCGATATGCTTTCTTCTTTTCCTTGACTGCCCCTCTGGCTGAAACAAAGTTTTCTTTAGGGTTTGGTGCCTGTTTTCAAACTCTGAGTTTTTCATGAATAATGTTTGTGTATTTGAGTCTACAGTTCACATGTCAGAACTTGGTGTGTTAGTAAAACTAGTTCATGTCCTGAGCAGAAATCTAACAGACGCTTACCATTATTATTAGCTTTGCTCTTTTCTCAAAATTTCCCAAAATATTCTTATATGTCTGGTAATCATTTCTTACTCTGCTTTTTAGATCTCACAAGGACCAACTTTTCCTTTTCATTGTCAGCTGCTTTTGCTAATGCCTCAAACTTCCTCAACTTCTTAGTAGAACTTTCTGTGGGCCCATAAGTCTCATTGTCCAATTCACAAAGAAGTCTAGCCCAAAAACTACATTGCCTTTGCAGCTTGAGTTGGCTTGGCTAACTGTTTCATGAAAGCATTTCAAACACCTGCTTAATGGAAGACTGATATTATGTTTTGAGTTTATTCAGTATTAAGATTAAAATATCGCTAGATAGACATCCTAAAAGGTGAAAACAATAAATACATTGCCGGCTTTATAGATAAATCTATATATCATAAAAACTTTAAATCCAAATCATGGCTCGTTTGACTTCCAGTGGTACTGCATAATGAACAAGTATGCATTTTAAAGACAAACCAGTTGCTGGGTACCCAAGCTGAAATTGCAAGAATTAGTGGTAAAAGAAGAAATTAGGAGCAATGAGAAGGTGGTGCTTTGGTTGATTTTTTAAATGTAGTGAACTTGATGTTATAATTTTAACTAACAAATTGACTTGCTAGCAAGCAGAGATTGATGACTAGGCAAATGTTGATTGTCATAATTTGATATGGTAGTCATGTTTTAAAAAGTGCACACCAAAGAAAAACTAATTTTTTGTTAAAATAAAAATCCAGTGGTACTGCATAATGAACAAGTATGTATTTTACAGTATGTTATTGAAGTTTAACATTATATTTCTTTCCTTTGCAATAATTGTTGCTGTTTTTCTAATTCATGTTTTAAAAATTTGATTTTGGTTCCTTGAATTCAAGGAAGAGCCCTTAGCTTGCTCAGTATGAGCAATGTACTTTAGTTGGAAAGACCTGGATTCAAATCCATCTAAGATATGAAGAGCATGTATCAGAACTTCAAGTGAACTTGAGTTAGCTGGTGTTACAGGGGTAGTAGAGTTTTTTCCTTTTAAAAGCTCTGGCTTTTCATCCCACAAAGGCAAACAGGATAGAAGAATGCATGCAATTTATAGACATAACAGACAATGCAGGTTGGATTAACTGTGCTATCAGAAAGCAGTGATCAGATTTTGAAGAAGCCAAGTTACCTGGCTGTGGTAGGCCACTCAACCTAACAAAGACTAGCTGGGTGTTCATCTCATCTTCATTAGGCTCATGAGAGGGATTCTTACCAATAGATTATTTGCTCTTTTTATGCAAATTATGGTGGAAGATAAGCCTTTGTGGGTACATACATTAGATTGTTGTAGAGAACTGGAAATGAATTACAGAATTCCATATGCATATGCTTAGCATGAAGTTATAATCAGAATAAAAAATTACATTTGGAAAAATGAAACCTTTTATTACCATTTAGACAAATTTTTTGTTTCCAGTATGGCAAATATCTTTTAGACACTGCAAACAATGTCTTGTAAAACATGCCAAGCTAAATTTTCTCTTATTCTCAAGTATTCTGTCAAAGGTTATTATACTTTAGAAATATATACACGTTAACACAAGAATAATGTTTAATTTGCCAAATATTTCGGTCTGAATATTACAGACCATCTTCAGTGGCTACATAGGAATAGTTTTAAAAAAACAAAGTGGAATACAAACAATTGATCATTCACACATAGAACAAGCCGCGTGATGTCATATCGCTAAGTATTAGAAGAGTAAACATTTTTAAAGTCATAATTAAAGATATTAATTCAGAAATTCATATAATAATCTTAAATAGCATTAGACTAATAGGAAATTTACAAAAAAAAAAAAAAAATCCCGTTATCCTGATTAAACCTGAGAAATCTGGATTAGAAACAAGCCATAACATCCTTTGGTCCAAGACTCTCCTCCTACACAGATGTCGCTACAAATTTGAACGTTTATGTAAATAAAGTATGGAGGCCTTACTTCAACGTCCTAACTTGAATTGTAATGACTGTATATATCAAAAATTTGGGAAAGTTTAATCAGGATAACACATTTTTTTTATAAAAAAGCTGTGGCTGGCTTCAGATCCCATTGATTTGCATTCATGACTATCCTGCTTATTAAATGCCTCAGACACTGTGAACTACTGTGTTGTGTGCTGCAGATTTCTAACCTTGTAGGTGATGTTCGAAAAATAGCATCGCACTTTTATTTTCAAAATGAAAACTGATATTTGTCCTGTTTTTAGATTTCATCCAGAATTCAGCCTGAGTACGTAAACTGTTATTCTGCAAATGTGCAACAATAGCAAAACTTCAGTTATGCTAGTAAGTAACTTTTCTACAGAAGTGCAACCAGTTCTCATTTTCCTTCTTTCCCTCTTTTACCTTGCGGTGTCGAGGGGTTATTAATCAATGGACCAAGCGGACGTGCAACCAGTTTTAATTTCCAATTTTCGTGATGTGAAACAAAGGGAAAATTT
Organism: Typopeltis vanoorti; assembly: GCF_054136105.1. Classification (NCBI taxonomy): domain Eukaryota; kingdom Metazoa; phylum Arthropoda; class Arachnida; order Uropygi; family Thelyphonidae; genus Typopeltis; species Typopeltis vanoorti. The sequence goes on along the minus strand of NC_143560.1, from coordinate 95,442,338 downwards.
CACTTGGCATATTTTACAAGCCATTGCCTGCCTGTTTTGGGGAGAGTTTTAATGGCTGAAAACTCCAATTATTTATGACCATATAAGAGAGGTGACAAGTTCTATAAGCACATTTTTTCTTTAAAGCCAGTCTTTCCAGCTAAAGGGCATTAGCATTATCGGAATAGAATTTCTGCTGGTATGAGATCCAGATCTAAGGTGCCTGTGTAGTTCAGTTGGTTTTGAAAAAGTCCTTTAGTTAGAATGATCTGTATTTGGTCCTATCTAGGATGCAAAGGACTTATGTCAGGGCTTTTCATTTAAAGTTGAACCTGCAATCACATGGAAGTGTGGAAGGGTTTTTCATCCCATAACAAGGCAAACTGTAAAAAAAAAAAAAAAAAAAATGATGGTTATGAGAGCCAAGGATATTTTGCAAGCTGTGGGTTTTTTTAGTACAAAGCCAGTAAGTAGTGAAGATTATTAGTGGCATGTCCACATTAATGGAAATAATTCACTTGTATCATAACAAGTCTTTGTCTTAGACTGCTTGGTAACTAGCAGTCTGAGACAAAGGTAATCCAGTTGACTTGCTCTAGTGGCTAAGCAAAAAAGTGAAACTAAGTGGTCACACACCACCAGGTAGCAAGAATATTCTGACAGTTGACGACTTCCATGCTACAGTGGGATCAATCCCCTACAAACTGATGGTTGGACAGCAACATTATCCACTTAGCTAATTAGGCCCTTTCTGAAAAATAAGTTAATAAAAAGTAGCACTTGTCTGGTTGTTTTCATTGTTATCCATGTCAAATTCCCAAAATGGTTTATTTTAGGAGTTAATAATATATATTGATAACTTGAGAGATTGAAATATCTTTCTGCGGTATCACAAATTTTGTGATATTTGTATACTTTTTTTGGTTAAGGGTTGAATTATTTTTGATTGTATTATATAATTAGTTTTTGCAATAATGATGACATACTCAGTAGTGATTATAAAGATGAAATATTTCCTTGGATGTCTGAAATTGTTTACTTTTTTTAAACCTTATTTATGTATTCTGTGAGTTTGAGTTACATATGAAATTATTTTATTCTGTAGGAACGTGTGGGTCGCAGGTGTGGAGCCTTGCGTGTGTTGAATTCATATTGGATAGCTCAAGATGCTACTTATAAATTTTATGAAGTCATCTTGGTTGATCCCTTTCATAAAGCTATTCGTCGAGATCCAAAGGCTAACTGGATTTGTAATGCTGTTCATAAGCATCGTGAGCTCAGAGGCTTGACATCAGCTGGTAGAAAATCTCGTGGTTTAGGTAAAGGACACAAATTTACGAAGACCATTGGTGGCTCTCGTCATGCTTCATGGAAGAGAAGAAACACTCTTCAGTTACGAAGAAAACGTTGATTTATTTGTGTATCATTTTGGAAATAAAATTTCCCACATCTGAGTTAAGTAATTAACTTACTACAGTTTATACTGATTTGGTATTTGTTAATAAACAAACAGACCTGTTATTGCATCAAAACATCTGCTTATTGTACATGATTAGTTTTCAATGAACCCTTTATTTTAATTCTTCTATGATCTTAGTTTCCCTATAACTCCAAAATGGACTTCAGTTTGGAATTATGCGGAAACTTCCAATATCCATGCTAATAGTCCTGAAATATCCATTGCAGCTGGTCCAGTTATTGCTATCTGATAGTCATGTAACTGGAACAACTTTTTTTTATTTTATTTTAATCCCTTGAATTTTTATTATTCATTTCTTTTGCATTTATTATTATTACATGACACCTCCAGGGAGTCCAAAAACTCATGGAGGGAGGGAGGGCACCTACTCTTATCTCCAACTACAACATCATCATCTACCATGCACCACCACTATTTTCATAGGCAATCACAAACATCCATGCCCACAGGCAGAGTGGATATGCGAATCACTCGGCCAATCAGGCCAGGCTTCAATTTATCTTCGATGTATATATAATATATAATTTTATAAGCTTTAAAAGAAATTCCCTTCTTAGGCATCGACAACTAATAAAGAGGGTGTTATAGTGAATTAACTAGGCAACTATCGTTGCCTTTCCCATTAACAAGCATGTGCCCATGCAATAGGAAAATAACTGCAAAATGCAATAATCATTGATCAAATTATATTTGTGATGAAGGACCAGTGCTCGAGCTTCACATTAAATAACTATGAATATAAAATTTTATTACTGCAGAATAGCAGTGAAATTCATAACTCTTGTATCATAACACCAAATGAGGAATTTTATTAAAAATGTTATTAAACTGGCTTTTATTTTCTGGATTACAAACCAGCATCTTCATAGCAGAACAACATGCTACAGTTTACATGTGACAATGAGTAGATGAAACAACTCAAATTGTAATTATGAAATATCTAAAGTCCTGATTTGGTGCCCTCTAATGTAAAAAAAAATACAGGTAGTCCTCGGTTTATGATGGTTCAATTTACGCAGATTCACAATAACGCCAGATGCCTGCCCATGCTTTCTTACTGTAGTGTGGTCTGACTGAGAAATGACGCTAGCAGGCACTCTAGTGTTTGAGTGTTTATTGAGCTACTATGATGTATATGTATCAAACCTAGTTTTACTGTTGAATCTACCTAATTGTTCTATTTAATTTTTTTACATACATACGTATTTAAATTGATAAAGTATGTAATTATATACCATGTCTGATAAAAGAAGTGCAAAAAAGTTAGCAGAACTTGGTGTTAAGAAAGCCCGGAAATCAATCTCACTTGAAAAGAAGATGGAGGTGATTCGAAGAACGGAAGATGGGCAGACGTGCTAATGTCTGTAGAAGTACGATCTTACCTCCATCGACTGTAATTATGAAAAATGCAGATAGGATAAAACAGTCTGCACAACAATCTACAGCAGCATTAAATGCAAAACATATACGTTATAGCAGAGGTAAACTTAATGGAAAAATTATAATGGGTGGATGACTTGAATCAGAAAACTCCTCTGATGCAGGCTGTTATAACCGAGAAAGCAAAAACAATTTTTGAGGATCTTAAAAAGGCAGGTGGAGGGGAAGAAACATTTTTAGGAAGCAAAGGTTGGTTCATGAGATTTAAGTCTCGGAGTAAGTGCCACAGTCTCAAATTATGTGGTGAGGCGGCAACTGCAGATGTGGCAGCGGATGCTTTTCCTAATGAATTTCAAGACTGTAGAACAAGTAAGTTATCCTCCTGATCTCATTTTTAATGTTGATAAGACTGGGCTCTACTGGAAAAAATTGCCATCACCTTCATTTCCTGTGAAGAACATTCCACTCCAGGTTTTAAAGCTGCAAAAGAAAGACTTAAGCTTTTCTTGGGTGCAAATGTCTCCGGAACTTTGAAGCTTAAACCAATGTTGGTGTATCATTCACACTTCAAGGGTCTAAAAGCCATGCTGCCAGTTTATTGGAAATGGAACAAGAAAGCTTGGGTTACACAAGATGTTTTTATAGATTGGTACACAAATTATTTTCATCCTACCGTGCGTAAAGAAAATGATTTGCCAGCCAAGGCATTGCTTCTCTTCGATAATACTCCTGGACATCCTCAAAAATCTTGCTGAAGTAAGAATAACATTGAATGTCAAGGTTGTTTACATGCCCCCAAGCACAACATCGCTTTTGCAATCGATGGATCAGGGGGTTATAATCAATCTTCAAAGCCTATTACCTCCGTATAACATTTATGGAAATGGTAAGAGTCTTGAACACTTCACGAAAAACTTAGACTTGGCGGTCATTCGATATTTTGAAGGGCATTAACAACATCAAGGCAGCTTGGAACGAAGTGTCAGCAAAGTGTTTAAAAGGAGCATGGCAACCCTCTTCTAGCATTTATGCACGACTTCGAGGACAGGGGCATAAAAGAGAATGTTATTGAAGATGTTACCAAGCGTGCGCGAGAGGTGGGATTGGACGAGAATACAGCTGAAGATGTGACAGAAGTTTTAGAGAGCCACTTTTCAATGAAGACTTAAAAGAATTAGCCAATCAATATAAGTGAACATTCAAAGGAGGAGAAAGAAAATGAAGAAGGTCGTCTGAGAGATACAAAAATGGTCGATTTACAGCGTATCCTTGCAAGCATAGAGACATTGACTGATGAACTCTGCAAAATGGACCATGATTGGGAACGGAGTGCGAACGTCAAAAGGAGTGTAACCGCATCTATTCGACCTTACACTGAACTCCTTAAAGAAATAAAAAGAAAATCTAGGCAGTTAACACTGGATACTTTTTTCAGAAAAAAATGCAGGTGATCTGAAACCACAAACTTCAACATAGAAATATGTAATATCTTTTCGAAGTTTCATTTTTTTTAATATAATTTTGTTTTGTTTTTGTTATTAATAATTTTATTTTAACAAAATGTATGTATTATCAAAACTTTAAATATAATAATGTTACACATACTTCATGTGCATATTTTTTGACTGCGTGGAACATAACTTCATACCTCCCATTTTACGTTATATTTTACGTTATCCAATACTCCCATTGGATTCATTTTACGGCAATTCAGTTTATGCCCATTTTTTCAGGAACAGAACTGCGGCGTAAACCGAGGGCTGCCTGTATTACAATTGTGTAAGAATTGATCTTAGGATAAGTCTCCCAAATTTTTAGCAAATTGAGCAGCCATGCATGTTTCATAGCCCTTGGTGATTCTGAAAATAATCTTGAACAACTTCTATTATAGCATCTTGGTTTCCTTCTATTTAATCCTGTGTGAAAGGTGTACAAAGCATGATCTGCCAGTCAAGACTTTCAATAATAATGAGAGCAAATGTATGTATTTCTTATCTTCTCCAAGGCAGATGTTAACAGATTTTACTGCTTGTCCATAGTTGGCTAAGTCACAGTCATGGGGAACTTCGTACTCTTTTGCTCCAAAGATTCTGGTTCAAAATTTATAAGCCAGTTAATAAACATCTTTTTATAATTTAGTTCATTTTGTGTTGTAATATCGTTAAAATAAGTTATGAATAATGTCCAACACCTAGGCATATCTGTTAGATTAGGGGTGAAATTATGTTGCAAGGATTATACAGCAGAATCTCTTAACTGGCAACAACGGGACTTTGCCGATTCTGGACACGAGATTTTGCCAGATAATTGAAAAAAAAATTTGAGAACTTACCTGTTCATGTTTTGTGATGCCATCTGTAGAAATTGCAGCATGCGAAGTTCATTGGTCTTGTTTTTCGATCTGCCAGCCATAATTAAATAACATCAAAAATCGTGCGGATTTTTTAAATTTAAAACACACACAATTTTATATTTCACAAAATCAAATTTAAACAGCATTTAAAAATTGCAGTATGTATTATCACATGAAAGTTGTGAATTTCTTAGTGTGACGACATAACTTTGAATGTCTGCCTGCTTTAGTCTTTAACTTGAAAATGAGAACATTTCTCTTATGTTTCACAGGAGTAGCCATAGTGACACCATGTGGGCTAGGAGCATACATATATGAATGCAGTTTGTTGGCACGAGTTTTAGTAATAATGCAATGGGCTAGCATTCTGGTTGCCAGAATGCTAGCCCATTGCATATTTTTCTTATCTCATAGGTTTAAATTTAGACCTTCGAAAGTGCCGTTGTTTCGGTATTGCCGTTATTCGGATGCCAGTTATGAGAGAGTTTATTGTATATTTATAGCATGCAGGGAAGGTGCTGAAAAGTTCCTAAAATAGGAAATAATTAAGTTCTCTCTTGAAGCAGTTGAAGAATTAAACTAATAATTAACAAAATACAGTAATTAGAATAGTAGCATGCAAGAAACATAAAAACTGCTTTGCATATTAGTTTAGTGTACCATACAGCCCAACATCCAACACTGGGTTTTTCTCTGTATGTTTGCATCTGAGATAAAAGTATATTATTTCATTATTCTTGATTTATACTTCTGACAAGGTTTTGTCCACAAAATGTCAATATCTGCAGCATATTTGTTATTACTTGAGATTTCTACACCTCGATTAGAGTATTCTGTTATATTAATATTTCAGGTATACTGAATGTTATTTTCTTGATATTTTTTTCATATGTACTTCATTTATAGATTTATCAAATGCTTTTTTTCTATCAAATAGTCTAAATATTTGTCTATAAATTTTAAACATAATGCAGAACACCCTACCCTTTTCTAAATCAGTTTAATTTGGCATTCCAATATTTTTTTCCCATGCTATATTATATTCTTTTAATTTGTTTAATTCTATTCTTTTGAAACATCAGCTTGGTGGTGAAGTGGTTATCATAACTGTCCTCCGATCAGTCGGCTATGCGGTCAATTCCTGCCATGCTTATGCATGAATGTGATCATCTTGGTGGAAGATGAATTTAATCTTATGTATTTAAAAAAGTACAAGTTTTTTTCAGTATAATTTGTTAGCATTAGTGAAACCTGGCGATCAGAATCAGATTGTAACTGTGATCAAGTGTATTTTTAGGAATTGACAGAAAAGATATGGGGGGGGGGGGAGTACCACTAATATCAGATAGCCTCAAACTCTAATACATGGGATATTATTACCTTTATTGTTTTCATGCAATTCTACCTTAACAGGATGAAGTATAGAGTAGGGAGGGACCTCACAGTTTAGTTGCAGGGGACAATGAAATACATCACCAGTGTATCCTGATGGGTACTAAGCAAGTGGCCATTATGGGTGATTATCCAAACAAAGATTGGGATGGGAGATTCTTATCTCATGATAAGAATGAAGAGGAATTTGAGTTATGAGAAATTTCTCAAGCAACATGTGAAAGGAAAGAACTTTACAATGTTAGATTCATTCATAGCATCAGGAGTCTGTTAAGAATATGACTATTTTACAACCAATTGCTGACTGATGCTTTCCTTGGGAGTGGTTAATTATATTGATCAAATTAGGACAGGTTACATGCTAAATTACAAAGCTGGAAATTATGATCAGCATAGGAGAATGCTATGTCCCATGGTGAAGGAAACACAGCAATGTATGGAAATTTTTGAAGTTCTTAAATGATGTGGTATCAATGTATCCCTAGAGTTTAAAGAATAGGGTTAGGATCAGTGGCAGCTTGTGACTTGAAATCGTTGGGATGCTGCAACTTTCGAAATATACACACACACTAAGTACAGCGTATACGTGTCGGATAAAATATCAAAATTATAGTAAAAATTGAAAAAAAAAAGTAAATATGAAAAAATATTGCTTATTATCGATAAAATTAGTTTGGTATTAAAAATAAAATATATTCTTGTTTTGTTTCATGAAAAAATATTTATTATTGATAAAATTATACAGTTTAGTATAATTGAAAATTACTTAAAAATAAAATTCATTAGCCAATAATGTTCTAAAATAAAAACTATAACAAATGTTGTCTTTAATTGTAATGTCCAAATATTTAAAGAGATTGAGTAAACATGATAAGCACTACAAACACTACTACTGGTGCAAACTGCATATAAACAACAGTGGAACTGCATGATGGACAGTGCTGCATTACGCTACATTCTCATCTCACTATGACATGCATGTGCTTGCGCACGTCGCAACGCCACACTAGTAGAGTGAAGGACTGCTAGCGTCCTTTGCCCTCCTAAATGCTAGAAGATGGATTTTTATTATTTTTTATACAAAATAAGAGAATTGTATAGGATTGTTAATAAAATTAAAGATTACAAGCAAATATGAATAAATTAATATATTTATATATCGAGAAAATTTGGGGGTTCTGCAGGTGTCTATGCACAAGCTGCCCCTGGTTAGGAGAAATGAATGTGCAACATTATTAAGCAAGAGATCCACAAGATGATTGTGGAAGGAATATGGTGAGAATAAGAGTGAGAGGAGTTATGAAATACATAAACAAAGCTCAGGACAGAAAAGTAATGAGTTATGAATAAAATTAAGTCAAGAGTAATTGATATGCAGGCTAAAGGCAATCCAAAATAATTTTATCATTATGCCCCAAATAAAAGAAAGAATGAATGTGGAAGAATAACTTTAATGAATGCAGGTTACCCTAGGGTCTGAAGCTAATGAGATTGTTCAATTAATGAGTGCTCACTTGGCTAAGATATATATATATATATCAACCAGGTGTATGTAACATGGTGCACAGTGCTATTACCAGGGGAAAATGCTGGTCTTGAAATTCATGCTTGCTCTTGTTATCATTCCGGGCATAAGCTGTGATTGAAGTCTGATTAGCGGAATAATGAATTACTGACCATTTAAAACTATGTACAGGTAACCCTCGTATAATGCGGATGTTAGGTTCCCGCAGAAATGCTGCGTTAGGCGAGTCTCAGATCACATAGAAAAAGTAGGGTTATGTTCTGAAATCTTATTTATTTTTATTTAATTCAGATAATTCATGTAAGTTAAGAAAACATAAACTATGAAACAAATACATAGTATAAAAATTACAAATTGTACTTAAACTTCATTGCACATAATGCATAAATGTTTTATGCAAAATAAAATAGTGCATATTTTAATCTTTAATAGCACGAGGATTTGAGGATTGGTTAATAAACACTGGTGTTGTCGTGTAATCACCTGATGCATTACTACAAAACAGTAGAGTAATTCTATCTTTGGAAACTTTGAATCCAGGAGCTGATCTTTCATTTTTCGAAATATAGGTGCCTTTTTGTACTTTTTTCCCAATATAACCTGGATTCATCTGCATTGAACACCTGGTCTGCACTATATATATATATATATATGTTTATAAACTTTAAAAGTTTTTTGTATAATAAGATTTCCATCCATAGGAAATTTTCTTTTGAGGTTGCAATATTCTATCGAAATCATTAGAGATTTTTCCATTAGAATATCGCATACACGAGCAACGCACTTTGCACTTATCGTTGACCCAGCAATAAACACTTTCTCGGATTTTATGTTCATTTTGTTTGATTGTTTGAATTTGAGTCATTTAAATTCAAAGTCCCTGCAAAACTCCTGGTTTTTCTCCATTTTTCAACTGATCCAAGATTTTGAATATTTTTCTTCGAGAGAAATTAATTTTGTTTTCAATGTTGGTTTTCTTTGTCCATTGTGAACATATCTGGTATAGCTACTGATGGTGCCCCAGCGATGATAGGTAAAAGAGATGGACTTGTAAAATTAAGAGAAGACGATGCAATTGCCTCCCAAAATTTAAGTATGATGAAATATCACTGCATAGTACACCAAGAAAATTTATGCGCAAAAGCTTTAAAGATGGATAACATCATGCAGATTGTTATCAAGGCTGTAAATTTCATAAGGGCCAAGGGATTGAAACATCACCAATTTCAATAATTCCTTAAATTTACGGATGCTGACTGTGGGGACATCATTTACTTTTCGGAAGTAAGATGGTTAAGTCGAGGTAAAATGTTGAAAAGATTTTATGATTTGCGAAATGAAATCAAGTCGTTTATGGAATCAAAAACAAAATTTGTGCCAGAACTTGACGATGAAAACTGGCTCACAGATTTGGCATTTTTAGTAGACTTGACCGCTCATTTAAATGAGTTAAACATACGTCTTCAAGGTGAAAACCAACTGATCAATACAATGTTTCAAACTGTAACAGCATTCGAAATGAAACTGAAACTATGGCAATCTCAAATTAAGGCAAACAATTTTATGCATTTTGACACATTGGCTAAACACGGTCCTGTGAACAACGAAAAATGTGCAGCCTTGCTTTTCGATTTAATACAGGAATTTGAGAAGAGGTTTCAAGATTTCCGGAAAAATCATCAATCTTTTGATATTGATATATTTGCGATTCCATTTTCAGTCGACATAAACATGTTACCTGCCAATTTTCAAATGGAATGCATAGAGCTACAATCTGACATTCAACTTAAAGAAAAATTTAACCATGTCTATTTACTGGACTTCTATAAGCTATATATATCTTCCCAGAGAAAAATATCCCTCGCTTCACAATCATGCCTTATTCATGTCATCGCTATTTGGAAGCACCTACATTTGTGAGCAGCTATTTTCAAGGATAAAGCACACGAAGAATAAAACTAGAACCAAAATATCTGATGAGCACTTTGAGAACTCACTGAGAATTGCAACTACTTCCATCGAACCAAATGTCAAACATCTCACTAATTTCATGTTGCTGTCTTGTCTTTTACTTTTATAATAAAAAATTCATGAATTAATGAAGTTTAAATTACTTAAATATGTTAACTATACATTCTACGTTTTTTTGCTCATCAGCTATCGTTAGTGTTAGTGTATTTTATGTGTGGCCCAAAACAACTCGTCTTCTTCCAATGTGGCCCAGGGAAGCTAAAAGGTTGGACACCCCTGGTGTACAATGTTATGGTTGAGTTGGATAAAGGGAATTGATACACTGATGCTGTTGGAATTTGCTAAGGCATTTGATAGGATACCACATGAAAGGTTATTGCATAAGCTTGAGAACATGGGTTTGGAATATAAACTCTTGACTTGGATTAATGGATGGTTGACAAACATTGAAAAGTGGTATACAGTGGGTATGTTTTTTCCTGGTTTAAGGTGACCAGTGATGTACCACAGAGTTGTGTCCTTGGGCCATTGTTGTACTATGTATACATTAATGAAATTATGATCTAACAGATGTGCAATTGTTTGTTGATGCAAAGATAGGCAGGGCAGATGCTGATGTACAGCACTTTCAGAATCATTTGAATAGGCTAGGAATTTGGGCAAATGAAAATGACTATCAGTTTATTGTTAGTAAGTGTAAAGTTATTCACTTTGGTGGGATGAGATTGCCAGTGGCATATTATATATTAGTAGGGATTACGCCACAAGAAACTGATGAAACTAGGCGTCTTGGCTTAATGGTGAGAGGATAGTTGATATTGAAGTGAACATTTTTAGGAAGTCATTTTGTCTCTTTAATGTGCCTTGTTAAGACCACCTGAACTAGTGCATAGATTTGGTCTCCTATGTTACAGTGGGATAAATAAGCTGTGGAAAGACTGCAAAGAAGAGTTGCAGATTACATTGGGATTATGGAATTCAAATTATGAGGGTAGATTGCAAGTATGTGAACTGCAGACTGGTTAACAGGAGAAAGTGGGGTGATATGATAGAGGTCTACAAACTTCTGAAGAGTGTAATTGTATATTATTAGAAGAAATTTTTTATTGTGGGGAGAGAACAAGAAGGCATCCATTGGAAGTTAAGTTTGTTTGCATTCAAGAAATTGCTAAGAGCTAGATGTTGAAAATATGCTAAGAGAGAGGTTTTTATCTCTCAGAGCAGTTAATCAGTGGAATAGTTTGCCTTTAGAGGTGAGCATTTGTTGTGAATGAGTTTAAGGGACAGTATGACAGTGGTTTGAGTGATGTATAGCCTCCCTTGATGAATCCTGACTCCCCAGAGGTCTGAGATGATGATAATAATTTTAAATAATTTGAAAAACAAAATTCTTTCAGTCTACTTTATCAGACTTGTATTTGCAGTTTATAATAAATGTTATGCGTTTCCTCATAGGCATTAGGCTTACTTTATCTATACTTTCCTTTTTGAAAAAAAATATTTTGTATTATTTTTAATTCGCTTTAAGTGTATTGCTATTGTTTATTTATTTTTCATTAAAATTGTCAAATCAGTAATTTCCTTATAAGTAAACGAATTAATTTGGATCAGTGGAAGTCAAACATCGAGCCGAGTGAATACGATTATAAGCAAAGTGTAAAAACTATTGTAGCAAGATTTTTTTTTTTTTTTTAAAAAACATGAACAATGGCCTTAAAGTGGCAATCTATTTTTGTTGCTAATAACATGATAGAGGAAAATAACTTTCAAGCCCCAAACAGGAAAGATCTGTTAAGTAGAACAAAAATATATTGCAATTTAAAAGTGGAATCCTTGTTGAACATGAGTATTCTTAAACATGCTTTTGCATTAAAATTTTCAACTTTTTATGACATATAATGACATATATTATGAATGTAACCCAGTTTAACATGTCTGTAGGTCTTGATGTTTCACATGTTCCATCTCTTAGGATGGTAAAAATTGTATGCTGATTACAGTTTGCATGATGAACTTTTTTACAAATTCATCAGGAAAGAAAGTCAGTCCAGTCAAAAATGAAGTCTGATTGTGGAATAGAATGCATTAAGAATATGGGAGAAGTTGAGGGTTAAGAATGATTATAAACTGCTGAATATTTGCATAAAGAAGTACAGAAAGTTATTTTTTCACCTGTTGTACAAAACAGCTCTAAATATTGGCAGGCATTGTACATAGAAAAAACAATACCAGCAGATTTTCAGCTAACACTCAGAAATTTTTCAAAACTTCCATCAAGAGCATCCACTAAAATAGGCCATGCATAAACTTAGTGATATGTCCCTTGGACTAAGAGGAAGACACATCCCATTCCTGCTTCTTGCACTGAAGAAAATATTGATGTGTTTGTTCAAACACCACACTTGAAGAGAAGACAGAGGAGTCATATGTTTGACAGATGTGTATATATATATCTCTTTCAAAAAAACAACAGCTAAATTTTTGGAATGATGTAGGTGATGAAAATGTACAGTATTGCATAAAAATTCTGAGCAATATTTTCAGTAAACATAAATGTCAGTTTAGGTTTATTTATCCTTTATTTAGAAAGAACTTGCTTTTCATGCTAGTTTTTTAATCAGTCTTGAAAGAAAATCATTAAAGTAAGTTGATAAGGAGAGGTGGGCTAGCTTCTGTTTATTTTAGCATTGAAAGCATTAATGCCTAGTTTTTCTTTGTATCATTTAAAATTTCCATATCAGAAAAGGTAACTGAAAATTACTTTAGCTTGTTTTTCAATTTATTTTAGCATTCATTAAGTCCTTTTCCAAATTTTTTGTAAAATTTCTCTTTTACAAAAAATTTTTCTAATTTTTCTCAATCTTAAATATCTAATTTTTTTTTTTACTTGGAAATCTCTTAGGCCACTTTATTTTTAGTTATTGCTTTTAAAATGTTTTTTAATTATTTTTAAAATCCTGTTAGACAATAGGATTTATAAAATAATGGACATATTTTCTATAAATATAAAAACAAATGTGTACAATAATTATTTATTATGATATGTTCATTTTTCTAAATTATATTGCATGATTTACATTTTCCATTTATTCTTAATTTTGTCCATTTCTTGCATTAAAGTGATATCCTAATGGTGGGACTGCTGTGTTTGGGCCTCTAGGCTTGCCTTTTTAGGTAATTTAATGATAAAATTATAAAGTAACAATGTCATTTACATTAGGAAAAATTATTTAATATTTGTAGAATCTTTGGCTGTTACCTAGCCATTGTCAATACAGTTGAAAAGATTTAAAAAAAAAAAAAAAGTGCAGTCATTTGCTTGAATTGCAAGCAAAATGACAGGATTTGCTTGCAATTTCTGTCATTTGCACTAGCCATTCTATGACTAGTCACCACCAGGCATAGAATTTATAAGAATAAAACTAAAGCTCTACACAAGTTATTTTCTTCAGAGATTATATAAAGAAAGTTATGAAGCTTGCATTCAGTCTGAACCTCAACAAAAATTATTGCCTTAAACTTTCCCAATTTTGGGAAGTCATCCTAAGTAACACTCCTCATTCTTGTGTTTCATAAAATTGTAATTATTTTATTTCTTTGACTTCTTATAGTGTAGATGGAATTATCCTCCTGCAATTTGTGGCATATAGTGTCATGTACTTGCAGTTTAAGTGTTGTTATTGTGCTTATTTCTTTTCAGCTGTATCGACAATGACTGAGAAACCTAGCCAAAAATTCTACAAATATTAAATTTTTTTTCTAATGTCATTTCATTACTTTATAGTTTTATCATTGTTGTCTGCTTACATCTCAATATTTAAATCTATTTTAGGTAATCTGTAAAAGTAAATCCCTCCTGGTCTATCTCAGATTTTGCTATTTCACATACCAGTAAGGAGTTTTCACTTTGTGACTGTAATATAATATTGTGGATGCAACTGCTTTTAAATGTCTAGCATTCAAACAAAAGAATTTTTTTTTTTTTTTTAACACAGTAAATACATCACTGGCAATGCATTTCATAGCATACAATGAAAATAAATAGTATAACCACTGGTACTAATTCAAAATATCAGAATTCCAGATACAAAAATAGAATATGCCAAATGGATAATAAAAGAAATAAAGGTTTTTATAATAAGTTTAATTTACTCCTTTATCCAAGTGTGAGCAAACAAAGTTTGTGCCTGAAAGTATCTTCAGGACTGGGGTAAGGTAGTGCAACACCATGTAACTCATAAAGGTGGAGAAAGCTCTCATTACTCCTATCTCAGTATCTCCCATAATGCAAAGCACATCTCCTTGTGGATATGTGTAATGCTATGCATTAAGGCATAGCATTACACATATCCGCAAGGTTATCTGAGCCCCATTGGCAGATGGCTTGGAGGTCAGAATTAAGGGCAGCGGTGGTTGATGTTCTGTGGGTTGAAGTGAGTTGTGTAGGGTAGGGTTTGTCAAATGAAAGGGAGCAAAGTAATGTGCTGTCATCAAAACTGTATTGGGTTAGAGGTCAACTGAAGTAGGTCATTGATATATAGATGGAAGAGGGTCGGTGAGAGAACAACCTTGAGGGACCCCGGCATTAGTTGGATGGTGAGAGGATAGGGAGCCATCTACCATCACACATAGTGTGCGTCCAGGCAGGAAGCTGGCAATCCATCTGCAGATGTCCTGAGGCAGTCCAAATGATGGGGGTTTGGTTAGTAAGCCTTTGTGCCAGACTCGGTCAAAGGCTTTGGAGATATCAAGTGCAACTACTTGAGATTCACCAAATTTTTCCATAGTGTTTGTCCAGTGAAGGGTGATGTATGAGAGTAGATCTCCTGTTGAACAGCTTTGGCAGAATCCATACTGGTGGTCGCTTAATAGTCAGGTACTTTCAAGGTAGATTAGGAGTTGAGAGTTGATTTTCTCCATTACTTTTGATAGGACAGGTGATTGAGATGGGGTGGTAGTTTTTTAGGAATGGGTTGAATATAGGCCAGTTTCCAGGTTTTGGGATATATACCAGTGGAGTAAGAAAGTGTGTACAGGTGGCATAGGACATAGGATAGGAGTCAGTTCAGATGCACAGATCTTCAGGATAATTGGAGGAATTCTGTCTGGGCAGGAGACTTTTTAGTGTCTAATTTAAACAGCAGGTTTGTGATGCCTTTTTGGCAAAAGGATACAGGGAGCATTGTATGTTGGGCAGTTGGAATGACTGGAGGGCATTCATTTGCCATTGTCAGTTATGTGTGCATTGGAGGCAAAGGCAAAGTGTGATGCCAGGAGATTAGCTTTTTCTATGGGTGAGGTTGCAGTTGAGCCATCTGGGGGGGGGTATGATAGAGGTGGGAATAGTGTAGAGCAAAAGTTACGGCCAATTGCCTTGGCAAGAGACCAAAAGGCACGGCTGCTGTTTTGACAGGCTGCAAGCTTCTTGCTTTTGGCCCATTCAAATTCTGTTTTGGAAGTATTGATAATTTTCTTGCATTTGTTACGGGCTTCAGTATAGGTATCGAATGAGGATGGGATTCTTGATTTGAACCAGTTGTGGTATGGCTGATTCTTCATTTGTACAGCCTTGGCACATTTTTTTGGAAAACCAGGGTTTAGTTAGGGGACGGCAGGTCTGAGTAGTGGGGAATATATGTTTTCATGCTTGTGAGGATTTGTACTGAGCCTTGCATTTCGGAAGCATTGACACCGAATGGCATTGAAAATAAATCTAAAGACTGGGTTACGAAAATTACTAAATCTGTCTTCGAACTTACTTCCCAACACGGCTAATTTTTGTAGCGTATTCATCAAGAGACAAGCAGTTTTTACTCAGCGAGAAGCTGAAAATGAGTTGTCTTTTTTTGCGAGTTGTGCTTCCCAAAGTTTGAGCTTGCCACAAGAGCTTTGATGTGATCAAACAGAGTGTGCACCAGTTGAACTTTGGATTGTAGGCCGCATATTTAGGTCATTCATATGCAACGAGATGTCGGTCACCAAGGCAAAGTCTGTCATCCACTTCGGATCCTTGAATTCCGCAATCGGCTTCCCCTTGGTTTGCATGAACGCTGTATTTTGCTCCTTAAGTCAAAGACTTTTAAGAACCTTCCCTCTGCTCAACTAACGCACATCACTATAATAAACCACATCGCCGTGATCCGCTTCGCGCAATTGGGTCAAAAACACTTGGAATTGACGATGATTCAATCCTCTTGCCGTAATGTTGAAGACAGTCACAATAACTTTCATTACATTCTCAAATCCAATGGTTTTCGGGCGCAAATTCTGGAGGATTAAACAGTGGTAATGGACGGCATCTTTTCCTTCTAGCTTCCATTCTTTCCGTAGCAGCGCAACAAACACTTTGTTCTTCCCACCATAGCAGGGGCACCATCAGTTACCACACCCTCGAAGTTAAGCTGAGGTCGAAACGTCTTGGCGGCTTCAAGAATATCAGTGCCTTTCGTCGTTCCCTTCATAGGTACGAGCGCTAGCAGTTCTATCATAGTGAACTGTTGATCAATGCTACGGACAAAGATCGCCAGTTGTGCTGTATCCTTCACATCTGTGCTCTCATCTAAAGCAAGTGAATATGACATAAATTCGGACGACCGTTTTTTTAAAGTTATTTCAATGTCATTGGAAAGTTCTCAGACACGTCGTGCTACAGTTACCCTAGACAAACTCGGTTCTTTAAACACTTCCTTATTATTTGGGCACAGAATTTCCCCAGCAGCGACGAGACACTTTTTCATAAACTCGCCGTCCATGAAGGCTTTTAATTTTTTAGCAATTTTTTCAGATATTACATAACTAACTTTGACGCACGCTTCGCTCTCCTTCCTCTGCCTTTTAAATATACCCTGCTGGCATTTTAAATCAATTTGGAGACGGTTCACTTTGTCCACACGAAGCTGTCCTTGAAGGTGACAGAAACTGGACGCATGCTTTGTCTCATAGTGTCGATGTATATATTGTGTTCTTTTAATACTGACACTGACTCACGACAAAATAAACACACTGGCTTATCGTACAAGAATCACTCGATTTACGCTTTTTACTCGTAGACGCCATAGTGATGGAAGGTGAACCCAAAAAATGATCCAAAATAGCCGTGTAACGGTTATTTTGATCATTTTGAGACTGAATATGTCTCAAGCTAATGAAAAAAATCTGGCAATATAAAACCACAATAAGCTATGGCTGACACGACAAAGCTGCGTGTGCTTACACGCGAATATCACATTGTTCACGACTGATTGCTGTGGATGAGAACCTCTTGTATTTATATTTATATGAAAATAATGTAGTTTCGAGCGCACTCGAACGAACTACTGCTTCAGCCATCTACCTGCGACGTTAGTACTAGTACTTAAGAAAGAATGTCTATTTAATATTTATTTTTATAGGATTTTATTATTATTCCTGATACTTCAAGGAGTCCGAAGACTCATCGCGGGAGGACACCTGCAACTGTCAACTACTACACCGAACCTCTACTACGAATCATCTCCATCTATTGACCACCACCACACCTAGTATTTTTTGTCTGTAAATTGCGTGTTCTGAAGGGCCGATTTGCCTATGAGGGATGAAAAACCTGAGTTTCCGGGAGAAAAAACCCTGCTACTTCCATATGAGATCGGCTAACTCACCTTCGATTGAAATCGTCCAGATAAAGATTCCTCCCTTCGCGACGAGAATCGAACATAGACTTATTCCAATCGAAGGGCGCAATGTACCGTCGTTCTTCCAATTGTGCTACGGAGGAGCTTATGTAAAGTATCAAATGCACAGCGTTCCTCGTGAATCTCGAAAGCATCTAACAATTCCAAATATCGCAGAATAGCTTAGTGGCCTAAGGGGCTAGTAGTAGGGGTGACGGTAGTGACCAAATGCTTCCGGTGGGCGTGGCTTTTCCCTGAGGGTATATGTGTCAATGGCTTCAGCTCATAGTAGGGGTGACGGTTCTGACCAAATGCATCCGGTGGGCGTGGCTTCATGAGTCATGAAATTCACTGAGGGTATATGTGAATGGCTTCAGTTCTTGTGTTTTGGTTCGCGTATGGAATTATGGGTGATTTTTTTGGTTCGCGTATGGGATTATGGGTGATTTTTTTGGTTCGCGTATGGAATTATGGGTGATGGTAGAGATAAGGATTCGTGTTGTGATTGGTGGGACACTTTAAACCAAATGCTTCCGGTGTGCGTGGCTTCATGGGTGTGGAATGTTTGGAATTTCCATGTGGGCAACTGTGTCACTGTCTTCAGTTCTTGTGTTTTGGTTCGCGTATGGAATTATGGGTGATGGTAGAGATAAGGATTCGTGTTGTGGGTGGGTGTTGTTTTCAGATGTAGATAAGTGACGTCATTTGTTATTTGTAAATAAATGTCGTCATTTGTAAATAAGTGACGTTATTGTTTTGAATGGAAAGGGAAATATATGTGTGTATAAGTAATCGTGTTGTCATTGGTGGACACGTCTGACCAGATGAAGATCAAGATAAGATAAGGAATCGTGACGTGAAAGTTTGTTGTTATTGAGTTTGGAATGATAATTTAATTTAACTATATTCTATGTCACACAAACATACAGTTTTTTTTATCTTCTATAGATGGTTGTACTAATTTTCCAATACATTTTGGGTATTTCTTTCCTGTTAAAGTGTGGGAATTCTTAGAGAAAGTCGTGATGGCTCTCGTCTTTCGAGTTTTTCTGAATAATTAATTATATACTTAAAGTACCTGTCCTTAAACACACACACACATACACATTAGACATAAAAAATCGCTAATGTGTCCATGTTGATACTCTAATATATACCCTATGATTATTCTTATGAAAAAAAAAAATACTATTCAGTATTAGAATTACGCTTACCAAACAAGACGCGATCAGTTATGTTTAAGTTAAAAAAGTACTTACAGCTTTCCAGATGACTCTTCTAAATACGAATATTCCAAAATAGTTCAATTTTATATCCACAACACAACACAAACACAAAAACCACAAAGAATGAAATTTCTTTTATTGAGCTTGGAATGATAATTTAATTTAACTATATTCTATGTCACACAAACATACAGTTTTTTTTCTTCTATAGATGGTTGTACTAATTTTCCAATACATTTTGAGGTATTTCTTTCCTGTTAAACGGTGGGATTCTTAGAGTAAGTCGTGATGGCAGCAGCCTTTCGAGCTTTTCTGAATAATTAATTATATACTGATGTCACTAAACACACATACTTTTTTTTTTCCATACCTCATCTGTATTTTCTTCTATATACATGTTCTAATCAAGTTCATATTTTATTCATAATTCATCCGAATATTTTGATTTGTCTAAAATTAAGATCTTTAAATTCAATAAATAAATAAATAAACAAATCGTGTGTGTATTCACGGTTATTGCAAAAGTGTTCTTTTAAGTTTACATATTTATTTCACAGATATTATTTACAATGCAATATGCAGAAATAGGAATTTACACATATCACCAATGCAAATGGTATTTTTCTTGGTGTAACATTTCTTTGAAAAAAAAAAATAACTTACATTTCTTTACAGAATGGGAACATCTTGGTACTATCTAGGTTTTCTGAATATTCCAAATGTTGATTAACATATATTCACAGAACACAAACACAAGTCTGAAAGGACATTTTCATTATAGGTTACTGTGCCTAACATATATTCACACCACAAAACATAGGAGTTGATAGATATTTCTGTAAATAACCAGAAAAGCTAGTGGACTACTTAATTTACTTTAGTATCCGTTTGGTTCTCTGTATTAATCTTTCCCACGGGTGCCCATCCTTGGTTGGAAAGTCTATGCGCCGTTTTGTTTAGGGTAAGTGTTATTTCCGGTTTCGAATTCCGTTTGCTGTTAGAGTATAGAATTCAGACAAGTGAAATTTTTATTTATTTTTTTTTTCAAATTGATTGGTTATAATTCACAAATTGGAAATAATTCACAAATAAATTCTACTTACAGAAATAGGTTAAGAGCACAAGGAAACGAAGGTAAAATTAATAGTTATATTGGTAATTTCCCAACGGAAACCAAGAGTTCGAAACAAAACACACGATTTCTCACCTACGTACAACAAAAGGTGACCGGATAAGATAAGAGTTAATGAGAAATATACAGTGTTGGAAAATAAATTCTCATATACTTTATATATTTATTAATTCTGCTCAGTTATTCTGTTAGAATATGACCTGTAAAAGTAAAATACAGAAAATAACCAATCAATTTGAAAAAAAAAATAAAAATAAAAATTTCACTTGTTTGAATTGCATACTCTAACAGCAAACGGAATTCGAAACTGGAAATAACACTTACCCTAAACAAAACGGCACATAGACTTTCCAACCAAGGATGGGCACCGTGGGAAAGATTAATACAGAGAACCAAACGGATACTAAAGTAAATTAAGTAGTCCACTAGCTTTTCTGGTTATTTACAGAAATATCTATCAACTCCTATGTTTTGTGTGTTTTGTGGTGTGAATATATGTTAGGCACAGTAACCTATAATGAAAATGTCCTTTCAGACTTGTGTTTGTGTTCTGTGAATATATGTTAATCAACATTTGGAATATTCAGAAAACCTAGATAGTACCAAGATGTTCCCATTCTGGAAAGAAATGTAAGTTTTTTTTTTTTTTCAAAGAAATGTTACGCCAAGAAAAATACCATTTGCATTGGTGATATATGTAAATTCCTATTTCTGCATATTGCATTGTAAATAATATCTGTGAAATAAATATGTAAACTTAAAAGAACACTTTTGCAATAACCGTGAATACACACACGATTTGTTTATTTATTTATTTATTGAATTTAAAGATCTTAATTTTAGACAAATCAAAATATTCGGATGAATTATGAATAAAATATGAACTTGATTAGAACATGTATATAGAAGAAAATACAGATGAGGTATGGAAAAAAAAAAAGTATGTGTGTTTGAGTGACATCAGTATATAATTAATTATTCAGAAAAGCTCGAAAGACTGCCGCCATCACGACTTACTCTAAGAATCCCACTGTTTAACAGGAAAGAAATACCTCAAAATGTATTGGAAAATTAGTACAACCATCTATAGAAGAAAAAAAAACTGTATGTTTGTGTGACATAGAATATAGTTAAATTAAATTTTCATTCCAAGCTCAATAAAAGAAATTTCATTCTTTGTGGTGTTTGTGTTGTGTTGTGGATATAAAATTGAACTATTTTGGAATATTCGTATTTAGAAGAGTCATCTGGAAAGCTGTAAGTACTTTTTTAACTTAAACATAACTGATCGCGTCTTGTTTGGTAAGCGTAATTCTAATACTGAATAGTATTTTTTTTTTTCATAAGAATAATCATAGGGTATATATTAGAGTATCAACATGGACACATTAGCGATTTTTTATGTCTAATGTGTATGTGTGTGTGTGTGTGTGTTTAAGGACAGGTACTTTAAGTATATAATTAATTATTCAGAAAAACTCGAAACACGAGAGCCATCACGACTTTCTCTAAGAATTCCCACACTTTAACAGGAAAGAAATACCCAAAATGTATTGGAAAATTAGTACAACCATCTATAGAAGAAAAAAAAAACTGTATGTTTGTGTGACATAGAATATAGTTAAATTAAATTATCATTCCAAACTCAATAACAACAAACTTTCACGTCACGATTCCTTATCTTATCTTGATCTTCATCTGGTCAGAAGTGTCCACCAATGACAACACGATTACTTATACACACATATATTTCCCTTTCCATTCAAAACAATAACGTCACTTATTTACAAATGACGACATTTATTTACAAATAACAAATGACGTCACTTATCTACATCTGAAAACAACACCCACCCACAACACGAATCCTTATCTCTACCATCACCCATAATTCCATACGCGAACCAAAACACAAGAACTGAAGCCAGTGACACAGTTGCCCACACGGAAATTCCAAACATTCCACACCCATGAAGCCACGCACACTGGAAGCATTTGGTTTAAAGTGTCCCACCAATCACAACGCGAATCCTTATCTCTACCATCATCCATAATTCCATACGCGAACCAAAAAAATCACCCATAATCCCATACGCGAACCAAAAAAATCACCCATAATTCCATACGCGAACCAAAACACACGAACTGAAGCCATTCACATATACCCTCAGTGAATTTCATGACTCATGAAGCCACGCCCACCGGATGCATTTGGTCAGAACCGTCACCCCTACTATGAGCTGAAGCCATTGACACATATACCCTCAGGGAAAAGCCACGCCCACCGGAAGCATTTGGTCACTACCGTCACCCCTGCTACTCGGGCTTCATTGAAATTATTTTTTATTTAATCGCGTTTTAATGTTAAGTAGTTAATTTTTCAAAATGGTGGGCGGGCCATGCGTTCAAGACAAACCTCTACAAGTTTGCCATGGTGAGTTCATTGAAAGTTTTCAAAATAAACATGAAAGCCAGTAAAAGAAAAGTGATAGTTCACAATTTTTTTTAAAAATAAGTGCTTTAGCAAACTTAATATTCAGGGAATTCCGGCCATCATCACATCCATGATTCTATGTAGCTTAATACATTCATTCCTCACCTGAATTTTGTAACAAATGGAATCTGGCAAGTAACAGCACAGTACAGAAAATGAGCTACTTTTACCGGTTGATGCAGAAAATCCATCTGCAGTGTATTCTGCATTTCTAGCTGATGACATAATGGAATTTATGGTGAGAGAAACTATCAGATCAGATCACAATCTACAAGGATTGTGAAACTCGGTAGACAAATGAGAAAAAACTTAAGAACAAAATTTTTTTACAGAGTATATAAAAAAAATCAGCTAACGCCTTTTTATTCCCCGTATACGGGGAGTAGGCGAGGCCATTTAGCCCTATCTAACTTTTGGAGACTGAGTGGGCAGTTCAATCTCCACTGGTACCAATCAGAGATAGATGGCCCAAGGCTATCACTAATTAAGCGGTACTCAGTGAAGAGAAACGGCTCAAATGTGCCGCCATCTCGTGGTCCCTAACTCTAACACAATATATTTAATGTCTGAAATAATGTGGGTTCTACGGTCGATTTTCTTGAGTTTACAGGACGAAAAACCCGAGTTTCCGGGAGGAAAAACCTGCTTGCCCGTGCCAGAGATCGACTAACTCGGGAACCGGTCGAAAAAAGGCTTAGAGAAATTTCCTCTAGTCGCTGACTAGACTCGAAACCAAGTCTTCCTTCGTGCGGCCACATCCACTGAGCTACACAGGCTCTTACAGAGTATATATATATATATATATATATATATATATATATATATATATCTGTATATATATATATATATATATCTGTATATATATATATCTATATATATTAATGAATTGACAAAAAAGCATTACAGGCAGAGTTAATTACAATACTATCAACAAGATTTACTCAAAATAACCACCATTAGCATCGATCACAGCTTCAATTCTGCTTCGGAACCTCGAACAAACTGATGCTACAGTCTGCCTGGGAAGGGCCGCAAAAACTGTTTTAATTTTATCCATTAACTGGGCTTTTGTATTACTGGAAGTGCGATTGGTGTCTTTTTCAACTGCGCCCCATACAAAATAATCCATGGGGTTAAGGTCTGGGGAGTTTGGAGGCCAAACATTTGGACTGGTGAAGTCGTAGAAATTTTCAGACAACCATTTTTGACTTTTCCCAGAGGTGTGGCAAGGGGCCGAATCCTGCTGCCATACATACGGCCTACCATTGGCTACCCTTGTTATCCAGGGCTTGACTACAGTTAGCAACTCCACGAACAAAGCCCGAATTCCAATGCCAGGGTTCTTCAACACCTGTTCCTGCAGATTTGCGAAGAATTCTGCTGTACGAACGCAATCAGATCGTCTGCTAGGGATCTTTCTTCTTGCTACATCCTCGTAGTCACCATTGCAAGTCTCTAGTTCATGCCTGATTGTTTTTACTGTATTCAGGGAGCATTGGGCAGCAGTCGTAATATCCTTATTTTGATGGCGGGCACGAATCATCATGATACAAGTTATTCTCTTCCATGATTCAGGTGGGTTCCAGCTATCCATCCTTTCTGACATCTTGTATATGAATGAAGAAGGGTCCAAACTTTTAAATGAAGAGAAGTGTGTGTTAATACATGTAACTTACGGAAAAATATAATTAATTATAAATATGTCAAATTTATCCCGAACACCCTGTATATATATATATATATATATATATATATATATATATATATATATATATATATTATACTATGTAAAAAAAAACAGATCATTAGTAAATAAAAGAATCATCAGAAACTAAAGTGAAATATATAAAAGGAAAGAAATACACATAAGCATAATAAATTGTGCAAGATGATTTGCTCTTCCATCGCACATGTATTCCTGCCACACCCACACAAATCACCTGAGCAACAGCATTATGAAATCATAGGATTAGCCCCTACCTATATAGTTATTCACTGAACTAGCAATGTATATAAGCGCTGTTTCTGATTGGTTAGTGATTTATATTGCGCAAATAAATCGCTTTCCATCTATCATTTCTTAATTATGCACCTCATAAATGCAAATATGAAAATTGAGTTTAAGATCATGTATTCTTCATATCAGTCCATGTTCAAGACTATGTGTACAGGACAATTGGAATACTTCAATGAAACACTTCTCAAGGCAAGCCATATGTGGTGCAAGCAAGTAAATTTTTTTTTCTCTCGTTCCCTCAGAAATTTGTTTTTACACCCATACTTACTTGCTTGAGTCACATATCTTTTGCCTTGAGAAGTGCTTAAATGAAGTATTCCAACTATCCTGCACTTTAGCCCCAAAGTCTTGAAGATGTCAGTAGGTCTACTACTATGATAACAATGGCAAAGGTTGGCTACTTACTGATATACACACTTTGCAAAATATTCTAAAATATACAGAAAATGCTCTGAATCAATTTATATAAACAAGATTTTCAACTGATACCTCTGTAGTTCAGTGGAAGTGGTGCTTGTACTCAGCGTTAAACCGTTAAACCTTAAGTCGGCAACTAGACTTAAGTTCAAGTCTAGTTGCCGACTAGAGGAACTCTGTCTAAACCTTTTTTTTCCCCGGCCAATTTCCAGAGTTAGTCGATCTCTGGCACGGGTTTTCTCCGGGAAACTCGGATTTTTGTTCCCGTAGTCAAGAAAATCAACGTAGAACTCACGCTCTCAGACAATAAAAATATTGTATTAGGGATCACGAGATGGCGGCACTTGTTGAACCGTCTCTTCACTTCGGGCTGCTTAAATTAATGATAGCCTTGGCCCAGCTATCTCTGATTGGCTACCAGTAGGGAGTGATACATCAGCTCTCTTCAGTCTCCAAAAGTTAGGACTAAAACGACCTCGCCTACTCCCTATATGGAAATAAAAGGCATTAGCTGATTTTTGTTTTTTTTAAATAAATATTTTGATGGAATGTCTGCTCTTTCCCTAAGTGACCTTTTCATGGAAAATTTTTAATAACATTCCTCTGAAGTAAAGTTCCGTGACAGCTGAAAATTTCTATAAAGAAGATTAATGCTTGAAGTGAAATATCTTCTCTGTTAAGTTAAATGACAGGAATATCAGAAAGGAAATTCTGGACCATCAGCAAGGTTCTTAAGTGCAACTTCTGCCCTTCCACTTCCCTCCTTTTATGTCTAGATGGTATCACTCTAATATCACCTGAAGAGAAATTTCACCTCTTGGCCAGTCTTCTCATAAATAGCCCACAGAATGTCTCCCTGATCAGTCAAAGATGTGGGAAGAATCTTTCAATAGCATGGATACTAGCTATATCGGGTACTTTTCGCGATACATTCGTACAGCGGCTAGTCCATTACCGTCAGCTAACCCGTAAACGAGGTACATGTTTGCCATCTCAATGTTCGTAAAACGACGATATATCTATATATATATGTGTGTGTGTGTGTGTGTGTGTGTGTGTAAATAAGTTTTTTTACCTTGGAAATAATGTATATTAGGGTTATCAAGTAATTTTATAAAATTACTTGGTAAAATAAGTTTTTTTTTTTACCTTGGGAATAATGTATATTAGGGTTACCAAGTAAAGTTGCACCACCTTTAGACTTGAACTACGTTCAGGCGCAAACTTAACTGTTTGCTTACTTGGGATTAGGAGTAAAATAACCAAGTTTATAAAATTACTTGGTAACCCTAATATACATTATTCCCAAGGTAAAAAAACTTATTTACATCTATATCTCCTCCAAGAGATTCTTATTAAAAATAAAAACACCTTGTAGCAACTTGAATAGGTAAAGTTGATAAGGCTCTGTATTACTAAACCCTTGGTATTTAGGGACTAGCTACTCACTGAAGAGATCTCAAAAAAGGTTGAAACCGGTCTGGATAGTGACCCCACCCATAATGTATTGTAGTATACATCTCTTAGTGAGATGTGCTTTACATTATGGAAAATACTAAGAATAGTGATCAGAGCTTTACCCACCTTTACAGTGAGTTGCCCTGGTGTTGCACCACCTTTAGACTTGAACTACGTTCAGGCGCAAACTTAACTGTTTGCTTACTTGGGATTAGGAGTAAAATAACCAAGTTTATAAAATTACTTGGTAACCCTAATATATATATATATATATATATATATATATATATATATTCATCAAACCTGTCAATTGTCCTCACCTCAGTTCTCTGGATAACAATGGCGAATGCAATTTCACTATCCTCACACCCACCAATCAATTAATTATTACCAATACAGATTCACCTTTGCTCCATAGATCTCTTAGCCAACCCTACTTATCTTTTGCAAAATATGGAAAAGTTTTGAAATATGAGTGTGGTGTGTGCTTGACAATTCCATATCGTTTGATTGGTTTGGCATTCACCACTGTCCTCACTAAGTTACCATCTTATGGTCAACATTCGACCTTTAACAGAACTGGCAGTTTCCTCACTACGCTGTTGGTGGATGTTTTCTTTTCAGCTTCCCCAACTATATCCTATTTCTTTAACTCCTATACAGGGTGGTTCAAAATTCCACTTACAAACTTTGAGGGGAGGTAGAGAACATCAAAATCAATCATATTCACATAGGAAAGCATGACCAGAAACGCCACCCGAAAGTGATAGGTGGCGCTGTTCGCCAGCGCTCCAGGCGAGCAATTGGGGCTTTCTCATTCAAGCTTTCGACGTCGTACGAGGAACATGCGTCGTTTTACGAACACTGAGATGGCAGACATGCACCTCGTTTACGGGTTAGCTGACTGTAATGGACGAGCCGCTGTACGAATGTATCGCGAAATCTACCCAAACAGACGTGTACCGCATTACCAAATGTTTGAGCATTTGCATCAGAATTTGTCTGACTATGGATCATTCAGGGATTACAGGCATGATAGTAAGCGGCCACGATCGATGCGAATTCCCGCCATGGAAGAGGAGGTGTTGCATGCGATGAACAATAATCCAGAGACAAGCACACGTGCCATTGCCTCTATAGGAGTATCTCGATTCAGTGTATTGCGCGTTTTGCACTCTGAGTCCTTACGTCCATTTCATCTGCAACGGGTTCAGTTACTGATGGCTGAAGATTATCCTCGACGTGTGGATTTCCCGCAGTAGTTTCTGCTGAAAAGTGCCTTAGACCTGGATTTTCCAACTTGTGTTTTGTTCACGGATGAAGCTTCATTTACTCGTGAAGGGGGTCTTCAATCACTACAATGCTCATGTGCGCGCCCATGAGAACCCACACGCTGTGCGATCACATGCTGCACAACAACGTTTCGCCATTAATGAATGGGTAGGTATCGTCGCTGACTGTTTAGTCGACCCTACCTGTTACCACCCCGACTGGACTCCCAGAAGTATCGGACCTTTCTGGAAGAAGTTCTGCCGGATTTACTGAACAATGTTCCAATGACTGTGCGTCGGCAGATGTGGTTGATGAGACTCGTCAGTGGGAGCTAGGCTAGCTCCCACTGACGAGACCTCAATAAAGGTCGAAACCGGTCTGGGTAGTGGCCCCTTGCCTTTAATACAAAACATCATACATCCCCTTCTTGGAGATGTGTTTTGGCATTAAGGGTAAATATTAAGATTAGTGATCGGAGCTTGTTCCACCTTTGCCACGAGTTTCCCTGGTCCTGCACTACCTGTGGGATCAGTTAGACTTGCATCAATTGCAGGCGCAAACTTGACTTTTAGTCTGTTTGCTTACTTGGGAAATGGAGTAAAACCAGGTTTAAAATTGCTTGGTATCTTTAACATATATATATATATATACACATCTCTTAGGAGTTGGGTTTTACATTATGAAAGAATATTAAAGTTAGTGAGGGATCTTGCTCCACCTTTGCATGGAGTTGCCCTGGTGTTGTACTATCCAAGTGATCATTTACACTTGGTGCCGCCGATAGTTTTTTCGGCATTGAAACTCTATGGATTTCGACCCGCGTTTTGTACCCGGCTATAAAATAATAAAAAAAAATAATAATAAAACGGGATTTAACATCTCCCTCTTAAATAATAACAACATGAGTTACAATTTAGAGCCACGAGATGGCAGCAGTTATCTCTCATCGTTTGCGTGATGAAAGAGCCAGTTTCTTGAAGGGAAAATCCTAGAGCATCCATATAAGCCCAGCTAACTGATCTTCTATTGATCAGCCATTATAAAAGTTCTTGTCCTGGCTTAATTCTTGATACTGAGCTACGAGATTCACAAAAGTTGTGAAAAACATTGCTTCTTCCTTTGTGGTAATGAAAAGGTGTTATGAAGTCTTGGTTTATTTTTCTTTTCTCCTTTCTTATCCCCCTCTTTGGTTTGCTTGTATAAGACATCATCACGGAGTGACAAAGGATGTACCTACCATAGGTCATGAAGTACTACGTGATGACAATAGTACTACAGTTGGAAGTTTTTTTTTTTCCTCTTGGTTAGACTATACTAAATTTATTTTAATCCTTTATCCAAGTGTAAGCAAACAAAGTTTGCGCTTGATGTATCTTCAGGACTGAGGCAACTCGTGGTAAAGGTGGACCAAGCTCGCATCATTCCTTACCTTAGTATCTCCCATAATGCAAAGCACATCTCCTTGCAGACATGTATAGTGCTATGCATTAAGGGAAGGGCCACTACCCAGACCGGTTTCGACCTTTATTGAGGTCTCGTCAGTGGGAGCCAGATCCAAAAGCTGTCAAAAGGTGTCTCACCTTATTATTAAATTACTCTGTATTTAGAGAAAGATGCTGGAAGTTTTTTTCTCCACTTGGTTAGACTATAATAAATTTAGTTTAATCCTTTAGGGAGCCAGACCCAGAGGTGGTATCATCACTTCTGGGTCTGGCTCCCACTGACGAGACCTCAATAAAGGTCGAAATCGATCTGGGTAGTGGCTATTCCCTTAATTCATAGCACTATACATGTCTGCAAGGAGATGTGTTTTGCATCATGGGAGATACTAAGACTAGGAGTGATAAGGGCTAGGTCCACCTTTACCACCAGTTGGTAAAGAATATATTACTCAGTCCTGAAGATAGTTCAGGGGAAAACTTTGTTTGCTTACACTTGGAAAAAGGATTAAACTAAATTTATAATAGTACTACAGTTCGACTAAGCCTCTATCATCTGTAATTTTTTTTTTTTTTTTTGTCGATTTGCCTGTTTTCCGGAATAAAACACCAATTTCTGGTAGGGGGGAACTGTGCACTTCAATATGAGACCTACTACTTCACGTTTAAATAAGAAGCCTGTCATTACGACTTCTTACGCCATTGACTTGGTTCGAGTCCATATTTTTACGAGCGAAGCGAGGTGCCTTAGACCATGTCCTCGCGACTGGCGCTACGGAGATGCTGGATTTTATTGTAATGTGATTTAATACCAAAGCAATACTCACCTGAATATTGAGATGAAACATTAACAATTGAAGTTATTCTTAGCATTCATAGTCATCTTGGATTCTTTAGCTTAGAATGATCCACTCAGTATTTAATCACATCAGCACAGACTTGATTTTTTTTTTTTTTTCACCCCAAATTGCAAACTTACCAGAAATCCCCAGTTGTCCGCCTCTCTACATGTTGCTACTCATAGTATCAAGAATTTGTTCCGCATTTCTGAAGAAGCTTTGCAGTGGCTAAAGCACGTTAAACCTCTGATTGAAACTATCGCATGTTTTTAGCCGTCGTATGGTTTCATATCAGTAAAATAGACTAATTCAGTTAAATTAGCGCTGGAAATTTTCTTTAGATATTCTGTTCCTAAATGCTTTAGCAAACTTTAATTTTTTTTTTTAATGTAGTAAAGAAATTTGCACAACATCTGACAATTCTGCAATGCACTTCAGACCTGAAGTAATAGTCTTTATTAAGATGATGACCTATTTTTACCCAGAACAGAACAGCGACATTCACCCTTTAGTTGCCAAACACAAGGTTTTGTTATGAATGAAGAAACTTTATAAGCTCTTTTTCAATTGAAGTAAATTTAGGTAGGATTTTTATTCTAGTTTTGAAGTTTTTCCGCCCACAAATTAGACAATTCTACTGGAGAACACATGCAAATTGTAGTGTAGTGTAGTGTAATGTAGAATAGAGCGGTACTAAATAATAATAATAATAATAATAATAAGTGAAATCTATGCATTCGTTTTATGTGCTTGCTTATTTATTTCCGTTTCCATTCAATTCTTTATTTGAGGATCTGTTACTTTGAAATGTCCGCATCATTTCAGTTGTTGCCAAAGTGAGTTTATTTTAATCTTATTTTAGCCATATGGTTTCGGATATAACTAGTTACATTTACGGCATTACTATCCTCGTGCTAAACAGACCGGTCTGATATTTCTGTTTACCCTTGACGTATGGTTACACACACAATGTGAATGGCCAAGAGGCTACATGACACAGGAAACTTCCACTACGTACACGTCATACTACAGAGCTATCACACCGTGTGCCAACGCTACCTATTGATTCGTTCTTTGTGATGCTGGTTCATTATGACAGGTGATTCGCTGGAATGAAAAACCGACTCCGCTTTATTTTCTTGTACCGCTTCTCAGCTGATGGATATTTCTAAGGATGGTACAGTCGTTGCTGTAGTCAGCAAGGTAAACGAAGCCTTTAATATAATATTTCAAGTGTTAAATACGCATTCCGAAAGTAAACTAATCGTAACTGTGCAATGATTTCTATAAAATGTTACTGAGATGGAATTGAAATATTCTTGCTCAAAATTCGTAGACCTTTTTCGGTGAGGAAGAACTCATTTAGTACTGAATGTTTGTTCTGGAATCCTCAATAATTCGAAATATCACTTTCCCTAGGAAATACTTTTTTTTTGTTTGTTTTTATATTTGCTTTTCTTGATCACCTTTGCCTAATCAAGAACAGCCAAGATAACGTCACCTAAGTATGCGTAATATATTAATAAATGACTAGGCCCTTTATCCCCTGTAATTCGTACTGCCATTTTTCACTTGGACAAAACCAAGAGGGCTAAATGATTACACCTAATAAGATACTCTGTGCCAAAGTGGATTTTGATCGGTTATTCTTACCTGAGTTCATTTGCGGAAAGTTCTAATCCTTTACGATTAGACCTTTACAAATACAAGAAATCATCCATTATCTATTATTATACAACTATTAGAATAAACAAACTGAAAGATTCTATTTAAAAAGATAAGAACTGTTATCAATTTATAAACTGACACTTACTAAAACATGTTCTATAAATTTGTATTTGTCTCTATGGCAAAATTAGCCACAATAAGATTAATCAAACAAAGGCATGTATGTGCGAATTTCACATTATTATTAAAGTTGCTTGTAAAATTAACATATTGCTCAAAAAATGCTTCAAAATGAACGTAAAAAAATTTAGGCTCATTTCGGAGGAAGATTTTAACGTAACGATTAATGACAGTTAGATTAACTCCTTATCTCCTGTTAACACGAAATTACTCGTATTTGCAACGCAATAAAACATAAGTCTTATCTAAAGTTTAATATGATCGAACAAGAAAAAAAAATATATATATATATTGTATATAGTACTATAACGAAATATGGTGATAGTTTGCTATGCTCGGTATTCCTTCGAATGCAAGATGTGAATATAACGTAAAGTGTTCTTGAATGGTCTGTCAATAAGGTAGAGACATTGTATTCAATAAGTAAACTGAATGAAATCAAGGGAAACCATATTATACTTGCAGTTTGCAAAGACGTGGGACGACATTTCATTAAAAAAAAAAGGATTATTTTTTCCATGTTTTTATAAAAGATTTTAAATGAGCATACGACTTTCACCAGAATGTGAAATTCTGAATTCTGGTAAAAGAATTTCACAATCCAAGGGGACTCCTATTGTCTATTCGAGATACGTTTGCCATGACATCATCATAATTTCTGACCCAAATCATGTGAACATTCCAGAGGCACTTTTTATCGCTCTATAAGCTGTGACCTAAAATAAGAACACACACACACACACACACACACACACACACACACACACACACACACACACACACACACACACACACACACACACACACACACACACACACACACACACACACACACACACACACACACACACACACGCGCGCGCGCACACACACGCACACACACGCACACACACACACACACACACACACACACACACACACACACACACACACACACACACACACACACACACACACGCACACACACACACACACACACACTTGCCTTTATAATAATTAAAGATTCACTGACATTGGTATTGGTATTGGTAATAAGAAATGTACGCAGCTGTGAAGATACGTTTTGTCATCTCATCTTCTTTGGCATTACGCTTCTTGCGGCTCAATAACTGTTTCTTTCTATACATAAAAGAGGTACGTAATCTCGGCTAACTCTTGCGAGAATGGGTGCCGCTTAGCCTTGAGCCGTGGCCGTTCCCAATCTCGGTAGCATTTGTGATATTGGCTACCAGCTAAAGCTTTAATCTTGACATGTGAAATTTGCTATGGCAAGTTAATGGGAATATCCAGCCCTCTTGCTCAGTGTACTCGCTACGAAGTTGTTGATTCGTGGATAAGCGACTGCTGAATAATGATGCTAGTGTTGGCAATAAGAAGTTATTGAATAACGAGCATGAATCAGCGCCATTTTCACGGTGTTTTTCGAAAAACCAACGTGAAAATGTTGGTTTCTTCTTTTTTTTGAAAGATGAAAAAATAAGACTGAAAAGCAAACATAGATGTTAGGGCGACCAACGAAGAAAACAATATAGCAACAAATACGATAAAAGTACGAAAAGAAGTCAAATGTTATCGTAAGGAGCGCCTTGGAATCATCTTTGGATAGTGCAGTGAGTGAAGCAGAGAACGCAACTCCCCCCTCTTCCCGCCTGATTTTGCTAGAATGGGACAATCAATCCCATCTACACAGTTTGTAATATCTGCCACTGTCCGGTTCAGCTGCCTTTCGGGTTAGGGAGCTCTGTCACCTCCGTATGAGATCAGCTAGCTCAGTTTTATTTGAAAACTTATAAATGGAGTTCTATTCTACGGAGTCTAATTTAAATCTGAAGTAACTTTATTGCGCAGCGTAATCAAAAAAAGACGCGAAACATCAATTATTCTTCAAAAGACAGTCAAAATAGGAACACTCTTTATATGTAAAGAGTGTTCCTATTGACAGAATAATGTATAAAATAGATATTATAGTTCAATGAACTATAATATCTATTCATATATTATAGTTCATTTTTGTCTTTCGATTGTGTCTCAGAATAATAATATGCAAATGCATATTTGTCATGAATCTGTGACTATGGCTCACATTGCAATTCACAAAGGCTGAAATATGTTATTTATTTTCTTTATTATTATTTTTTTAATGACCGACGATGGATGCAGCATTATAGTATATTAGTAGCTTTCATAGTCTAATCTTGCTCTTGCGACGAAACATGATATTTTATTCAAGCCACTTCAAACCTCCATTGTGGATGCTTTTCTAAAGAAAAGTGAAACACGGAGAGGATAAGAAACGCATTTTCTCTTCCTTAACACAATGCTGGAATCTCACGTGTTCACCTGAATCTGGAGCAGCTGTACACTTTTGTTTTATGGTTCAGCACTAACTTCAGCATCAGTCACATGACTCCGATTTTCTCCGCCTCTTTTTGGGTTTAATAATGCCAGAAGCACGAACTGCCCTGCTGACGAAAGCACAAGATAATTGAGGTCAGCGATATCTCCAACTGTGCGGTTGGTGGCCCATCATAAAGAAGTAGCTGTTTTTGTTTCATGTACCCTTGAAATAAGGAATAAGGCAGGAGTAATGGAGTAGCTGAAGGCTATTTCAACTCTTTTTTTTTTTGCAGATATCACGCGCAACACCTCTACACTCTGATAAAAGTGTCTATTCATATATTATTTCTAAAATTACAAAAGCGGAAACACAATGAATAGTCTGCAATTTAATATTCTCTAATATATGTGTGCAATAAATAATGGTTTCTGAGTAGCAAACGATTATTAATCATCATAACATTTCTATGACTTTTTATGGCAGCTTCATAACGACTTTCTTCATATTTGGAAAGGCAATGCAGAAATGAAGTGTTCAAGTTCGCAATTTCACCGGAATTATGAACAGTCCTCTTAATTTCTGCAGTGTTGCAGTAATATAAGAGCAATTGTAATTTGAAGTATTACAATAGCAAACAATTTAGAGAGAGAATGGATTTAAAAAAAAAAACATGTTTAAACGAACACGTTTAAACAGAGAAGATTCCAGGCTAATTACACTTTATCTGATACAAGGTATTATCAGTGCAAACATACGCATATGCACCTGTTTGTGCCAATATTCCATATCAGAGAAAGCAGAATCTTTAAAGTAATTAGAATATGAGATTAGAAATTATAAATCATTCTAATGAGGTTAGATTGCAGTTATGTATATTTGCTAAGTGGAATATTTTTTGATTATTTTTAAGATAAAAGGAAAGGAGAGGAAACAGGTTTAGAGAGAAAAAAAATGATAAAGTTTTGAGGTAATTATATCGTACACGCACACACACACAGAGAAAAGCATACTAAATTTAGTTAAGCATGATTTAGGCAGTTGCCCTAACAGACTATAGTGACAACCCCACGACCTGCATTCTCTCTATTACAGTGATTCTTATTTTTTTTTTTTTTCAGTCGAAGACTATAGCAAAATAAAACAAACAAAGAAACACACTGAGATACATTGTGAGAAACAGTAGGCAAGAGCAAAATGTTAAGCAGAGTTCATTACATACATACATATAACACGGACTACTCGAAGTATCATTGTTTCAACATGTTGGACAAGCCATGAAATGTAATAAATGAATGTGCAGTGATTTTTAACATAGATATAGATATCACATGCAATTTATGACAGTAAAAAATATACATAATGCCGTGACACACACACACACACACACACACACACACACACACACACACACACACACACACACACACACACACACACACACACACACACACACACACACACACACACACACACACACACACACACACACACACACACACACACACACACACACACACACACACACACACACACACACACACACACACACACACACACACACACACACACACACACACACACACACACACACAATAACAACAACTGACCAGTGTTTCCAAGAGGATAAAGACAGCCACCTCCGTATGAGACTAGTTATGGAATATAAACTCTATTACCGTGATTAAGATATGGATGATATAATAAAGCCTTGAAGTTTTCTCTGAACAAACGTAAATATCTAAGCTTCAGTGTAGCAATTTCGAATTATCCCAATAAAGTCTACAGCTACTGTCAACTCCATATTGGACCAGTTCAGACTATGCGATTCTATAGGCAGAAATAGGGCTGATATTCAGAAATTTGCTTCTCAAATGATGGCATGCTTCATTAAAACTAAGATAGCGTACAAAGCACGAGACTTCGTAAAGGGACAAGTCTGTTTAAGGGAGAGCAACATAGATATAGATAAAGATAAAGATACAGATAAAAATCCACAACAGCTTGTGGATTTTTGTTAATGGTTTGAAGGTGGCAGTGAGCTGAAACTTCTCGAGAACTACGGCCAAACAGACGGATTCGTTTCTTAGATGAACTATACTTGTCTGACATAACCACCTACGTGAGAAGTGACCCAAAATGGATTTAACACTAGCAATGGAATTCATTACATTAATTACAAATTGCTATATTGAAGCATCTTTAAACATAAACCTTTATTCAAAAAAAGTCTGAATCTTATTACGTCGTCCAAATCCTAATGGCAATGATGGGGTTTCTATTCAAAAAGTTTACGAAATCGTCATTTCTAATTGCATAAAATATTGTTATATATTTCACTTTCCTAACACTATTATGTAGCCCTGTGGAAATGCCGTTTTCCTCTATAGCTACCCACAGTTGGCAGAAAGACCGAAACGTTTCGGTTTGATTTTAGTCACCGACTGAGTTTTGGCACATAGACAGAATTTTCCCTTCTGGAAACTTGAACTTTTACCAAGGTTAAAAAATCGAACGCAGAACTCACTATTTCAAACAAGAATATATACTCGTTAGGGTTTAGAACTCAGACGGCAGCAGTGGCCTGATGTATTCTACACCATGATGTCTGTGAAATCTCCGTCCTAAGTGTCCAAGAAGAAGTCGTTGGACTTGACTTCAAACCGATCTTCCAAGATAAGTTTGCTTAGAGCTAAAAGAGCTTTATCTACTTCGTTGGAATAAAATACTAGAGGATTTAATAGATTATTTACCTTTAAAATATTTTATATACTTCAATTTCTTAAGATTGTTCTAGTTTTAATCTGGTATACACCCAATCGCATTATTTATTATGATTGTCGTCATCAATGGCTGTTGATGGTGTAAACGTAAAATGCATAATGCAAATAAATATAACTGTAAAATGTATTACGTGTCAATGTAAAATTATTATCTGTACTGAACTGTTATGATATTATAACAGTTCAGTGCAGATTATAACTGCTATATATGATATTATATAGCAATTATAAACAGCTGTATTTAAATTTCTCATTGTTCTCGGCTTTATGAACTGACAATGTTGTGGCAAACTCAAACGATCTGTTGATTAGTTTATTTAATTAAATATCCAACCCTTTTTACTGTGATCACGTGTTCTTTTTTTCACACATTTTAATATTCTTTTATATTAATTAAAAATAAAAAAAATATATTCTTGTTGTTCCTTGTGCCCGCCATTCACAGGTGCAATATCAGGTGTAAGAAAGCAGTCTGAATACCTAGAATGTCTTCTGACTATTAATGGTAGCACACCGATTCGAGAGTGACTGCTATGACATGATATCTGAAACTCTGCTTACAGGTGCGAACATTGTTAGAATTATTCCACAGATAATTAGAATGCCAGAGTACACAGTGGTGAGGTTGCAGATGAACGTGATCCTTGTTTCTCATAAGATGCGATATGATATCAAAATGCACACAATAGTGAGAGGTTGTAGGTTAGAGCAGAGTAATTTATATTACCTTAACTCCATCATAACATCGTACAACAAAGATTAGATTACTGATTACTCGCTATACTCATAAAATTAATCAGTTTCAAGATAAACTTTTTTTTCTCTCTTTCACGAGAGGCAAATTGGCTATGGTTAAATGTTACATTTACATTAGCAGAGGACAGTTACATATTCTTCAAGGAAGTAAATAACACGGAAAATAAAATGTACGAGGAGAGGCAACTAAATGGATTATCTCCTTCAGTGTAAATGAACAAAGATTATTCTACGCTGTACATGTAAATTATTAGCAACAGATGTTGATTAATATCAATAACTTTTTCAATTTTTAACTATCTCGCTACTAACAATCTGGAGATAATGTCCTGTCCTGCACCACCGTCCTTTAAAAAATGCTGGAAAGATTTAAGGAATTAATGAAAAATTTTAATCTATTTTATTTGGGATCGCATGAAACCGCATCGAAGTTTGCAATAAAGTTCATTTGGGGGTTAAAAAAAAAGAAAAAGAGAA
Source organism: Typopeltis vanoorti (assembly GCF_054136105.1). Lineage (NCBI taxonomy): Eukaryota > Metazoa > Arthropoda > Arachnida > Uropygi > Thelyphonidae > Typopeltis > Typopeltis vanoorti. The sequence goes on along the minus strand of NC_143560.1, from coordinate 95,404,116 downwards.
GGTGTTGCCGAAATTGAAACCAAAAATAACGCATGGCATCTATATCAGAAAAGGCTGATATGTTTGTGTATTAAACTGAGTTTCATAATGCTAAAGTAATCGCTTACGATGAATATTAAAATAAATTATTCTTGTAAATCAAAAAACGCTAAGAGATATTTCCGTATTTTGAAAAAAAAGGCAACTAAAATTGATATCCTCAGACTTTCCACATTAATCCAATTATAATGGTTTTATATAAGTTCTGCCTTTTACATAACGCATAATTGTTTTTTCTTTTACATGAATTTTTCTTTTCTTTTTTTATCCCAACAGACCTGTGATTGTGCACTTTCTGCAGAACAGAATTCTAATAACTGAAGTCTGCTAAATCATCCAACAAAGTAGCATTTTTGGTTTTTGTACATTTTTGGTTTAAGTTATACAACGGCGAAGTTGTATAACTTAAACGAAGTTATACAACTTCGCCGTTGGCAATTTTTAATTTTTTTATACCTGTTAGAAAATAATAGGCAACTGCTTAATTTTTATTAATACACCGGTTAAGAGACACAGCTACTACACCATTAAACGTGAAATAAGAGAACGGTCATGTAATATTTGTATTAGGCAATAATAATTTCTGCGAAAATTCTCTTTCTTCTAACAACAAAATTTACATAATAATAACAATATGATCGAGTTTTCTGGTAGCAAGAGCTAGTATATTAATATTGCCGGACTAGTGGATTCAAATTCCACTGCGGGCATGGACTGCTTTAGGTGAGAGACAATTTCATTCCTCGATATGAGGCAGCCACTACTCAACGGAGAACTGAAGTTTATTGAAAAAGTTCCATGTTTTGCCTCTAGAATAGATTATTCCTAGTCCACAGAGAATGGCCTATTTATAGGTTTATGCATACAGCGTTTCGTAGAAGGGATTCAACTAATAAAAAATATGAAATGAACCTAACTTACGAACGAGATTTACAAACCAGAGAAAGGGAAAAGCATTTTCCCATGTTTTGCTTTCCTCTGAAAGTTTTAGATGATCGGAAGAGGAAATAATTTTAGAACTCTGCATGTTGATTTAAGTTGCTCTGATGTTCTATTCAGAACCTCAGGGTGACTTAAATCAATATGCAGGATTCTAAAATACGAATGAAAGATTTCGATTGCTCTTTTCTTTTGTATAATTATTCCTAACTTGAAAATTAATTATAGAAATTCATGCGAAACGAAATGGGATTGGCAGTTTTTCTGCTTATGCTTTTAATATGCCTTTACGCATTCACAACCTTTCAAGCATCCTTAGATTTTCTAATCGTTATTGCAGGATGTTGTAATTAGTGCTATGCGTATAGTTTTTGTATGTAAATTGCGTATGTTTTCATGGCCGGTTTTCAGGAAGAAAACACGAATTTCCAGAAGGAAAAAAACACTCAAACTCTGTATGTGACAGGCTACCTCATCTTCACTTGAAAATTCCTGACATAATAGTTCTTCGCTTCCTAGACGGGATTCGAAGGCGGGTCTTTTCAGCCGAAAGGCATACCGAAACTGACTGAGCTACGGAGACGCTGGAATGGCAGTTACGAATACGAAGGGTATTGAAAACTCGCTTTCTGTAGCATTGTTATTAGTATTTTTGAAAACCAAAATTTGCTTTTCTCTTGCATGACTTTATTATTATAATTTTTTAAATTTATTTTTATTTTCAAGATCAATTCTCATGAAACGGCAGAAAATTCAGTTAAAAGCGTGAACACATTGTCAAAAGACGCCAATGAACGTGGCCAGTGGGGAAACAAGGCGGAGTTCATCCTGTCTTGTATCGGACTCTCCGTCGGCATCGGAAACGTTTGGAGATTTCCATACTTGGCATATCAAAATGGAGGAGGTAAGCAGTTTATTCACTCTCCCCCCTTTTTTTTTTCTCTTTCCATTTAATGTATTTGGTTTTTATTTTGTTTTCTGTTCTTTTCTTGCTTCTTTCTCCCGCTATTCTGTCACGCGTCTTTCACCTATCTTTGATATTTACGTCATGAATAATTCATTGTAATACAGTTTTCAGAACACGATCTCATGACCACCTCATGCTTTATTCGTGTTTTTTTACGTATCCTGTAAGTTGCTGAAGTATTGCATCGGAACTGTACGTTGTTTTGAATGAATTCTTATATGTCACAGCCAGTGAATATTTTGGAGATGAGAAAGGAGTAGGCAAAATAATAATAATAATAATGAAAAAAATAAAGCCACATTGACACCATTTAAAAATCAACCGTCACTAGTCTTATGATAGATTTGCAAGTTACTATTTCTGAATTTGTAAATCTGGATTTTGGATAACTGTCGATTTCGAGCACAACGGGATCACATGGCAGCATTCAACAGGATAAAAGGCTGCGCTAAGCGAATTGTGTTTGAAGGAAGCTCTTTTTGTGAAGCAATCAAGTTTCAAACTTCGAGGGCTTGTAATGTCTCAAAGACATCATCTAGATGATTTCATGCGGGGAGGAATTATTGGAAAGCTTGAAGAAGGCCGCAGAATTACGGATAATGCCAGAGAGTTTGGAATTTCACATAACGTTCTACACAGGCTCTGGGCAGCGTTTCAAACCCATGGAATGTGTTCCACACGTTTGCTAAGAGGTCGCTCTCGTTCTACCGCGGAGCATGAAGACAGATTTTTGGTTATAACAGCGAAACGTAAATGATGGCAGGTCACCTTGCAAGTCGGCTCCATTCAAGCACAGTTACGCGGATATCCCGACAAACTGTGGCAAGACGTCTGCGACAAGTAGGCCTGTAGTCTGCATCCCTTTATCCACAGCTCGTTGTGGACCTTTTTAGTGGTGTTGCATCCGTAATAATTGGACAAGATACCAATGGACTAAAATGTACTCTTCATAGATGAGAGTCATTTTAGTCTTTCCTCCATTCTAGACGACGCTTGATTTGGTGTGAAAGTAGTACTGCTTATCGTGAAAATTTTCTTGAAAGGGATCATGGTGTGAGGAGGCATTATGCTTAATGGACGCACCGAGCTACAAGTACTGGAAAAAGGGACTATGACTGGTGAACGATACTGCAATGAAGTTCTTTAACATCATGTTCGATTGTTCGGGGTGCTGTAGGCGAAGAATTCATTTTCATGGATGACAATACCACACCACATCGTACACGAGCAGTGGAGGTACTTCAGGAGGTCGAGAATATTAATCGAATCGAATCAGCATGCTTCCCAAATCTCAACTTCATAGAACACGTTTAGGACGCGACAGGGTGACGCATTGGTGCTCGAAATTCCCTTCAGAAAACAAACAAGGCTTTATCCTTGCTCTGAAGGAGGAGTGGGCCAGTTTGCCCTCAAGAACTCCTGAATCACTTGGTGTAAAACATGATACGACGTTTTGAGAGCTGCATCGCAGTTCAGGTGGACATATTGCATACTGAAATGCTTTCTCAGCATAGTTTTCTGTAAGTGCTGTACATAATTCCTTAACTACATCCTTAAGAAAATTGTAACTTTTGCGAAAAACGCATTGCAGTTAATTTGTACGAAATTTATAAAACATTTTTTGTGTAATATAATTTATTAATATGCTGGCAATAAATTTATGTCCACATTTGGCTGTAGTCAAGAAAATTTTTTCATATACAGGTAAAAATGTAGTTCGTCCTTAGCTTTTGCCCAAAAGCTAAGGACGAACTAGTTAGGCGAACTAAGAGCGCTCTAGTTATGAGAGTGCAAATTTAGGCAAGTTGAGTTATAGGCTGTTAGTCTGCTGCTACGAACAATAACACTAAATGGATTTTTTTTCCGTAACGATTTTGGCGTTGTTTGAAAGTATATTTATAAATTTTAATTTAAAAAAGTTAAATTTCTTTATTCGCAAACCGTAAACATGATTTCCTGTAAACAGCGTATGAGGATACTGTTATGAGGCACACCAATCTTTGAGTGGGTCTGTCGATTTAAGAGGGAAGGGAAGGGATCGACGCGCTGAACAACCGTCTGTGTCAAGGAATGGCAAAACTGTATCGTCAGATAGCATAAGAGGATGAAACTCCACAGTATCATGTCACTCATCTAACAACGAAGGAAAAATGTTTAATTCTTCGCATTTTAATGAAATTCGAGGAAAAGATTTTAGAACATTCCAAAACCACATTTCAATAACAGTTTGCAACAAAGGCAGAAAATACAAAGTTTTAGGTATCTCCCACGAAAATGGACACCTTCTGAATTGAAGGAGATTCATCTTGGCATCCTGTCAGAGTCTATTCTTTATGCAGTCACATTAATCATGAGACTTTTGAACGGATCCTTGACACAATTCGACAGCCCATTTACCTTTTCTAAGTTCAGTGTATTTGTGAATTTGTTTTTTTTTATTTTTTTCTAAAAGCAATGGTGGAATTTCATTAGTAAATTCTGCCATCTGCATATGCGTAAATACTAAGTGATAATATACCAAAAAAACAATTAAGTAGGCAGTTAAATAGCATTAACGTATTATGTGGTCGCTTTAAGATAAAAATATAACATGTTCACGTTTTTTTTTTTTTTTTTTTTGTCGTTGTTGTTCTAGTAAACGCCTTTGGAGATACGTAAGGTGTCTTAATGTCTTAGATCACGTTATTACTCTTTACTAACGAGCGATAACATAGTAAGAAAGCTATCGAATGCACTGAATGATAAAGGTGAAATCACAGAACGTAGCTTGCTAACTACATTTCTTCATATAGCAGCATTTGAGATTCCGAAATATTCGACATTGCACAAAGTGAATCCTTTTCTTCAGAAGTCTATAAGCAGAACACATTTCGTGATCGTGGCCACAATAAATGTTGTGAAATGCCCGCTGATCATCAAGAAATATCCCCAGCAACACTGTTTTCTCAGAGCAAGTATATTTGAAAATCGGTGCATTTTTCTAAATGAAGAACGTTAGGACTAAAACCCCATGATCGAGTATGTTGGTGTAATTAGCAGAATTTGGTAGGCACTCGAGGTTCGGTAGGTGTATATTAACCTACCTTAATAGCTTAATTCCGCTGTTCTAATTGATTTTAGTTTCCTCGTGTCCTTATCTGTTAGCATGATTAATCTGCGGATTTTGCGCAATATTACATAAACTGTATAAAAAGGGAAGTGTGTGTAATTTGGTGTGATTTCAGCCCTTTATATTGCATGACGGTTCTCAACAGTGAAATCATTTGCTCAAGTATTCGCCACCACACAATACAGATGAACTCCAAAATAAAAACTGAAACAGGAAAAGGAATTTAAAAAAATGCTTGAAATTGAAGGAAATAAGGGGATGCTTTGCCATAAAATGCATATATCATGAGGTATTTAAAAATAAAAATAATATGGAACAGATTATGAAGATAGATTGAAAAATTGTGAACTGCAGACGCTAGTAAACAGGAGAAAGAAGGGTGATATGATTGAGACTTACAAACTTGGGGGTGAGGGCTAGATTTTTCTCTCAATGAGTGGTATGGATTGCCAGTAGAGGCGGTGAATGCAGGTGGTTTGAATGAATTCATGAACAGATATGGCAACTGATACGGGTAATACAGGGTGTTCGGGATAAATTTGACAGTTTCGTAAGGAAAAAGAAAATCTTCTTTGTATCTATTAAATTTAATGAATTGACAAAAAAGCATTACAGGCAGAGTTAATTACAATACTATCAACAAGATTTACTCAAAATAACCACCATTAGCATCGATCACAGCTTCAATTCTGCTTCGGAACCTCGAACAAGCTGATGCTACAGTCTCCCTGGGAAGGGCCGCAAAAACTGTTTTAATTTTATCCATTAACTGGGCTTTTGTATTACTGGAAGTGCGATTGGTGTCTTTCTCAACTGCGCCCCATACAAAATAATCCATGGGGTTAAGGTCTGGGGAGTTTGGAGGCCAAACATTTGGACTGGTGAAGTCGTAGAAATTTTCAGACAACCATTTTTGACTTTTCCCAGAGGTGTGGCAAGGGGCCGAATCCTGCTGCCATACATACGGCCTACCATTGGCTACCCTTGTTATCCAGGGCTTGACTACAGTTAGCAACTCCACGAACAAAGCCCGAATTCCAATGCCAGGGTTCTTCAACACCTGTTCCTGCAGATTTGCGAGGAATTCTGCTGTACGAACGCAATCAGATCGTCTGCTAGGGATCTTTCTTCTTGCTACATCCTCGTAGTCACCATTGCAAGTCTCTAGTTCATGCCTGATTGTTTTTACTGTATTCAGGGAGCATTGGGCAGCAGTCGTAATATCCTTATTTTGATGGCGGGCACGAATCATCATGATACAAGTTATTCTCTTCCATGATTCAGGTGGGTTCCAGCTATCCATCCTTTCTGACATCTTGTATATGAATGAAGAAGGGTCCAAACTTTTAAATGAAGAGAAGTGTGTGTTAATACATGTAACTTACGGAAAAATATAATTAATTATAAATATGTCAAATTTATCCCGAACACCCTGTATGTGGCTTCCCTCGATGAGCGCCCCACTCCCTGGAGGTCTCAGATAATAATAATAATAATAATAATAATAATAATAATAATAATAATTATTATTATTATTATTATTATTATTATTATTATATTTATTTATTTCACTGTACAGTTACAAATCTGCAAATACAAATCAAATCTTTAAGATTTTTCATCTTAAAATCATTAAAAGATTAGTAGGAATGGTATTAATTTCAGTTATCTTCTAGGTGCATTCCTGTTACCGTATTTTATTTTGCTAATTGTCGTTGGAAAACCCATGTATTTTATGGAGTTGGCTCTGGGACAGTTTTGTAGCCTGGGACCGATAAAAGTGTGGACATGCTTCCCTCTGGCGAAAGGTAAGAAAACTGTAAGAATTCACGCAATGAATACGCTGTACAAATAGAAATAATGAACCTAAAATGATTACTGTATTTTCAGAACTCACTTTTAAGCAGAGTGATAATTGGCGGGAAAGAAAGAAATATAAAAAAAAAAAAACGGAATGCAAGTAACATTATAAAGTTAATTCTTTTCTTCCCTTCCATCTCTTATTAATAGATAAATGTACGCGGGAGGAGCTGAAAAGTTCTGATAAACACCTACAACAACAATTATATTAAAGCAACTGACATAATCACAAGAAAGAACATAACTTAAAGCCCTCTAACCCCCATGTTTCATCAAATTGAAATAATTTGTTCTTTTTATTTTAGGATATATAAGAAGACATGTCAGAGGTTTTAAAGAAATTCGAAGACACAGAGGTGAGGGGCTGTCATCACGTGTTTTCCTACTACAAGAAAAGTCCGCAACAGAGATTCACCAAACTTTGTGCGAAACTTTAGGGGACTATGCCTCAGCATATCCAACAGTTGCCAGATGGGTGGCCAAGTTTAAAACTAGGCATCCTGAGACAACAGCATCTCCCGGTCAGGAAGACCTTCCACAGCGATCACACCTGAAAACATCGATGCAGTGCATGCCATGATCCTTGATGACAGACAAATACCAGCCAAAAACATTGCAAAGATTCTGGGGATATCCATGGGACGAGTTGAAGTCATTATCCACCGATATCTGGGCATGAAGAAGCTCTAAGAGAAGTGGGTCCCGAAATGTTTGAATGCTGACCAAAAGAGAGAACGCGTGCTGTCATCTCAAGGAATTTTGGGTCATTTTGAGAAATCAGGTGCACATGTTTTGGCTTGTATTGCGACCGTTAATGAAACATGGCTTCATCACTATGACCCATAGACCAAACAATAGTCAATGGAATGGAAACACAAAGCTTCTCCACGTCCAAGGAAATTCCGAACCAAAATTCAGCAAGGAAGGTTCTTGCTATTGTCTTTTGAGATATGGATGGTGTAATCCTTACCATGTACCTCAAAAAAAAAGTTGAAACTGTTACAGCAGCAGTATATTCAACCGCTCTGAAGGAAAATCGCAGCGGGAAACTGAGCAGAAGCGTGTTGCATTTGCAGGACAACGCACATGCTCACACTGCTCATGAAACCCAAAAGATAATACTGTACATAACTTGGGCTTTCAATGTCTGCCTCACCCACGTTATTCCCCCAGACCTGGCCCCACCTGACTATTTCGTATTCCCAAATTTAAAGAAACACTTAAAAGGAATACATTTTACCACAGATGAAGAAGTCATATCTACAGCTGAGGACTGGTTTGTGCAACAAGGGAAAGATTTTTTTCCAGAGGATTGCAACTGACGCAGCAGCGTTGTAACAAATGTCTAACACTTTGTGGGAATACGTAGAATCATGTGTAAGTTATATGGTTCTACCTCAATTTCTTCATGGTGATTATCGTAACTTTTCAGTACACCCTTGTATGTACTTTTGACAGCAGTGCTGTACGAGAAATCTAGTTTAATCTATTTTTGCAAATAGAATAATCACATTTAGAACACTTCTTGATGATCTTATATGCGACGAATTTATTTTGCATTGTTATTGCAATCATGAAATATCCTCCTTTTCATTTTAAATAAAATTATACAAATATGTTTAAAATTTCTGCAAAATATTTAACTCTAAAATTTGCAACATTTTACAATTAAATATTTATAACATATTTAATAAAGAATTAGGTAAAATCACGCAGAACGAAAGCAATCTGTTGATCAATCTACAAAAGACATCGATTGTTCAGCAGTGGCATAAGAGAAAATCGGGACATTCCTCGCAAGTAGTACGTCGTCCCCACCTTCATAGATAGCTATACAGCTGAAGAAGATGGATGACTTTTTTTATTATTAAATTATTTAATAGATATTTATATTTAGAAAACAATTAACACATTGTAGTCATAAACATATTTTCTTATTGCAAACAATATTACTTATGATCAAATAATAGACGCGATGAAATACAAATTACAGTAATCGAATAAGTTTCTTACAGCAACACTTATGCAATACTTTTTTTATTCTTATATGCTCTCTAATTTTGGACTCTTTCATTACGACACCGCACACTAGCTTCCCAATTCTTTCAATATAAACCATAATTGGAAGTCTTTAGATAACCTACTTTCAGAAATGAGTTATCTATAAATGTAGATCTATTTACTGGCTTTGTATATTCAGATAACTTATTTTCGAGCAGAAATAGAAGCGTTTACATTTGGTTTTTCTGATTTTTACACCTCGACACTCCTCTGTAAGAAAGAGGGTATATATAACAGCTTACTATCACACGGTTCATTTATGCCTACGTTTTTAGGGGCAAATATGATGGGAGTAGAAAACTCCTGTCAACTGGTTTTCTTGATATTACGGTTCTACGGTATTTTTTTTTTTTATTATTATTAATCTGGGAGTTAAAAACCCAAATTTCTTCTGTGAGAAACGAGCTGTATCATAATACAGATAATTGTTTTCATATGCTTTCGAAAAGCGATCTCAAGGGGGTGGGGTTATAGTTATGAACAGATATTTTCAAAAAATAAAGATGCTAATGTGATGCCATGTGGCTAAAATCATATTATTTGGTGCCTACTTTTCAGATATACGAATGCCAGTTATCTCAAACTCCAATTAAGGTAAGATAACTGGCCGTTTGCAATATTTTATTATCTTTCAAGCGGTCAACGGATGTAATTTAAACAAATGAACATCAACACAATTAAGCATTAATAGTTACATATACCGATTTATATTCTTCGCTTGCTACAATCAAGATTTAAGTATATCATAATGTGTTACCCCTGAATCATCATCTAAACCAAAACCTTCCTATCAGTCTCTGGGAGCAGCTAATAGAGAACATGCCTCTTGGGTGGAAAGATCTTATTTTGAGTTCGTCAAGAATGAAGTGAAAATATTTCTGATCTTTTCAGTTAAGGATGAGCTTATCGTTCTCAGAAGGTGGATGGCTTCTCTGATATTCTGCAGAATTTCATTATTTTATAGTTGATACTGTTCTGCTCATGCCAATATGTTGTAAGAATATTATTTTTGACGACTTTAACTTGATGACAATTGAACTAATTTTTCTGCAGGTGTCGGCTTTGCTATGGTTGTACTGTGTCTTATTGTTGGGATATACTATAATGTAATTATGATGTACACCTTCTACTTCATCGTGCAGTCCTTCCGGGCTGTAGTTCCTTGGAAGGAATGTTTCTCTTGGTGGGGTGCCGATGACAACTGCTATGTGAGGGATACAAACGAGGTGTGTATATACGTACAGACTCATTCGAAATTATTCACTTTCCTGATAGATGAAAAAAATACGAATTAAAATAATCATCTTCTTTCATCTCTGTAGACACTTTGTGTGAAGACCATCGAGAATCTTATTAAGAAATACAGCAACGGCAGCCATCTAGATTTCGATGATGTTTCAGTGGTCCAAGTGACAACGCGGCAGGCCAATGTATCCGTTCCAGCAAACATCTACTATAGTTCATTATCCAATTGTACCAATGCTACACAAACGGCCTCCGAACAGTTCTGGGAGTAAGTTAAACATTTTACACTGTCTATATGATTAACTTTTAAATTTCGTTTTGATTTCATTCGATCTGATATCAGTCTTTGTAATAATAATAATAATAATAAAAAGATTTTTAATTGTTTGTAAAGGAGACGTTTGTAAAAATATTATGTACTTTTATACGTAAACTTTATACAATTTTATTTTAATACTAAACTTTATAAAAATAATAAATACAGTGGTAATTCTAAAATAATGCAGTGTGTTTAAATAAATAAATTCTTTATGGACGTGGATTATTTTTCGTACAGGATAATCAGTACGCAAACAATCATTTCAGCTGGTTATTGCGTTTATATAGCTTGATGTTATATTGATATGCAACATTTATCCAGAGACATAACTACAATAATGCGAAATCCTATAATGGAGGGAATTAAATAGGTCCAAGAGCTTTCGTAGCTCAGCTGGTTACGAAGGAATACTTTGGTCGGAAGGGGCCGGATTCGAATCCCGTCATGACGCGAAGAATCTTTATCAGAGTTTATCAATTAAAGACGAGTTAGCAGGTCTCATAGGGAAGTAGAGGGTTTTTTCTCCCGGAAACTTGTGTTTTTCGTCCTTTAAAACAGCCAAATCTGTCCCGTGAACACACATATATCTACAGACGTAAAATGCTCTCAGGGGGTTGAATTCTGAAACGGAATTCATCGAAATTCATCAAAACCCAACATCTTTATCATTCTAAAAGCAGCAGTTTTATAGTTTAGCCCAGGCATGTCAAACACGCGGGCCGCATGAGGCTCGCCAAACTTTGTAACCAATATGGTTATTTAACTTTTGACAACACCGAATTAAATAAACATATTTAAAAAAATTAACATTTCCATTTAAGATTATTTTATACGCCAAACTACTCTGCAATTTCTAAAGGAAATAATGTTCTATTTATCATTTCGAAAAATCTTGTTACAGAACTGCATAAATATCGAATTTTAACGAGCAAGTCTACGTACGCGGCTACATCCGCTGACCACAGCAATCGGAGGCTAGCCGTTAGCAATTTTCAAGTCGTAAGAAAGTGTAGTGTTTTCTTTATAATTAATAAAGAATTTATAAAAAATAATGTCCAAACCTTCAACCAATATGAGTAAAAAAAAAAAAAAGCATTAATTGAAGAAGAACATAGTAGTTTTGAAGAAAAATGGGAGTTACAATATTTTTGTATTCAAGAAAAAAATTATGCCTGATATGTAGAAACTCTATTGCAGTTTGTAAAGAATATAATATTATTAAAAGGCATTACGATACAAATCATAAAGAAAACTATGACAAATATGTTGCAAAACTTCGTGAAGATAAATTGTCAGAATTAAAGTTGACACTTCAAAATCAACAAAATGTATTTACTAAACCAATTGAAGATAATAGAGCTACGGTAAAAACCAGTTATTTGTTATCACATTTAATTGCAATCAAGTCGAAACCATTCACTGAAGGGGAATTTATTCGAGAATGTATTATTAAAGGAGTTGAAGTGTTGTGTCCTGATCAATTAAAGAAATTTAAAAATATAAGCTTATCTAGAAATACCATTGCTAGCAGAATTGATGATAATATAGACGGGAACTTAAGGAATCAACTAAAATCAATAATTCCAACATTTCAGGCATATTCCCTTGCAATTGACGAAAGTACAGATGTACGCGATATCGCTCAGCTGGCTGTTTTTATTCGTGGATGTGATATGAACTTAAAAGTAAGTGAAGAACTTCTAGAAATTATTCCCATGCACGATACACTGGAGTTGATATTTTTGATATCCTTATGGAAGTTTTGAATGAATACAATTTACCGTTAAAAAAAGCTAGTTTGTCTTGCAACTGACGGTGCTCCTGCCATCACTGGTGTTGTTAAGGAGTTACAAATTTAAAAGATGCAAAGAACAAGGGAATAATCATTTTCAACATTTTAATTGTATTATTCATCAGCAAACACTATGCTCTAAAGTTTTAAATATTGAACATGTCCTAAAAATGTCAGTAAAATTGTAAATTATATTCGTGCACGTGGGCTTAATCATCGCCAATTTAGTAACTTTCTAAAAGATATAGAAAGTGAATATAGCGATCTACCTTATTATACAGAAATTCGATGGCGTCCCAGTCGTGAAGTTTTAAAGCGATTCTTCGAATTGCTGGAAAAAATTACCATTTTTTTTAGAATCAAAAAATGATGAATGTGAAATATTAAAAAATGATCAATGGATAAAGGACCTGACTTTTTCAGTTAACATTACAAGTCACCTTAGTCAACTTAATCTTAAGCTACAAGGCAAACATCAAGTAGTTAACATGGTATTTGACAATATTAACATTTGCAAACAGAAATTATTATATTTGGCAAAAACAAATTCAAAAAAAAAAATTATCCCATTTTGAATGTTGTCAATCATTATTACAAAACTCGCCGAAATTGAATATTTCAGAATATGCCAATCAAATGAAGTTATTAGAAAATGAATTCGAAAGAAGATTTTTAGAAACCAGTTTCACGTATTTACTTCTCCTCTATCGATTGATGTTGAAACTGTTGATGACAATTTACAGTTGGAATTAATTGAAATTCAGTGTGATTCTGTATTGAAGCAAAAATATATGGATGTTGGAATTCCAAAGTTCTATAATTATTTATCAGTCAATCGATACCCCAATGTGTTATGCGCAATTAAGCGTATTTTATCTATGTTCGGTAGCACATATTTATGCGAACAACTATTTTCGACTTTAAAGAATAATAAAACTGCGGAAAGATCAAGATTAACAGACCAGCATGTGCAAACAATCTTGAAAATAACTACAGCTCAACAAATTCAACCAAATTTTGAAGATTTCGTTAATGGAAAACGTTGTCAAGTTTCTTCAAAAAATGATATGTATAATTTTATTTAAATATGTAAACTTTATATTTTAAATGCATTTTTGTAACACAGTTGTATTTTGTACTTATATGCTCTAATGTTAATATTAAAAAATCTGTTTCTTCTTTATTTCGAGATTTTTTTCTGTTGCGGCCGCGGCTTGATGTATAATTCTTAATTTGGCCCTTGGAGGCAAACGCGTTTGACATGCCTGGTTTAGCCTATTGCAATCTACCCAATGGAAACAAAAATATGTTACAATTAAAATGAGTTTTTATCAAGCATTAAATATTCGGCATTCCACACTCAAGAAGAGGGTCTCTTATTACAGAAAAGAAAATTCTAATAAAATGTTTAACTCATTTTATTCACAACCGAATTCGAGAACCACTCTTTTTTTATAACCAAACACGCAAAAACTTAAGCGTATTAACTTTTTATGAAAATTAAATGCAAATTACAAAAAAAACATTTGAACTGGTTTGTTAATATCTTTTTATTTTATTTATTTTTTAGACGTTATGTGTTGTCCGTTACTTCTAGCATAGATGACTTAGGAGGATTAAAGTGGGATCTTGTAGGCAGTCTATTCGCTTGCTGGGTTATTGTGTTTCTTGGTCTGATGAAAGGTATTAAGACATCTGGTAAGGTAAGAAATACCAAAAGAAATACTTTTATCTCATCATCTTCCATGAACGTATTAGGGTCAAAGGTGTTTTTAAACCTAATTTTAGTAATGGTAGCCTGGTTAATCTCATTTCCATAGTCTACCATGTTTGACAATGCATTTATTATTCTGGCCCGTTTGTCTGCTTTCTGTGGAAGAAAAACCCCTCTATTTCTGTATGAGGCTGCTAGCTCAATTTCAGGCTGTAAAGTCTGCTTTCAAATATTCCTCGAACGAGCATTTTCCATCAAAGATTAATTTTTTCATCAAAGATTTGTGATGAATTTTAATACCAAGTAGCATTGATAAAACTTTTATCCTCGTTTAAAGATTTATTGCATAATCCTAAAGGAAAGAGTAGTAGATGTAGAAAGAGTTTATTTCAGTAATAATGGAACATCCATCTCCTTGCTATCTGAAGTTCTACTGGAGCACTTGCTTGCCTATTAACATATCCAGTCCTGCTCACACACATATTTCCAACACGTCTAACTTCGTAACCGTTAAAATCTGGGTCCATGTGGCATTTATGACTGCGGATGGTCTTCAGAATAAGACCTTGGAGTACTGTCAAAAATAGCAGAGATACCCATCTGTGCTATTTTTGCCATCATATCCATCACTTAAGATATTAAGTGATGGATATGACGCGAGGTTCGCAATGAATGATTGACAATGATAATGATTGATTAGAAGTGATTATCTCGATGCGGATAGACGTGTTTTATTTATTGTGCTTGAAAACCCACACTTTTTTAGGCTGTACTACACAATTTACGGAGGTATTCCGTGAATCTTGCATTGCACTGGCTCTAACTCTGTCCGAATTCCTACTATCTCCCCCTATACACGAAATGTGTATGAGGTCAATGGCCGCGTAGGCCCCCACCCGCAATTGATGACCAGTGGTGGATGTATGGTTTTCGGGAGGTAGGAAATCCGAGCTGAGCCAAGCAGTTTTAAGGTCTCTCCCCACAACACTACAACACAACACGGCTTCTCGATCTTTGCTAGCTGACTATTCCAATCAACAGGATTGTGCTGGCAAGTCCTTAGGCCTGCAGGAATATAATTGTAGGCTCACCGTCCTACTTAATTACCAAGTCTTCACAGCCCTCAAATAACTCCAGGAGACGCCCCATTGGCATCGAGGGCATCAAGGAACAGATCCGGACTCTAAACAAGGAGGAGACACTAGATGTGCTAAAGTTCATCATGACAAAGTTTGAGACTGACTGGCCGGGTTATTTAAACCTGTACGCCCAAACAAATGATCCAGAAGGAGAGGATGAGGAATCTCAAGGGGAATTCATTACAGTTCAGCCACCTAACCTCCCCCCCCGCCATAACAACTCACAAGGGGAGCATTCAAACAAACGGCGAAGAACAACAGAAGATCTTATGGAGGAGGACTAACCCACACAGAACGTTCCGAAAAATTCGGAGAAGGTTCCCCCCCCCCCCAGTCATATTACCGGATAAGGAGAAATGGATTTCTGTCACATCAGCCTTCAGGGAGTACAACATCACATACTCCTGGGCAAAAAACTCAGATGTGGGAGTCAAAATCCAGCCATCTACTGTCACTGACTAGAGGCAGATGACAAGGCTAATGGACAACAGCAATCTTCCCTACCATACCTTTGCTTTGCCAAGCGAAAAGACCCTAAAGATGGTGATACGCGGTGTCACAGAAGGAATCACCCTAGAAGAAATCTCCGCTGATCTAAGCAACCAGAGCCTGACCCCAATCAAAGTGAACAGGATGCTCAGGTCTGACAAAATGCCAATGCCTTTAGTAGTTATGGAGATTGATAACACTCCGAAGAAGATATAGGAACTGACTGTTATTTGTGGCCTCAGAATTACCACGGAACCTCTAAGAAAGAGAGCGTCAGTAGGACAGTGCCACAGATGTCAGCGGTTTGGGCATGCCCAAAAACTATGCCAGGCCAACTTCAGGTGCTTAAAATGCGGCGAAGGCCACCAGATCGTCACATGCACCAAACCAAGATCTACGCCGGCTAAGTGCGCAAACTGCGGAGGTCCCCGTCCCGCCAACTATAAAGTGTGCGTAGCACACCCAAAGAACCACGGTTAAGCAAAAGCCGCCCATCCACCGCCCAGCAGTGACACTCCGGGCAACCGTGCAGATCGCCATCCAGTCCAATCAACATCCACTTTGACAAATCAGGAGGGAAAACAACCTGAAACTAGGACCAAAATATACGCCATGACTGCACGAGCCAAGGATACTTCCTCCAACGAAATTACAAGCTCCAACCTAACATCAGTACTAACTGCCTCACTAGCAACCATGCTTCAGGAATTCAACAAAATAAATCCTACACCATACTCCACGGAGAAATTCCGCATGAATTCCTGAAATTCATGTGTAAAAAGTCGTCCTTACAAGGCTTCAATCAGCAATAGATAAATTAGGTATTATTCAAAATGAACAGTTCGGATTCAAAAAAAAAAAAAAACTATAGCACTGCACAACAAATACACCGACTGGTCGAATATATCACAAAAGGTTTCAACTGGAATCTCCACACAGCTGCGGTCTTTATAGATGCTGCGAAGGCTTTGATAAGGTGTGGCATCAGGGTCTTCTGTACAAACTCATCAAATTCAATATACCAATCAATTTAATAAAAATAATTGACACATACCTCAAAGACAGATACATGCAGGTCAAAATAAATGAAACTGTATCAACCAGACGCAAGATCCTAGCAGGTGTGCCGCAGGGCTCCCCCCCTGCTAATTTCAACAATCACAGCATTATATGCAGATGATACTGCTTTATTAGCTAGATCTCTCAGCCCCAAACTGGCAATTAAAAGACTCTAAAGCAGTAGTCATACACTGGAGAAGTGGCTGATGGACTGGAGGATCCAAGCAAACCCCAGAAGAGTTCAGCCATACTGTTCTCCAAAAAGAAGGTCCAGACCAAGGAGGACATACACCTGCTAGGAGTCAAGATTCCATGGCAAACTGAAGTCAAATATCTCGGCGTGATGCTTGACAAAAAAAACTCCAATTCACCAGTCATATAAAACACATAAGTTCGAAGACATCCAAAGTAACCGCGCAACTCTACCCTATGATCAACAGAAGAAGCAAACTGGATACTCGGAACAACATACTCATATACAGGATGGTAATACGCCCAGTCATCACTTACGCATCTCCTGCATGGAGCCATACCTCAGATACAAACATTCAAAAACTACAAAGAATACAGAATAAATGCCTGAGAATGATTCTGGACGCCCCATGGTTCATTGCCAGAGAAGTCAATATTCCCTCACATCCTCCTTCATGATCTAGCAGAAAAGTTCTTCACCAAGACAAGTAATCATCTAAACCCGCTGATCAAGCAAGCTTCAGACTACAATGAAGCAGAATTGTACAAATACAAAAGACCCAAGTCAATTCTATGCTCAGCTGAATACAACTATTCTCACTGCCCTTCCAGGGCGAGCTTAAAGCTCAATAACTCTCCACTCAAAGAACTTCCCTCTCAGACAAAAGAGAATATGAAAAGCATATATGCTTCACCCATCAAACCAGTAGCATTCTGCGAGGTTTACAATACCATAGGTTCCTAAAGGAATATATAACATCGCGTTTTGCCTTGAATGTTCTCTATTCCCGAAAGTGCTAATTTTTGTAAAGAAATTTAAATTGTGATTTTTTTTTTCTGACAAGAAATGCGCTAACATTAAACACAGATAAATTAGTGAATTTTCCCTATTAATATTTATACATTTCTTTAGTGCGGATAAATCCATTTTTCATTATGTTAACAGCTATAATTTTATAGCATGTTAACTAAACAGTATCAAAAAAGACTAGTTTTTAGTTACCGTATATTATTACGCTAATAAATTAATAATTTCAGTTCTAAATATTATTTGAAAATAAGTGTAACATTTCATATAAATGTTAAATAATTATTGAAACAAAATGCAATAGTGGAAGTTTACTTTAGCATAGTGACTATAAAAATACTTTTTACCTGAACTGTTTCTTTTTATGCCTCCGAGTCTTCTGACATGTCAAAGAGGGCACCATTAATAGCTTCTCTGACGTCATTATCCACTTAAAAAATGCCTATAACAGAAAGTGATATAATCCTCGATAAATATTGAAAGGGAAACATAAACTAGAACGGCCAGCTAACAGCTAGAATATAAAAGAAATTTAAATAAACTTGCTATTATATTGCTAACGAATAGTGGAAGGCGTTTCTGCGTCTTGTGCACTTCAAATTATAACTGAAGTCATTCATATTTTGTCTTCTGCAAAATTCAATCTTTAAATCCAAAATAAACATAAACTTTTATATTTAAATAATTACCGAAAGAAATTATATATGCATTAATCTATAGGAAATCTTATAATTAATAAGGTTAATTTTTTGAGGTAAAGAGAAATCTATTCATATAAGGGAACTATTTTCTCTAGGTCGATTATAATTTGGTGAAGGTAATAAAAAAATGGAATATTAAGCGCTTTTGTTATGACTTACAAATGATTTTAAAATTGAACCCTACATAAAACATAAACATGCACAATTTTAGTTTCACTATAATGATTTAAAAATATTGAGGAACTTATTCGGAAGCGTTATATTTTCTAAACTAGATTACCTGTAAAGAAATAAAGCACGTATTTCAATCACTACGTTAAACTAACGATTGTGCTGTCAACTATTGTTATAGATGCGCACGCATCGTTTCTTGCACTTAAAAACTAAGCCTTTTTTCATTCCAGGTTGTTTATTTCACGGCAACATTTCCTTACGTCATTTTGATTATTCTGCTTGGATATGGAGCGTCGTTAGATGGAGCTGTAGATGGTATCAAGTATTTCTTCATTCCATCTTGGGAAAGATTATTAGATATAAAGGTAATAGTCATAGCAACAGTTGCGATATATTATTATTATTATTTGACACCTCCAGGGAGTCTAAAGACTCATCGAACGATTGTTCCCCTTCCAACTACTAATAGCGCTCAAACTTACTTAACTGAGCCATTAGTAGCAGAGGCTCTACCAATCGACCAACCTTCTAAAAATCATTACCTGTTAACTGTAATAGAAAATATTTTAAATTTCGTAACGGTGTGGACTGAAACAGAAATTCTTATGGTGTTCTTATTAATTTTGTAATTATTACATAAAACATAAATAAACAATTTCGTCTTTATGACCTTAGTTTAATGAATCAGTATGATAGATGTTACTGGCAGAAGAGATTTTCCGTGAGTCTGTGGACTCTTGTAATTTATGTATACTTATTTCACATGTAATATAATATGATGCATACTTTTATATATGTAACTGTTAATGACATAAATCCCCCCCCCTCTCTCCCTCGATGATTCTTTGACTCCAGGAGAGTTAATATAATAATATTTTTAATAATATTCTAGCGTTTTTTCATCAAATACACCTTGGACTTTTGGAGCAGTTTTCAAGATTAAAATTTCAGTAATATGTCATATTAATCTTATGCGTAATCATATACCCGTTGTTGTTGTTGTTCAGTATGCCTGACATGAACAGTAACTGGACCTAGCACGTTGGCCGCTATAAGCACAGGTAAACTTCATTAACAATGAGAGTGATCTAAGTACTATCAAGGTACGCAGACACCACTTCACTTTTATCAAGAATAGAAGACTGTAATAATAAAAACAAGTCGAAATAATTACAAAAGTTTTCCCGCTCCGCAATAAGAATTCTATTATTTAAAAGAAACCTAATTAATGAACAGTTACGATAAATCGTTGATATTTTTGTCCACCACTTAAACCAGCAACGACATTGAAGGGCGTCACAGAATGCCCAAATCACATTTCCCAACATCAAAAGTTTTTAACAAGAATTACAGTCTATCTTAAACAAGAATGGAGGGTCTCCATATTTTAACTTTGATTAACTTGATGAACTTTAAAGGATTAGTCTGTATGACGTTTCGAAATACAATATTATTAATTGCTTCAGTTAAATAAAAATTTATATGGAAAAATAAACTCTTATACGTTAATCACTAGATTCTCAAATACTTTCTCTTTTATTCGCATAACATTTTGATAATTATTCCTTCCACAGCCTATATACATCAATAAAAGGAAACAAAAATTATTGACGACTTGTGCGGTTAATAAAAAGAATACGAAGTAAATGGGACAATTAAATATATTTTTCATTTTATGTGAAAATGGGAGATCAAACATCCACTTCAGACTAATATTGAAATTGGGAGCTATATTTCGCTTGGCACACCTATTATTTATGAGAATCCGTTCTAAAGAAAAATCGAATCCACGATGAGAATAAAGGAGTGACACACATAGTTACTACGAGTCGCAGACAGACAGTAAATACCCCACAACGTTTACACTTCTTCTTGTTTAAACTTTAAATCTTTTAAACAGTGCTCAAAAATCAGGTGTTCGTAGTATCCAAAACGATTTTTAATGTAATTCCTATATAGACTACATATCAGGCTACAGTCATGGTCAGTACTGTAGTTCAGAAAAATCACAATTGGATAAAGATGCTACTGTTCCATTGTAACATTATATTCCTGAACAAATGGTGTACATGTTCGAATCTTAACGAGATTGACATTCGAAAACGTACGCCATTTGGTCCAAAAAAAATCATTTGTTCAGGAATATAATGGTCTTGTTCTGATATGTGCCGCACACGTTTTCGATATGCCATTTGTTTCTATGGAAACAAATGAATGAGGATTGTATGTTGGTACACGATCATTGTTCGAAGCGAACTATGGATGTACCAACGCATAATGCTCGTGAGATTATGGTAGTGATTTCACTTTCCAGTGGTTTCTTCTCCGTCGATGACACTTCGCCTCAGATAAACTCCATTCAATGGCTTGTGTATATTTGTTCCTCTCTTGGCAAACGCCAAATATATTTGGCGAATTGTTGATATCTTTGAGGGACTGCTAACTAAATTTCTCTAAATATCTAAACATCAAAATTCAAGTCCTCAGTATGCAAAAAATGTTGCATGTATTATGTATTACTATGCTTACTCCACTGATGTGTTTAATTAATCTTAAATGGATATCACTTTCTTTGATGAATAAAAGTCATTCGATTATTTTTTTATTCTAACTTATCTATATAATCATCACCATCATCATTTATTTATAATTTTACAATTATAAATAGCGAAACCAATCAAAACAAATAAGTACTCTGTGTACACTTAGATAGGACTTGGAGGTTATGACGTGAAGGAAAACCAGGCTTCTCTGTCATATGCTAATTGACGGATCTCTGATCCAGAGAGTTGGGAGAAAACGGGGAGAATATTGCTGATGTATTTCCAACATGGTGTTCGGGAATCTGCCTCTTTTTCTTTTTCCATCTGTAGGGGCGTAGAGGACCAGTTCATCAAAGGGTACAGAGGGTGGATGTCTAAGTTCGTGGCCGAGCCATTTTATTTGGTTTCTTTGAACAGTGCTGACTAGAGGATCTTGCTGGGTTTCATCTAATATAGTAGAGTTGGGAATGTGTTCTTCCCAGGAGTAATCCAGGATATTTCTTAGACAAGTAGTTCCAAAGCTATTTATAATATTAGTCTCTGCTTTTGTTGAGATGTTCCAGGTCTGGTAGCCGTACAGAAAGATAAACTGGCTGGTGCACTTGTAAAGACGAATCTTCGTCTCCTTTGAGATGAGGTTCGACTTCCATACTTTATTAAGACTTCCTCGGAACTGCAGAATATGTCTATATAATGCTGGCTTTAAAAAAATAAGATTAAGTTCCTCTCTTTTAAGAATATTTAATAAGTGGTTAGCAAAAATTTAAAAAAATCCATTTTTAATAGATTATGTAATTAATGGTACTTTTCTATTTCTGTTATGTACAGGTATGGCGTTTTGCTGCTGAGCAACTGCTATATTCCCTGAGCATTGGTTGGGGTTGTTTGTTAACATATGCCAGCTACATGGATTTTCACAATAAAATATACAGGTAAGCAGGTGCTGTTGTTGTTGACTGTCTTGGTGATTCATCTCAACATCAAAGCAGTAAGATTTTTATACGTTTAAGGGTGGAGGAGATAAGGATACATTTGCATCGGTCAACCAACTCTATCAAAAAAAAAAAAAAAACAGACATAGTGACGTTTCAGACATACTGATTTGAAATAATTAAATCAGCTAACGCCTTTTTATTCCCGTATACGGGAGTAGGCGAGGCCATTTAGCCCTATCTAACTTTTTGGAGACTGAGTGGGCAGTTCAATCTCCACTGGTACCCAATCAGAGATAGCTGGCCCAACGCTATCACTAATTAAGCGGTACACAGTGAAGAGAGACGGCTCAAATGTGCCGCCATCTCGTGGTCCCTAACCCTAACACAATATATTTAATGTCTGAAATAATGTGGGTTCTACGGTCGATTTTCTTGAGTTCACGGGACGAAAAACCCGAGTTTCCGGGAGGAAAAACCTGCTTGCCCGTGCCAGAGATCGACTAACTCGGGAACCTCGAAAAAAGGCTTAGAAAAATTTACTCTAGTTGCCGACTAGACTCGAAACCAAGTCTTCCTTCGTGCGGCCAAGCGCCAAAGATCTACAACGCTCAACTCCGGTCGCAGCGCTCTGCACGTGAATTCGTCTGAGCAAGCGGCTTCCGGAGATGCATTTCTAATCAACGAGTTTGCTGCCTCTCCGACCGAGCGCCAAGATTTCTAACGAGTCGAAGCCGATGTCCGTGCGGATGCACGGGATGGGGTCGAGGCGAACCGCTCCTCAGAACGAGGCCTAAATAATTACGATTGTTTCAAATTTCTTATTATGATAAAATAATAACATTTTGCGTCTCTTAGTGATTTAAAAGGGCGCTTTGGAAGTTTCTTCTCTCCTCGCTCCCGATTCGTCGATCGAGTAAATAATTTTTTTCAGCATATCTAATTCAATTATTTAAATCTCATATATCGTTGGCAATTTAAATCATCTGTATTTTAGCGATTCCTTTGTTAATGTTTTGTTAACTCTCGTAAGAATAACTCTTCATCCTCGTGTTTTTGATATATTATAGTAAAGAAAACGTTCGCAATTAAAGAAGAACAAACCTTTCAGTTGACGTGTGAGCAACTTTGTTTCTATATAAGATGACACTTAGTATGTTATAATATTTTTGTCTTTTTGTCACAATCAAGGCCAATAAAAA
Source organism: Typopeltis vanoorti (assembly GCF_054136105.1). Classification (NCBI taxonomy): domain Eukaryota; kingdom Metazoa; phylum Arthropoda; class Arachnida; order Uropygi; family Thelyphonidae; genus Typopeltis; species Typopeltis vanoorti. Next base: position 95,380,832 of record NC_143560.1, on the reverse strand, counting down.
TTAATGGGAACCTATGCCATATTTCAGAGATGCCATGTACATCAGTTTTCTGGACTTCATGACAAGTCTTCTGGCCGGAACTGTCATTTTTTCTATCCTTGGCAATATGGCTAAAGAAATGGACGTAGACATCAGTGAAGTGGTGAAAGGAGGTAAGTATTTCATAATTTGCGGATTATGAATCTCGCGCGGACATGGATGTTTGTGATTGTCTTTCAGCGGAAGATAAAGTTTATCGCCCGAAGTGAGATCACCGCCTTTATGTAAAAAATACAAAAACGTATATAAATTAATGAAGATAGTAAAGGTCAATATCCAGCACAAGGTATTACAGGTTTATACTCTTTCAGAGGGAGGAGCCATATAAAAAAAAAAAATAATAAGTTGAAGTTATTCCGTGATCTTATTCCACTACCCATTTTAAAACTTACACTGAGTTGATAGTGGCAAATACAAGCTGTCTTTAAAATTTCGGAAAAATTTGCATAAAAAGTATATTTTCTAATAATTTAAATTTTAACCTAGCGATAGATGTATAAAGTTATTCTATTCACTTTAACGCTTCAGTTCTTCAGTACGATAACTATTCATTCTACTAATGATTTTTAAGATGTCGAGGCGAGAGTACGAAAGCAAGTGCCGCCATCTCATGATCCTCATCCTAACACTTACATAGCTGTATGAAATAATGCAAGTTTTTCGATCGATTTTCTGGAGTTGTGGGATTAAAAACCTGTTTTCTGGGAGGATAAAAAACCTTAGATACCTGCATCAAAGAACTGAACCCGACTAAAGAATCAAGGTCTAGTTAAAGTACCTCTTGTCGGAAACTACAATCGAACCTACCGATCTTTCTTCTGATGGTCAGGCAATAATAATAATAATATACATTTCACCCTTATTTTATTAAAGGAGTAGTTTCTGCTAAATAACTGATAATATATTTGAATGCCAGATGTCAATAATATTTTGCTCATACTGAATGATCGGTCTTAGGTTTAAAAACTGATAATTCAATAAAATGTATTCTGCATTCTTTTCCATCAGTATTAGAACTAATTGAAATTAAGAACATGAGATGGTATACTTATTTGTCGTATTCTCGTAGCTTTTCTCTTGGTGACTCGTCAAACAATACGCTCAATAGCCACGATGGTTAACAGTGGAGATTGGACAAACTATCTTTTCAAAACAGAGCTAAGACACAGTTATTGACTGTTTCCCCTTAGAGAATGAAAGGCATGAAAAGATTTATTTATTTCGTTTAGTTGCTTTTATCTCAGTACTTTGAAATAGGTTACGTCAGGTTAAAAAAGAAAAGTATGAAAAATCATTACGAAACAAAAAAAAATATTAATACCGAAGATAGTTATAATGTAGATTCATTTTTCAATGTCATGTAACGCAAGCTGTTTCTCTCATTTTCTTTGTTTTTTTAGGACAAGGACTAGCATTTGTTGCTTATCCTGAAGCAATTGCTCGATTGTGGGTTCCGCAACTATGGTCTGTTCTCTTCTTCTTCATGTTGTTTCTACTGGCCATTGACAGTGAGGTAAAAGTTAAAACAATAGAACTTCTTTTTAATTATGTTTTCAAGTACAGGTAGTTTGTGACTTACCTGGATGTTTTCTAAGAAACAAGTCGTCAAATGAAAGTGGGATTTTCCGTAGCCAAAGTTTCGCAATGAATACAAGGCTAAAATTTGAAAGTGAAACAATATTACTAAAGAACAACGTATCTAAGCGCAGTCACATACCAGCACAAGCACAATAATTACAGCACGATAATAATTAGGATCTGTAATATTCGAAAATTTGGACCCGACAAAGTATGGAGTATAATAATAATAATTGAATATATTATATTCTGTTATTATATTTCAAGTATTGTCGGTTGTATAAATCTATACATCAATACTTGAGAGAGATATAGATTTAAAAATTTTTTTTTTATTAATTCTATATTTTTATATAATCCGCCTAAAACACTGCTCTGAGGACCAAAAATGGAACTTCTCCAAGCCCACTTCAGGCCTCCAATAAGCCAGGCAGTGGGTTCACACCGATCAATGAAATTCACCTCCCACCTGAAGACAATCACAAACATCGACACAGGTTTCGAACTCACAGTCTGCTGGTTGAAGAGCGGATGCGCTAATCACTCAGCCATGCAGACCCGCAATTATAATGCTGGTTCTAAATAATATCCTCGAAGCTACTTTGTTAGTTTTTTAAAGATACTTTTGTAATTAGATGACGATTTATTATCGGTTAATCGTATTGCATTATGCAGTTTGCAGGATGTCGCATCGATTTGTAATTTCCGTATAAAGAGTCTACAAGATCTGTTCAAGCGGAGATCATTTGAGTCATTGGAACTACATTTAACTGTAATAGAGAGGTAGCTGTTTCTTACTGCTTGACCATAGGTGTTAACTGTAGCAGCTGGTATATCTTGCTAGACTGAAAACATTCAATTATTAAGAAATATATTGTACATTATTTCAATTGAAGGTTTATATTATATCATACATATAGGTTTATATTTCCGGATTTATAAACAAGCAAAAAATGTGTTTGTTTTTGAATGTTTGAGTTGAATGACAGGCATTTTTCGCAATTATAATTTTTATTTCAAAAATAAACATTTAACATACCAGTTTTTTAATCGGTAGTCATGTTTTTCAAGATATATCTGATAATCAACCACATTTGGCAACTTCCCCTAGAGTATGATTTTCGTTCAAATGATCATCATCAGGTCGATGATTACTCTCCAAACAGGTTCTCCAGAAAACAATCTCATTTACTTTCATGTACTCAATACTATAAAGAGTACACCTATGAAAACGGCTGAAATAACAATCAATGGATCCATACGTGGATCCATTTCTCAGGGCCGGCGGAAGCGGACATGCGGACACCGCTACGAAGGGGGCGCCGCCACCGAAGCACCTTTCATAAGTTCATTTTTAAGAAAAAAAATTTTTATCATAAAAACAAAAAATTCTTAGAATGATCAATATTAAAATAAATAAGGCCGGATACACCGAATAAAAATTAAGAAAAATTGCATATTGCCGCCTCTTTGATCAGCCAGCTGTTTACAATTTTGCAGCGAGAGCAGACTAAATGCTTGCGTAGAGAATGTTGTGTCTACTGCAGTCTATCTAAAGTGAAATGGTGAACGGTTTTCATGTGCAGAAACGAATTTTCATACAAAACATTTGTTGCTAGTTAACCAGTCATATGGTACGCATCTCAGTAGGCTACTGACCGTAGCGCAGTGCGGACTATTATTTCGTCTCTGTGTCGTGTTGTGTAATAATTTCTTGTGGGTATAAAATAGAAATGGAATCAAAAATTTAAAAAAAAAGTTATCCGGTGCACAAAATCGTAAGCGACATGCTGCGAAAGAAGCAGATGTTAAGAAACAAACTGGGGCTCTTAATAAATTTGTTAAAATATCAAAATATTCTGATGCAGATTGTAACCAACTCGATATATCAGAAATCAGAGTTCAAGAACCGTGCACATCATCCAGTTTGCATCAAAGTGCTATTGCAAATATGAACAAGATAACAAGACGCATGATTTAAGTGAAAAACAGTTAGGAGAAGATTTAGTTGTAGTTGACCACGAAATTAACACATTGTTAGTCTCTGTAAATTTAGAAGATCCAGGTGAATGGGGAAATATTGATGAAAAGTTACGAGTTGTTTTAATTGAAATGTGGCCTGTTCAAAAGAAAAATATAATATATCCCAGAGATACATATGGTCGTAAATTTGGCGACACGTATTATAATAGAAAAATGGAAAACGGGGAGCTCGTGCCAAGAACATGGCCCATTTATTCCGAAACTTTAAATTCTATTTTTTGCTTTTGTTGCAAACTTTTTTGCACCTACTGAATCAAGTAGTTTTGTAGAAGGTTATAACGATTGGAGAAATGTAAGTACAACTTTGCATAGACATGAGACTAGTTTAACTCACATGAAAAATTTCTTAAAATGGAAGGAACTTTATAAAAAAATTAAAAAACAAAACTACTATTGATTGCCAGACTCAAAGCGTGTATGAAATGGAAAAGAAACATTGGACGAGTGTTTTAGAACGCTTGATTGAAATTATAAAATTGCTTGGTAGCCAATTTAGCTTTTCGCGGATCATCTGATAAATTATATGAAAGGAATAACAGAAATTTTTTTAAAATTAGTACAACTTTGTGAAGTTTGATCCAGTTACGGAAAAATCATGTCGAAAGAGCCCTACATCGAAATAATAGAGTACACTATTTGAGTAAAGACAGACAAAATGAAATATTGGAAACTTTAAGAAACGCAATCAGGGATACAATTTTATTATCAATTCGAAAATCTAAATATTATTCCATAATTTTAGACTGCACACCTGATGCAAGTAAAACAGAGAACAAATGACCATTATTATTCGCTTTGTTTCCTGTGACAATGGAATTGTCAAGATCAGGGAAAACGTTTTAGGTTTTGCAGATATATCAGATTCCACAGGACGTGGTCTATGTGCAACAATAATGGAACAACTGAAAAAATGGAACATCCCCATTGAAGACATACGAGGTCAAGGACATGAAAATGCGGCAAATATGAAAGGGGAAAAAATATGGTCTCCAAAATTTCCTTTTGAACAAAAATCCTCGAGCTTTTTACGTGCCATGTGCTGCTCATATTCTAAATTTAATCGATACAGCCAAAGTATATGCAGATACAATTAGTTTCTTTGCAATTATTCAAGAAATATACAATTTCCTTTCATTCTCTTACAAACATTGGGCAATCCTTTTAAAGTTCGTAAAAATTTTAACATTGAAACAGCCATCAAAAACGCGATGGGAAAGTGAAATTAATGCAATCCGTCCTCTACGATATCAGTTAGGAGAAATTTACGATGCACTTTTTGAAATTTTAAATAATGAAAATTTTAATAAAGAAACTCAGCATGAAGCACAAACATTATGTGCTAAAATAAAGGACTACAAATTTATTTGCTCTCTTATAACTGGGCATGATTTACTTAACAGAATAAACCCTGCGAGTAAAATGCTTTAAGACAAATATATGAACATAACACTTGCTTTAGAATCTATCGAAAACTTAAAAATATTCTTACAAGAGTATCGATCAGATACAAATTTTAAAGAAGTTCTAAAACGGCAAAAGAACTGAGTGAAGAGGTGGACGGAGAACAAGAATTTAAAACTGGTACGGAAGTCCGACGACGAAAGAAGACACAACAGTTTGACTACGAGCATCATGACGAAACGCCACAATCGCCAGAAGATAAATTTAGAGTGAATGTATTTTATACACTTCTAGACGTTGCAATGTGTTCGTTAATAGAACGTTTTGAACAACTAAAAACATATTATGATAATTTCAATTTCTTGTATAGATTACTACAAATTAATAACGAAGATTTACAAAAAAATTGTGACGATTTAGAGATTCTCTTGAAGGACGGCGACAATAAAGACGTAAATGCATAGAACTATATGACGAGTTATGTGCTTTCCGGGATATTTTTTGGAAGGTTAATTTAAATATTCAAAACCCTTTCGATATTCTTAATTTTATTGTGTCCAATAATTTATCTTTCCCTAACTTTTCAATTGCTTTAAGAATACTATTAACCTTACCTGTTAGTGTAGAGAGCGGTGAACGTTGCTTTTCCAAGTTGAAATTGATTAAAACCTACTTAAGAACAAGTCTGTCACCAAAAAAGGCTTGTTACTTTGGCGTTAATAGCTATCGAAAATGATATATTTGCGGAATTAGACGTTAAGACCATTATTTCTAATTTTATGAATATGAAATCAAAAACCCTAAAATTTTAATTTAAAAAAAATTCAAGTATATTTATGTAATTTAATTTATTTTCTGTTATTCTGTAAAGATTTTATTTTTTGAATACTTATATTAAATGTTCTAATTATTTCTGAATTCTTTTCTTATTTTCTCATCTATCTTGAGTTTCTTTTATTTTCCTAAAAGATAGTTCCACTTATAAAAATTATTAAAAAATTTTTACAAGTTACTAAGAATTTAGTAACTTGTAAAATGCAAGAATTTTTTAAACTTTAGTTCAAATAAATTTTAACTTTAATTAAAATTCATTTTAATTTTGTTAGCGATTCGGTTTGGTGAAAAGGCTAAAATCCCTGTATCATTATATTGAACGATTAAAATGAAGTGGCTTATCAAAATTTGCTTTAACTTTTGAGAATGTTTTGAACATTCGGGTTTTTAACGATTATCCTGCCTAGTCAACACCCCCGGTTCGTTACATTTAGCGAACCAACGTGTGGCTGTTCTGTCAAAATTTATTTAAGAAATTTCAAATAATTAAAATGTTTATTATCGTAAAAGAACCGGGGTTCTTTTACGAACACACGCCCGGATCGTTACAGGGGCGCTTAGATAGACATTGCATGCGGGCGGCAAAGACCCTAGCGCCGGCTCTGCCATTTGTCATTATGATTCCAAACACCAAAATATCTACTACCTTCTAACACAACCTTGAACTCTTCATCTGAATGAAGATAATCTGAGAAGGACTTTTTTAACTTTACATCATCATTTGGTAGCTTATCTCTGACCGTACGCAAGAAATATCATAGTTATAATCCCTCTCTTTTCGTATTTCTGACAATTTTCCTTCCTTCTCATAATTATCAGCATATATTTTCCAACATAAAACTCCTGTTAATCGGTCTAATTCATCTAGCTTAGTGTTTCCCAGAATTATACTCCTATCAGTAGTGATATACAGATTTTAGGTGATACACAGCGAAAAGAAATCGCTAAAATTCAAAAGAAAAAAAAAATTAAAAAAAAATATAATTTCAGAAGTCTGCTTCGGCTCTTTTTGAATGATAACCTATTTCTTTTCGGTTGTTGAATAAGGATTAAACAGCCGAAAAGAAATCAGTTACCTTACTTGCTTTTTCTTGAATTTTCTAGAATAAGTATAAATATTACAGATAGGTAAATTAAGTGGAGAAAAAGCAAGCCAAATCGGAGTTAACGCCAAAGACGTTAGCACATGTTTATATTCATGCTTCGGCCACGGTGCTACAGTAGTTGATTCACAGTATCCATAGCATCCGTCATCCAATAACAACATAGAGTCACCAGCCAACTACTCAGTGAACAGATTTGTAACGAGTATATCACTATATGCGTGTGGTATTATTTGCTTGATTTTTTAAGAAAAGTGTCGTATATAGACTTGTCATGAAGGGTGCACTTTAACAATTAAACCCGATTACATAGACATGTGGATAAAGTCGTTGTTTGTGTCTGGTCACAAATAGATCCATTCCTCATAGCAAACAATTTGTTTCTTTTCTTGAAAATGGTGATTATTGAATAAACTATAATAACTACATTATAGCTTTTCTACACGCCTGATTTTCCATATTATCTTCCCATAGATTGGTGGTAAGCCAATTAGGTTATGTCTCAAAAACTGCTACGCGACTATTATAACTTTGGAAAACAGTGATTTAGTCAATATAGTGAAGAGGAATTCAGTGATAGTTTCTTTGATCATCGCTAATGTCATTCATATACCACGTATCTACCATAAGTAATACAATAATAACAAACAACAACAGTACATTAATAATTATTACGGTAATAATAATAATATTCTGTTTTCTTCTTCTTCTTCTTCTTCTTTTAGTCCTTTTATAGCCATTTCTGGCTATAGGTGTCTCCGAATTCTCTCCATGTGTTTCTATCCTGAGCTGCTTGGTGCCAAAGAGTTCCAGCTGTTTTTTTCTTATATCACCTGACCATCTTCTTTCAAGTCTTCCAGCTGATCTTTTACCTTCATATGGCCGCACTCCAGTCAAACTTTTGTCCATCTATTGTCCTTGAGTCTTGCGATGTGTCCCTCCCATTTCTATTTATTTCGAAGTATGTTTTCTCCAATATCTAAAAATTTTCTTTGACTTCTTTCTTCATTTTTGATTTTATCTCCGAGTCTTATGTTTGGCAGACATCTTTCCATTTAAAATTTTTTTTTTTTTTAGATTTCTTCCTATTCTTCTTTTCACTTTTTCCATGACTCATTGTTTCTTCATTGTTAACAATTTTCATCTACTATTTCTTCTTCCTCTTGTGCCTTATCCCATCTATTTGCGGTCAGCCATTTTACATGATGCGGCCTTACGCGCTCGATCCCAACCGACTTGTCCTAGAACGAAAAACCCTCCGCCACCGTATGAGAGCGGCTAACTCACCTTTTAATCGAAAGAGACCAGATATAGTTCCTGACGTCATGGACGGGAATCGAACCCAGGTCTTTTCGATCAAGGGGGGGCTTCGCCTATATCGACTGAGCTACGGAGGCTCTAATACCCATCTACTATTTCAATTTCTGTATTATTTACCTTAAGGTTGTGTCTTTCATCGTATCCTTTTCGGTTTGTCATTATTCTGGTTTTCTCAGAATTAATGTGTAATCCAATTTCTAGTTATTTAGTTGTTAGATCTTCTATCATTTTTTGAAATCTTTCATATTGTTTGCAATAATAAGAATATCATCAGCAAATCTTAGGTTATTAATAATAATTTAATAATAATAATACAAATACATTTCATTTATACTGTTTTATAAATAACAAAATCATAAAATTTTGATCAACAGATAATGTAGTTTGTTTTTCGCTTTCATTAAGAATTTTTACCTTATAATTAAATTTTAATTACATATGTAGGAAGCAATCAATTAAAAATAATGCGATGTCAGCACCACTTAATGCCGTAAGCCCGTCAAAAAAATGATGGCTTCAATACTAGGTATTTACGCCATTATTGTTTTCACTAGCTTACGACACTAAGTGGTGCTGATGTCGCATTATTTTTTATCAGAATAAAGTCAGCACAATCAGCTACGAAAAGACGTAAATCGCAGAAATTTGTAGCATTACAAATGAACATTCCTTAGAGTACTTTCAAATATCATTAAAAACTACAGTAATCTGTCGAAAATGTTGTATATTCTCCTTTGTTTTAAAATATTTATTAAGTGTTTACAGGCAGGCTACTCATCAACCTAAATATTTTGAGTTGGTCAATACATTATTATTTTTTTCCTCTGTATAGTTCTCTTATCTGGAGACCATATTTACCGCTATTTACGATGAGTTCCCACACCTGCGTAACCGGAAAGTTCTGGTGACCTTTTGTGTGTGCGTTATATGTTTTCTGTTTGGACTACCATGCGTCACAAAGGTATGTAAAAAGAATAATAATAAAGAAACGAAATACAAAAAAAAAAGGAAGTAAAGGTAATTTGAGATAATTATTAAAGGTGTTAATACACTTGCTAGTATTATTATATAGTTAAGAAATGTTTAAAACAATGCTGTGTTGTTTACTAAACATCCAAAAAGCAGGTAGCAGTTGATGCGTGCATTTTAAAAATGCTGGCAATCAACTGCTTTTATTATTATTATTATTATTATTATTATTATTATTATTATTATTATTATTATTATTATTATTATTATTATTATTATTATTGAATATAACGACAACATTAAGCAAACATGGGCTACACTCAACGAATTAGTAACCCGAAAAAAGAAAACTTAAGCACAAGATTTTATTGCAAAAAGCTTCGGTCAGGAGACACAAACCAAGAGGAACTAGCAGACTCATTCAACCATGCTTTCACAAACAACATAACACAACTCAAAAAAGACAAACTATCAACGATCAACAAAAAACTACAGACACAAAGTCAACAACAAACGATGTATTTTCCACCCATAACAAAACAGGAACTGAAAGAAGCAATCCTACAACTAATACCAAAGACCACTCCAGGAATAGACAAAATAAGACTCACAGACCTTATAACACACTTTGAACAAATAAATCCAATACTTTTGAAACGCGTGAACATAATATTCGACACAGGCATTATTCCACAACAACTAAAAACTGCAGTAATTACGCCAATATACAAACACGGCAAAAGAAACGATACTCAGAACTACAGACCAATAGCTACACTACCAATCATACACACCAGACTACAGAACTATTTACAGAAGTACAACATCATCTCACAAAACCAATACGACTTTCAGAAAACAAAAAGCACCGTTACTTTATTAGAAGACATCGCCGACACAATAAACAAAGCTCTCGACAAAAACAAGTACGCCGTCCTTATACTGCTGGACCTAACCAAAGCATTTGACACACTTGAACATGACATACTACTCACCAAACTATACTCAATAGGTATAAGAGGAACACTGCATACATGGTTCAAGAACTACCTCTCAAACAGAACACAAGTAACAAAAATAGGTACATGTCACAGTCGGAGTATACAAGTAAAACACGGTGTACCTCAAGGTGCCATATTATCACCCACTCTATTCAACATATACATTAACGATGTTCATAACATATCCATAAGAAGTCAAATATTTCAATACGCAGATGACACTGCACTACTAGCAATCCACACAGACATTAACACAGCTCTCTGCAAAGCATAACAAGACCTAAACGAAATCACAACATACTTCCACCAAAACGCAATTCTAATCAACGGCACCAAAACACAGATGTTGATAATACACAATCCAAGAATCATACGCCGTGCATCACTATCGATACATTGTCACACATACCGCTCCATTAACAACAAAAATACCTGCAATGTTCCGAAATCAAACATGTAACACACGCAAAATACCTCAGTCTCTATATACTGTAGATTCCCACCTCAAATGGACAAAACATATAGAATACCTACACACCAAACTCCGGATCATCGCAGCAAAACTCTTCCAAGTTAAAGACATTATTCCACCCAATATAAAAAAAAAAACCCTATATCACGGTATCTGCAAATCCCTACTCAGATACGGAATAACAGTCTATGCAAATACAACAAACAGCCACCTAACAAAATTAGAAACACTACACAGGAAAATCGTGTCAACAGTGATCTGGACACCTTACACGCAACAACCAATATCCGACAAGCACATGGCGATACACAGAATTCTGAGCATTAAAAACCTGAAACACTACATCACGTTAAGAAGGAATTACTTCAGCATCACCTATCGAAACAACAGAGACACATATCTTATAACACGACCTACAACAACTATCTCATCCCCACACCCTTCAACAACTCATACGGTTCTTTTGTGAGATCACATCAGATACCCACGCAATTCAACAACCCACCAAGAAAGTTAAAACACGTAGATAACTACAGAACATTAAAAAACAAACTCTGGAAAATATACCAACAAAGTTAATATACCATTTACACTAATATACACACAAATCACCAACATCCAATGCCTACATCCCACACATAAACAGTAGCAACCACATAAATAGTGAAGCCTAAATCCCACTCTCTTCACAAAAGCTAACCCAAGCTTCGAAGTAGGTGGGATTAACTCGCCTCACTCAACCACACGTAATCCATATAACCAAAGAAGCAGATTATGTAATAAAACAGTTAGTAAAGTATACAACAATAAAAAAGATACTGAAGATACTGATTATTATTATTATGTGATAATATCATTAATATAATACTCTTATGTAACATGAAAAAATAATGTAATAAATTATTCTTATAATTAAAAAATTATATAAACAAAAATTATTATACAAAAAATTCTGAATAATCTTCATTGTTAACATTAGAAGAACATGTGTTGTATATACATAATATAGAGCCAAAAAATACTATTAAAAATTTTAGTTGAAATCAATGTAGAAAATGCAGCACTTAGAGCTGAATTCTGCAAAATTATAAGTTGCAACGTCACTCAAGATGTCTGTTGTATGTGTAAATATTTTAGCAATCAATAAATTACTATTACTATTAAAAAATATATTAGTACGCAGGTGACACCGCACTACTAGCAATTCTCACAGACATCAACACAGCTCTGCAAAACACAACAAGACCTAAATGAAATCACAACATACTTCTACCAAAACGCAATTCTAATCAACGGCATCAAAACACAGGTGTTGATAATACACAACCCAAGAATCATATGCCCCGCACCACGATCGATACGCTGTCACCCATACCGCTGCATTAACAACAAAAATACCTGCCGATGACCCTAAATCAAACCTGTCATCTTCTTCTTCTTCTTGAGTATTCTGCAATTCAGCAGGTTTTTCTTCTAGTAACAGAACTTTCCTTCCACTCTCTTCTGTTCTGAGCCTTCTCTTTCAAGGTTGTGTACCTGTCTCCATTCAGCATGTCATCTAGCATTGTTTTCCTTACTCTTCCTCTGAATCTTTTCCCGCCTATTTTTACTTCTATGGCATCTCTGATTTTATTTAAATTGCATAGATAATGATATTAACAATGTGTTTTACATCTTTTTTCACATATTTATTTACAAAGATCCATTTAAATTTACTATGATTCATTTTTTATTAAATCGATTATAATATTTACTTGTTTCTTTGAGTCGAATTTCTGATTTCTTCCTCGAAGCTTTGCAGAGCTTATGTGAGGAAGGTAATAGATGGCGGTGGTTTCGTTGTTTTGTTTCTATACCCTTCGCAAGCCAAGTGTCGATTTTACTGTTTGTAGATAGGTGCTTAGAAGACTACTACTGCTTGTCCACGGTTTAACTTTTTTGCAAGTGGGGTTGGATTTGAGTATGTTATGTTTGCGTCCTTGTAATGGTGTTTTTTGAGAGGGGTTTGCTATAGTTTTGTGTGTGTGTGTGTGTGTGTGTGTGTGTGTGTGTGTGTGTGTGTGTGTGTGTGTGTGTGTGTGTGTGTGTGTGTGTGTGTGTGTGTGTGTGTGTGTGTGTGTGTGTGTGTGTGTGTGTGTGTGTGTGTGTGTGTGTGTGTGTGCGTGTGTGTGTGTGTGACTAAGAGAGAAAGAGAGAGAGGAATTTCTCTAACTTTCCATCTGGCTATAATATTTATATAGCGCCTGTTTCAGCTCCTTGTAGGTCCCTAGGTTTCTGTCGTCGAACGGCAGTTTGTTTATCATGTCAGGTACGTAGAAGTTTCTGGTGGCTTTTCCGTAGTGATTATTGTACTTATATGTTATGTAGTTTGTTGTCTGTGGTCTTGTTATCTGGTATGCTGTTCTGGTTACTCTGTAAGTTGGACTGAAGTAGTGTTTTAACATGAATGTGTAGTGGCATAAGAAGTATTTCACCTTAAATATTTTGTGTTCTGTCCATGCTGCCCGCATAAGTGTGGGTTATTCCCAGAAAATCAGTTTTACCATTTTATTTTGCAACCATTGTAACTTGTTAAGTTTGTAGTCTGCGCAGAATGCATATGATGTGATTGCGTTTCTTAAAACGTTTTCACATAATGCTTTATAGATTAGTATTTTTGTGTGTGTCGGGGAAATATCTTTCAATCGATATAGTTTGCTTGCTATTATCCTGAGTTTAATAATAATAATAATAATAATAATAATAATAATAATAATAATAATAATAATAATAATAATAATATAGGAAGTAGAGTTGATCCTATCAGAATGAAGTTGATCGTTGCTGCACTGATCACATTGGATTGCTATTTCAAGAAATAAATAAGTCAAATAAGCAGTATGGAAATGTCGGAGACAATCATAGAAAGATTCTTTTGCAAAAGAATTCTTCAATATGTCATTCATTGTCACAGAATTTGAACCTTCGCAACCGAACCTAAAACAGTTTTTCGCTTATGTACTGTAGATAGTTTATTTATTATTATTTTTAGCATTATAATTAAATATCGTTTGAATATTTTTACTAAACTGGACACTAATACGATCCCATAAATAAAATTAAATAAATCCTCTAACACCTTTCTTCATTATTTTTTCATAATTCGAGAATAATCACTAATTTTTGGTCCTAACGTTTTGTTTCTCAAGCTATTTTAAACCTGGTTTTACTCCATTTCCCAAGTAAGCAAACACACAAACAAGTCAAGTTTGCGCCTGTACGTATTGCGAGTCTAGCTGATCCTCAAAGTAGTGCAAGACCAAGGCAACTCATGGTAAAAGTAGAATAAGCTCTGATCACTAATCTTAATATTTACCCTTAATGCAAAGCACATCTCCTAGAGGAGATGTATGATGCTTTGTATTAAAGGCAAGGAGCCACTACCCAGACCGGTTTCGACCTTTATTGAGGTATTAATATTAAGATTAGTGATCAGAGCTTATTCTACTTTTATCATGAGTTGCCTTGGTCTTGCACTACTTTGAGGGTCAGCTAGACTCGCAATACGTGCAGGCGCAAACTTGACTTGTTTGTCTGTTTGCTTACTTGGGAAATGGAGTAAAACCAGGTTTAAAATAGCTTGGTATCTTTAACATTTCATTATACCCAAGATAAAATACTTTCTGCATAAGTATTATTTATTTATATGCAGTCGGGCGCATTCTCTGATATAATGATTCGATTAAAAATCTATCTGATTACAGCAAAGTTATTATGTGTAGGGACAGATATAATAAATCTACCAGGAAATTACGCAATTTGAGAAACAGGCGAAAACTAATTTTAAGCCTCATATCTCAGACTAATTGAAACATATTTTGAAAAAGGAAAAATATTTCTTATTCTTTATGACTAAGGAATTCTCAAACTTTTTTACCTCTCCATTCCATCTTTTAGGATGAAAGTTTACTTAAAAAAGCTAACTCTAAAATATTTTGTAGTGTATATCAAAGAATGGAATGCATATATAGTATTATATCGTATCCTTAGATTTTAAATTATGTCATTTACACTCAGTAACCCATTCCCTTGAACAGGAGTTCCTGAGTGTTAGGATACCCACTGATTTACCCATTTACATGGAGATACAGTGCCGCACTCAGGATTTAATCTGGAGGGGGGGGGGGAGAGCACTCAAGATCCGAGTTGAGTAGACGAGTAGACGATTTACGAATACACACTACGCATTGCATACGACCTATGACTGACTGAGCATCTGCAGTGATCGCCAATACATGATAAGTAGTATAGAAATAGAAGACACAACATAAATAAAAAAACGAATTTTAATTAGGAAAAGATTTTTGGAAAATTTTCTAGTGTTTATTTCCTTTTTCGTTTTGGGGGGAAGAGCCCCTTGGCCCTCTCCCTGGGTGCGCCACTGTGGCGATATGATCAGACCCCAAAATATCTGTATTTTGGGGTCTGATTATACTGTTTACTTTTTCTGCGGTGACGGATTAAATGACAGATTAAAGGACGATGAAAATTAGTCACAAGAGGTCACAAGAACGCGACTTAAGCCATTCTCGAATCTAGGACTGGTTTTAAAAAAAAATCCGATGAGTAGTCCAAAGTTGTCACTTAGCTCGGAGGGTCATATATGACCTCCGAGCTATTTGGGGCTTATGGATTCTACATGCATAAATTCGTTTTTGCCTGGATTTCTCATTACAAGTGATCCCTTTGAAATCAGAATTTTAATGATTTGACAAATATTAATAGAAATATATTCATAACCTTGAGTAGTCCTGCAATAACTTGCGTAAGAATGAATTATGCCTTACAAGTACTTATACATTTTGCAACTGAAGATGAATTAGCAGTTCTCATACTCGTTTTCTACCGTTTTACAGTTCATTTTTACTGTTGCATTTAGCAGTGAAATATATCCACCCATCCATCAGTTCATTGTTCCCATTAGGCCTGGTTCTTCTTCAATCTACAAAGACTGTGTCGTGAGGGACTCATTTGTGGTAATAATGTTGTTCAGGAAAACACATAATAATATTAACAGTTGGAAACCTTATTAAAATCATTCACTTGTGGGATTTTCTTTTCGATTTCACACTTAATTGAAACATAACACTATGAATACATGATTCTTGGTGATATTGTGTTTTTGTATTTTGTGGTTTGAAAGTTTTATCTGTCCATATCATTCCATACTTTAGGGAGGACAGTATGTTCTTAATCTTATGGACGCCTATGGAGGAGGATATGCGGGATTATTTGTTGCTACATCAGAACTCATTTTTCTCATGTGGGGCTATGGTAAGTGGAATTGGAACATCTTGAATCCCTAAAGTAGCTTCTTGTTCTTTTTGTAAGTTGTTGTTCTCTTTTGGATTCTGAGTTTACTTTTTTTTTTTTTTAGGAGTGAACAAATTTTGCGATGATATGGAGTTGATGCTCGGATTTAGACCAGGTTTATACTGGAGAGTGTGCTGGCAATTTATTTCACCTTTAGTCATGTTGGTAAGTAACAGACTACATGTACACTATTACTCTGATCAAGTAATTAATTTCTTCAACATGGAGCAAAGGAAGTTTTTTTATGGTGCCTAATAGTAACGTTCTAATGTTTGCATTTTGTTTTTCGTATAAATGGATTTTTAACCGTTAACCGTTTCAATATCTAAAAGGTCGATGAATGAAACTTCTCCTTTCGCGATTTTAAAGGAAATAATTAGAGATACTTTAAAATGAAAATAAACTAACATAAACACCGTAATCCACAAAAATTCAAAGAAATTCAGGGATGTTGAATCTCAACGTTTAATAATTAACTAGCAAAATAACAAGAAGATATTTTTGATTGATGTAGTTTAGTTGACAGAGTACTACATAATTCAAAGTCATAGCACTTAGGAGATTTTAACGAATAAACAGCAGTATACTTTCTCATATTTTTAAAATTTAAATTCGCAGACCATATGACATACAAGAAGCAAACTCTTTGTAGCAATATTTTATTTTTATTATTATTATGTGACACCTCCAGGGAGTCATCAAGACTCCCTGAAGGTGTCTCTATAGGATCACTCAAGGGAGAGTGTGCCAACAGCATCGAACGATTGAACCCTTCCAACTACTAACTGCATTCAAACTTGCTTAACTTTTTGCGTGAGCCATTAGTAGCAGTGGCTTGATATTTATAAGAAATATACACCCAATGAGCTAAAATATTATGGCCACCTTGTTTTTGTATCTGGGAAGTACCACGTGCATGTTGTAAGAAATTATTGTATTTAATAAATAGTTTCGTACAACATTTACGTGTAGTTCTTCAGATTAAAACAAATAGACAAAAAAAATATTCGCAGAGATATTTCTGAATTAGCAACCGTTATTATGTGGGGAAAAAAAACGGATGTGGGTAAATTTCAAAAAGCGAGCGAAATTATACAATATTCGACACAATTATTAATTTGTTCGGACGTTATATCAGTCTATTATATGAATCAGGCTGTGAGAGAAGTTATACGGCACATTGCAATGAGCCCCTGTATGACATTTCCCTACGTTATTCAACATTTAGTTCAAGTTTAATTTGAATAATGACAGTTCTTAAGTGAGAAGTCTTTCTCTCTGTGAAATACCTTTTTTCTATTTGTTTTTTAATTTGGAAAAGTACACGAAAATGTTATACGAAACTAGTTATCAAATAAAATTATTTCTTACTAAAAAAAAAAAAGTTGCACGAGGTACTTGTCAGACACGAAAGCATAAATATATCAAGCCATGAAAATTTAACTCATTATAACCAACTAGCTAGCAGGCGTCGGGCTTCCTTTGGCTAAGATAACCGCTTACAACTGTCTTGGCATTGACTTCGCTAGATCACGGAAGATGTTCTGAAGTCTTCTAAATGAACTAGACAGAAGAATCTCCGGGAGGGGAGGTCAGCGACTGAGCCAGGCACAAGTGTCGATCGTGGATGCTGCTTTATACACATGATAATTTGATTCCCACAACTGTTCGATGGGATTCAAATCAGGAGAATTAGGCGGCTAGGGAAGTGTACGGAATGATTGGATATGCCTTTCGAATTATGCTTGCGCAATGCGATCCTTTTGACAATATCGTTGGCTTGCTAGAAGGGTCCAGATCCATAGCTCCATTGTTACCATGTAGGGCAATATGTGGTCCGAAACAATCCCCGAGTAAGAATTAGCGGTCAAGATGTGTTCAGTGTGTGTGTGTGGGGGGGGGGAAATGAGAGAACCCAATGATATCCATGAGAACAATCCCCATACCAAGATGCCACTACCACCAGCCTGCTACTGGCTAACCGTGCAGCCAGATTGACCCGAAACAGGCTGGATGATAATGTTTTTATTCATAAGTGTGTGTGTGTGTCTTATCATGGCTAATTTGTACGTCAAATCTATGTACTTGCCCTTGCTTTGGAAGGAGATATGAAATTTACAAAATGTTTTAATGGATGGTATGCAAAGTATAAAAGTTTGTAACCTCTGCTATTAACATTAAATCTTATTGAGTGGGTTGACTGTCTGCAACCTGCACATTTTTATGCAGGTCGAAGCTTTAGGGATTATTGTTAAATAATGTTACATTTAATGGGGTGCGTAATTGGAAATATCTGAAAGACATCACGGGATTTGCTTTAGAAAATTTTGTGATTAGAAAGTCACCACATTTTAAAAATCTTTAAGAAAATTGTAAAAATTCGAAACACCGTTAAATAGTTATTAATTTATTTCATGATTACAAAACACAGCGGTGTGGATATTGTTATTACATGTATTTTTTGCAGTTTACAGAAATAGAAACATTTTTCAGAAATTTTAGATGATAAAATCTCATATATTTAAAAATTCTTCCTCCGTGATGATACTTTGTGTGAGAATGGGGGAGAGGATTCATTAATGCTAGAACCCTGAACGCTGTCATATCATTTTAAGAACGCTACTGTATAGACCAGTGATTCTCAACCTATTGGCTGCGCCCCTTTGGGAAAAGCGAAATACCTAAACGGGGGTGCGAAGAAAGTGGAAATCAAAGGAAAAACTGAAAAACTACTTTAATGAAACAAAAGCATTTAATGAAACTATTTATTGACACAAAAACAATATAAAAATAAAAACATAAAATACACTCTGAAAATAAAATAATAAAAGGCATAAAATCCACTGTACTGAATAAACTAGTTACGCTTACTCGAACATATCAATATTGCAAAATATACCGAGCAACTAATTAAAACTAAACAATAACAATTAAGCTAAAAATTAATGGCTTCCTTGGTCTGTGTTGCGGAGCAAAGCTTTTCATACGATGGTGATACATTGGAAATTAACACTCTTAGTTCTCCTTCTTTCTTTAGTTCTCTTTAACTGAGATCTATATTTTGTTTTTTAAGGCAGCCACTTCAGAAAACCCGATTTCACAAAAATAAGATGTTGGAAATGGCAAAAGTGCACGAAAAGCTCTTGACTTTAGTGCAGAAAATTCATCATCAACACCGGCCCAAAATTCAAACAGCGATTTAGATGCAAATTGTTTTTTGATTTCGCCGCATGACGTAAAGTCAATAAATTTAATCTTCTTCAACTGAGAAACCTTCAGGGGTCATTTGAAATGGGTTTCTAACCCACTCTTACATTGCCATTATGTTGTCGTCGGTTATAAAATAGTTTCTAAAATGTTTCGTCAACATTGTTAAATGATTTTTAATAGTTGCAAATAAAACTTTGTTGTGTTGCTCTTCTGTCTTGTAGGTTTTGCAGTTGCAGGTTTATACAGTATCCAGTATTTATACAGTATTTAGTAGATCGCCGAATAACTTTCTATAGAAAAGTAGCTCGCGTAGTAAAAAAGGTGGAACACCACTGGTATAGACCATTTCAGATATGCACTCTCACTATGTACGTGCAATTTCAGTATATCAAACAAGTTCACAAATATCACAACAGAGCGTAAAGTTTTTCAAACGAGCGTAATATGTGGCTTCTCATAGTATAATAAATCACGTAAATAATACTAACGACTGCATCATAAGCTGCAATATTCTGTGTAATAGAGTAGATATAGTGCCAAGTCATGTCAGGCTCGTTTATAACATTTCCAGGAATTTTTCGTAGCCTAAGGAAATGCGGTATCATTTTCATGTTGGTTCATTCCAACGCCCACACTAGTAAAGATGAGTTATAACTAATAGACAACAAACAGAAACTAGTTCTATGGAAAGACTTAGTTCCTGAAACAATGCCAGAGATATACAGAAAGACAAGCCATTTCAAATGAATGTATTAGCTGTTTCTTGACAAAATTTCAGACTAAGATAAAATTCTCGGTACCATTCTCAGTGTAATTTTCAAGGAAAAGGACTAGTTCCTTGACTTTCTCTGTCTCCACTGCTACGCTTCACTTGGAAGTATGTGTACTTGTTTATATTCCACCGCTTTCAAGAACACTTAATGAACTTACAAAAGAAGAAAATGCATCAGCAAAGTCCAATGAATGAGGATACAGTTGTATTAAATGACACCTTACAAGTGTTTTTTTTTGCGGGGGGGGAAGGGGAGGAGTAATCAGTCGGGTATTTTAGAAACGCCTTGTATTATTCATATTTCACTCATGTGAAACACCTGCTATTTCTTAACCCCCCCCCCCCCTGGGAAAAAAAATCAAAGCACACTCGCTTCAATGTCATTTCACAAAACATGTCATTCGCAAAACGTGTTTTGGAGCAATTATTTAAAGAATTATATTTAAAAGATTCAAATTTTTTCTCAACAGTTCCATTCCATTTCAAAGTTTTGAGTGGCTGTCCCTCTTTATTTTCTTCAGGTACCACGTGCTGTAAGTAACTCGATCTGATATCATGGTATTCATTGGATATTAATTATTTTTTAAATTCTGCCTCACGATTCAAACGATAGGCAGTTTCGTTTCTAACAACCATCATTGCTTTATGGTCTCTTGTATCTTGATAATATTGTTGGGCAGTAGAAAAAGCCACAATAAAAAAATAAAAATAAATCCATTTTTACCTACATTACTTTTGAGCAATTTAGATTTTTAAAATGCATTATACTTTATAGATAATAAAACAGAGTTAGAAATCCTTTGTTTAAATATGAAGGATTTTGATTCAGTTTTATCATCAAATAAAAATAAAAATATTAATTTTTCCTCTCTTTATTTCCCCCTCCCACACCATAAATAGTTTTCAACTAATATTCTGTTCACAGTTTCTGCTCATCTATAGTCTGACAGTTCACGAAATCATTAAATATAATGGAGAACCCTATCCATTCTGGGCTGAAGTAGTAGGATGGCTGTTGATGATGGCGTCAGTGGCTCAAATTCCCATTTGGGCAGGAATAGCGATCTTCAAAAACAGACAGGTACTCAGTTATTATATATATAATACACGGTAAGACTTAAAACTTAGTTCAGCTTTTAAATTTCCATACCTCCTGAATAGGCAGATCAATGTACAGCATTTGTGTTGGTCTGTTCATTTGTGAATAAAAAACAACCGATAGTGTTAATAAGAAACAATCTTATTGACACTATCTTACGAAATTACTAACGGTTTGCCTGTTAAATGGCTAAGATGAAATTCCTAATCCATTTCAAGAATGACGTTTTGGATCTTGTTCGTGTTTCTGTGAAATGATTATGCATGCAGTATTTGATTATTGATATTAAAATTTTGCTTGCAGTAGTGTAATTGTTCCATAACAACCTGATTACTGTTAGAATCATAATGTACTAATCACTTTATTATTAGTAATAGTACTAATAATAGTACTACGGAGACAACTGGCAGTTTCTCCAGTCATTCATATAGCTGGTGACAACATCTAGGTTTTTTATTATTATTATTATTGTTATTTCTTTGTCATTACCATCATCAAATTCCTAATATATTCTCTCAGGAAGTGTATACAGAATATTATAATAGTACTACATGAAAATGTTACACCATTACTAACTTGCTATGAATTTTTCTCCAAATTAATTTATTATCTGTCAACACTCCAAGTTATTATCTTATATTTCTGTCTTTTAAGGCACTTCTTATTGTATCAATCCACCTATATCTTTGTCTTCCTCTGAGTCTGTTTCCTGCCAAGCTTGCAGAGAACACTTGTTTTGCTGTTTCCTCTCCTATTCTGTTTAAGTGACCATGCCACCTCAGATATCTCTGCTAACACATTCCTGGATGCTAACAATGCCAAGTTATTTCCTAATATCCTCGTTTTTAATATGATATTGCCATTGATGCCATCTGTTCATGCCTCTATTCTTTTTATAGGACCCTCATATCTGTGGTCTCCCGTCTTTGATCAAGCGCTTTATTTCTAACCCAGCTCTCAGATCCATATGTGCTTAAAGGTCAAAGCTGGATCTTTGACAAAGCTGGTCAAAGGCTACGCGGAGGTCAAGGGACCTCCGCGTAGCCTTTGTTAGGAATACCGACCAGGGCTTCTGACATAATGTCCACTTCACACCTTGTGATATACTCCGTTAGTAGGTATCTACCTAGATTCTGAAAGAATGAGTTGGCAATTGTGGATTTAGCTGACTAAATCATATTCTCATTAGCTTAAAACAAAAGAATATGGTGGAGCAACTATTTTTAAACTCAAAATATATTTCTGTAGACATAAATATTTCTATCAAAGTGTCTATGAAAGTTCGTCTATTAATTGTTAATTTTGAATGTCTTCTGATCGATTTGCGCTTTGATAA
This sequence comes from Typopeltis vanoorti, assembly GCF_054136105.1. Lineage (NCBI taxonomy): Eukaryota > Metazoa > Arthropoda > Arachnida > Uropygi > Thelyphonidae > Typopeltis > Typopeltis vanoorti. The sequence goes on along the minus strand of NC_143560.1, from coordinate 95,358,303 downwards.
AAGAAAAAAAAACTGTCTTCGAATAAGAACAATTACATCACCTTTAGATATGTCTGTGTAACTCAGTGGAAGTTGTGCTTGCATCCTCTGAACTTGTCCGCACGAAGTTAGACTTATAGTTCGAATCTAGTCGCCGACTGGAGGAGCTTTTTCTAAGCCTTTCTTCGACCGGTTCCCGAGATAGTCGGCCCTGGCACTGGCAGGCGGGTTTTTTTCTCCCTGAAACTGGGGTTTTTCGTCCCGTAAACTCAAGAAAATCAACCGTAGAACCCACATTATTTCAGACAGTAACATATCCTGTTAGGGCTAGGTATCAAGAGATGGCAGCACTTGTTTTCCAGCCTCTTCATCGGTGGCTGCCTATAATTAGTGATAGACATGGGCCGGCTATCTCTGATTGGCTACTGTTGGAGACTGAACTGCCCACTCAGTCTTCAAATGCTAAATAAGGTTTAAAGATCACCGCCTACTCCCTATAAGGGAATAAATGGTGTTAATTTATTATTATATTATATAACTCACCTTTAGGTTAAAGAAAATAAAAAGGTTCCAGAACATTATTTTAAACTCGCCAGGAAGTAGACATCTATCGAAGTTGAGCGGGTTTTTCCCGTGTTAGTGTAAGAGAGAGAGAGAAAGAGAGAAACTGGTCGCTTTGCTCATCGTAAACTTTATATAATTCTACATCTGATTTTAATGTATATGATTTAGTTTGAGTTTAATTTATATTTATTTATTTATTTATGCTTATGGCTACATGAAACTGGTAAGTGAACAATCACAATTTCCAGCAACAAATTATGAAAATCTTAACATATAAAAGTTCATTATATAAAAGGCACAACCAGTTTTCCAAGTCTTTTCTTTTTTTTTTTTTAAATAAAGCAAAAGTAACTTGTCATAATCAAGCCAGGGACAATAATCGTCCTACTGTAGCAAGTATGACAAGGCTGCATGTTCTCACAACACTTCACAACATAAATGTAGCTGCATCCTAGGTTTAATTAGAGAGCAGTTGTGTCTTGTGTGAGAAAACTTGATCCATTAGAGGGGGGGCCCATTTCACATTACATCATCATCTAACATGAAGAGGAGTTCTGTCGATACCATGACGAGGACTATGAGAGTGACTACGAGAATAACGTCTTCATGGTGAGGCGGGACCATGATCTTCTGTTTCCTCCATAACCACCGCCACACCAACTACAGGTCAAGGTCCAGGCTGGAAAGCCAATTCAATGCCTCATCCGTCACTTTGTGGATGTCCTGTAGGCCACCACCGTGAAATTGGCACCTTGGGCAGTCGTACATAATATGAGTAATCGTCTGAGCCACGGGAGAACAATCACAATAAGGGTGATCTGACAGCCCCCATTTATGTAGAAGGTAGCCACATCTGCCCTGACTAGTTCTGATCCTGTTTATTGATGACCAAATCTTCCTAGGATGATCAAAGCCAGGCTACAGAGCACAAGGCTCTTCTACCAGGAAGCCGTTTGTTGGTAGATTGTTGGACTAGTGTTCTCTCCATATGTCAGATATTGCTGGCAGCACAGCTGAAGAGAGTTCGTCCATGGACCAGAGAGGCTTTCCAGATTTGAGGCATAGACTAGGTGGGTTTATTAGAGTCTAATATAGGGGCAGGAGTGGGTTGCTCACTGCTTTATTAAATTCTTTAATCGAGGCTTGTCTTCTCCGTATGTGTGTGGGAGGCAATGTTAGATAGAATATTGTTAATAATGTTAGTGTATGTACTTCTTTCCCAGACAGAGGCACAATACTCTGCTGCAGAGAATGCGAGGGCTAGTGCAGACGACCTTAGGACTTCTGCATCACAACCCCAGGTTGTTCCAGCAAGCCTTGAAATGATATTATTTCTGGTTTTAATTTTATTGGAGAGGTTGATGATGTCCCTTTTATAGGTTAGGCTTCTGTCCAGGCTCACCCCAAGGTATTTTGGGTGAGGCTCGTGTTCTACCATTTTTCCACAGAAAGAAAGGTTGAGTTGTGGATTCGCCTCTGCATTGTACAGGTGGAATACTGAGGGCACTGTTTTCGTTGGATTTGGCTTCAAGTACCACTGCTTAAAGTACTCTTCCAGGGTGTTCAGGTCTGTATTCAAGATTGATTCTAGGTTAGTAAAGGAGGTGGATTGATGTAAGATTGCTAGGTCATCGGCATACATATACTTGCTTGATCTGGTATGAGGTAGATCATACACGTAGATGTTAAAAAGTATAGGGGATAACACAGAGCCCTGAGGAAGACTGTTGTGAAGGAATCTGGGTCTGCTCTTTTTTTCCACCAATATAGACCCGAATCTTTCTGTTGGAGAGAATAGAATCAAAAAGTTCGAAAGTTTTTTTACACTTTATAATATTTCCTAGTTTTAGGAGGAGGCCCCTGATCCAGACAGTGTCATAAGCAGATGTTAGGTCAATGAAAGTGGCTCCAGATTTAAGTTTCTTCTGGAAGCCTGCTTCAATTTGAGTTATCAGGGCCAGGACCTGGTCACAGCAACTTCTTCCTGGCCTGAAACCAGCTTGTTCAGTCGGCAGTGCTCTTTCGATGAATGGTGAAATTCTTTTAAGGAGAATTCTTTCAAAGAGCTTAAAGGTGGTGCAAAGCAAGGAGATAGGTCGCAGGTTTTTCATATCATTTGGATCTTTCCCTGGTTTGGGCACGGCAATTATTTTGGCTTCTCGCCACAGCTTTGGTAGTTTACCAGTCATGATGATTTCTGAGAAAAGGGCAGCCAGCCATGTTTGGCCATGTTGACCAAGATGTTTTAGAAACTCAGGGAGTATACCATTCACTCCTGCAGCTTTGCCATTCTTGGTAAGTTTTAAGGCAATTTGTACCTCTTCCCGAGATACTGGGTGTACGAGTTCAGGAAGCTCGGGTTCCATCTTCAGGATTTATCTGGTGGAAGCTTGTACAGCAATTTTCCTGGTAGAGCTGGGATGAATCTTGGAGGTTTCAATAAATTGTTGGCTCTGCTCCACCTAATTTTCTCAGAAGTGACCAGCTTCTCCGACTAGATGTGACGAAATCGAGTTCACTGATGATTGAGATCCATCTTTCCTTTCTGTTTTTATCCAGGGTTGATATGAGTTCCTTAGCAATAGTTGGATCTTCAGTTTCCTCATATTTGGCTATGAGTTCCTCACTTTCTCTACTCCAACATGGGATGTATTGTTTTCTGTACTAAAGGGAGGAGGGAGGATTTGCCTCCCTGGCGCCTACGGCACCCAACTTCCCGAGTTCCGGAATGGTAAGTCGGTTCGCCATTGTTTTGAAACGTCCAACAAATTGTTGTCTCATTAAGGCAAACACATTGTTGGACATTTCAAAACAACGAAGAGACAAAAACGTGACATAAAAACGTTTCAAATTTCGTCTTATCTTTTTATATATATAGAATAGATATAAACAGACACGACAATCTCTCCATCTTCTGTTTGAACAGCTGCCATATTGATATTCTGCAGATTACTCCAGGAAATAAAAACATTTTCATATGAAACTTAGCATAGGAAATAACACAGATCGAGTTATGATACGGTCTGTTGATCTTTAATTTAGATTCCTTTTTTTTCCTCCTTCACACAAACCTTTTATAATAATAAATGCAAAAAAAACGAAAGAATACAGTAACCGTTAGGCAACCAAATTGGACAGCTCGCGTGACAATGTATGCATGTAGCAAGATGCTACAGTCATTATTGTGTTTTTACTCTTGACAGTTTGCTAGCGAAACTAGTCGGCGTTCTTGTACATACAGTATGTGTATTAAACCGATGGTCTTGTAATCAGAATAAATGTTTGTGTTTATTACAGTATATAAAGACCAAATATGAACAGTCTAAATGGACACATGAAACATAAAGTACGAACCCTTTATAATATTGTCATTCCATATGGTAGAAAACTTCTATAAACTTAGTCACGCATTCGTGGTTCTGCTTTCTAAAGAAAGTCACCATCAAGGCTGTAGTTGCCATGGAAAGGTTCAACGTTGCATTTTATACGCTTTCCACTTTTCTCACACCTGTTAGAAATTCAAAGTGCGAATTCTTCTTTAGTATGAAGACATTTGTAATATGTTCCTTTCTTAATTAAATTCTCTTCTCATTCGAATTCAGTGGCGGCTCGTGGCTTGAAATCGTGGGGGGTGCTGCAATCGAAATATCCATACACTGTAAATACAGCGTATACGTGTTTGGATAAAATATCAAAATTATGGTAAAAATTAAACAAGAAAAAGTATTGTTTATTATCGATAAAATTATACAGTTTGGTATAATTCAAAATTACTTAAAATTAAATATATTCTTCTTGTTTTGTTTCATGAAAAAGTATTGTTTATTATCGATAAAATTATACAGTTTAGTATAATTCAAAATTACTTAAAAATAAAATCCAACTCCAATACTGTTCTAAAATAAAAACTATAACAAAGGTTACGTCTTTAATTGTAATGTCCAAATATTTAAAGAGACGGAGTAAACACGATAAGCACTACGAACACTCTACTAATAGCGCAACCTGCATATAAACAACAGTGAGACTGCGCGACGGACAGTGCCGTATTACGCTAATAGCTCGCATCTCACTATGACGTGCATATGCTTGCGCGCGTAGCAATATGACACTATGGTAAACACAGCGCTGCTAGCGTCCTTCGCCCTCCTAAGTGCTACAAAATGGATTTTTGTTATTTTTTATACAAATTAAGATAATTATATAGGGTTGTTGATGATAAAATTAAATATTACAAGCAAATATAAATAAATTAATAAATATATTTATATATCGAGAAAAATTGGGAGTGCTACAGTTCCGTAGAGCCTATGCACGAGCCGCCCCTGTTCGAATTACTGCTCCTTTAAACAAAGAATTGTGAATAATTTCAGAATTCAGTATGCGAATAATAATTACTCAGACAGGCGTCGCTTCAGCTCACGTATAATCATAAAGACATCACAATTTCTTTTATTATTTTTCAGAATCTTCGGAATGTGCTCATACCTGCAGAAGAATGGGGTCCATGTGAACCAGAAATAAGGAAACAATATAAGATGACATCAGGAGTGACTTCATTAGGTGCAGAGGAAAATGCATTTCATCCAGAGATTGTCAACAACAATCCCTATGCAAGCACGTTGGTTCTTATGACGTACCAGCAAACGAATCATACTTGACCACATTCCATTTTTAATTTCGAATCCATTAAATAATTGTATTGAGAGAATACTCATTTGTTTCCCTTCAAACATACACCTACGTACTTGTCTTCCCTTCTAATATAAATAAATGACAATAGTCATAATTGAGAACACCAGATGGCAGCAGTTGTCAGCTGTATTTTCGCTTATCCAGCTCATCGTAGAAAAATGCACTTGGTTTCCGAATAATAATAATAATAATAATAAAGCAACGCCATCAACTTTATCAAAATAACCTTACTTTTAAAAGAAAATTAAAACAGTGTAATAACTTTCCAAATGCAGTACCGAGAGTCAATTTTTGATTTGCGTTCAACTTAATAAAATAAGCTTTAATAAATCTCATTTCAATATTTATGAAAATAATATCAACCTTAGAACAGTGTTCTGATTTACCTAAATACTGCTTATGCAGCTTATACTGATGTTTATATCTTGGAAGAATATTATTCTCTATCTGTCAACAGTGACTTTGAAAGTCATATACTTGTATATTGTAAAGATGAATTTCGTCGCCCTGTGTGAGACCGCGTCCAGCCTATTAGTGGTCTGACGTGACTTGAAAATGTGCCATGTTTGGTCTCTAGGGCGAGGTTCCGGTCTATGTGAAAAATAAATTAAAAATTTAAAAAATATATACAGCCATGAAAATAGAAAACTCCTTAGCCCACACACGGTGCCAAACATACTATAGGTTTGCAAATGACCTTTCGTAAGTAAGATCAGCATAAAAAAAATCGTGAAAAGGAGGCTATCTACACCACGTAGTTTATTATGTTAGTTGAAGTGCACACAAAAGCCTGCAATTCTTGTTTTTAGCTAGTACGCGTTCAACAAGCTCAAATGAGATGAATAGAGAAATTGAATAAGCATATTTATGAGGATATTTTTCTTCAAATGAATTATAATGACCGAGTGGTTAGCGTATTCGCTCTCCAGCCAAAAGGCTGCGGGTTCGAATCCCGCTGTGAGCATGGATTTTTGTGATTGTCTGCGGAAATAGTGGTGGTGGTGGGAGGTAGATGGTGTAGGTGCGATTATAATGAACTGTAGAGTAGATAGAGTTGTAGAGTAGGTGTCCTCCGTCGATGAGTCTTTTGGACTCCCTGGAGGTTTCATATAATAATAATAATAATAACAACAGTTTAAGCCAGTTGCGAGTTACAACAACAGTTTTAAAATCGTAGATTACAAGAAGAATTCAAATTTCAGAAAGAAAGAAAAAATCAAATATAAAAAATGTTATATTACAATATTTATTATAAATGCTATATCACAAACCTAATTTTAAATTATTTCATATACTTAATATTAAATAAACACTTGATATGTAAATATAGAACAAGACGAAATGACTGAATAATTACAAGATCACAGTTTCCAATAGAGAGGTCCATAAAATGCGTTGTAGAAAAATCAAATCAATAAACTTTACTAAAAAACAAGATTTACAATTACTGTGGTAAATACTGTTGGTAACTTTCAGAATACATAGGCCTGTAGCCATATGGAAATGACGTTTGCATCCATAATGCTAGGCCACCTGACGAAAGTCGGCGTTCTAGTCGCCGACTAAAGGAACTTTTTCTAAGCCATTCTTGAACTGTTTCCCAACTTAATCGATCTGTGGCACAGACAAGCACGGTTTTCCTTCAAGAAACTCGGATTTTAATCCTGAAACTCAAGAAAAATGGACTGTAGAACACACATTATATGTTATAATAGGGTTCCTAGACTACAGAATGGTGGCAGCTGTCTGCCATACTCCCTTGACTTGGACGCCTTTTAAAGTCATTGATTCTTTGGGCAGCTATCTCTGATTGTCTAAGGGTAGAGACTGAATGCCTCTCATTCAGTCTCCAAGAGTTAGATAGGGCTAAATGGCCTTGCCTAGTTCCTTTGGGGAATAAATTGAGTTAGCGGATTTTTTATTTATTTTGTAATTTCAGAAGACATCTTATTGGTTCTCCTACTTGACACTCTACAAAGCAATTAATTATCAGAGAAAATATTTAAGCAAAATACTCATATCAGGGACAATATATTTGTATTGTTACAAAAATGTTTTTATTACTGGAAATTAGTCAAATAAAAATGCCTTGTATTGTTTTATTCTTTCCTTTTCTTCTTCCAGCCAAACCTGAAGTTTCCAAAACTATTTAACTTGAAATTCCAGCCACTGGCTCTTCACTCTGGTATGAGCTTTAGCCTTTGGCTGACTTGCAGGTGCTTTAACAACTAAAGATCATTCTTTAGATTCATCTGCAAGTCTCGTTGGTACTGAATAATTCTCATATTCGTCTTGGTTAATAATGAAAATAAACAAAATCAAGCTTCCACCATTAACAAGCCTTGATTTTTGCTCGTTTAGTTTAAACAAATCTAAATGGCTTGTCCGGCACACTTGGTAAACGATAATCTTTTAGGGTTAGAAAATCTGAGTACAAATCCCGTCTAAGATGCAAACAACTTTTACTTTACCAAGACTTTTCAACTGAAAGTAAGTTAGCTGTTTTCATACGAAAGTAAAAGAGAATTCCTCGTACAAAGCGACAAATTGTTAGAAAGCAGATATAACAAATATAAAACAGTATTAAATTAAAGTTTACGAAAGCCAAGTGTTAATAGCAAGCAACACAGCCACAACTGACTGTGCTGCTTGTAGTTAACACTTCCTCTTCCACAATGCTAAACAGCCAGAAGAAAGATCGTCATTTGACTCTCACCGTCAACTAAAACCTTTTTAGACTTATTTTTCTGAGTGACTATTTTTATCCGGTTCCGAGTGAATAATCTTTAGATACTAGGGTTTAAGGCGAAGTTTCCAGGGGAAACTCTGCTTGCCTGTGTCAAAGACCAGAACTTAGAAAAATTGAGCAAAGAAAACACTTTATTATCTGAAAGCGATTTCAGATAATAATGTGAGTAAGAAGTTTGGTGGCAGTCCATACATACTTTTTTTCTCTCTTTTCAGAATTTTCAAAATCTTGGTTTTCCTATCAGGGAAAGCAGAACTCAACTATCGGTGACGTATGGAAGTAGATATCGCCTTCTTCCCGCTATTCAGAAGTTAATTAAAGCTAAAAGAGTTCCGCCTATTTCCACTAGAGAATAAAAAGCGTTAGAGTATTATTTTTATTTTATTTTATTATTATTATTTTTTTTTCAAATTCGCAAGAGATAATGCGTGCAGTGTGGAAATAGTAAATATAAAAAGCGTGTTTTACAATTGCTCTGCAGTTCACATGGATTATAAGTACTGTATTAGGATACTTCCTGATTTTCCCTTCCCCGCTCCCAGAAACAAGGGTGTTTCATTAGACAAAACAGGCAAATTGGCCGGAAGAAAACAGGTAAATAATAGATATAACCATTGGCCTCATAGCCTTAGTTCCTTCAGCAATAAATCCAAAATACCTAACTGATTTCCTGATCTAGAATGAATCAGACTAATAAAAAGGAAGTTCGAAAAGTTATCACCCATTTTACCGAGGAAAGATGAAGAAATACGTCTTATATTTTGCTATGGACTCAAAAATCTGGATGTTAAAATCGAATTTCTTTCATCAAAAATTTTGACTATGACCATTTTGAGAAGGATTTTTCTTAATCGCATAATCTCAAATTATGACGACCTGAGTTACTTTGCGATCTCCTAATTTGACTGACCCACAAAGCAGATGGTTTACATCCGAGCAAGTTGATATCTATCGGAAAAATTTTGCATGGTCATGAAAAGGCGAAAGAGCTAGAGTCTGCTTGCGCAGTTTTATTGGTTCAAAAGTTATAAGCCAAACAAAGAAGGTGATGACTTTTGGAACACCCTTTGAATATTGCTGTTGTCATACTTTGTTGATACTGCTATATAAGGAAAACAGATAAACTGATAGGGTCGAATGTCTATCTGATATCAGATAAACACTCGGTTACGAAGCTAGGTATCAATCTAAAGGGCATATCAGACATTGTAAAAGATTGCACCCAAATTCAAATAAAGATAGGCTGACCATATTTCCTTGAGACAAAAACGGGAAATTAGGATGGCAAAAACGGGACGGGGTTACGTAAGATTCTCTATTCATGAAAAAGATGATAAAAAGTTTTATTACATAAACATATTGAGCTTACCATTATTTTTCAGTAACAGAACCTATACAAAATATTTAGGTAGATGTAGAGGGAGACTGTATTTCTCTACAATCGTACCATGAATATTTCTCCGATGAAGTGAATATCCTATGCAGCAAATTTCGGTCTTTCAACACCTTATCATAAAACTTCTCACACCACATGACACAACTTTGTCTTAAAACTAAGGTAGCCTTCATTGTCTCAACACTTAATCTAAATTTCTCCTTTGACCACATCCTATTCATAACAGAAAATATTTTCTCAACAGGTGCTGTACTTCCTGGAAGACAAAGAATAAACAACAATATTAAAAAACTCTTGAAAGTCTAGGTGTTTTTCGCTCATTTCAGAAAAAATCTGTACCATCTATCAGATACAGGAATATTTGCTTTATTCCATACATCCAACTGCCTCACAATTATAGATTTTATGAAGGTCCACTGATCGAATATACGAGTTTCTTCTGATTCTGTGCGTCTGATGAGTTCCTCGTTCAGGCTGTCCTGTATTTCTTTCCATTCAGGTGTCATCCTATTAAGCACTCACTTGAACTTCTCAGTGTTTCCTAAACTGCACTTCCACTTATTGACATCTTCTAAGCTGGTTTCATAGAAATTCTCAACTACCTTAAAAAACTTAGCCTCATTAATTTCTCCTGAATCTACTAACATTTTTCAGTTGTTTTTTGACATCAGTAGTTACAAATATTTCACTTTTTCTGGACTCTAAATTGTTTACAAGATTTTCAATGTTCATGGCTACTTCTGCAGATGAAATATTATCTCTTTCAATTAAGCTAATGTATGTTTGGAATGTAGACACTTGATCTCTTGATCGTTGTAAACACTTGATCGTTGCAAATGACAACTACAATTTCAAACAGGGATCTTTAAACAATTTTCGCAACATAATACAGCATTTTCCTTGAGAAAGAAAATAACAACGAAGCCCATCAAACATGCTTAAAATTCTGTCAATTGATGGACCTCAAGGACAGAAATCTTGTATTTCCATGCTTTAACAATTTAGCGTAATTGTTTCCTGCAAAGTCACAAACGTTTTTCAGTTCTTCAACTCTGACTTGTGTATATATATATATTGAAGTATTTGTATTCACTGCAAAAGATTCAATCTCAATTGGTAAACAGTCGACAGCAGCAGAACGCTACAGCATAACAGACGCCTCGTCTGAGACGTGTAAGTGTTGCCAACATGTTTTTTTTTTTTTTTTTTTCTGAATAAATCACTGCAGATTCGATATTTAGTATCGAACAATGCGACTCCATGGTTATACAAATTACTGATATCCATGATATTGATATGCGATTATAAGTTTTGAATAATAATTTACGACTGACCAATATTAAAATATATTCCATTATTTTTATTAAAAACGGAACAAAATTGACATTTTTATTAAAACGACGGGACGGCTGGGAAATATGAAAAAAGGTACTGTCCCGTTCCAAACGGTACGTATGGTCAGCCTAACTAAAGGTAACATTATCTGCAGATGGACATATCAAGCCGCCTCTTCATCCAATAAAAGCTCGGGAAGACCGAGGAAGCAACACCTAAGGGATTCAAGAGTGTTCAGAAACATGGTTCCTAAATCTCCCCAGTTTGACGAAAACGATCAACTAGGGAGTTAGTTCAAAGAATTTCAAGGGATTCAAGTTATTATTGTGATAACCATATAAAGAACTGCGCAGTCTCATTCTGTACTTAAAGGCATTTGCAAATAAGCCAAACATTAATCACGGCAGTCAACAGCGCCGTCTACGCTGGTGTAAACGAACGATGTGGTTGATCTGTTGAATGTTAGTAGTCCATTATATAAAGTGATGAATTCGGACTTTACCTATTTTCGATCGGATAGATGAATATGGCATGCAGTGAATGTTTGGGGAAGGCTTTATGCTTGAATGCCTTCAACCCAAATGCGAAGTAATGGTTGAAGTACAATGGTCCGGATCTAATTCTTCTGGTATGGATAGACTACAAACTCTTAGGTGCAGGAAGGTTGAGCGCCAATGCCGGATTTAGACTTGCTGAGGCCCTAAGCTATACAAAACCCAGAGGGCCCCCCTACTGTTTTAAATTACATCAGCTGGTCTTTTTTGTTTTTTTTTTATTTGAGGGCCCGGCAGATTGCGAGGCCCTAAGCTGTAGCTTTTTTATCTTATACGTAAATCCGGCACTGTTGAGCGCCAAGGATATGAACTACTTCTGGATACTGCAGCGCTTCCTACACTACCCTTCCTACTACTCCCATTTTTATGCACAGGTCCATGTCCCTATCAGCATAACTATTCACTCTGTCATAGCGATGTGATAATGCAATCTGGTTTGAAGGAAATCATGGAAAAAGTTGGCTGTCTGCGCAGTCTCCATCTCGGACCAATAGAACCCCTGACTAACTGAAACGTCTAGTGCTGGTTAATGAATGGACAACATTTCATACGATTACTGTGTACAGTCTCAGTATTCATTTCAACACAGGTACATAATTTAAAATGGAAAATTCAGATGATAGGAAATGTAAAGCTTGGTAAATCAGCCATTATATAAACTCTTAGCAATGTGTGATAACTGCGTTTCTTTGCAATTTATATTGAATATTATTGAAGTAACACCTTCGCAAAGTGTATGAAACCAAATCTTCCAAGAACCTCGAGTCCATTGTCCAAATGACAACAAGCATTTTAATGATTTAAAGATTATTCGAATCTTGTCAACATAATACGATTTTTTTTTTAATTTGGGGCTGAACGAATATGTATCGGAAAATGACAAAAATGTTTTTCTTTAGTGAAAGCAAACCAGCTGTTGAACACACGTAATGGAAATACATAAGTATATTTATCCGATGACCTTAATTGTCTCATTATAAATAATCTTAACTCAGATAACTTATGATAATTGTTAGTTCATATGACCATTTTTATCTGTAAACTATTTTCAGTTAACAAGGGAGATTATAATAGGTCCATTTGTTGCATACGATGAAGGTAGGATCAGAATTTTTCGTGATTTATTGTCGGGCAACAGTACTGTAGGGGGAACAGAGCTTCTCTGTCTAGTGAAGGTAGAGAGTAGAATCTGCTGGATCATTCGCACTTTATTTCAGGATTGCAGCTTGTTATTGAGAATTAATAACGGAATGATTATGCCAATTGAGATTTTTACTATATATAATAATAAATGGCATCCTTCCAAATACAGTGAGTATGCAGTCCTCTTTCAAACATGGAAAACTACAAAAAAAAAAAAAAAAACCCGAGATCACTTTCGAAGAGAAAACAAGCATAATTGATATATTTGATTGGAATACCATCTGTCGACATTTTTAGAAGTGTAGTTTATGAATTCAATTCCTTGGAGATAAGCTATAAAGAAGCACTTCTATTCAGATATTCTTCTTTGTTTTTAGTAAGATTAGCTGCGAAAACGACTAAACAAGTGGTGCACTGGAGATTCATATTTCTACAAAGACAATGCTCCCAATCACTCTGCTGGGGCTGTGAAGGAGTTTCTAGGAAATAAGTAAATAACTGCACAACTGTTTGGCATCCTTCTGTTTTCTCAGTGACTTCTTTCTTTTCTTTTTTTTTTTTTTAAACTCAAGTTGACAGTGATAGAAAGAAGAGTTGATGACATCATCCATTTTGATTGTGTCCTAGATGGGATTCGAACCCCAGTCTTTCCAACCAAAGGGCATTGTCGAAAAAACCGAATGAGGTCGGGAGTTTCGCTAAGAGGCAAAACTGCTTCATAGACGGCAGCATGAAACACCAGGTAAATGCCGGTACTCAGGGAGAGGGGGGGGATATAGAATTCGAAAAATGTTGATTATTGTGATCTGCTACATGTCAACAAAGGAATCTTATCCGTTATAAAATTTTTACAACAACGAAGCTGGAGGGACCTTGTACATTAAATTACCAGTTTGTGCATATCATGACGTATCCAATTGACATGATTTGAAAGAAAATCTTCGCTTCATTGACAAATCATGTTATTACGGGGTAGTATTAGTGTGTTTATAGCAGCCATGATAGAACAGATGAAACGTGTTTTAACTTCTGATTCAACAGTATGATATAGTGCAATAATGAGAACAGCAATGACATCAGCATGTCATTAAAGCGAGTTTCGTGTTAGCAACAAAAAAGAAGCAAGTCATATACATGTACCAACTTATACCTGAAGAACTCTTAAAAAGATTATAAATATGGAAGTTGTAACGGTAAGTGCTTTAAAGTATCTTATTGTCTTAATCTAATTCTTAAGTTGGTTTTAAACCTGAACTAAAAGAAAGCTTATATGCAATGGTATTTAACAGCTTCATCTTTGCCACTAACCTTTTTAAAAGAAGGAGGAATTATGGCTATTTTTCTAAAACTATCCGAATGAAAATGACGTTTTCTAAATCAAAGGAACTATATTAAGAAAAAGAAAGAATGTCTTGTTATTTTAATTGGTAAAAAGATTTCATTTTTACTTATTAGATCAAGATCAAATAACTTTAGAATCGCTAAAGAAATAACAATCATCTCTATGAACACGGCATCAATTGAGTAATTTACGTCCGAATATAAGTCTGACTGCTACTGAATATTTCAAAATGCATATCCGGACACTCAGAGACAGTTACAATAGTTTCGTATATGGTTTCATACACCGGGGAGTATATAGAATAGCTTTGGGATAATAGAAAACTTGATGGCACAAAATATTATAGCTATTATTATTGCTTTATTTAGGCAGATTTGCGAAGTTTTTAATAAAACATTAATTTAGCGACTAAATTAATGTTTTATTTATCATCCTCTTTCTCCATTGGATTAAACTAAAGCTGTGGCACTAAGTGTTGCAGTTTTAGACAGAAAAAGACTAAAAAAATGAAGTTTTTCTTATTTATCTGTAATTTATTTATTTTATCTGTAATCAAGGAGAGAAGTGAAACTACGAATACCTACGAAACCATAAAGTTATTTAACACACACGAATAACTATTTTTGCAAGTATTTTAGGAAGATCATATGCAGAACGATCTTATTTTTTTTTTATTTTTAAATTAAATTTAATTTTATTTCTTTGTTTTGTTTCTGGAAAAAAAAAAAAAAAAAACATTTTTCCTATTTCACTAACTGAACTCAAAAAGAAATGTACGAAAAAAAAAAAAATTCTATTTGCAAATTCATTTTCGTTATATCTGAAAACGGGTAATATGATCATATAGAAAAAACCATATTTCATTGCTTCGTGTATTTACCTGAAATGAACTGAGAGGCGCTATTAAGCAAGCTGTCATCGAATGCATCACGTGCAATACATTAAGTAGCCAATGAGAAAACGAACATAGTAGTAACTTTTCTATAACATAGAGAAAATATAGAATAATAATGTGTAAATTAATTAATCATTTTAATTAGGATTTTTTATTGACCTTTCCTTGGTTTTCGCCTACAAAACGATCTCGCTCATTATGTTAGCTTCTTTCCCCTTTTGCTTCAAAAAGAATTCAGCGCTATTGCAGACGACAACTTATGCAGTAGTAATGTCAGGAAGCAGTTTTTTAATCCACATGTAATTTGAAAATAATTATTGTTATTTTTGATATCGTAATTAATGGGTGTGTCAGATCTCGCATTGCCTAAACTGAAATTCAGGAAGAAACAAATTAAAGATCAAAACAAAGAGAAAAGTGAGCGAATTAAAAAAATATCGGTAGGTGTTTTCATTGATAGTTAATTTGTACTGTTAACATTTTAATGGAACTGCCGGACTTTTGAACGTTTGCTTACAATATCAAATGTAATGCTAAACAAAATTATTCATTGCTTAATTTCAGCACTCATTCGCAGTTAATAGTGAGATCTCTCGCTGCACTATGACAAATCAATTCTAATAATGAAACCAGGTATGAAATCGAATTGAATTAAACTGATGCAGATACTGTACACTAAGCTAAGTTGTAAACATTACCGTGAATTTACATTATGGTGAAAAAAATTTCTTGGGGGTCCCAAAGTAATAATTTTGTCACAACGAGCCTTCAAATCAATCTATTGCGACCATTTATTTTGTTTTCTTACTAAATTATTTATTTTCCGCGATTCTTTTCGATTATAAGATTTTTACATAATGCGTCATTCCTTTGTAGCTAAATAATCTCCCATCAGAAGAAACGAGAACTAAAGTTGAGGATCATCCCCAGTACGAGAGAGAGAAATGGGGAAGTAAAGCTGAGTTTTTATTATCCTGTATTGGCTATTCTATTGGACTTGGAAATATCTGGCGGTTTCCATACGTAGCTTATAAAAATGGTGGAGGTATGTTATTATATATATATATAATATCATTAGATTGAACTGCCTCGCCTACCCCTATAAAGGGAATAAAAGGCGTTAGCTGATTATTATATATATATATAAAATATTATATTATATTATCTTTTAACATAATTCCGTAAATTTTGACAAACTTTGACCATTATTTTTTACTCATCATATTACTTAAAAAAAAAAAAAAACAAGGGCCTTCCTTAAAATACTTTTATTATTGTAAAATATCTTAAAAGTGCTTCCTTTTAGCAGTTGGGACAAAAGTGCAATTCTGAAATGCTAGACGATATTTCTCCAAAAAAAGATGGGAGGAATGTCTTCTAACATTTTCAAGGAGAAGTATGATAGGTACCCAGGAGCTGTATAACAACAACAGTAACACAGATCTAGTAACTTTGTTAGCAATGGAAGATTAGCCGTAAATGTGCATGACAAGTGCGAGTTAAAATGACGAGGCTAAGGATCTGGGGATGATGGTGGATAGAGATTTGCAATTCAGATGACATATTGCAAGAGTTGGCAAAATAGCTTAGAGGATTATTTGGATGCCGAAGAACACATTGAAAAATAAAGATAGAGAGGTTATTATCCCTCTTGATAAGGCTAGGATTCGGCCACATGTTGATTACTATGCACCGATTTGGTCATCTGCATTTCTTGGAAATCTGGAGTTGGTGGAGAGGATTCAGAGATGACTGACCAAGCTGGTGACAGGTCTGTGGAATGTTCCCTATGAGGATAGATTGAGGATGTGTGGGTTCCAGAGTTTAGCTAACAGGCGGAGGAGAGGGGATATGATAGAAACGTATAAGTTACTAAAGGGATTCTATAAGATTGACACAAAAGAAATTTTTCAATACATGGAGAATTGGGGGGGAGGGGGAGGAAACAAGGAGTCACACTTGAAAGTTGTCTAAGAGTGTGGTTAGTAAGGGTATACGGAGTAGGTTCTTTACTTGGAGAGTGGTAAATTAGTGTAATGAATTGCCAGGGGTGGTTGTGAGCCCTCTAACAGTGAATAAGTTTAAGGAGACATATAATAGGTATTAAAAGATAAATGGATCTATTGTGTTAAATGATAAATGGATCTCCCGATGAGTCTTTTTACTACATGGACATGGAGTATCCATATAAATAAATAAATAATAAAAATGCTTCATAGGTTACTAAAAATTCATCAATAATTTAAGCGGAAAATTTATTCTGATTTTTATTTTTCACAAAAAATTGATAGTGGTTATCTTTTTTTATTAACATTGTTAAAATCATATGCTTAAAATTTCATTGATCGGAGAAAATTGCATCTCACTACGTCACCAATAACTTACTGCATATCCTCTATGGCCTATCGTCAGAGACTGCTGGTTGGTTGGTTTATTGGCGGAAGGAGTCAGAGACGGCATGCAGTGAGTTATCAGAAGAAACCTTAATAGCTTGAATATGCACAGCTTTTCCGATCCATTTGGTATCTCGGAATTATTCTTAAAATTTTTGCGCTAGAACTAACTTGAGTCATTTAACTTTATTATTGTTCATACTAATCTGCAACTATTCAGTTCATTCCGGAAAAGAGAGACAGGGGTGGGGAATAATAAGAAGAAGGTGATAAATGCAGGCTATTAAATTGTTGTTCCGATTCTCTCACTTCAGTTCTCTCTAACTCTCTAACATAATAGAAATCGTCAACAGCAGATTACTTAACTACTTAGTGAAGTAGTATTCATTAGTATGTATTATTGATGAGTAGTATTCATTAGGCTACCACAGTGGTTCTCAAACTTTTTGAAGTCGGGGCGCATTTAAAATCCTACAAATAACTGTAGGCGCACTATATACAAATTTCTGAGTTATAATAATATGTTATAATAATTAAGTCAAATATTACAGAAAAAAAAATAATGCGATAAAATAAAATAAAATGAAACATACCTTAAGTTTATTCATTCTTGTGTTTATGAGAAACATGAGCCTGGTGTGTCCTAGCGATTGCTTCACTGTTTGGACATATATTTGAAAGGAAACTCTCATTTCCTCGTCAATACATTGAAGAGTTCCTCTCTTTTTACACTTAATTGTGGTGAGGGTAGAAAATCTTAATTCACATAAATATGATGTTGAAAATTGTAGTAAAATGTTCAAAGCTTTTTTAGATATTGATACATATTCTTCTTTTATAGAAATCCAAAAGGCTTCAAGAGATAATTCATGTTTAATCATTAATCCACGATCAGTGGATATAGCTGCCAGTTCTTCTTCTTCTGTTAATGTTAAACCAAAATCACTTGAAGTTTCCATAAATGGGTTTCTAATCCAATCGTATTGTTCAGTGTTAAGTGATAGAAAATAAGAACTCAATTTTTCTTCTAAACTTGTTAAATGTTCAACTATTATTGGAAGTGTTTCATTTATGCAAATGTTACTTACCAATGGAAACATTGGTAAGTAACACTTACCAAATTACCTTCAACAGCTTTTCTTTTCCAAATCTGTAGTTTTCTCTGAAACGCTTTCATTTTGTCAGTGGATGTGAGAATATTTTCTTCTTTCCCTTGCATGCTAGTATTCAAAATATTGAGCTGCTGAAGTATATCGGCCAAATACTGTAACCTAGCAATCCAAAATTCGCACCGAAGGAGGTTACAAAAATGTAATTGTTTCATCTCTTCAAAAAACGCAAGAAGTTCTTGTCGTAGCTCGTGTACACGGGTAAGTACTTTCCCCCTTGACAGCCACCTCACCACAGTGTGTAAAAGCAGCCGTCTGTGTTGTGAATCCACATCGATACAAAGCTTTTTGAATAAATGCGATTTGAGGTCTTGATTTAATAAAGTTTACCATCTGAACAACTTGATCTAAAGATGTAAGGCCCTTAACACAGCCTACCATGGAAGGGGCTCCATTTGTACAAATGCCTACACACGATTTCCACGTTAACTGCCATTTATCAAGATAGCTATTCAAAATGTTAAAAACGCCCTCACCTTTTGTAGACACACTTAATTCTTTGCAAAAAAAAAGAAACTGATTTACTATTTGATCTTCATTAATAAAACGGACGAATGCTAAGAGCCTTGTTGGTAATGTCTGTTGACTCACCAACTTGCAATGCAAAATTTGAATACTGAAGTTTATTACTGCATACATTTTTCTCGGTATTAGAAGACATTTCTATAATACGCGTGTGAACTGTATCGTTGGACAGAGGAATTTTGCTTATTTTCATTGCTGCTTCGTTTCCTAATATTGTCATGACCATTTTTTTGCATGCAGGCAGAATAAGTGACTCACCTAAAGTATGATCTTTCATATTTTTTGCTATCAGTTCTGAGACTTGATAAGAAGCGATTTGAGCTTTATCAGAAACAGTCGTTATATTTTTAAAAGAATTTGGCGCTTTTGTTTGCTGTTCAGACAATCTCTTGAAAAAAATTACAGATTTATCTTGTAAATTAGAGTGTATAGTTTTAAAATGTTTACTCAATTTACTAGGAAGCAATGATTCATTTGCCATTTTACATCCACATACTAAACATAGCGGCAAAGGATGATCTTCACTTCCGGTCCAAGTGAAACCAAAGCTTAAATAACTTTCATTATATTTGCGAGTGTCCGCGCGGTTAGCCTAGTGGCTTTGCGCTTCGCAGCCATATACCTGGGGAAGGAGTGTCCTAGGTTCGATTCCCGTCGGAGACATGAGGAGCTGAAGGATCTTCCTCAGCTATAGCCAAGTTAGCCGGTCTTGGCACGGGCAGGAGGGTTTTTTCCGCCAGTTTATCTGGTGTTTTTCATCCCGTGAACACACAGGGATACAGCCAAGAATACCTTGCGGCATAGGAGTGACCATTCTATCCTCGTATTTCGGATTACGAAATCCAAGCATGCTTGGAAGGTTGTGGGCCTTAAAGGCCTGTTAAAGCCATTGAGATAGAGATATTTGCGAGTAGGCCGCGATTTTGCTTTCTTACTTGCACTTAACTTTTGCTCACTTCCAGAATCTGATTCTTCAATATCACGCTTCGTTTTGAGAAATCTATCCATTTTATTTGGGTGTATTTATCTGAAAATAAGTAATATGCACATAACATCCACTTCCAACACTTTTAAAATAAGTATACACAACAAGAATAAACTTGTTTTCTTTGCAAGAAAAACCGCTGTTAATTAACATAATAATGATGTGTTGACAAAAAAAGCGGTATATCCGTAATGAAAAGGTATAATAGAGTAACTATATTTATTTTTATATCTGGACACATATTTCTCTGGAATACCCACAGGGCGCACCCGGAAATCCTCTAGGGCGCACCCTTTGGGGAACCACTGGGCTACCAAATAATTAGTGGACTATTATGGATTCTCCCTCTCTAGATCCACAGAAGATCGCTTAGCATCATCATTCATTTTTGGATGCAGCCCGCAGAATAATTGGAGAAAAGTCATGCGATAGTTTTTGACATTTCCAGAAATTTTAATTGGGTCTGGAACACAGTATTTATCAATCTACTATCATTGTCTACCATTCATCCATTGCAACTGGGCCGCTAATTTACCCTCTGGTCGTTTTCTGTGAGTAATGGTGGATGGTATTTTCCTCTTCGGATTTCTCTACAAACCCTGAAATATCCGAGTGCTCTGTACTCTCCTCTCTTTCTTTATACTCAAATTATATCTCGCTCACCTGATGACAATGCACTCCATTCCTCTCAATTTGACTTCATTAGAATCAAATAATGTCATCGTTGAGCAGTAAAACCTTGTACTGCACAATGATTCGAATCTTCAAGATCTTCCATATTCCATAACCAATGTCTTAAAAAATTGTCTGGCTATTCTCACGTAGTGAGAGGACAACCTTGACACATTAATGCTAACAAAACACAGCCCTGTCTTATTTCTCCTAAATAAAGATCGCACTTCAGGCAAAACCAAATTTTTCTTCTTGGCTGAATTATACTTCTTGCTTTGCTTGCCATTAACAAACATAATCTCCTCCCCAGTCTCCAAAAAAGTTTCGTGCACTACTGCAATCTAATAAAAATAATATTCCCCTCTCTCTCTCTCTCTCTCTCTCTCTCTCTCTCTCTCTCTCTCTCTCTCTCTCACACACACACACACACACACACACACACACACACGTGTCACAAATATGATAATAGATAAACAGACATTTTCCAAGGCATTTTTTTAATACCGCCAAAAAATTACGAGAATAAGGGTAACGGTGCCTGTGTTAAATACTGGTACCTTTAGAGCATTTCTCTCAGTATTCGGGAGATAAAATATCCTGCGATTTATGGTTAATTCAGTTTCATCACAAAAGTTTTTTAAATGTTCCTCTTAAACTTCACGAGATTGAAACTAAGGTCTTTCTAACCAAAGGATGTCATTCTTCCGGGGATAAGAGGAATTTTTGTGAAAGAAAGCTTCAATCGTGATTAGATTAAAAAAAAAATCAGGATAAATAAATAAATTGAGCTAAAGTAATCTATTCAAAATAAATTATAATTAATAATAATAATTCTGGATTGCAACACGTCTCAAAAGATTTTCTTGGGTATTACAATGTCAAACATCAAATATCAAAAAAAAAAAAAAACTAGCTCCAGTACCCATCATCCATTTAAAGTCTTCTTCGCAAGCTAATAGACATCTGATCACAATATGTGTAGTAATAAAGGAGGAAAACTCGATCCATCTTTCTACTACTGAATATTTTTGAAGTTATTTAAAGTATTTTATTGGCATATTTTTCGAGATATGCATTGCATTTATTATGAAATAGTATGTCAGTTATTACAACACTAATAATATATCAGTGTTTTATTTTTCTTTAAATGACAGTGGTTTATGGAGTGCAGGAATGTGATACCACGAGTCCAGCTGAGTTTAAGCAAATCAGTTGTGAAATCGTAGTCTTAGTCCATTAATTAGCAAAACAGCAGCTGCTATCATTGATAATTAATTAAGGAATCATCGCTGGAAATAACAGCATCTTAGTAGAATGACTCGATTATTTTATAGTTTAAAGACAGAGAGTCGATATCAACTCAATAAAGAAATCACGAAGTGCAAAATATAGTTCGTTCTACCTTTGGACCAGGGTCTCCGTAGCTCAATTGATTTAGACTGAGCCCTTTGGTCGAAAAGACCTGTGTTCGAATTCCGTCTATGACGCGAAGAACCTTTATCAGAGCTTTTTATCAAAGATGAGTTAGCCTGGTCTCATATGGAGGGTTTCTCCCCTCCTGGGACCTGAGTTTTTCGTTCCTTAAAACAGGCAAAGCAGTCCCGTGAACACACACATCTTTACAGACACAGAATACTATTGGACAAGGAAGGCAGCGGTAACCACCTTCTTCTATAATAATTCCCTGGTAAAGTAGCATTGCTACCTCACCAACCATTGGGTTGAGGGACAAACACACACACCTTTGGACCATTATGAAAGTAGAACATTTTGAGAACAAATGACTGGTATTTCTGGCGAACCATTACTGCAAGATTATATTCCCAATATTGCAATTTTGTAATATTACAATATTGCAATAGTGGAATTCAATTTTCACATACTGTAATTTTAAAATATAATACATCAATCAACGTAATTTCTGAGTTTTTCATGAACAAAAAAATCTGATATATTTTTCCTCTGCAGGTGCTTTTCTCCTACCTTATTTTATACTTTTGTTATTGGTTGGGAAGCCAATGTATATGATGGAACTATGTTGGGGACAGTTTTCTAGCTTAGGACCAGTGTCTATATGGAGGTGTTTTCCAGTGGCAACAGGTAAGTGGTCGTAAAAATGTATAGTAATTTGCGAGGCCCTTTAATGATAGTGCTTATTTTTGTCTCCTTCCTATTCTTACTTTTTTCTTGTTAAAGCAATAGATAAAAAAGATACGCAGATAAAGGTATGCAAAAATATTGCAAGAGCTTGATTCAAGCGCAGCAGTAGTTACATGTGATATCAACATGTGTGTTGATATCACATCTTACATGTGTTACGTCAGTCTCTACACGAATACGATTCCAAATGAGTGGAAAGAGGACAAGATAATTTATACAAAGATGGAACCAGAACTGATGCAGCGAATTATAGACTGGTCTGTATACCAGGGCTAGTTATTAAGGTATTATACGGGCCTCTTACAAGTCGCATCCAGATGTGGGTGGGTAGATATATTTGTTCTTTTTGTTTTAACAATCTATTCATGTTTTACAATAATGACAGCGGAGTTTAATACGGAGAATAGATACACAATGATTATTTCAGATTTTGGCAGGCATTTGACAGATGAGACTATTTTAGAATATTTTAGTTTATAATAATATGAGAATCATGAATTCGGTGTCTGAAAATAAAGAAATACGCGATATGGTCATTCCATGGATATAAATTAATTATAGCTTACGTAATTGTAAAATATTAAGCTATCCCACTTAATGCTAGTTGTTAGAGCATATTGAGATATCAATATGCTCCAAAAAAAAAAAAAATAGTAAGAGACAACTTGGCCTAAAAAGAAAAAGAAATATAATCATATGCATCGAAACCTTACTTATGCATTAAGAATATGGTTTCTTCTGTAGATAATTAATTTTATCTGTGTTTTAACCTACAGAACGAAAACCTGGTTACAGATCGAGTATGCAAGCGTCCTAACAGAACCAAATTTTGAATTTTAAATTGACTTTTTAAAAAAAAATATATATATATATATATATATTTATTCATATATGATGGAAGATAGTCATCAAAGAAAAGCTTGGGACTTGTGTGTGTGTTTAAGAAACGATCTGGGTACAAACTTTTAGAAAGCTTCTGTTCTTTATTTAGAATTTAAGACTATTAAGATCTTGAGTGTGTCCGAGGTCTGATCAGAGATATTTGAGACAAAACTTTTTTTGTCTGGAAGTTACCCGTATCGAAGTCCC
Source organism: Typopeltis vanoorti (assembly GCF_054136105.1). Classification (NCBI taxonomy): domain Eukaryota; kingdom Metazoa; phylum Arthropoda; class Arachnida; order Uropygi; family Thelyphonidae; genus Typopeltis; species Typopeltis vanoorti. Next base: position 95,334,658 of record NC_143560.1, on the reverse strand, counting down.
AACCATGCAAGATATTTGGTAACGTGCCTACTTTTCTGATAAAAAATGTGGCGACTTGATGTAATTGTGAGTGATCTAATGGTCTATTTTTCCCTCAACAATCACACGATGAAAAAAATAGGTATTTTTGAGAAACAATGATGTGTGCAAGCTTTGATAAATACATCGTTATTTATCACAAAAGCGTATGAAATGTTACACGTATCCAGGAAAAGCTGAATCGATCCGAATGAAGTTCTGATCAAATGGAAAGACAATAATGACTGAGTTCTTTGGTGATTTTGGCGAAATTCTTCTCCGCCTGGCTACGACTCACATGCTAACGCCTTTGCGATGGTCTCTTTTCCAAATATTTTTGTTTTTGTCGATAATATACCATAGCACATGGTGTTTGGTATCCAGGAATTCTTAGCCATGCAGAATATCGATGCCCAACACCTTACTCACCAGAGTTGGCTCGCTGTACCTTCCACTTTCGCTGGAGCTAAAGAGCACCTCGAGTTTTTGAAGACGTCTCGGATATTCAACTAAATATGGCTAGGAAGCCATTTAGAAATGGCTTCCTAGCAATTAAATGGCAAAGATGCACTGATCAAATAGAATGTTAGCTGCATAGAATCAATGGATCACCTTATAGGAGATGACTTGAAGTAGCGTGCTTTAATTCTTAGGTAGCAGACTCCCCCCCCCCCCCCGTGTGTGAGACTATTACCATGCTTATTGGCTGCCTGAACAGGCTTGAAAAAAAGTTCCCTCTTCGATCTCCTAGAATAGAGCTTCAAAAAAAAAAAAACCACCTACGTACCGATACTAATGAAGTATAGGTCAACATCCTTTCATGATTGGGATTCAAAGGAAAATTTTTCCTACAAAAAATACTGTCCCTGTTGTGTTTAATTATTCCTGGATTGAAAACATCATGAACGTAAGGCTTTTTCAGACGTCATGAAGGCTTCATATGACTTCATATTTTGCATGTCCTGTGACATGATGCTTTGGTATTTTATACAGAACCGGAACATTATTAAATTCAGATTTAAAATTATTTTTTTAAATACTATTGTGCTTAATTATATAATTTTAAATTAATCTGTACTATTCCGAAGATACATAAACAATTCGCCTTCTCGTCATTTACATTTTTCTCAGGTATAGGAGTTGCTCAAGTAATGATATCGATGATAGTGTCCATATATTACAACGTGCTAATGGCTTATGCTCTGTACTTCATTGCTCAGTCATGTAGGTCTGTGCTTCCGTGGAGTGGCTGTTTCGAATGGTGGGGAGCTGATAGTGATTGCTATGTTAGAACCCCGAATCAGGTAAGTTACTTTGTAATCTTTTGTCCAAAGGTATACTGTTTTCTCATATTCGGTTATTTTGTAATCATCTAAATCTACAAAAAAAAAGATAGAGGGATTCATTCGCATATGAAGATGAATGTGATCACACCTTTTAAGCATATATGATGTTTCGCCTTAAATCTTGATAACATTTGTCAAGAGGGGATAAGTATATGATAAACGTTATTTAACGCATCGAGAGAAATAAAAGTGTACCAAAAGGTAACACAAAATACTAGCCATGTTCTTTTCAAGTTCCATAAATAGTGTCATATTTAATTGTGTTTTGTTTATTATTTTTTTTTTATCCAGGAGGCATTTATTTTGGTGATCTAAAAGGCTATAAGAGATACGCTTTCACTAAGTTTGCTTTTATGTTCCCCTTTCAAATTTGAAAATAAGAAATAAATTGATATGGTTCTGATGAGAATTACGAGGGTGGTCTGAAAAGTTCTCGGCCCTAACAATGAAAAAACGAATTTATAAATTCAAAATTATTTTTATTTTTCATAATCTCTTAAGACTAATACATTTATTCCATCGATGCTCTAGCGCCATTATCCCGTCCCTGTGGTGGTTCTCAGTACGATCTGCAAAATACCCCTCTACAGCTGCAATCACCTCTTGATTCGAAGAAAAAAACCGCTGACCAGCGAGGAAGAGTTTTAGTTTTGGGAAGAGATTGGGAGCCAAATCTGGAGGAACAGGGTGGATGTTTCAACAATTCATAATGCAGATTCCTTAATTTTCCCATTGCCAAAACACCTTTGTGGACAGGTGCATTGTCCTCATGAAAGATGATTTTTTTCTTCTGCAAACCGGGTCTTTTCTCACGAATTTTTTTTTCGTTTAGTCTGGTTAAAAGATCGGAATAATATTCCCCGGTTATTGTTTTACCCTTTTCAAGATAATTAATAAACAAAATGCCTTTAGCATCCCAAAACACCGATGGCATGACCTTTCCTGCTGATGGAACCGACTTTGTCTTCTTTGGCGCTGAACAACCGGCTTCTGTCCACTGTTTTGACTGCTGTATGGATTCTGGTAAAATTATCCATAGTAAAAATCAGTTTTATTCTTGTTAAAACGCTCCAAGCACTGTTCAGAGATTTTCATGCGAGTGCATTTTTGATTTGCTGTGAGCAAGCGCGGCACCCATCTTGCCCAAGCTTTTTCATTTGCAATTGTTCATGCAAATTATATCCTACACATTCTTTTGAAGTGCCTATAGTCTCAGCAATTTCACGCACTTTGACTCGCCAGTCATCCAATAACATATCGTGCACTTGATCAATGATTTCTGGTGTTGTTACACTTTTTGGACGTCTTTCACGTGGATCATCTTCAAGGCTGGTACGGCCACGTTTAAACTCGGCAGCCCATTTCCTAATTGTCTAAAACGAAGGAGAAGAGTTCCCATAAACTTTTATGAACTTCGAATGAATTTGTTTTAGCGCTAAACCTTCTTTTACAAAGAATTTTATAACTGCACGATACTGAATTTTATGCATTTCAAGGATACAGATAACGCTTTTGCTTCAGACAGCTGTATAAAACAAACTACTTGATAGAATGACTTGAAATTTCGCATGGATCCTTCTGACAGATGTACCAAGTTAGAAAAAAAATCTTGCCGAAAGTGTTACATCTATGGTCGAGGCCGAGAACTTTTCAAACCACCCTCGCACTGTGATTAGAATCTGTTTCTCTTGAACAATGGATGGACGGATCCTCTTCAGGAGATATTTTTTATCTACAATTATTTAGTAATAAAGCAATTAAACATCATACAAGGTGTATAGTTATTACTGAAGAGTCAGGTATCCTTCTTATAATCACTTAATCCTATAATGGTTATCCTAAATTTTATTTATTGGGAAACAAAATATGAGAAATTCCTTGGATAACTGCGATACTTCATAATGCAGTTTGGTAAGATTGATAGAGGGGAACTATCAAAAAAAACAAAAAACAAAAATATTATTCTGTTCTTTGACATTATTCTCTTATTATACTCAGAATATTCACTATTTTCCCCATTTCATCATTTTGAATGATTTTTTTTCCCCATAAAACTTTGCATGTTTATTGAAGGAACATATCATAAGTATCCCTTCCGTTATTCCAATTAATGTCAATTCCAGATTTCTAGATGGAAGTCATATGACGATGTGATTCAAAAATAAAGCCTCGGCCGTGGATTTTATACAGTTTCCAATTGCAGATAGTCATTGTTGTATATGGGTGTATGGCATGACAAACATGTTTTGATAGCGACATAATTGATCTAATCTCCGAATAAATGTCGAAAATAATAAATCTCACAACGCATTGCCCATCATACGAACTTTATTTCTATAATTCAATTAAAAAAAATCAATAACGGTAAAGTTATTTTTATGTTGACATATCAGAAGGGTTCCCATAATGAAGGAAATTTAGAATCGGGACGCCTTCAATCATTCCATGGAAAAAAAAAAAAGTGTAATTTCTCAGATGCACTGTCTCTTTCGGTCTTCATCGACAATGAGTTCAAATTATGAATGTACCAAGACTTTCCAGAAAGAGAGCACGACCGACAACTGCTACCTTCTCGTGGTCCTAAGCAATAATGTGGCGTTTTTTTTTTTTTTTTTTGAAATGCAGGATTAAACATGCATTTTCCGACCAACAAAGAAAGTCCGAGAAGGCGGAAATTGTTTAATTTATTACCTTTTCAAAGTAAAAATATATGTTAATCATTTTGACTCATAAAATTTTAATCATATTTTCTTACTTTCCTCTGTTATATCTTTCAGTCTCTTTGTGGTAATGCGAAATTATCCGTAAACGTCTCACGTGCTTCTGATATAGCTGATGCGATTAAACTAGCTTCTTTTGACGTGTACAGAAGTTCCTTGCTTCCTTCCTATAGCCAGCAACAGATCCTTAACTGCACTACTACAAAGACTACTGCATCGGAACAATTCTGGAAGCAAGTATTCATTATTATAATTGTTAAACTATTTAAAGAAGTGTGTCGATAGTGTATATTAAAGATTCAATCGTTAACGTAACTCAAGCTAATATTTAAATTAATTAATTCTTTGTAATGCAAAGCTTTTAAGCAAAAATATAATTTGGGTCTTCAGTTGGGGTAAGAATAACCTCAAAACAGTGAAGGTGAAAACAAAAACTAAAAATAACAGTACAGACAAATATAAAAATTTCTGAACAGCTCAGTGAAAAAATGTTTAGGAAGCCAGAATTACAAATGAATCCTATAATTTGGGGATGGTGGACAGTCGACAATATAATATTATATGTTATAATATTATATTGTATTCAAGCATTGAAGCAAAGCATTCAAGCAAAGGTATTGAAGCACTCAGTCAAGATGGAGATTTCTAGAAGTTATAGAAGAGTAGCAAAAATAATTGCTATTTAATCCTAAATTTGCACGCATCAAAATACTTAAAGTGAAAACTCTTAGCGGGGCTTGGTTTTTAAACTCACAGTAGCAACTTTAAATTTAAAAAAAAAAAAAAAAAAAAAAAAAAAAAAAAAAAAAACATCCATTTAAAATGTTTGTGATGTTTGTGTGGTTATCCTTTTTTTATTTGATAATATTTGGATTTGTATAGTCCTTTTCGATTCTTTCTTTTTTCTTTCTGGTTCATTTGGCATAATATGTTTCTAAAATTCCCAAGCATCCATTTTTATTATTATTACTTTTTTAAATTCTCCCTGGAATCCCATATCTTTATTACCTATTTATTGTTTTACACATGGCATTAGCAATTTAGCGAAAGTGGAGGAAATTAATACATTAAAAAATCATTTAATAAGGCGTCCTGTTGAATATTAAAAGCATATCAGTGAGTTAATCACGTTTTATATTATTTTATATTTTAAATAGTTTTTAAACTGGATTGATCGTCTTTCGAAATTTAAACATTTCAGGTGCACTAATTTTGAGAACTTTATAGTATCAAATGATTAGAAAATCCAATCAATACAGTTATATCTTTGGAGAGAACGGACTGGTTTACGTTAAACTGTTAAATCCCATGTAATGACAATTACATATAAAAAATAATACAATAATCTTTTAACCTCCTTTTATTTTCCAACTTTTTTAGAAATCGGTACAGCTAATCTACTTCCATTTCTCACAAACGCCGAGGTGGAGCACATTCCTAATTAAAAACCCGAGTTTATTATTCCAGATGCATATAGAAGGTTTATTGAACCCTAGTGTATTCGAACAGCTCGCAAAAGAAACCCAAATGTTTTCGGGCGTGAGCAGTTTTTAAAAAAGTTCTTCGCATTCAAGCAAAGAATGAGAAAGCACGTAGTATTTATGCTACACCGGAGGAATGTGCGAAAGTGTAGACCAAAGCATAAAGAAATTATACATCACTATGGGTAAACTAAAAATTTTCAGGTTATATAAAATTATGTGTTATTGCTCCACTTAATAAAATATGCAAGCAATGATTATTTCCTGATAGTTTTATTAATAAATCTCATGCTTTTATTTTCAGACGTTATGTTCTGGGGATGAGCAGTGGAATAGAAGATATTGGTAACATCAAATGGGATCTGGCTGTCACTTTATTAGCAGCTTGGATTATAATTTTTCTTTGCCTGATTAAGGGCATCGTTTCGTCAGGAAAGGTAAAGGAAACATCTCTTGAGGAGCTTTCACAAAAAATAAGAATACGAACACTAATCAGCAAACTCTCTCTGTCTTACTTTTTGCTTACTTATAATAAAAATGTGTATGAAATATATTCGTGAAATTTATTTCAAAAACTAAAAGCTCTTTGTAGATATATGTTCAATACTGTTTCTTTTTTTTTAAAACTTCAATGCTATGAACGTTTGCTTTGTAGGTTGTATATTTTACTGCCACGTTTCCTTACGTCATTCTTATCACTTTATTGGGTTTTGGATTGTCATTAGATGGAGCTATAGATGGAATCCACTTTTTCTTTATACCGGAATGGGAAAAACTGAAGGATATCATGGTAGTGATATTATTGTTTCTTCTATTTTTGTTTTTTAAATTGTCATGGGGTAGTGTTTCTTAAACGCTTTTTTTAATTTTAGGTATGGAAGAATGCTGCTAATCAACTGCTTTATTCTCTTGGTGTCTCATGGGGATCTCTAATTGTCTTTAGTAGCTATAACAAATTCGAAAATAAGGTCCACAGGTAATTTTTTTTTTTTTTTTTTCATTTGTAAGGTATAGTTCTGTGTGCTATGGACTGTTTATAGATATCTTGTTATATCGATAAAGTAGCAAACGTAATCAATAATTTTAATTTATTCAAGAATGCTAACTTGGATATCAAACCACGTAGGATGAAATGAATAACCAAGGCCGGATCTAGGCTTAGGTGCAAGAGGCACTGGCCTAGGGCTTGAATGGCTCTGGGGCTCCAACATCGTAAAAAAAAAGTAATAGTATTAAAGAGGACCAGAGAGTATAAGCGTTGGTGGTGCGAGCAGTGTCCCCCCCCCCGCTCTATATGTACTTTTTTGGCAATAATTATAAACTGCTTTTAACAATGAAGAATTTTATGATGCCTGTCTTGTCTTACAATGCGTTGATAAAACTGGCCTAGAGGCGCCACAAACTGGCCTAGGAGTGCCACATACCCTCGAGCTTTATTGTAAAAAGCTCATCCTGTTTCGTATTATATAACCATATTTGCCAAAAGCTTGGTTTATATTTTATATGAAGATTGTCTCCTGACAAGAGCCCATATGTTGGAAGAGATAAATCTTGTTGTGGTACTTTGCCCTTCGCCTTCGATGAGATAGAACTCATCGAGGAGGCGTAGATCACCCACAACAGATGTCATACCTTCCCTTAACACATTGGATGCACTCAACACTTCAAAAGACAAACTGTTCCACTCGCTCACTGCTCTGTAAGAGAAAAAACCTAGCTCTTATCCCTTTCTTGACTGTGAACAAATTTAACTTCCATGGATGGCCCCGTGTTCTCTCCCCCACCATCCACATAACGAAAACATTCATCAGATGATAACCTACTACATCCTTTCAGAAGTTTATAGACCTCTATCATATCGCCCTTCTTTCTCCAGTTTACCAGTATCTGTAGTTCACATACTTTCAAACTCTCCCCATAAGCTACCTTCCATAATCCCGATATAATCTTTGTAACTCTTCTTTGCACACCCTTTCCACAGCTTCTTTATCCCATTCGAACCCAGGAGACCAAATCTGCGCACAGTAGTCCAAGATCGTATCAAGTCTTTGTAAAGAGGCAAAATGACCTCCTTACATGCCATTATTTGTTTCAACATCACAATTAGCCGGCAAAGGTTGGTCGATTGGTAGAGCCTCTGTTACTAATGGCACACTCAAAAAGTTAAGTAAGTTTGAGCGCGGTTAGTAGTTGGAAGGAGATCAATCGTTCGATGCTGTTGTCACACTTTCCCTCGATGAGTCTTTGGATTCCCTGGAAGTGTCACATAATAATAATCCTCCGAGTTGTATTTGTAATTTTTACAATTTGACCCTTGAAATTTGGTTTCCTATTCACCATACTTCAAGTTCTTTAATTACACCAGTTTCTCCAAGCATAACCTCATTAATATAATATACGGTTCGAAATCTCATCACGCTGAAGTGCATTTAAAATGAGAACGTTTATTTACAGGGGCGAATTCTCCATACTTGCTGCGCAAGCTCATTAATTGAGAAAGAGATAATATTTATTTGTTAATAAATGCATGCATTTATAAGCATTCCAAGGCTTTTATTTTTGTAGACAGAAGACGTCTTATGCTTGCACGGCAATAATTGAGCTTTGCATTGTGTATCGAAAGCCGACGCTAGTCAAGCCACCTTGGCTTGCTCGGTTGTGGGAGCATCCAGGTCTTCGCTTCAACACTATGATTTCATGCGCGCGCATAGCCATTTCCGCTCCCTTCACGTCATCTTAAACACATGCCATACGCAGTCAAAGTAGCTCTAGCCAGTGAGCTTGAGCCAGCCTTTACAAGTGTGCGTGTTGCTTTGGAAAATTAAGTTACAACCAACTTTTTATGACGATGTTATTGACCAGTTCAGGATAGAATTTGTATTCAAGTAGCTAAATTGAAAAAGATAGAATATCATTTGTAAAATAAATGTTCTATCTGTATGATTAAATGTGTATAAATTTCTAAATATATAGTTTTAAATGGTCAGTAGTTCATTATTACGCTAATCAAACTTCAATCACACCTCTCACTCCCTGAATGTTAACAAGAGCAAGCGTGAATTTCAAGAACAGTATTCGCCCCTGTTTATTTATATTCCTTTTTTTTCAGTAGAAATAAGCATTCTATTTGCAAAGCAGAGGATATACATGAACAGCAAGCAAGTTGAAATGTTCGACTGCATGTAGTTTATATACGTTAAAAATAAAGGTCAAGTTAAATTATTAATGCTAATGATAATACAGTTACGTATGTTATAGCTACTCATATTCATAGGGAACTGCATGCATTTTCCATCTATACATAACTTATATTGAGATAGATGCTTTTTTTTTTTTTTCCACAGTGATTGATTAAATGCTTTCTATAATTTTTCAGAGATGCAATTTTCATCAGTTCCTTGGATTTTATCACAAGTCTCATGGCTGGCGTAGTCATATTCTCAACCCTGGGAAACATGGCCAAAACGATGAATGTTGATATCAGGACGGTAGTAAAAGGAGGTAGGAATCTGAATACTTTAGTTTCTCTCTCTCTCTCTCTCTCTCTCTCTCTCTCTCTCTCTCTCTCTCACACACACACACACACACACACACACACACACACACACACACACACACACACACACACACACACACACACACACACACACACACACACACACACACACACACACACACACACTACCTTTTCCCAATTTCTGAAGTAAGGTATTCGGTGTTTATACCAAACGGTGATTGGCAGCTTACAATTTTGCTGATAAGCTTCAGTGTAACTTAAAATTATTAGTGATGGTGAATTTTAGGTCAATCAAAAGCAATCAGATTGCATTACCATATGATTGCTCATCTTAAGACGCAGATTTGAAACAGATTTCTCAATTCAACTATATGTTCGACAATGGCACAAAGAACACAACCCAAAATAGCGCCTCCGTAGCGCAATTGGAAGAACGACGGTACATTGCGCCCTTCGATTGGAATAGGCCTAAGTTCGATTCTCGTCGCGACGGGAGGAATCTTTATCTGGTCGATTTCAAATGATGGTGAGTTAGCCGATCTCATACGGAGGTAGCAGGGTTTTTTCTCCCGGAAACTCGGGTTTTTCATCCCGCATACATACAAATCGGCCCTTCAGAACACACGCAATTTACAGACAAAAATTACTAGTTGTGGTGGTGTTGGAGGTGGGCGGTAGATGGCGTTGATTCGTAGTAGAGGTAAGGTGTAGAGACAGTTGAAGATGTCCTCCCGCGATGAGTCTTCGGACTCCTTGGAGGTATCAGGAATAATAATAATAATAATAATAATAATAATAAAAATTGTAAGCTACTAAGCTACTGATATTAATGAGACCGAGTACTCATTACGGGAGACGAATCTACACTTCCCAATCCACCGTCTATACTTTACATTCTACCACCCACTACATAGTAATTTGTCTACTTACAAAACCCGAGCAGAGGCGTAGCTAGGGGAGGGCGAAGGGAGCGGTCCATCCCGGGCGACACTTTTAACCTTTTTGAACTTTTGCAGTAATTCTAACATACAGTCTCGAGAACTCATTTCCAAATATTGTAATACTGCTGCGAATTTTCATCACAATTGCTGTAAGTGTTGCTAGTTGTGAGAGGAGTTTTTCTATATTAATATTGATTAAGAACTGCCCACTCAGTCTCCATCACTATGAAATAGACTTCGCCAATGTCATCGACGATTTTACTAAAATGCAAGAAAAATAACATTTTAAAATGTTGAAATTAAAGTTTTACTTCAAAAATAAACATAGTGTTTTAATTTATTTCCCCGCGTCGTTTTGACTTTTTCTAATATTTTTGGTGTGTATTGAGAGGGACGGCAAACTAAGTGACCACCCCGGGCGGCAAAAGCTCTAGCTACACCACTGAACCCGAGTTTCCATTAATATAATAAACCTGCTACCTTCTGAGATCTGCTAACTCTACTTCAACTGAAGGTGCTGGACAAATGTCTCATTCAACTTGTGATTACGTGAAAAGCTACGTGATGTAAATGCAATTCAAGTTGTTTAGTTTCAAATACAACTCTGTTTGTGAATTATGGACTATATTCTTATTTATCATCATTGCACTACTTTACTCGTATATACATTGAAGAAACAGAATAAATTTTAAAGAGAAGAAGTAATTAAAACTTCATGCGATTTTCTATGATATGATGTTCGATTTTGTAGAAAAAACTTTAAAATCGTTGAACATCAGAACAGTGTAGATTCTGCTACAAACTCGCTTTCATCAGAAATATATTCAATGATTATTCATATTTTTTAACTTACTCATTTTCATAATAAACTATACTTTCATCTTTAAAGAGTTGAATTAAACTTTTTCCCCCTTAAACTTTGATTTTTATTTTTTTACAGAACAAGGCTTAGCTTTTATTGCCTACCCAGAAGCCTTAGCTCGGTTGGTAGTTCCCCAACTGTGGTCCATTTTATTCTTTTTCATGCTACTTCTTCTAGCTGTAGACAGTCAGGTGAGTTGTAACTAAATACATTTATATATCACAATTACACTTGTTTTCTGTATAACACTGTATAACATTTCTATATACTGTTTATATACGATACCGATTCATTTATTTATTCATAAAAAACTCACATTTAATTATATCAGCTTGGAATTGTTTGGTGTAAAAGCAGTAAGTTATGAAGCTTCATATTTTCTCCTTCGGGTTGGGCTACTCCCAGCCAAATAATTCGACTTTTTTTTTTTTCCCAACATAACTTAATAATAGCTAACAATTAGGTGTGTGTGCGTGTGTGTGTGAATTTGTTTGTCTCTCTTTTTTTTTTTTTTTTTGGATCACAAAAGGAAGAAAACCCTGCCACATCCGCATGACACCGGCTAGCTCATCTTCATTTGAAAAGCCATGATAGTTCTTCGCATATTAGAAGGGATTCGAACCTGGGTCTTTCCAACCAAAGGTCGAAACCTACTGACTTACAGAAATTACGCGGATAAATTCACATAAATCCTTCCTAGTTAGACAGAAGCAGAATCATTTCACACAGTTTTAGTAATTTCACAATTCCTTTATGTTTAATCAGTTAAATGCTAAACATATTTTATGAGGTTAATTGATGCATATGTTATGAAGTTTCAACTCTTAAGAACTTGAAAATTTAGATGATACAGTTTATTTATTTATTTATTTATTCGTATGAAGTTTCCTCCCTTTTTCTCCCCCGTCCCTATTGGGGCGGGGGAGAATAAATAAATAACGATCTACAGCCATAAATACTTAACCTCCTCATGGGGGGGGGGTAAGTATTTATGGCTGTAGATCCGTGTTTGTTCACGACGGGGCCGGTTTGCCTGCTTGCGGGATGAAAAATCCCAGATAAACTGGGGGAAAAAACCTGCTGTCCACGCCCAAGACCGGCTAACTTGGCTATGGCAGATCCTTAAGCTTCTCACGTCGGCGACGGGAATCAAACCTAGGACACGCCTTCCCCAGACATATGGTTGCGAAGCGCATAGCCACTAGGCTAACCGCGTGGACAGATGATACAGTGACCCTTCAGGTAGCTTCCATGGACACTTAACTTGAGTTTATTAATATCTTTCAGACCTGGAACAATAAATGGTCACTTTTGTTTTATCTTTGGATGAAGCAAAAGTGCCCATGTTGTTACTGACGTAATTAAAACAGAAATAGTTTATTTTCAGTTTGATAAAAATTATAGTAGTTCAAGATGAAACAATTGGAATTTATGTCATACTATTGCATTTCAAGAAATGCAACTAATGAATTTAAATATTTAAATTAAGAAAATTGAGTAATCATATCAAGTTTCGTTATTCTAAAAATCATTATATTTTTATTTAAGTTCTCTTATTTAGAAACTCTTTTCTCTACGCTGAACGATCGGTTTCCACGATTGAGAGAGCACAAGATGCTAATGAGTTTCATAACATGCTCCGTATGCTTCCTTTTAGGACTTCCTTGTGTGACTAAGGTAGGAAGAAGTATTTTATATATATGATATGGTACTGTATTGTTTTTTATATTGACATACCTTTTGTTATGCGTGGCTGTAGTGTATTCACTTCTTAATGGATTGGATTATAAAACAAAAGACGAAGTGCTTTATATGCTCTTCGCGCATATTTCGTTCAATCACCCTTCGGCAGATTCTCGCGCTTTTATTCATTTCTGGATTCGATGATACAGAAAGCATCTAGGATCGAGTTTCTCAGACTTCAGCGACCCTAACCCACTTTTCATTAATATATATATATATATATATATATATATATATATATTTCGAACCCCTCCCAACTGTTGGGGCGCATTTCTGTTGAAAGCATAATACTATATATAGGAATATGTATATATTATTGCTAATATGAAATAATAATAATAATAATAATAGTTATTATTATTATTATTTTAATAGTAAATACTCTGTAGCTGGTCTACAACTATTTTTCAATGTTACTAAATAATTCTCTGCATTAACTCTCTCTCTCTCTCTCTCTCTCTCCAATCATCAAATTTTTCTACTTCCAGGGAGGTACTTATATTATGAAGCTAATGGACGATTATGCAGGAGGATTTGCCTTACTCTTTGCTGCCACTTGCGAGATGTTCGCACTCATGTGGGGCTATGGTAAGTTCCTCTCGAATTAATGTAAATGGTGAACTGTATATCATTAAAGAAATTATACATACGTTTTAACAACTGTCTACATATCATTAAATATGCAATATTTAGATCTCATAGGAACATTGAAATATATTGAGGTTACTGGTTACTGAAATAACTGTAACAACAACAACAACAACAACAAATAGATATGCATTTTCAAAAGCTGAGAGAGAGAAATAGTTTATATTATACTTCGAGCATTTATGGCGATAATAAACTTTAATGGAGTTTGTTCTGAACAGTCAGTAAAGGTTACTAAATATTTGGCAAACATTACGTTGTCTTTGCTAACAGTCCTCTTTTTTTTTTTTTTTTCACTTTCAGTTGAAATGTGCTTGTTTTTAGTTGTTCTTATTTCCTAAAAAAGTGTCTCCGTTTTGCTACTTAACTATATTCAATTAAAAAGTTTATACGGTTTTGATTTTCAGGTACTGCAAACTTTTGCTCAGACATTGAAATGATGGCTGGCTTCAAACCAGGGTGGTATTTCAAAATATGCTGGAAGTTCATCACGCCTGTAGTACTTTTGGTAAGCGCTTTTGTTCCTTCTTTTTTTTAAAAAAGGAATTATTGATATTGGTCACGTATACGTCGAAAGCAATCCATTTATCACCTGTTTATCCCTGGCGCATACATGCCACTAGATTTGCAAACAATATTTCTTCATCTCTATTCAGTTTTAAACATTCGATTAAAACAAAATACTGGGTTATTATGACAAAAATTATTTTGTTTTAGCGACTAGAACACATATGAGTACATACAAATAAATACTCGTTAGGGTTAGGAATATCACCTCTCTCTCTTTCTAATACTCATCGGGAACGCACATAACCAATACGGCGACGTTGGGATGTTAGACTAAATATTCAATGATTACAAAAAAAAAAAAAAAAAAAAAAAAGTTGGGATTATAATGAGGACTACCCACACCCAGTTGGAAAAGGAAAAGGCATCCAGAGGATTTCTTTCTTTATTTATAACTTTTACTGAGGTGCAAAAATTGCAAAACTAATTCCAGCGTACTTTACAGAAGATTTTTTTTTTTTTTTTTAAACTAAACAGCACCAGATTTCAAAATGTTTGGAATCGTAATGACATTTGAAAAGAACAAACTAGTGTATAGATTCATTTTAAGAAAATCATTAAAATCACAACTTCTTCCTTGTACTACGGAGTATATATTAAATATGCTTTCAGCTATTTAAAGAGCTGTTACACTTTTTGATGGCTATAAAACGGTGCAATCTTGCTATCACTCTTTTCTGGTCATTTAATAAAGCATATAATGAACAAGAGTCTAGTCCATAAATAGGGAGTCTTCCAAGATAGCAAAGCAACAGTCATCGGACTGGTCGCTGGCTCAAGAATGATTCAGAGAGCATGAAAATGATAATTTAATTTATATCTGACCAGTTTATCCCAATTTTGAATGCTCTTGAAACCAAGGATGGTAAGATTAAGAACAGAAGTTAGTCTGGTAGAGTGTGGAATTCAATCATTGGTTTAGCGATATCAGGAGCTCTCCCCCCCCCCCACCGCATCGTTCCTAATCCAATCTTACTACTACTAGTGAAACAACTAGAACTGAGATTCATCGACCATTTTCCACTACACACGTGTTTACTGTTGTATTTTTAAACTAACGTATACTGATGTATGTCCTCTATCACAGGGGTTCGATGTGTTACTCATTTTCGTACGGACAGTTGTCTTTTCGCTTGCTATTTAACTAATTTTAGCTTGTCTATTAGACTGCACGATTCATGTAACTCTCCGTTAGTTTTTCACATCAGCATGCTATCTCCAGCCATATGTTTTAGACGAATGTGTTTTTTGACAGTTGGGCCACTCAGAATGAATTAACCATAGTAGAGCTGTTTCCGTGGTATTATATCGGGAAGACTGTCGTACAGCATTCGGGTCATGCTATGGGCATCACTATTGAGTTAACACACACACACACACACACACACACACACACACACACACACACACACACACACACACACACACACACACACACACACACACACACACACACACACACACACACACACACACACACACACTGATATCTACCTTCCTGCTTTAAATCATAAGACAGTTTCTGAACAATAACTGGGTTATATCATATAAACTGGCCACAATTTATATATATATATATGCATGCCTGATAAATGCCATGTATCATATATTTAAAAACCTTCTGTAATAAAATATTAATTAACTTCACTGAAATTAAATAAATTTAGTTTACTTCAATTAAATATAAATTAATAATCATTGACTTTAATGCAGAAAAAAGCAGCAGTATAATAAATTTCATAAGATTTCAATTTTCATTATTTTCTGTTCTCTTGTAGTTTCTTTTTGTGTACTCCTTGGTGGAATATGTGCCATCCGGATACGAAGATAAGGTATTCCCACCATGGGTTAATGGAATTGGATGGATACTTGCTCTCATTTCTATGATTCAAATACCTTTATGGGCAATATACATTGCTATTAAAAATCGCAGAGTAAGTTGGACTTAAATGTACGTTTTACAACACTGTAATAGCTTACAAATTATCTAATTTCAGATGTAAGTTGATGTGAAAAACGGTCACTTTTATAGTACTAGCTAAATTCCTCACTACTTATTTTGTAGTTAGCAATCATTTCTGACGATTTTATTTTATTTTATTTATTCTTCAATTAGATTATTATATACCAAGACATGTCCAGACATATATTGACGTCTGCTAGTAATAGTTGCGCATTCGCTGGATTAAGTTACTGCTAACTGGTTATTACAACAAGAGAACTAAATTGCTATTAAGTAATTGATCCTAATACCCTAAATTACGATTAACGCATTCTTAAAGCACATAATGAAAATAATCGCCGAAATGAAGCCATATGGCTCTTTCTTTGATAATTGCATTATTCTGTTTTTGTTCTATGAAAGGGAAAAAATCCTGTTGTGATTTCAGCTATCTAACTCACTTTCAGCTGGAAGTCGTTATCAATGTCACTTCGGTGTGACGCGATTCGAATTATTTTCTTTTCAACCAAAGGACACATTGTTCTTTCGATTGCCCTACGGTAGCTTGCTACCGGTGCATGTTCTAGAATTTATTCCTAAAGATGAGATTTCATTATTTAGAAACAAATTACCGTAACTTTTATAGAAAGTTTTTTACCTTGGATATAATATATTTTATATGTTAAAGATACCAAGCTATTTTAAACCTCGTTTTACTCCATTTCCCAAGTAAGAAAACAGACAAATAAGTCAAGTTTGCGCCTGCACGTAGTATCTGACTCACAAGGTAGTGCAAGTCTAGGCATCTCGTGGTAAAGGTGGAATAAGCTCTGATCACTATTCTTAATATTTACCCTTAATGCAAAACCCATCTCCTTGAGGAGATGTATGATGCCCCTTGCCTTTAATGCATAGCATCATACATCTCCTCAAGGAGATGGGCTTTGCATTAAGGGTAAATATTAAGATTAGTGATCAGAGCTTATTCCACCTTTACCACGAGTTGTCTAGACTTGTACTACCTTGTGGGTCAGTTAGACTCACACTACGTGCAGGCGCAAACTTGACTTATTTGCCTGTTTGCTTACTTTGGAAATGGAGTAAAACCAGGTTTAAAATAGCTTGGTATCTTTAACATACCGTAACTTTTTTTTTTAAATTGGGACGACCTCTAAGTGTGATATTTGAAATACTACAATAAATTATTATGGATCGAATCATGTCACAAGTAAGATTATTGTCGTCAGTGGCGACAGAAGTTTTAAAGGATAAGAAATTAGGCTTCATCGGATATTAGTTATATTACGACGCGGCTACTCGTAGTTCCGCTTAGGGATATGAATCGGTCTTTAGGAAGATCATCACTTTAAAGAGTAGCATTATGAATTCAGCAGTCACATTCCCACATCGCGCTTATCTGATAGATTTTAATGGAAGATGTTTTTCAACCAAATGTAATTCTGATGTAAAACCTGGATTTGAATTTACCAATAATGCAACGATCCTTTCCTGGACTGTTTCAAACCGCAGAAAAGAAAAGATCTCGTTGAAAACTGCTTGGAAATATGAGTAAGATATGACACGCTTTTGTATGTCTTTCTAACGGTTAGTCAGCTTGTAGAACGATTGCATCGCTGAGAGAAACAGCGTCACTACAACTACTAACATTTGCTTATTAAAGGTATGACGTGGCTAAAATCATGTTTGTTCTCCAAGCCAGATGGTCTAGCTTCCCTCTCCCCACTCGCCTGCTTCTCTTTCTTCTACCGTACTGAGAAGCGATAACTTTCAAGGATATGAAAAACATTTATTTTATTTGGCTCTTTATAAAAGTCGTTCATGTGAAAAGCGGAAAAGTAGAAAATAAAACATGTATTTTATCACCATCATCACATTCAAATCACTGTTCACAGTATTGAAGAGCATTTATGTTTAACTGGCTTTTAACAGGAGAAGAATGGTTAACTTTATGCCTGCAGGCATATGTCTATCGAATGAGTGTGCTCCCGGGCTGTTTGGTCTGTCTTACACACAGAAAAATCCTGCCCCCCCTTCCGAAAAAAGACCTGCTATCACCTTCTGGCTAACTCACTATTATCTAATAATAATAATAATAATAATAATAATAATAATAATAATAATAAATCAGCCAAATAAAGCTTCTCTTTTACTGTAATTCAGTGTTGTGCACTGGAGTATGAATTCTTACATTGTATACACACGTGTTTATTCTAGACTAAAATAATAATCATACTTTATCATCCACGTTCGTCTTCTTATTTATCTGGTGAAGTGCAGAAAATTCGCGCATCAAAGTATATGTTGATGTTTTCTCAATAGCGTACTCGCTATCCACCTCCATACATATGTAAATATCACTTGGTGTCAAGACCGACCAGGCAGTGCAGAAAACAGACCTCTATGCATATTTTTGGATTTTTCGGAATGCCAGAACATGTTATAAGACTCTTGTTTCCCCAAAATTTGCGGGACTTAAATATTATTATTTAGTACGTATGTTGTTATTAATGACATACAACTAATCATTAAAGTACATTTTACTGTACTGTGATGGAGTTTATTTATAAAAGTTTATCACTTTAAACTTACGAGAGTTCACTAATGTTCAATCACTTACCAAAGATATAATTGTGTACTTTCTTCAAAACGACCGTTATATTTCACTACTATTAATTTGCAATAGACCTGTGCAAAATCTGGAAGGATGGATCTATCTCCACGGGAACAAAGTTGAAGATTTTGGATGCGGTTGTTTTTCCAACAGCGACTTATGGATGCGAGACTTGGAACCTAAAGAAGTCAGATAAGAAACGGATATCTGCTTTTGAGATGTGGTGTTACAGAATGCTGTTGAGGATATCATATACTGAAAGGCGTACAAATGAATGGGTGTTAGAAAAGATCAGTAGACCTTTAAGGCTCTTTAAGGATATTGACGGAAGAAAGTTAAAATATTTTGGACACATAGAAAGAATGGAAGGAGGACTTCTCAGAACAGTAATAGAAGGTAAAGTTCCTGGAAAAAGAGGCAAATGTAGACCATCAATGAGATGGATGGATGGCGTGTGTGGAGTGACTGATTTTCAGAGAGTTGAGGCTGCCAGAAAAGCAAACAACAGGACTACATGATGAGGCCTGGTGTGAACATCACCGAGCATCGGAGTCACCATACGGCATCTGTAGATGCCCAGTGAACATATTAGTAGTAGCAGTAGTATATAAACAAATAAATTCAAAATGTTTAAGACTGATGACGTTAATCAAATGTTTCATGTTTAGTGAAGTTTAACTTAGATATGACTTAAAATTTACATGTGCAATTATATGTATATGGTTAACATTTAGATATACTATGCAGTTCAAATAAATGTTTATCCAAATATTTTCTTCTAGAATATTTCAAAAATATTTCGGCCTAGTAGCGAATGGGGACCTGGAGATCCGCGTTATAAGGAAGCTTACAAGTTAAAGAAATATAATCGATACGAGTCAGAAGAAAATCACCAAAATGGATCAAGTGAAAGTAATGCAGAAGAGAGTAAATTTCGTGAAACACGCTTAGGTCAAAAGAAGAACAAAAGTCTAACTCTTAATATTCCAGCCATTTCTGTATCGTTTAATGATTCCAAATTCTTTTGAGGACGTCTACAATGGAGTTATATTAGCGAGTAACATTAATTTGTCATCCAAATATCTTAGTTGTCACTCGCTCCACTGTAAATTTCGAATGGCCTGAAAATTTAAATGCTTCCGTTGGAATGTCCATTAATTAATATATTTTCACGCTTATTATGTGTTTCATTAATGTAATATCTCGCTGCAATTCCTCAATGTGTAGTAATTCATGATATTAAAACATTCATTTCCATTTATGCATTAGATCTCAATAATAGCCATAACATTCTGAAAAAGGGCTACTTTTCGAATTTCACGGAATACAAAAACTTTAGATATCAGTAATTATGTTGTAGCATAGCATAAATAATGCATATGTATAATAAATTAACAAAAGTATAACTTGGAAAAAAATCATGTAACTCATGTCAATGTACTGAAGCAAGAAACTTACTGAGGCTGTGACAAAAATGCATCAAAACAAACAAATGCCATTCCTCCGAATGATTCAGTTCAGAAACATTTAAATTCTAAATGCACAGCTTACCACGTATACGATGACTATGGTAGTGTTTACCAAAGTATTTTATTATCGAAAAAGGAGTATTATTAATAACAGTAGGCAAGCTAACACAAAAGAGTTATGATAGAATGGTGTGATAGGTGAAATTAGAGATGTCTATCAGGACGTTTCTATTCCTCCGATTACTTGCAAACGTGCACAATGCACTCGTATAATTGATCACAAAAAAATAAAAATAAATAAATAATAATAAAATAAAATAAGTACATAATCCTCTGGCACGTTTTCCAAAAGCTAGTGGAACGGCACTTTTCTACTCCAAACCCTTTAGAAATCGGTAGGCAACCTCTAGCCGAAAGTGGTATTTATTTATTTAGAAGTTGCGTCTATGTTTTGAGTCGATTTTGATGAGTTATAGAATTAAAAACTCGAATTTATAGAGCAGACTCAGGTTTTTAATTGCTTACTTGCCTGTTCCTCGAGCAGATGACTAGAATTGAACCGTAAAGATCTTTTTCACATGTAACGTAATGAAAGTTCCATCCTGATACAATCTTCAAGATCATTATGAAATGCTTTATTTAAACAAAAATCATTCAAAAGCAAATGTCAAATATATTGGACATAAAAAATCATACTATTTTAATTCAAAAGCTAAAATCTATGACTGCTATTACTAAGACATAATTACGATGACCTTGTTAAAATTCTTGAACGGTGGACTCTCACTATAGGAGACATGTAAGGAGGATCACACGAATATCTTGTTATTGTAGACAGTTTGCCACAGTTTTTTTTTTTCTAAGCATAGCATTTTACTATAGCCTTTAGTCAATCTTTTTTTCAGCAGTTTGTTATGGTGAAAGTTGACGTATAATCCTTACTCCAAATCAAATAAAAGAGAAAAAAATCACAACACTTAACTATTCGCAATTTACTCAAAATGGTTACTCCTATCTCTTCAATGTAAACATTCAAATTTAATCATTTCATGTTCAGATATTTCACAGTTCAATATCTCAGAATATTATTATTTAATAATAAGATTATTATTCAGGACCTCCATGGAGAAATTTAATGACTTTGTTATTTAAATCCTTACATCTAAAACATCGTGCTTGGAATCTGGAATATACAAACACAAGGCTGTTTTATAACAAAAGTTATCCAAACGAAAATGAACGTCATCCTGAGATCGAAATAGCTTCACAGCTTCATTTGTTACATAGGGAATCACATATCCAATAAATAGGAGTAGAACTGGTAAAAGTATAACCATTTTAAGGCAATATGTTTTCGGCCATATTTAGGGTATCAAAACTTTTTGCAAGTATTTAAAAGCAAAGCCATCTTTAAGGATACCAGGCACTTTTTATGATTTTAGTGTAGTAGGAAATTCAAATAACGTTTTCTTCCGTTTCCTTAAAATCTGTAGATGATAATTATCAACTTTGTTATCAACGTGTTTGACTTTTGCATTTAAGTGATAAAAATGCTAAGGCTATATATAGCAGATGAGACAAAAACCTTTATCAATTAATAGCCCAAATCTATGATAGAGGAGAAATACCAAAGGAGTTTATGAAATCAACCATAATACCAATACCAAAAAAGAATAATGTAAACAAATGCAGCCAATTTAGAACAATAGCTTTAATCCCACATGTTAGCAAAATTCTGCTAAAAATTATTCAAAATAGAATTTATTCAGAAATAGATGTCTATTGGATGAAGACCAATTTGGATTCAGAAAGAATAAAGGACAAGAGAGGCAACACTCTGTTTAAGAACAATAATAGAGAGAAAATTAGAAATTAGTCAAAATACTTACATTTGCTTCCTTGATTTAGAGGAAGCGTTTAATAAAGTAAACCAGCAAATACTCCTAAATTGTCTAACTAATATCTGCATAGATTTGAGCGATAGGAAAATAATTGATCAAATTTACAAAAATCAAAATGGACGGATTAAAATCAATGATAAGGAGAAAATAATGAATATCAGGAGTGGAGTAAGACAAGGATGTATATTTTCACCACTTTTATTTAATTTATATATTGAAAATGCCATTCAGGAAACTAAAGATAAAATAAATAGTGGCATAAAGATAAATGGTGAGCAAGTCATGTGTAAAGATTTGCTGATGACATAGCCCTTGCAGCAGAAAACAGAAGAACGTTAAAAACAATGCTAGAATTACTAATTAATAACTTTGAAAAATATAAAATGAAAATCAACACAGATAAGACCAAAATAATTGTTACAGGCAAAATCTCTATCAATACAGACCATATAGACATCATCGAGGAACAAATAAAACAGTTGAAGAGCTTTAAATATTTAGGTAGCCTAATAACAGAAGATGGCAGAACAAGAGAAGACATAAGATCAAGAATAAACAACGCAAAAGCCCAATTCTGCAAGATGAAAAGCATTTTAACAGGAAACCTCAAAATATAATTGAAAACAAAAATTAGTAAAGACATTGATATGGAGCATTGTACTGTATGGATGTGAAACCTGGATTCTAGGCAGAGAAGATGTAAGAAGACTGAAGGCTTTTGAAATGTGGTGCTGGCGTCGCATGAACAAAATAAAATGGACAGAAAAAAAATCAAACCAACAACTCCTGAGAGAGATAAACGAAACAAGAACTCTAATAAAATCCATCAAAATTAGAAGGGATATGTGGTTTGGACATATACTTCGACAAGATGGACTTGTGAAAAGAATAACTGAAGGCAAAATAGAGGGGAAAAGAAGAAGAGGCAGACCAAGGAAAAGCTTTCTTGACCAAGTCAAAGACAGCACTGGTTTGAGGAGTTACCAGGAGGTTAAGAAGAAAGCCAATGACAGAGCGGAATGGAAGAAATTGCTGCTGAGTTACCAGTCCCAAGACTGATGCAACTGATGATGATGATGATATATAGCAATGTGTTTATTGCTTAAGTTTCGTACATTTTTATTACTACTTTTGATTACTTAAATGTAAAGATTATTTATATTCTTAGGCATGATGTGGAATACCTTACTAAGATTTTTTGTAAAAGGACTAAACAATAATCATATTAATTTTCTTTGGTATAATTAAATGCGAAAATTTAAAACGACGACAAAAAAAAAAAAAAAAAAAGCGGCAGTTTTTTTTATAATACCCTATAAATTATTAGAGGATATTATAACATACAAATTTTATAAATATACAGATCGTAGCGCTTCTATACGGAGTGGTGGTTAACCCGATTCTTCTAATTCACTAATTTAGGTTTACTAGACTAAAGGTAAATATTTAGGGGAGGGAAAATATATTTATACAAGTGCATCAGGTATGTTTTTATAAAATTTATGAATATTTTATCACAATTGTTTGTAAACACAAAGTCATTTTTTTAAAATGATAAATCGTACATGCGATATTTAAAAGTATAGTTTTCATTTTATGGTAAGTGCTAGATGAATATATTAATATATATTATTTAATTACTTAATATTTTTCATTTATGCAAATATGTCTATAATATACTACTAATAATAATCACAATAATAATCAGATTTCTCAGCAACGTCTACAACGATGTAACTAGTGGTTCTAAACGCGCCCGGGGAGGGGATAACGGTGAATCAAGAGGTACGAATTAATGTTCTAGCTAATCATTTAACAGTTTTACTTGTTAGTAATTAATACAGTTAATTATTAGCACTTATTAAATAATTACTATTTATTGTGGTGAGTGTATTTATTGATAAAATACATATTAATGTATTTTATTTGTGAAAAATTATCTGTGAAAAATTATTTCATAAAAAAGATTTTCTTTGATTGGAATTATGGCTGAAGTAACTTAGGTTATTAGGTCAATATATTTATGGTTATTAAATGTGTTTACCTGTTATGCTGATGAAAAACACAAGTTCGGGGAGGAAAACGTCAGTACCGTATATTCGATTGGATAACTAATTTTCAGAGTGAAAAAAAAAAAAAATCTCATTTGTAATAAATATTTGTAAATGTATAGGTGCAAATGAAAATAATCCCAATATGGAGACAGAAGAATGGCAGAAAACAAAATAATATAACGCATAATAACGCATAACGTTATTGGCTGGATGGGTGAAGCAAAGATGTTTTTCGTTTTCCCCTTTGTCTGTAATGGAAGTGTTTTGAGTGGATTGTTAATGAGCTTTAAGCTTTCCCCGTGATGGCTGTGAGTTTTGCTGTGTTCAGCTGGACATAGGATGGACTTGGGCCTTTTGTATTTGTATCTTTCCTCTTCATTATATTCCGAAGCTTCCTTGATCAGCGGGTTTGGGTGGTTGCTTGTCTTGGTGAAGAACTTCTCAGTTAGATCTAGGAGTAGGGAGGAGATGTAAGGGATGTTGATTTCTCTGTGGATTTGTGGGTTTCTAATGTATCAAGGGGCGTCTAAAATCATCCTCAGGCATTTGTTCTCTATTCTCTGTAGTTTTTGGATGTTTGTATTCGTAGTATGACTCCATGCATGGGATGCGTGTGTGATAACCGGGCGTATTACCATCTTGTAGATGAGTAACTTGGTTTGTGTATCCAATTTGCTTTTCCTGTTGATCATAGGGTAGAGGTGAGCGATTACGTTCGCTGTCTTTGAGGCAGTGTGTTTTATGTGATTGCTGAATTGGAGTTTTTTTATCGAGTATTATTCCGAGATATTTGATGTCATTCTGCCATGGGATCTTGACACCTAAGAGGTGAATGTTATCCATGTTGTGGGCTCTCTTTCTGGAAAACAGTATGGCTGAGCTGTCTTCGGGATTTACTTGGATCCCCCAGTCTGCCAGCCATTTTTCTAGTATGTGAGTGCTGCTTTGTAGTTTTCTAATTGCCAGTTTTGGGCTCATAGATCTTGCCAGTATCGCAGTATCATCTGCATATAATGCAGTGATTGTTGTTGTTCTCGTGTTCTGAGGTATGTTCACGATGAAGATTGAGAAGAGGAGAGGTACCAGAAGGGAGCCCTGAGGAACGCGTGCCAATACTTTTCGTCTGGTTGATACTGTTTCATTGATTTTGATTTGTAGATATCTGTCTTTCAGGTATAAGTAGATTATTTTCGTTAGCTTAACTGGCATGTTAAATTTTATGAATTTATATAGAAGGCCTTGATGCCATACTTTATCAAACGCCTTCGCCACATCGATGAAGATGGCAGCTGTATAGAGTTTCCAGTTGTAGCCTTTTGTGATAATCTCCACTAGCCAGTGCTATGGCCCTTGCGGATGCCGAAACTGCTTGTTTGGTAAAATTCCCAGTTTGTTTGTTTCTGCTTGAAGCCTTGTGAGGATAACTTTCTTAGTCACCTTTTCGAGGCTGGATAACAGGCTGATTGGTCTGTAGCGTTCAGGGAATTGGGGATTCTTTCCCAGCTTCTTCAATGGTATGATATTTGTGATCTTCCAAGCTGTGCGGAAATGCTGGTATCTGAAGATAGTGTTAGTTATGTTAACGAGATGTACTATGGCCTTTCTTGGAAGTAGTTTTATTATTCGGTTGGTTATGCCATCTGGGCCTGGAGCCTTTTTGTTGTTTAGATGGTTTAGGACCATCAACCTGCTATCGTAGGGTTGTCTTAACCTGACAGTGTATCTTGTATACAAGGTTGATGTTTAGGTTTGCATAAGATGGATTGCACAGTGATTCAAAGTTTTCTGCTAGTGCTTCCACTTTATCTTTGTCTGTGTGTGTACGATTCCTTTCTTGGTTTGTTTGTTTGTTGTTTGGTGCAGATGGCTCTTAGGAATTTCCAGACAGAGTGATCTTCAGCATCGATGTTGGGCAGTTTGCCTTCTCATTTTTGGTTTCAGTGTTTTTGAAGAGCCTCTCGGACCTGTGTGTTTAGGCTGTTCAGTACTCTTTTGTCTTGTGGAACTCTTGTGTTATGGAATACCTTTCTGGCTTTGTTCTTTGCTCTTATTGGTCCATGATTTCCTCTGGGATGCGGCTATTTGGGTGGAAGACTGTAGTTTGTTTGACTGTTTCCATTGCTTTTTGGACTTGACTAGTTAAGTTATTTACTGCTGTGCCTATCTCTTCCTTTTTGCAGATGATTGGCACTGGACCGATATGCTCTAGAGGAACCTTGGCTATCTTGTCCCATGGTATGAATGTGTGTAGAGGAGAGAATAGGTCTGATGAACCTAGTTGGAGCAGTATGGGATTGTGGTCCGAAGATAGTTCGTTTACTGCTTTCAATTGGTATTGGTATCTAATATTTTTAAGAATGATGACGCCTAGCACATCCAAGGGCTGTAGTGGGTAGGTTCTGTGGGACCAGCCACAACCACAGATTTGAGCATTGCATAGTTAAATAGCGTGGAGCCTTTGGTGTTAATTGACGAGCTAAACCAAGATGTGTGTTTTGCATTGAGATCCCCTGCTATGATAACGGAGTCATTGGATCCTAGGATGGAGTCCAGATCTGTTGTTCAGTATAGCTATGTTTGATGGCTTATAAGCGGCATAAATTTTGAGGTTGCTGGTGTGCACTTCCACTCTGGTTACTTCCAGGTTCCTGGTGGGGATTGGGTATTATGTTGTGATTTAGGTAACTTTTGATGCATATAGCAGTACCTCCTCCTCTTGCGCTAAGTCTATAATTTCTGTACATAGTGTAGCCACGTACTCTTGGGTTGTTTGCTGGCCTTAAGTGTGTTTCTCCAATTTAGATGATGTCAAGACTGTGTCTGGTTGCAAATTCTTGAAGTTACAGGAATTTGTTTGTCAATCCATTTGCATTCCATGCTACTATCTTGAATGACTTTGGTTTATATTTTTTGTTCATCGTGTGTGGTTGTTATGGTGGTTTGAGTTCCTTGAAGCAGTCTCTTTCTGGAAGATGGTGAGATTCTGGAAGATTGTATGCTACTATCTTGAATGACTTTGGTTTATATTTTTTGTTCATCGTGTGTGGTTGTTATGGTGGTTTGAGTTCCTTGAAGCAGTCTCTTTCAGGAAGATGGTGAGATTCTGGAAGATTGTTTTTCAGAGTTCTTGCAGCATGTTGAACAGAGAAGCTGTTAAAGCATCTGTTAAGTCTGGGCTTGCTTGCTCGTGAGTTGAGGGAATCTGATTTCTTGCAGCCTCTGCATAAGTGTTGATCGTGGTTGTCGGTCTCGTGCCTTCCTGTGTTGATGTTTTTGGGACTGAAGGGCGACCTGTTTCATTGCTTTTGGTGTAATTACGGGGGAGCTGGGTTAATTCTTGCTGATTCATATGATTTTTTGGGTGGTAGAGGCATCCTTTGTAATTGGCTAGGTGAGGTCCTCCGCAGTTTGCGCAACATGCAGGAGTTGTGCGTGGTTTGGTGTAGGTGTTGGTCTGGTGTCCCTTGCCACATCTCAGACATCTGCACAGTTTTTGTGCATGCCAGAACTTTTGGCATCTGTGGCATTGCCCTGCTGATGCCTTTTTCCTTAGTGGCTCAGCTGTTATTTTGAGCCTGCAGATATCTATAAGTTCATATATTCTTTTTTGGTTATTGCTGGTTTCGACCAGCACAAGTGGCATTGGCGTTTTGTTGGATCATATCATTCTGCTTAATTTGACCAGTGTCAAGCCTTCATTGATTAGATCAGCAGTGATTTCGTCGATCGTGATGCCCTCGGCAACCCCTCTGAGCACCACTTTAAGGTTTTTCTCAATTGGTAGTGCGAAGGTGTGGAAGGGCAGCTTGGTGCTGTCCAACATCTTGGTCATTTTACGATAATAGGTGACTGTAGCTGGCTGGATCTTTACACAGTTGTTGTCTGTGTT
This sequence comes from Typopeltis vanoorti, assembly GCF_054136105.1. Classification (NCBI taxonomy): domain Eukaryota; kingdom Metazoa; phylum Arthropoda; class Arachnida; order Uropygi; family Thelyphonidae; genus Typopeltis; species Typopeltis vanoorti. The sequence continues at coordinate 95,306,928 of NC_143560.1, read as the reverse complement.
TCTGGCCCTGAAGAAATTGATGTTTTGTTCTCCGAAGGATTTTGAAACTAAAGTCCACTTCTCTTTATCCCAGAGGATGACTAGTGAATTGGAAGAATTTTATCTTTTCGGTTTTAACTTTGTGGTCTGTGTGAGTTATGTCTTCTTCCATGTGTTTTTGGTCTGTCTTCCGTCTCTTAGGTGCCTGTTCATCCTGGGAGTCCATCTGTATGGATCGTGGGTAATGATATAGTTGTAAGCTCGCCCTCTGTATCCTCTTCTTCTACCTCTTGATCGTTGACCTGTGCATATATATTTATGAATCCTGGGAATTCTGTGTCAAACCTTTTTGGTATCTTCTTGAATAGGTCAGCTAGCTGGTCTTTGTTAAAGGCTTGAACTAGATCGTTGGTGACGTCCATTCTGGTAAAAATAGTGTCCTGTTAAAGCTGTACAGTGTTGGAGGGGGAGCTGTATGTTCCAGGACCTACCTTGTCCCTTCCTTCCACCGAGTGTAGACCGGCAGTCGAAATCGCCTTCTGGAGGTGGAACACGACTGACGGGCACTGGACAGGGAACAGGAGAGAAGGCCTAGGTGAGTTGCACAATAGACAAGAGCTTACCTTGCATTGCACTAATGTTCTTGTGAGCTGCTGTTGAGCTTTTGATCCGCGGTCGTCGATCGAACACCGTCTTCGTAAAGAATCCTTCCTTCGCAATCCTACTTTCATCAATTCAGATCTCATTAATCACGATCTCTCAATACTCTGATCCTCCTAATCTAATTTAATCCTCCATTCCTACACTCTTCCTCCATACACTCCTCTCTCAATTACTCACCATTCCATTCAGTAAATAATATGGAAAGGCACTGCTCTATATACAGGGGTTGATAAATACTCTCGTCTGCTCGTCAGTGACGAGCGAGAACTTTTAGTTGAAGAGGGGTAAAAATCAGCTTCGGTTTAATCGTCAGTTTTATTTATGTAATGCTGATTCTGTTTAAGGTCGTAAGTAGTTTTAATTTGCACGTTTTACATGCAAATTAAATTTACAGGACACTATTTTTAACAGGACATTAGTTTTACATGCTTTGCCTTATTTATCGCATCTATTGGGGAATGCGGGTCATTACAAATATGATGTGCCATTATATTGATTCTAATGCGATTGTTTTTTTAGTATCATATCACATCGCATTAGGGGATTAAATGGTGGAGAGTTGTTCCTTCTTTCGATGAGTCCTTGGATGAGTGATGTTATTATTATTATTTATCTAATAATAATAATAACATCACTAGCCTACATCTGATGATTTTCGGAGTTCAGAAATGCACCAATGTAGTTATATGTATTAATCCTAAGGATTTTATTTTATTGAGAGTTTATGTGATACTGAATGTTTTCAGTGTTTGCTTATAATGGTACAGAATAAATGGTTTGTTTCTGACATAAAAGCGATTCAAGTCATATAGTGTTAGGAACAAAAACGTAGCGAAAAAGAGTATTATTAATATAAATAATATTCCGTGTTTGTGAAAATACTAGTGGTGGTGGTCGGCGGTAGTGTAAATGATTAAGGTAGTTGCTGTTGTAGAGTGAGTGGCGGAGGTGGTGACCTCCCTCGATGAGTCTTCGGACTTCCTGGAGGTGTCAGGTAATAATAGTAATGATAAAATGGTCTTGTATCACTTATAAAATAAATTATTTTTTCCCCTCCCAGACTGATAAATACAGCAATACACATTGTAAGTAGTTAGCATATCTACTTCATTAGTCGCACAGTAAAAATTATCTAGATTAAAAAATGCTTATAAACTGACCAGATCGACGAATGAACACGTAACTGTGATATAATAGGCGACCGTGTTGGACCGTGTCCCCCCCCCCAGGCTGATGAGTGAGATATTCGCCTGAATGGTGAGCCAGAACAAAATTGTTCAAGCCCTAGCAATATAAAATTTGGAAGCCGGTGATATACAGTATGATATTTATCTATTGAAATAGTTAGTAAATTCTTTGTTGTTAGAGCTAAACTTCGACGTACATATTTTCAGAATTTAGCCCAACAAATAAAAGTCCTTAAGGAAATTTACTATTTTCGTTGAAAGTAAACTTATCAACGCTTACATTATTATTTACGTTTACAAATGAATTTATTTCGTGCTGACCTGCTTGCAGGGTCGGGCAGAGAGTATCTGATGACCCTATACATTGTCTCTCTCTCTCTATATTTCTTCATACGCACACAAGCACATGTGGATATTTATAAAAATAATACCATTATGAACATTAAAACATTTATTAATCAAAATCAATACATTTGTATACATATATGATTACTCCTAATATTTGTATAGCAAAAAAATTATTATATCTTAAATACAAAAATTATGAAAAATTAATCTTTCAAGCTTTTGCTATGGCAAAGCGCCCCTAGGCAATTGCCTTGGTTCGCCTAATGATAAAACTGGCCCTGCCTGCTTGTGATTCTTGGCTGCAAAGTGAGCCTTATTTCAGTTCATTTACAAAATTCTGTCTTTGTGTTAGCTGCTACTTGGACCGCGCAATCTCAAGTACAATGCGACATTTCCCTGCAATTAGAAATACAGTGGTTTGAATTCCATTTAAAAAAAAATCGAAGAATTTAAAATCGCTCTTAAAGTGAATTTGAGTTAACTGATTTCATATAAAAGTGTTAGGATTTTTCCTCCTAAAACAAGTGGACCAATCAGAAGAACACAGAATTAACAGACAAAATATACTACTCTCGTGGTCCAGCCAGACTTACTAAAACTTTGGGCCTTTTTTTTATTTTACTAATTAACAAATTGTTAACAACCAGGTGGTGGACCAATTAATTAATTATCACCAATATGGTTCTGGCACCATAGTAGATCTTCTGTCCAACCTTACCTGTTTTGGGACGAAGGTTCTGGAAAAGTTAAGAAATTCATGTGGTAGCTCTTGATATTTCCAATGCATTTGAATCTGATCTGAATATATGTTTCCGTACATACCTACCATTCTTTGGTTTGCTTTCTGCACTTTGTGATTAGGTTGCTAGTTTCCTCTTTGGTCGTTCACTGCATGTCATGGTGGATGATTTCTTCTCACCAGATTTCTCTATCAATGCTGAGTATCCACAAGGTTCTGTGCTGCTTTCGACTACACTCTTCCTTCTATAAATTAATGACTTTCTCTCACTAATCTCCATTCCTAGCTATAGTTTTGCTGATGGCAGAACACTCCATTTCTCTTTTTCGTTCGAGAAATTTTGTAGAAACCAGCTTAAACGCTTGTCTCCTAACCTTTCTTCAGTGGGTTGAGGATACATTATTGAATTTTAATACCACCAAAACACAGTCCTTTCTTATTTATCAGAAGAAAGATCTCATTCCATTTTCCTGTACTCCTGACAGTATTCTGATGTCTAGTCAAGATTAGTCTTCTCTTCTTGAGTTGATTTTCACTTCTAATCCGTTCTGGCATGAACACTTCACATCCATAGCATCTTCAGTCTCTGATAAACGTGGTGTTTTGTTCAAAACTCTGCTTCTCGCCTGCAGAACTCCTAACACTTTATGATTACAAAATCATCACCACCCAACCCAAGTGGGGGACCAAAAAGATTCCCAATGATGCTTGATGCTGTTCAAGTTGGATCTGCTTAATAAATGGCCCCTTTCTCACAAACTCCTTCAAATCACTTTCTCCCAGTCGTTCTCTTTATATGTATTTCTTTTTTTATAGATATTTGCTGGTCTGTTTGGCCGAGTGGTTAGCATACCCATTCTGAAACCAATAGGTCACGGTTGGAAACCTGTCATGGGTATGAATGTTTGTAATTGTCTTTAGGTGGGAAATGAACTTCATCACCCAAATTTAGGACCATATATTACAGATATTAGATATTAAATACTGCCTCTGCTTATTGGAGGCATGAAGCAGCTTGGAAAAGTTCCATCTTTAATCCCTAGAGCAGGATTTCTAGACTATGTAAAATAATAGGAGAAAATCCTTAGCCCACCAAAGTATGATTGTACTATAGGTTAAAAAAAACCTTTCATATGCGAGGGACACAAAAAAAATAAAAATTTTTCATGGGTGTGCTCCATCGAAAGAAAGATTATTAGAAGAAGCAAGACTAAACCTTATTATGCATTCACACGTCTATACTTTGCTGTAATGTGCATTTGAAATAAGTAATTGCCCGTAAATCCAAATAGTTGTATTTGAATTATTGTGCAAAGAAAAAGCTGTTTCGCATGATATTGATTATCAGTGAGGGAATTCTCCTCCTCACGTGGCAAAAAAACCCTGGCTGTTGCTATGGCTTCAGGCAGTTTCTTTCGTCAAAACAGTTGTCTCTAGATGTCTGACTCCATTTGAGCTGGTGTAAAACTTAATTCTGTTTTTGCTCTCTGGTCTTGCTCATCGCATTATCCTTAACGTTGAATGTTTTACATACAGTTGTCCGTGTACGAAGATAAACAAATATTTTTCTAATGAAAGTCAACAGTCAAAGCTCTTGATCAACAGGACAAAAGCCACACCCACCTTCAGCAAACAACTGAAGATCTCCAGTCAGTCTGCATGATATATCATTTACAAATAAGTTAAACAGAGAGGCCCAAGAACAGAACCATGGGGCATACCACTGGTTATCCTCCTTTTTTGACTGCTCCATCATGCACAACTTGCTAGTGCCATTAAGAGAGATGGTCACCAATCCATGTAGCCAATATACTTATCATATCACTCACCAATATAAATATCATATCACTCACCAATATAATAATAATAATGTTGACCAGCTGTATCCACCAAGAAGAATGGGTGATAGGGTCTTCTGCAAGTGAGACAGACTGTTGAAGAAGAAATTAGTTTAAAAAATTATATCAACAAATCGAATTATGATCGAAGTAATTAGATGTAATTGAAATAATTCAAATGCTTCAAGCCATTTCAAGAAGGCCTTCTAAAAGCAATAGGAAATAAATCCATTACAAAAAGGAACAGCAAAATAACTATGTGCACTAGAAAAATAAGCCTTTGCAATGCCAATTTTTTTGAGATGCAGAGAAAAAAACTTACCTAACCAAGACATGGCAATGACTACAATATGGATATATTAAAGAAAAAAAGAAAAAGAAACAGAAGGATTTATTCTAGCCTCTCAAGAACAGGCGTTACAAATTAATGCAATCCCACCAAAATTTTTGAACATTAATAATAACAGCAAATGCAGATTATGCAATCAGAAAGATGAGACTGTAGAACATCTAATCAGTGCTTGCAGCAAGATAGCCCAAAATGATATTAAATACTGCCATGATTAAGTGGCTGAAATAATTCATTGGCATGTATGTAAAAAATATGCTTTTCCTACTTCTGATAACTGGTGGCAACCTATAATAGAGAGTATTGGAAAACGAAACAACAGAAATTCTCTGGGACTTTGGAACACAAACCGATCAGTATTTGGAACGCAATAGACCTGACATCACAATTATTGAACATCGACAAGTTTGGATTATTGACATTGCATTACTCATTGATAACAATATCAACAACGAATTGAAGAAAGAAAAAATGACTGAAAAAACACACCATAGTCATCCCAATTGTTATTGGTGCACTTGGTGCCATTTCAAAGAAGGTATCCAACTATTTACAAGAATTAAGTATCAACAAAGTGACCACATATGATCTACAAAAAACGACATTATTTGGAACAGTCCATATTTTTAGGATGCTACCTGACAGGCAGACTGTTCTTAGATTCTTGGATATAATCTAAATTGCTCTGTAACAACAGTCAAATAGTTGTTTGAATGATATCTTGTTTTGAATGTGTTTCCATTATGTGAATAATAAAATTCGCATATAACGAACTTCTCTCTCTGCTTACTTGGGAGTCTCTGTAGCTTATTTGGTGTAGACAAAACCCTTTGGTTGGAAACACCTGGGTTCAATTCCCATCTATGACGTGAGGAACCTTTATTTGGTCTCTTCCATCTAAAGATAAGTTAACCAGTGTCATACGGAGGTAGAGGGTTTCATCCCTTGAAACAGGCAAACTGGTCCTGTGAATGCACATGGTTACAGTCATAAATATACTACAGCAAGCAAGGCAATGGGAAACCATCTCCCTAATATGGTAGCAAATAGCTACCCCCCCACCAGTCATATGGCTGAGGGAAATAGAAGAAGAATCTGCTTGCTCGTTCTAAAAAACATTGTGAAAAGAATTTTCATAAATTTTTCCAGCACATATAGTTCAACGCATGGGGATTTCTCATTTCAGTGATTCAATTGAATATATAATAAAAGGTGTTTGTTATTGGGATTCTAGGGCCATCTTTTTTTTATTATTATTATTATTATTATTATTATTATTATTATTTAGGTCCCCATGGAGTCAAAAGACTTTGTGGGAGGTCCTTTCTAGGAAACACAAAGTCTATCATAACACTCCTTGAACTTGTTGATCATTCTTGCTCTCACCACTCCATAAGGCAATGCATTTCACAGTTCAACCACCCTCCATGCAAAGAAACCACTCCTCCTCTTGCTCACAGCTTCCTTTTTGTGACTTCCAGGGATGGCCCTTTGTCAACGCTCCTTCCTGCTGTTCCACCAAGTGAAAAAACTCCCAAGTATCAACCCTGTGACTACCTCTCAACAGTTTAAAAGTCTCAATCATATCATCTCTTCTTCTTCTATCTACCAATAGTCCACATTCCCTCAGCTGATCCTTATAACTAACATTGTGCAGTCCTGAAATCATCTTTGTTATCTTCCTCTGTACCCTTTCCACAGTTAATTTATCCCCTTCAAAATTTGAGAACAATAGTCTAAATGTTGTCTGATCATGGTCTTATACAATGGAATGATGCTTCTTTTATCTCTACAGGTCAGTGGCCTTCTCAGTATCGCAGCAATCCTCTGGGTTACCTTCACCACCTTTGCAATATATTCCCTGAATTTCAGGTTTCTATCAATCATCAACCCTAAGATCTCTTGTCTTCCTCTACTTCCTTCAGTACAACTCCTCCAATAGAGTATAACGTGTCCCATGGATGTGTTCCAAACCTCAAGACCTTACATTTTGCTGCATTAAACCGATACCTCATTCATTTGCCTATCTGTCTAGTTTATTCAAATCCTCTTGCTGGGCTGCTGCATCTGCACTATTACTAATAACCCTTCCTGGCTTCAAATCATCTGCAAACAACTGAATATCCCCTGCAATCCACTCACAATGTCATTGATATAAAAGTAAAACAATATAGGTCTCAGTACTGAGTCCTGTGGGATCCCATTTGTAACCTTTTGCCTCCTTGATACTGGCCCACCATACACAACTCTCTGATACCTATCAGACAGCCAATCCTGAATCCAATTGACTAACACGACATCTAAACTCATGTCCAATGCCTTTGCAAAATCCAAAAAAATGGCAGGATATACCTTTCCATCATCAACTGCTCCTGTCACTTCATTATAAAAGACAATCATATTACTAAAGCAAGAGCACCCCTTAACAAATCCATGTTTACTTTCACAGATAACATTACCCTCATCTGCCCAACACTGTATATGGTACCTCACTAATTTCTCCAAGAACTTTACAACTACTGATGAAACACAAACTGGCCTATAGTTAGACACGTTCAGTCTGCTACCATTCTTATGCAATGGCACTATCTTACCTTCCTTCCATTCCTTGGGTACCTTTCCCATAGCCAGATTTTCATTGAAAAGCCTGGTCATTGGAGCTGTCAGTTCTTTATCATATTCTATCAAAACCCATGGTGAAATACCATCCAGTCCCACATCTTTTACTGACATCCAAGGTGCTCAGTATTTGGGAAAACACTCTCCTCTTGCACCTCTAAACCTCAAACCTGATCTGTCCCTCTAGTATTAAAACTTACTTCTTCCAGATGAAATATTCCAATAAAGTGTTTATTGAACAACTCCACTATGTCCTCTGCATCAGTCACTCTTTTCCCTTTTTTATCTCAGAATGTCATTCTTCAACAATCGTTTCTCCTCCTACTGGCCACATAACTAAAAAATTCCCTAGGATTATTATTATTATAATTATTATTCAGGCCTCCATGTAGTCAAAAGACTCATCGTGGGAGGTCCTTCCTAGGAAACACAAAGTCTATCAAGACTCATCACAGGAGGTCCCTCCTAGGAAACACAAAGTCTATCATACCACTCCTTAAACTCATTGACCGTTCTCGCTCTCACCACTCCATCAGGCAAGGCATTCCCTGGTTCAACCGCCCTCCACGCAAAGAAACCACTCCTCACCCTCTTGCTCACAGCTTCCTTTTGTAACTTCCACGGATGGCCCCTTGTCATCAGTTCACATTCCCTCAGCTGATCCTCATAACTAACATTGTGCAGTCCTGAAATCATCTTTGTTATCTGCCTCTGTACCCTTTCCACAGTTAATTTATCCCCTTCAAATCCTTGGGACCAAATTTGAGAACAATAGTCTAAATATGGTCTGATCAGGAACTTATACAACGAAATGATAACTCTTTTATCTCTGCAGGTCAGCATCCTCAGTATTGCAGCAATCCTCTGTGTTGCCTCCACCACCTTTGCAATATGTCCCCTGAATTTTAGGTTTCTATCAATCATCAACCCCAGAACTCGTCTCCCTACTTTCTCCAGTACAACTCCTCCAATAGAGTATGAAATGTCCCATCGATGTGTTCCAAACCTCAAGCCCTTACATTTTGCTGCATTAAACCGATACCTCATTCATTTGCCTATCTGTCTAGTTTATTCAAATCCTCTTGCTGGGCTGCTGCATCTGCACTATTACTAATAACCCTTCCCAGCTCCAAATCATCTGCAAACAACTGAATATCCCCTGCAATCCACTCACAATGTCATTGATATAAAAGTAAAACAATATAGGTCCCAGTACTGGTCCCTGTGGGACCCACTTGTAACCGCGTGCCTCCTTGAAACTGCCCCACCATACACAATTCTCTGATACCTATTGGATAGCCAATCCTGACATCCAAACCCATGCACTATAACTTAAATATTAGCTTATCATGTGGCACCCTGTCAAATGCCTTTGCCAAATGCAAGAAAGTGGCAGTATATGCCTTTCCTTCATCAACTGCTCTTATAACTTGATTATAATAGGCTAGCATATTACTAAAACAAGAACACCCCTTAACAAATCCATGTTGACTCTCATAGATAACATTACCCTCATCTCCTCAATGCTGCATACGGTCCCTCACTAATTTCTCCAAGATCTTAACAGCTACTGATGATACACAAACTTGCCTATAATTAGACACTTCCAGTCTGCTACCACCCTTATGCAATGGCACTATCTTGCCTTTCTTCCATTTCCTGGACACCTTTCCCGTAGCCAGACTTTCATTGAAAAGCCAGGTCAAAGGAGCTGTCCATTTCTTTAGCACATTCTCTCAAAACTCATAGTGAAATACCATCCAGTCCCACAGCTTTACTGACATCTAGAGTACTCAGTATTTGGAACACACTCTCCTCCTGCACCTCTGAACCTCGAACCTGCCTTATCCCTCTAGTATTAATATGGTCCCTCACTAATTTCTCCAAGATCTTAACAGCTACCTGATGATGATGCACAAACTTGCCTATAATTAGACACTTCCAGTCTGCTACCACCTTTATGCAATGGCACTATCTTACCTTTCTTCCATTCCCTGGGCACCTTTCCCGTAGCCACACTTTCATTGAAAAGCCAGGTCAAAGTAGCTGTCATTTCTTTAGCACATTCTCTCAAAACTCATAGTGAAATACCATCCAGTCCCACAGCTTTACTGACATCTAGAGTACTCAGTATTTGGAACACACTCTCCTCCTGCACCTCTGAACCTCGAGCCTGCCTTATCCCTCTAGTATTAAAATTTACTCCTCCAGGATGAGATATTCCAATAAAGTGTTCATTGAACAATTCCACTATGTCCTCTGCATCAGTCACTCTATTCCCATTTTTATCCCACAATGTCATTCGTCCACAGTCATTTCTCCTCCTACTGGCCAGATAGCTAAAAAATTCTGTAGGATTTTATTTGCACTTACGGCCAATCTTTTCTCATGTTCCAGTTTCGCCTTCCTTACCATACTACTCACTCTCCTGGCCTGTGTCTTATATTCTTCATGCATCTGCTCTTCACCTGTCTCCTTATATCTCTTCCATAGCCTCTTTTTCACATGCAGTTCCTGTTTAATATTATTCATCTACTTTACACAAAATTGTGTCCTCTTCTTCACTTGTGGAATGCAACTTACTGTTGCTCCTAACAAATATTCCTTCACTGTTATCCGCACTAATGATATCCCAGCCTTCCAATTACTCCCTCCATGAAACTTCCCCAAGTTTCTGAAAATCTAAGACAATTATAGTCACTTGCCTTATAATTCCACATATGTTCCCATCTCTTTGATACTCCTGCATGTCTGTTCTGCGTGCATCTGCATATATATTATCTTTGGATTTTAGTGGCAGTCTCTTTTCATATTCCACTTTCGTTTTCCTTACCATATTAGTCACTCTCCTCACCTGAGTCTTATATTCTTCATGTAACTGCTCTCCACCTCTCCCCTTATCTCTTCCATAACCTCTTTTCACCTGCAGTTCCTGTTTGATATTGTTTGTCATGCACTTTACACCGAATTGTGTCCTCTTCTTCGCTCTTGGAATACAGCTTACTATTGATGCTAACAAATATTTCTTCACAATTTCTCACACACTAATGATATCCTGGCCTTCAAATTCTGCCCTCCATGGAACTGCTCCAAGTTGATATCTAAGACTATTATAATCACTTGCCTTATAATGCCACATATTTTCCCCTTTTCTTTGATACTCCTGCATGTCTATGCATCTTCCAAGTCAAAAACCACATGGTCATTCTCTCCAACAGGGGGTGAGATGTCATCTCAGTTATTATCAGCTCTTCTGATGCTATGACCAAAATCAAAACTCTTGAACCTCTTGTTCCCTCTATTATATGTTGCCTAAGATATCTGTTCCTCAAGAATTCCAGAAATTCCTTTCCCTTATTACTACACACATTTTCCTCTTCCCAACTTATACTGCTGTAGTTAAAATCTCCTAAAACAATGATTCTTCTTGCACTTGCCAAGCTCAGCTGCCTAAACATCCCCTCCTCCCCACCCTTTGCTCCTTGGCTTGTAGTAACATCTCACTAAATATCCTGTCTTGTCCACTTCTACCTCACACCATATGCTTTCATTAGTGTCACTGCCCTCCAAAGGCTCCACTCTTAGAGGACATAAGTCATCGCTTATCAAGCAGTACTCCACCACTGCATTTTCCTTTCCTATCCTGCCGAAAAATGCTATACCCTGCTCCTTCTATTCCTCTTTTGTGAACATTGTTTTGGTTTATTTTATATGGAACAGGATGCTACTTGTGCTCTAGCTTTGTAATTTTAAATAGAAATATATTTATTAAAATGGACTAATTCAGGAAACGATTGAACAACAAAAAAAGTTTTCTTGTTTGCAACTACAGTCGAGCCTATTGTCCTAATTTTTTTATTTGTGTACGTTATTCTCACTAATTACATCCTTACGGGTATCAAGTTTTCATATTTCATATCGTGCCATATGTTCTTAGTCATTTTTTTATCTCCAATTTAGATGGTGGGCTGGTATCAATTTTTCATTCATCTACCCCTTTGTTTTTATTTCTGTTTTTATTCTATCACTGCTATTGTTCAAGATGTGACTAAATGTTGTCTTCATATTTCCAATTGTTCTTCTGTTGACACTAGAAATTTTCCATTTGAGATCCTTCACTGGTATATTCTTTTGCATGGTTTCTCCAGAAATTCTTATTATTATTACATGACACCTCCAGGGAGTCCCAAGACTCATCAAGGGAGAGCATCCACCCTACAACTCTCCATCTCCAGCAACTACAGTCATCACTACTAATGCCATCTACCATTCACCACCACCACAAGTATTTTCACACACCATCATACACGTCCATGCCCACAGCAGGATTCGAACCTGCAGTCTTTTGACTGGAGTGCGGATACACTAACCACTCGGCCATATAATACCGTGTAACTCTCTAATGTTATACTTGTCTGCAGCTTGTTGTGCCCTTGATGCTAGTGCTTCAAACCATTGCAGTTTATCTTTTCTAACACTTCTCGTAACTTTTTTTATTTAAAATCTTATATTTGTCTTTAAGTACATTTTCCTTTTGGGGAGTATTTCTTGCACATAATTTCAGCTTTATTTTTTTCCTTTCATCCACTAGTCTCCAAGTATCCATCGATAACCATTCTTTCTTTCTTTCATTTAGCACATATTCTGTTGTATCATTAAGAACTTTTTTTTTACCTTTTTCCATTTAGCCTCATTTTTCCATCATTTCTTATATCCTCTCCTTCATCAAAATCAATATCCATATTTTCCTTTAACTTTATTTTAAACTCATTGCAGACTTCAGCATTCTGTAATTTAGCAACATCAAATTTCTGTCTATTAAATGTTTTTCCCCTGATGATTTTTTTCAAATATATAACTGTATTTCCTATTATTAGGTGATGATCTGAGTCAATATCAGCACTTCTTTTTATTTTAGACATCTAATAGCATTTTCCTGCACCTTTGGCTGATGGCAATATGATCTATTTGATTCTGTGTTTTGCGATCTGGTGACACCCCAGGTTACTTTATGTATTCTCTTATGCTGGAAGATTGTGCCACCTATTACTAAGTTATATTTACCACACAGTTCCACCAACAGTTCACCATTTCCATTTCTCTCTCTCCCAAACCATGCTTGTCCATTACATTCTCCAGCCCCTCATTATTTCTACCAATTTTAGCAATGAAGTCATCCATGAGAAGTATGCTCTTGTTACCATGTGTCATCATCAAGGTCTTATCAAGCAGACTATAAAACTTTTCTTTTTATTGAAAGGTTGCATTCTCAGTTGGGGCATAGCATTGAACACCTCTCATTCTTCCAAATTTAGTTTTAAGATTTACTGTTATTATTCGTTCTGAAATTGGCTCCCACCCAATCATTGCTTGACTAAATCTTTTGTTCATGAGGATTCCAACTTCATATTGATGTATATCAGTTATATTAGGTATCCATGAGTAAAGAAACACGTTCCCACTGGGAAAATTTATTCTACCAGTACCATCCTATCTTACTTCACTAAATTTAATTTTATATTTTTGCATCTCCTTTCTTAGTTGTGCTGGTTTTCCTATGTGATAGTGTTTTAACATTCTATTGGCCAATTTATGTCCTAATTTTCTACGCTTTAGTCGATACCAGGGAGTCTGTCTGATTTGTGCATTTATTCGACTTGAAAATAGTATTTAAATTTTTGGACACTTGCTGGTTGTTGGCCCACAGAGTTCCTATTCTGGTGGTAGGCCTGATACTCCAGCATCTTTGGACATGCATTTTATACACAAGCATTTGCTTTCATATAAATGTTTTGGTTATACCATGTATACCTGATCACCAGAGCCTCGTTTGTGATAACAAGTTCTACCATGAGAAGGTGAAGATGGTATTTGAGTGGGAGAGGTATATGTTATATATCAAGTCAAGGATTTCATAATATTATGCAATCACCACCCATTAGAACCCAGTGGGCTGGTTAAGTTGCTTAAACCAGCAGCCACATGTTGAATACAATCAATACAGTTGGATACAATACTGAGATAATAAAATCCTAACAAAATACCACACAGTCATACAAAAAATCATCAGTTTAAATAGTGCACACTTAAAAACCAGTATTTGCAATGAAATAAACACAGTATCTTTCCTTACTACTAATACTTATTTTTTTGTACCTCCATCTTTGCATGCCACCAGAATTATACATCTACTATTTGTGGACTCCAAACAAGCATATGGCAGTATACAAATGCACTATGGGATGCATTGCAACTTTTTTTAGTACCACAGAAATATGTAAATAAGACACAACTATGTAATTACCACACCCACTGCAAGGTACATTTCCTACAGGAATATTCATCAATTTTTGAAATAAAACTTGGACTTCACCAAAGAGATGCTCTCTGACTGGCTCTTTTCAACTAGCATTGGGAAAAGCCATTCGAGATTTAAATGAATGAAAGGGAATGGAAATGAATGGGAATAACATCTCATTGGGCTATGTTAATGACATCATTATCTTTTGAAACTCTCATCAGGATGTTATACAAACTACATTTAATTTAATTAAAAGCAGTAAGACCTGTCATTGTAAGTCTTGTCATAGCCGGCAAAGGTTGGTCAGTTGGTAGAGCCTCTGCTACTAATGGCTCAGTTAAGTAAGTTTGAGCACGGTTAGTAGTTGGAAGGGGACCGATCGTTCGATGCTGTTGGCACACTCTCCCTCGATGAGTCTTTGGACTCCCTGGAGGTGTCAAATAATAATAATAGTAATAATAATAAACAAGGAAAATACTAAATAGATGTGCATTTCAAGGACCTATTCAAGACTGATCCAATTTGTTGATAAGTATATCTTTCAGCAAGTGGATAATTTTAAATATCCATTAGTTAACATTAACCTATAATAATATACATCAAGAGATAGAGGAGAGAACTGCAATGGCCAATCATGAATATTTTGCAATCTTATAGCTTTTAAAATCCAAAATGTTATCAAGAAAATCCAAAGAAAAGCTCTATTTAAGTTATCTACACCCATTGTTCATGGACAACAACAAATGAAGATAATAGGAAACTTATATCATTTAAAAGAAAAAAAAAATTAGAAATTTTTTCAACGACTTTGATATCAAAATACTGGACTACATGAATGAAGACATAATGAGTAACTATGAAACAAGTAGAGTACATGTTTGGAGAGCAGATATCTGTTGATATCTTTCTCTTCTAGCTGATAGCATTCTCAGTCTTAGTACTTCACTGCCTTCCACCTTTCCACTAATATTCACTCCTCATCCTCGACTCTCATTTAACTCCCTGAAATCTATTAAAATATAATACTTTCTGCAGACCCACACCTTCTCATGTTCCTTGTTAAATTCTCTCAACAAACACATCTTTCACATTTCCCTCCCATGCATACATACATACTACACACCCAACAATAAGCTATGTTTGAAAAATTTGTATATTGCTCACCACATTAAATTTTCAATGCTACCCATCTGGTAGTTCTTATTTTCACTGCATCATCCCTTAAGCTTTTGAAGAAGCACAAGAAGAAGTCATCTCATAGTTATGTGTGATGTATTCTTTGTATTCCCATATATTGATTTCTCTTGCCAGTAGATATTGCAGAATTGAAATCCCCCACCTTATAAATATTCTTTTTGCATTTTCTAATTTACTTTGCCTAAATATTTTCCATTATAATATTCGGTCCTATAGGCATCTATTAAATATTGTATACATACTGCTTACTTCTATTTTACACTGCATGCTCCCAAAGTAAATGTAACCACTACTTTCCTCATAAATCCTCCAAGAATCAGCAAGAAGGTATCCTAAATAAGGAAGTGATGCTAATCATGCTATCATCATTTTCATTTTCTTCATTTATTGTTTCTGTCTTCTTAGAATTTAACAGTACACCTTCAGTTTTATTCCACTCATGTTTCACTTGGCCTTGGACCAATAATCATATTATTCTCCACACATCACCAGACCTGACTCCTACTTTAAACTTGTGTTGTTCCATTCAGTTCTCTGTTCTGACAGTTACAGTATCCATCTGGAACCATCCATCATTGCATTCTCCCTAATGCAATAAATTTTCCTTTCATTGGATGCAGAAATATAGGATTGGATTATGTGAATAAACATTCACATAATCCAATCCTATATTTCTGCACATTTGCTATAATCTGTTTTATCAATAATGCCTGTCTCCTCAGTATTTATTGGTGTAATATCTAGCAACATATTCTCTAGTCTTCCTACAACCTTAAGCTCTTCTCTGCAACATGCAGAATTTCACATCCCCCCCCCTGCTTTTTTTTTCTCAGTTCACACTGCCTCTCACATCATCTGTACTCACAGTAATTAGCATCTTGATTCAATATACTCTGTCATGCTACTTTTCACAGGCAGAGTAACATCTCCACCATTTCCCCTAACAATCATTCTTACATCTTTTTTTCCAGATATCTTGAATTATCAGTTTACATTAGTCCTATACATTAGTTTCTTTATCCCTCCCTCATGCAAATCTTTTCTAGTCCTCTCACAGGTTACCATTCATTGTAGCTCATGCACTGCTGTATCAATAATGTTATTTAGTTGAAAAAGACCTGTGTTTGGATCCTGTTATAGGATGCAATGACCCTTTATAAGATTTCTTTTCTCTAGGTGAGTTAGCTAGTCTTATATAGAGGTAGCTGGGTTTATCTTCCTATGAAACAAGTATACTAGACTGAAAAAGACATGAAATTAACAGACATATTATATGGACCTCGTAACCTTGCATCCTTTGGCTACAATTCAAAAGAACCCAACCTGATCATTTATTATGTGCATTCTTCTTGTTCAATTCCATGCATATCTTTCAGACAACTTCCCTAAAATCCCCTGATTTCACTATACTTTTCTCAACTTAATATTCATCTTTCCAAATTTCATACTACTTATATCCTCTGCACTCAGCCTATAGCATTTTACACATTCTAATCCTTCTGAACTCATTTTAAATATTTTTCTCTCTGCACTATTATTTACATTAGTTTACATTTTTATGTTCATCCATTTTCTCTATATAGCTTACAGTTTGCAATACTTCTGTTCATTATTGCTTTATTATATTATTGCAGACCTCTATTGAGTGACAAGACTCATTTGGAGGTGCATCTTAGACAACACAGTCTTTTATAACCACTCCTTAAACTCATTCATTATCTGCTCTCAGCACCTTCTCAGTTCCTTTTGCAACTTTCAGAGAAACAAAACAAAACAAACCATTCATTCTTCATAGTAGCTATGTTTAAAACATATGTAAACATTTATCTCCATGAATCCACTGCATAGCATTGATCATAGAAATTTTTAAAAATGTCCTTAAATGGAGACTACAATGTATCAAATAGTACGAGAGAACACATCAGCATAATTCTGACAATAATGCTAGAAAGTTCAATCTCCAATATGTGGACAGATAATATGGTCAGAAAATAAAAAAAAAAAATAATCCATACTATACAATGAAGACTCATTCACACCCATTTGTTAGTGCATTAACTGTTCTTCTCTGCTTTAGGAAATTGTACTTTCTTCAACATGAGCGAAGTGAAGATAGGATTACCACAGCGTGACGTATGGGGACATAAAGCAGAATTTCTCCTCTCTTGTATTGGGTATTCTATTGGTCTTGGCAATATCTGGCGATTTCCAGTTGTTGTATATCAGAATGGTGGAGGTAAGAACAGTTATTTATAACAAATGAGCCTTTTGTTATGATTTGCATCTTGATTAAAAAAAACCCAAAAAACTGTGCATTTATTTTCAATGCTAAATATGTCATTGGAGTTTAAATATTTTGGGGGGTTTAAAGGTTTGCATGAAGGCATGTAAAACCAAAATGAATTTTGCTCTAAGTTCCTCCATCCAAACTCTGTGCTCTTCTTCAGGTCCAAAGGAAAATCCAAAGGAAACTAGTTCAGTGAGAAACGATTGCTGGGGAAGCAGTAAAAAATAGTTGGTTGAGCTAACTTAACTGAGCTACTGCTAATGGTAGTCACAGCCTAAATACTTTCTACACAATTTCACATCTATGTGGTGAAAGGAAAGAGGAATAAATGCTGTCACTATCTAAGAGGGAGAGCAAAAAATACTTCACAATTCTAGAGGACTTCTCTCTCCTTCCCTTGAGCATGGCCTAAAATTGAAATGAATCAGTTGAAAAGTGTTTAAGTAATGGGTAGCAAAACATACCAGTTTATCTACCAAAAAAATAGATAAGCTAGAAACCATGGTCTGGAAATGTCCATACCATAATTCTGACAATATTTTTCATATTTTTCACCAAAAAATTATTGGAATAAGTAAAATATGGTTGGATGAGAATGACATCCTGAAAGGAATAGAGATGGAAGGGTATGATGCTTTTTTGTGAAGTTATAAAGAGGAAAAAGGGAAGTGGAGTGCTATTGATGATAGAAAAAGAATTATGTCCATACAAGGTAGCAATGCGAGGAGGAAATAGTGAGACTGTGGCTTTGAGGCAGTATGGTATGAGATAGAGGTCAAGAGAATGAAATACTTAGTCAGATTTCATATTTATAAATTTAGGGACACAAAAACACACGTGTTGAAAAGATTATTTTATTAATTATTAATAAAATAACACTTGATGTTTCGACCCTTATTGAGGTCATCATCAGAAGGATACATGCATATAAGGAACTAAGCTACATGCTCTAGCCCTATATATCGGTAAACTAAATCTACATAATTAATTAATCCTTTTTCCTAGCCTGACCTCTAGCGAAAAAAAAAACAATAATAATAAAAAAATATATATATGTAAATAAATAAATGAATAACAAAAAATTAAAAATTAAAAAAAAATACAACTATAATAAACTGCTCAAGTCCTCATGTATTAATATTCTTCTGGATTTGTACAGTTCTGATTGTTATAATATGATTTCCTTCAGTTACTGTTGAATGTTACAAACACTTCACCATGTTTTCTTGTAGTGGGATTTTTCTTCGGCTTGTTTAGGTTGTTATACAGGCTGTAGATGGGTCCTCCACATTCTTGGAATGGTTAGGCCATCATTTTTGTTGAGATTTGGGTTATGTTTGAAGCATTTCACATGACTCTTTAAATTTCCTCTCAAACCAGGTTTTGGTGCAGTGTAGGGACTTGGTAATTTTCCAATCAATTCTGTGGTATGTTTGGAGTGCGTGGCCAGAAAGCCCGGTTTTTCCAAAATGAAGGTATTTAATGTGTCGTTTGTATTGTCTAATTGGGATAGTTTCCCCTGTTTCCCCTATGTTACAGTGCATTGTATTTTGCATACCCCTGGGTGGGCTAGGTGTGGAAGAGGATCTTTAGAAGAACTGAGTAGGTGTCTTAACTTATTCGGGGGCTTAAAGGTGGTTTTAATATTGTATTTATGTAGTGTTCTGTCTATTTTTTCAGAAATGCCTCTAACATAAGGAATGGCAATAGCATTCCTAAAATATTTTTTGTTCTTACTGGTATCTTTGTGGAGGAACTTGTGAATGGTTTTTTTACTATTTATTCCATTTTTTTATAAATGTTTGGTTGATGATCTTGTATTCCTGGTTTAGAGCTTGTTCATTAGAACAAATAGTTTGAGCTCTGTGTTTAAGGGTGCTTATGACACCTAGTTTTTGTGTTGGGTGGTGGTAAGAATTTTTGTGTATGTATTATTGGCCTGTGTGTGTAGGTTTGTGGTAGACTGAGAAGGAGAGACAGCCAGAGGGAAGACGTGTGGAAGAATTTATGGCCTGCCAAAAATACACAAAGCAGACATACCATTACGTTCGATTGTTGAAGGAATTGACAGCCCAAATTATCACTTAGCCAAAAAAATTAGCAGCCACACTCAAGGAATTGGTAGGTCAGTCCCCTTCCTACATAAAAAATACACATTTCATAAATAAAATTAAAAACATTATATTCAATGACCAAGATTTATTAGTCAGCTTTGACATAACTTCCCTTTTCACCAATGTCCCAATCATTGGCACTATCTTGCTCTTACAGAACATATTTCCACAAGACATCACAGCCCTCTTTGCCCACGTACTTCGCCCCGGATATTTCGTGTGGCAAAACAATTTTTACCTTCAAAAAGAAGGTACAGCCATGGGCTCACCGCTTTCCCCCCAATAGCTGACTTTTATATGGAAGACTTTGAGCAACGTGCTCTATAGACAGTATGTCTAAAGCCCAAAATTTGGCTCAGATACGTCGATGATATTTTTGCCATTTGGCCCCACTATCACAAAAGCACTAAATACATTCCTTAGCTACCTAAACAAACAACACAAACTTATCCAATTCACCATTGAAATGAAAAAAAAACAACTCTCTCCCTTTCCTAGACACACTTATCACACGTCTTCCCTCTGGCTGTCTCTCCTTCTCAGTCTACTGCAAACCTACACACACACACACAGGCAAATACATACACAAAAATTCTTACCACCACCCAACACAAAAACTAGGTGTCATAAGCACCCTTAAACACAGAGCTCAAACTATTTGTTCTAATGAACAAGCTCTAAACCAGGAATACAAGATCATCAACCAAACATTTATAAAAAATGGATATATTAAAAAAACTATTCACAAGATCCTCCACAAAGATACCAGTAAGAACAAAAAAGATTTCAGGAATGCTATTGCCATTCCTTATGTTAGAGGCATTTCTGAAAAAATAGACAGAACGCTACGTAAATACAACATTAAAACCACCTTTAAACCCCCGAATAAGTTAAGACACCTACTCAGTTCTTCTAAAGATTCCACACTTAGCCCACCCAGGGGTATACAAAATACAATGCACATGTAACATACCATACATAGGGGCAACTATCCCAATGGAAGATTGGAGAGAAATAGGGTGTAAGGAAGGGAGTAAGAAGCAAGATTTTTTTGCACGGATAGTTGTGAATGATTGGAATGCATTGCCTGAGAGTGTGGTGTCTGTAAAGAA
The DNA here is from genome assembly GCF_054136105.1 of Typopeltis vanoorti. Taxonomy (NCBI): domain Eukaryota; kingdom Metazoa; phylum Arthropoda; class Arachnida; order Uropygi; family Thelyphonidae; genus Typopeltis; species Typopeltis vanoorti. Next base: position 95,286,195 of record NC_143560.1, on the reverse strand, counting down.
TTTAAATATATATATAAGGGACAGCATAATGAGCTATGTGTATAACAAAGGGACCTATTATGATGAGTCTTTGATTCCATGAGGATTCTTGGGATGATAATAATAATAACAATAATTACTGTAATTAAAAACACGACATTTCATGTTTTTTATTACATGGGATTCCAATATTTAAAAAACACTTTTTTTTAAAAAATGGCTATAATGAATGCATTGTTACTAGACAACTTAACCAACAAGGGATCCAAGATATTTCTAATGACAAGGAAAACCAGAAGCTTAATCGCTCTTCCATATATTAACTCTATTTCCATAAAATTTGCAAAAATCCTTATAGAACATAAAATCAAAATAATAACTTAAGTTTGAACTGTGGTATGGTCCCTAGGGAGAGAAGGAAGGCAAAGTAGTTCATTTGCGTAAAGGTGGCTCTAAAACTGCAGTAGTTAATTACAAGCCAATCACCATCTCGGCAGTGGTAGTAAAAGTATTGGAAAAGTTGGTTAAAGACAAAATTCAAGAATGGGTGGATCAGGATATGATACTCTATAGGGGTCAACATGGTTTTGTTAAAGGTCAATCCTGCCTTAGCAATTTATTAACTTTTTATAATAGAATGACATCTGAGTTGGACAAAGGAAATGGCTACACAAAATCCAGTAGTTCTGGATTTTGCTAAGGCTTTTGACAGGCTACCCCATGGAATACTGTTACACAAATTGGAGCAGATGGAGGATGGATACTAAACTGGTGATATGGATAGGAGAATAGCACAGGGAGAGATACCAGAAAGTGGTGTATGGAGGAGCAGAGTCCAGAGTGAGGTAGGTGACCAGCGGTGTGCCTCAGGGCTCTGTGCTTGGGCCATTGTTGTTTAATTTGTACATAAACGATATAGGAAATGGCTTAAAGAGAGATATTCAGTTGTTTGCTGATGATGCAAAGTTGGGTAGTGCAATAAAAAATCAAGCTGATTTTGAGAGTTTGCAGGATGGTTTAAATAAGCTGGCAAAATGGGCAAAAGGTAATGGATGTCGGTTCAATGTGGAAAAGTGTAAAGTTATACATTTTGGGATTAAAAGATTACTAGCTGTGTACTACATTGCTGGAACGGTACTCCAAGAAATTGATGAGGCTAGGGACTTAGGGGTGTTGGTGGATAAGGAGATGAAGTTCAGGGGATATATTGCTAAGGTGTCCAAGATTGCACATAGGATTACTTGGTTATTGAGGAACACACTAATATCCAGAGATAAAGAGGTTATTATTTCCCTTTATAAACCGTTGATACTTCCGCATTTGGATTACTGTGCTCAGGTCTGGTCACCTGGATTCCTTGGAGATGAGGAAGTTGTGGAGAGGAGGTTCCACCATATCTGTCGGTTACCTGTCAAAATTATCAGATCTTATATTTCTATCTTCTAAGGCACTTTTTACCGTATCAATCCACCTATATCTTGGTCTTCCTCTGGGGTTTTTTCCCTGCCAACCTGGCAGAGAACACTTGTTTTGCTAATCTTTCCTCTCCCATTCTGTTTAAGTGACCATACTACCTGAGGTTAGTTCTGCTAATGCATTCCTGGATGCTGACATTGTCAGCATCCAGGAATTCCATCCTTGTTTTTGATATGATATTGCCATTGATGCCATCTATTCATGCCCCTAATCTTTCTGAGGACTTTCATATCTGCGGTCTCTAGATAAAAGTCCAAGGGTGTTAAATCAGGAGAATGTGGGGGGAACTAAAAATGGTCTTGTGTTTCTTGAACAACAATCGTGCCTTGGCCATTTTGTTTGACTGCCTTACTGGTCATGTGTTGATGCTAGTATTCATGTGAGTAGCGACATCTTTTGAGAGAACATCATACTACACATTGCTACCATAATTCGATCCAACTTAGAAAAAAGTCCATAGATAACGTCATCTGTTAAAGTGTGTATGCATTTTTTTAGCAGACTCTGAATTGTTATTCAATTCAATCTGAATTGAATCGATTTTTATTATAAATAATGCCAAACCTCCAACAGATAATATTTCAGTGTCTGAAAGAAAAGCCCTAAAAAATCTAAAACAGAACAGTAACATTATTATTTTACCTGCAGATAAAGGCAACTCTACGGTCATCCTCAACTCTGAAGATTACCACAACAAAATGCTTCAATTACTTGAAGTTAGTTCAATATATTCAATTCTTCAGGAAGATCCTACAAGAGAATTACAAAACCGTACAAACAACTTGTTAAAGACTGCGAGTGAGCTTCCTCATAATATTCACCTCTCATTACGCTCTCTACATCCCCTTATCCCACGCATCTATGGAGTTTCAAAAATTCATAAAGAAAACATCCCTCTTTGCCCAATTGTGGAAGGAATTGATTCACCTACATATAAACTTTCAAAATATTTAGCAAAGTACCTCAAGTGTTTCTCCAATAAATCTTCATCTTTCATCAAAAACACCACAGATTTTGTTTCTCATATTAAAGATATTCCCATCGATGATAATGATATTCTAGTTAGTTTTGACATTATATCTTTATTTACTAACGTTCCTACGGACGAGGTACTTACATTACTACAGGACAAATTATCCAAAAAAATGTTCACTTTATTAAAGCATTGCATTCATTCTGGTTACTTCAGATATAAGGACTCCATTTACCAACAAAAACAAGGCCTGGCAATGGGCAACCCTTTGTCCCCAGTGCTAGCTAACATCTTCCTTGAAGACTTTGAAAAGAAAGCCATATCTTCCTTCTCATTTAAACCAAAAGTTTGGAAAAGATATGTTGATGATATATTCATTATTTGGAATCACGGGCACACAGCTCTCACAGATTTTCTTCATCATCTAAACATCCAACATCCTAATATAAAATTTACTGCTGATATAGAAAATAATAACTCTTTACCTTTTTTGGATGTTATGCTTACATGATGCTCTGAAAGATTAAAAATCTCTATGTACAGAAAACCTACGCATACCAATAGATATCTGCATAATCTTTCTCATCATTTTCCACCACAAAAACTTGGAATTATATCTACCTTAGGACACAGAGCACGTTCTCTCTTAAATGAACAAGATGAACTACAAAAAGAAATGAATCACCTCACTCTTATTTTTAAACAAAATGGATACTCTGAAAAAACAATTAAGAAATTTCTTCTGAACCCTCCTAAGCAGTGCACAACAGAGACTATTAATTTTAAAGGTAGCATCTCCATTCCATACATTAGCACAGTCTCTAAGAAAATAGCTAAAGTCCTTAAAAAATATAATATCAGGACCTTCTTCACCACACTTCCAAAAATTCGCTCTCTAATCAGCCACCCAAAACCTACTCATCACAACCTTAAGTACCCTGGAGTATATAAATTGTGGTGTGATTGCAATATCCCATACTTTGGTCAAACTAACAAATCTATTGAACAACGCATAGAAGAGCATAAGAGAGACATCTCATACAAAAGATCTCATGCAACTGCGTTATCCAGTCATGTTCTTTTTTCAAATAATCCTAATGATGACCAACAAAGCCACTCTGTATGCTGGAATAGATCAGAAAATATTTTTCGCTGTGAAGATGAGTTTGAAAGGAAAATCGTAGAATCAAGGGAAATCCTACTGAACCCGGTCCACTTAAATAATAATTTAAGTTATAACATCCCAGATAGCCATGCTGCAGTTATTCAATATTGGCGTTCACATGAACTTGCACGCACAATTGCAACAAACAATGGCACGCCAGTTGGAACAACTTGAAAAATACGTTTTTATGTATCGATTATGTGAGGCAATTTGTACCTGTAATTTCCAGTTTGTTTAAATAATTCAATGTTTATTAGTATTCCTTTCCTTTATAAATACCTGAAGAAGGCTGCTATATGCCGAAACTAGTAGTATTTATCATTAAAATCTTTATATGTTTTCTCGGTCTTGGAGTCATTAAATCTATTTTTTTCAAATATATATATATATATATATATATATATATATATATATATATGAACTCCAATTGGTAGATGTCTCCAGATCTTATTAATAAAATTTGACACATTCGAGAATAAGAGTTTATCTTTCGTTTTGCCACATGACAACAAGTTTCAAAATTTCTGTCATATCGCTAATTTCTTATTTAAATGATTACCTAGATCACAAGAAATGAAATAGGGAAGAGAGAGAGAGCCTGCTAGTCAGACAGAAAACGATTAACTGATGCTTCCTCATATAAAAAAAAATACTCCAAATAGTAGTTATCCAAATATGTTATTTATGAAAATCTGACACAAAAGGATGAGTTATCATCTTTAATTTTGCTATATGATAACCAAATTTCAAAATTTCTATATTTACTCTAATATCTTATTTAAATGATTATTTAAATCATAAGACATCAAATGAGGTGAAGAAGAGAGCCAGAGAAAGATTAACTATAATGTTTTTCTTTCTTTATTTATTTATTTTGATAGCTGCATTCCTCTTTGCATATGTTATTCTTCTCGTGCTTATGGGAGCTCCTACGTATCTAATGGAATTAAGTTTAGGACAGTTTTCAGGTCTTGGTCCAGTGGGTATTTGGAAATGTTTTCCTGTTGCAGTAGGTAAGTAGCTGATAATCTGGGTATCAGATTACATATTATTAATAATATTGTACTTAACACAGTTTTTATGCTCGATATTGCCGGCAAAGGTTGGTCAATTGGTAGAGCCTCTGCTACTAATGGCTCAGTTAAGTAAGTTTGAGCGCGGTTAGTAGTTAGAATGGGACCAATCGTTCAATGCTGTTGGCACTCCCTTGATGAGTCTTTGGACTCCTTGGAGTGTCAAATAATAATAACAATATGTGGCAGTAACATGCAATATTGTATTAATAAGTAATAAGGTTTCAGTTTGTGAGAAAAAATTCTATACTTATATCTCAAATAGTATTAGTACTGTATTACTTCCAAGTCTCCTTGGAATCTGAAGACTCATCATGGGAATATAGCATGTGAATGTGAACACTCACATACTATAATAAAAATAACTACCATCCATGCCTTGAAGACATTTACCGTTGTAGCACTCACCACCCATTCCACTCTTTCACCATATGCCATGTAAAGTCTCCTTTTCACTTCATTATTTACATGATCCTTATACATTTTCCAGGGATGACTGCCTGTTTTCTCTATGCAATAATTTCTTTGTATCTATTTGATAGGCTTCTCTCACCAATTTATATGTTTCAATAATATCATCTCTCTTTCTCCTCTTATCTCCCATGCTCTGCAGGCCACATATCCCTAATTGGCACTCATACTCAACATTACAGATTGCAACAATCTTAGTTATTCATCTCTGCACTCTCTCCAGTATTTTTGTTATCACAACATAGCTAGACGACCAGATCTGTGCACAAAAATCTAAATGTTGTATGATAAATCCACTGCTTTTTACAGTAAAATTATCACCTCCTTATACATACATACATACATACACGATTTTTTTTATTCTTGCATTAATTATGGAGCAGTTTTCTGGGTCACCCTTACAACTTTCACAGTGTTTGCTGAACCTCAGTTTCCTATTCATTAAGATCATCTAATCCTTTGCCTCCTCTAACCTCTTGAAGCAAAATTTCTCAAATGTGCTGACCTCATTCTACCTTCTCTGCTAAAGTGCATAACTTTACACTTGGAAACATTGAAGTGATATCTCAATTCTTCAGCCCAAAGCATGTATCCATTCAAATCCTTTTGCAACAGAATCACTTCAGAACTTCCTGACATTCTTGTTACTAATTTAGCATCATCAGCAAACAACTAAATATCTCCTCTCATACCCTAAATTATATCATTGATATATAAATCAAACAACAGCAGTTTTCAGAATATAATGGAACTAGCTGTTTATTTGCTGAAAAAAAAAAAAGAAGAATTTAAAAATAATATTAACTTAGTGTTACATACCATACATTATGTAACACTAAGTTAATATTATTTTTAAATTCTTCTTTTTTTTTTATTTTATTTTTATAATACAGTATTTCTTTTAAGCAGTGCTTAAAAGAAATACTGTATTATTATTATTACTACTACTATCAAGAGGGTAGTTAATAAGGCTGATTTACTGAAATGCACATTGTTTGATGTTGTAGTGAAGTGATTGAATATTAGTGCAGCTTAAATACATAGTAAAAGCGAAACTTGACCCATATTTCATATAGGTATGCCATGCTTATAGCCATCATTGCAATGGAGAAAAGGGATGAGTTGTTTTTGAAGAAATGTATATTCAAATGGAAACAAAAAAGGAAAATAAAGGAGTAGAAAAAAGGAAACTGACATGGAAAAATAGTTAATAGGACAGTTTGGAAACAATATTTTTTTTTTGATAAAAGTGGGCTTTTATCTTAGTTTATCAGATTGTTTCATATCACACTATTTAAAAAAATAATAATAATCATAATGAGATGGAATTGTGTGAGAAGAAAGGAATGCTTAGTTAAATTAAGGGGATATTTTATCCCCGTAATTTAAATAAACATTATTTCAAAGCCGAATAAGAAAACTCTAAGATAGAAATCAAAGAGTTTCATGCCGAATATAGCAAACTATATTCGGCATGAAACTCTTTGAGGTGGATAAAGGTGGATAAAGCTACGATTGCTATTCTTAGTATTTGCCCCAATGTAAAACTCATCCCCTAGGAGATGTATGTTGTTTTACATTAAGAGAGATAGGTCGCTACCCAGACTGGTTTCAACCTTTATTGAGGTCTCATCAGTGAGTAGGTAGACCTAATAATACCAAGATTATAGTGATAATAGCTTATGGCTTGTTATAGATCTAAAAATTAACTGCCATGTTTATTTACATGTGCCTAGAGCATCAGAAATAAGGGAAATTAATTTTATTTAAATTAAGGGGATATTTTGTCCCACATTATTTCAAAGCTGAATAAGAAAACCTTTACAATGAGTTGCCCGGTATTGTACCACCCAGGTGTTTGCTCATGGTTGGACTTGCCGAACTTTTATAGTTGTTTATATTTGGCGGGAAACTCTTTGATTTCTATCTTAGAGTTTTCTTATTCGGATTTGAAATAATGTGGATAAAATACCCCCTTAATTTAAATAATTTTAACATCACCGAAGCGAAGCCTTTTGGCTCTTTATTTCATTAAGGGAAATGAAATTATTGCATTGATTGAGTTGAGTCTCCAAAAATTGTTCAAATAAGTGAAACACGAGGAGGGCAGAGCAAGAAAGATGGTGCGGGATGATAATAACAAGGGAAATCATTTTGAGGTGGGTTGTGGGCATATGTAATGAAGGCATACAGGGATATCAAAGAGAGAGAGAGTCTTAGATGAGTCTTTGATTATATGTAATCAAGGAATGTGATTGTGACTGGGACGATGAATCTTCCTCCACTTGGCAAGAATGACTATTATTTGATCAGCTGGGTGGTGGAAGCCATGTGAAGACTTCTCTGACAATATATATAGAACCACAAGGCAGGTAATTATGAAAAGCTTAGGATTTAGCTTGAAACTATAGCATAGGATGAGGAGTTATGCAGAAAAAGATAAATGCTGCTTGGGCAATGATCAGGAGCTGTTTAACATCAATATATGATTGTATTCCAAAAGTTCAAAGGCTATATAAGGTACTTATAAAATTAAGGAATGAAGAAGTTAAGGATGTAATCTGGAAGAAGGCATTATAGAGGAAGCACAACTAAGGTAATAATTTGTTGTGTGAAGAGTATAAAAATGCAGTGGATAACAGAAGTGTAGTAAGAACAGAAATTTGCCATACAGGCCAAGAAAATTACTAGATCCTTTCTTTTAGGCTTGCACGGTGATCCGAATGCATTTTTGGAAATTATGAAGACAACTACCGTGTTTGAATAAAAACTTTAGTTTACTATTACTAAAATTTTTTTTTTTTTTTACTAGATTTTTACTAGATACTAATAAAAATTACTAGATTTTTATTAGTATTTAGAAGAAAGAATGGTTGTGAAATGTTAATGGATGAAGATGGTAGATTGGTAACAGCTGCATAGGGTTTCCAAAAATCTGGGCATTGTGGTGGATAGACAGGATTTTAAGTTTAGAGTCATGCTGCTAAAATTGTAAGGACATCACATTGGATTATGGCCTGATCTGGAGGTCCTTTATATGTAGAGTTTTATATAAAGGAACTAAACAGGCTATGGTTCCTTTATATAAAACCTCATTCAAGTTAACTAGATTACTTTGCACTGACCTGGTTATCTGGTTTTCCACGGGAGAAATATTATTATCTGACCTCCATGGAGTCAAAGACTCATCCAGAGATGGCCTTTTGTTTTACCTCCTCTCCTATTCTATGAAAAATCTTCTCCATGTCAACCTGATAACAACTCCTGACTAACTTATAAGATCTTATAACAATATATACCCCTGTGGCACACCAATAGTAATACCCTTCCTCTTTTGGAATACTGTATCCCCATATACAACTTTCTGATACCCAGTCACTGATCCAACTCAGAAGTCTGTTATCCAATCCCATCCCTTTCAATTTATTTAACAGCTAATCACGTGGCATTCTATCAAAAGCTTTTGAAAAATCTAAGTATAACACTGTATATGCATCTCCCTTGTCCAAGATATTTCTCACCTCATTCTAATGCATAAGTAGTTAGTAAAATATGATCTCCCTTTGACAAACCCATGCTGCCAACCATAGAGAATGCTGCTGCTATCAATCCATCTATGTATCCTAGTTCTCACCAATATCTCTAGTAGCTTCACCACTACTCCAGATATACAGATTGGCCTATAATTTGTAGCCACAGCTTTATCAAAACCTTTATACAGTGGAACATTACCTTATTTTGACTCTCTTGGAACCCATGCCATTGTAAGACTTATTAAACAGTCATGCATTGTTATTGTCAATTTCCTGGAGCATTTCCTTAAGACATGGTGATATATCATCAAATTCTATTGCCTTATTGACATCCAGTTTATTTATTTCGTCAATTACTCCTGCTCACTCATAATTAAACCATTCTCTCCTATGTCCTCTACATTAAGTTCCTCATGATTCCACCCTGATCAGCATTGAAACACATTTATAAATTGATCACTGACTAAACAATGTCTTCTTTAGCAGTTACCATTCTACTTTTTCATTGATTAACATCATCTTACCATAATCATTCTTCCATCTACTTGTCGCACATCTAAAAAACTCTCTAGGGTTTTTCTTGGCCTGATTTGCTCGTTTCTGCTCATACTGCATTTTTGTTGTCCTTACTGAGTCACTCTCCTGCTTGCTCTTTATACTCTTTATACAATTGATTATTACATTATTCATCTTGTGCTGGATCCAAAGTGCCTTCTTTTCTTCCAGATTTCATACTTAATCCCTTCATTCATCCATTTTACACCTTCCTTATACTTCCGTATAAAGAGCAAGCAGGAGAGTGACTCAGTAAGGACAACAAAAATGCAGTATGAGCAGAAACGAGCAAATCAGGCCAAGAAAAACCCTAGAGAGTTTTTTAGATGTGCAACAAGTAGATGGAAGAATGATTATGGTAAGATGATGTTAATCAATGAAAAAGTAGAATGGTAACTGCTAAAGAAGACATTGTTTAGTCAGTGATCAATTTATAAAGGTGTTTCAATGCTGATCAGGGTGGAATCATGAGGAACTTAATGTAGAGGACATAGGAGAGAATGGTTTAATTATGAGTGAGCAGGAGGTAATTGACGAAATAAATAAACTGGATGTCAATAAGGCAATAGAATTTGATGATATATCACCATGTCTTAAGGAAATGCTCCAGGAAATTGGCAGTAACAATGCATGACTGTTTAATAAGTCTTTTGTCCTTTGGAATATATTCACACATTGATGCTGTTATGTATTTCTATATCAGCTCCCAAGCAACAGTTATTTCCTTACTACTCACCTCCTCATTCTATTCTATAGCTCAAAACTGTCTCCCAAGCTTGTCACAATCAGGAATCTTGTGCTTCCACATATATCCTTTCCTCACAGAAGTCTGCATATGGCTAGCCACAACCGATGCAGTCAGTTCATCATCACTCTCACCAACTGGAAGGAAAGGTAATTGTGAGTGTGAAATCCCACTCACAATTACATCCTCTGATGAAATGATGAGATCTAAACACTCTATCCTCATGTGCTCTCCTTTATTTGCTGCCTGAGATAGTTGTCTTGCAAAAACTCAAAGAATTCATTTTCTTATTACCAAATGCTATCTCTTTATTCTAGTCTATAGTGCCATAATTAAAATCACTCATAATAATAATCACTCTTTCTTTGTTCACTAACTCAAGTTGTTTATGAATTTCTTCATCACTACCCTATACTTTCCCTGGCTTATAGCAATATAATCCAACTAAAAATGTCTTTCTGTCAACCTTCATCCCACACAACACTGCCTCAGAACCATTAGCACTATTTCCCCTCTTTCATGTCTACCTTATGTGGACATGCTATCAGCAGCAACACTCCCCCTCCCTTCTTATCCTTTTTATCCTCACAAAAAACACTGTACCATTCCATTTCTCGTCTTGTTAGTATATCATCTTCATTAAAGATGATATGTTAACACGTTTCACTTATTCCACCAATTTTGAGGTGAATGAACTCAGTCAGTGAAACCATTTCATCTCCCTTATTTCTGATACTCCTGGCAGTTGTAACTAAACACAGCTGTTCACTTTTAGGTCTATAACCAGTCCCACCCAAGCCACTTGGTGGTTGTGATTTCTCCACCACAATTGCCCTTGCCTAATCACCTTTATCAATGCTTACCACAAGTGTCTGCTCAGTCTCATCTACCTCACTCACATCCTAATCTATTCCATTTCTATGCTGATTATCTCCATACATACATTCATTCACTACTAATTCACACATCACTCTCCCTATGCCATGTCTCCCTGTTCATTTGGGCTACCACTGGTTTTTCCTGTTCCTCTTGCATTCCCATTCTCTCTTCATCTCTCACACTACTACTGTTTCCATTGACAAGCAAGTACTTCATTTTCTTCAATACCAGTCTCCTGTTCTTAATTTTTTCTCTTACTTCATCTTTTACTTCTGATCTCTTGCTCGCATCATAAACCACTTCCATCGAGCAACAGTTTCTCCAGTTCACTCACTCCCAAGCCATTCAAATGTAACTCATCATGCCTGTATAATTCCATTCTTCCCTCACATGCATACTATACATCCACAAACTGTACTCCCTTCTACTCCCACAGCTCTGCTAGTATACCATTCACAATTCTGACTCTCTGTCTCAACTCATCATTATCATACCTTGATAACACATTGACAATCCTTCACACTATACTGTTATCTTTCACTCTTATCTTTCACTGATATTTATCCTTGCATCCTCCTTTTGTTCACTTAAACCATTTGTCCCTACAACCAGTACTAATTCTCTCACTCTTTTCCTTCTCATGTCCAAAGCATGAATTATCTTGCCTGTTCTCCCTTTTGGATAGCGGACCTTATGGACTCTCTCATTAACCAATCTTGTACCAGTGCAATCTCCTTACACTGCTACTCTCAAATCATTCGTCACCTTTTTTATCCTTTTTTCTTTTATTCTTTTCTTTTGCACATTTTCATTTGCTTTCACTAAACATCTAGCCCCATTTTCATTTCATTTTTTATTTTGAATAACTCTGTCCTCAAATTTGTATTCCAGCAATTTCATTTTCTGTCACTACCATAGTCTCACTATCTGTCATTCTTCCATACCTTCCTTTTGTTCCCTCATTCATATACTTCCTTTCACTCCCTCATCACTTACGTTTTTCTTCATTCTTGTGTTCTTGCACTTCCTCAGTCTCACTAGCTTTTGTTCCATTTCCATTACTTTCATCCATACTAACTTTCATTCCTTCAATCTATTTTGCATGTGTTAACTCATCTATCTATCTCAACGGCTTTAACAGGCCTTTAAGGCCCACAACCCTCCAAGCATGCTTGGATTTTGTAACCGAAATATGAGGATAGAATGGTCACCCCTATGCCTCGAAGTATTCCTGGCTGTATCCCTGTGTGTTCACGGGGCAGGTTTGCCTGCTTGCAGGATGAAAAACACCAGATAAACTGACGGGAAAACCCTGCTGTCCATGTCCAAGACCAGCTAACTTGGCTATAGCTGAGGAAGATCCTTCAGCTCCTCACGTCGTCAACGGGAATCGAACCTAGGACACTCCTTCCCCAGTCATGGTTGCAAAGCGCAAAGCCATTAGGCTAACTGCACGGACTATTTGTTAACTCATGGTGTAACAAAATATCACATTTTCTTCAGCCCCATACTTTTTATTATTTCCTGTTCAGCCTCTTCACATACACATCCTTCACATTCCACACATATATGTGTTACACAGGATCTCAAACCATTTTTGGAAAATCAGTGTCATTAATGGCATTTGATTTTTGTACCGGTCAATGCCTACTTGGTTGATCTCATGAGTAACACCATTGTGTTCCATGCATAGAGGGCAAAATTCAAAATTTCAGTTAATAAAGTCAATAACAATTCCTCAGTGATCATGTAGACACATTAAATTATCAAAAATAAACAACAGTATTTTCCAAGCAACATTGCCAATCATTATGCAACGAACACTTATATTTTCCAGGGCTCTTTACTAACATTATGCACATTACTGCCCTCTAGTAGGTAATATAACTTCAGTATCTTAAGAGTACATTGAATATCTTAATATCCTTAAGAGTGCATCTAGAGAAGATTGATTAAGGCTATTTAAGGTTTTTAGAATGTGGGATATGAAGATAGATTTGAGAATAAGTTAGTGAGGAATTGTTACTGGAATAAAATGGAGTTTTTATAGAATGGAAATAGACAGAGGTAGAGCAAGAGGCTGTCTTCTGGAAGTTGAATAAGCTGGGTCAGAGAGAATGGCAGTGAGGGGCATTGAGAGTGGTTGGTGAACAGAATGCATTTTCTAAGTGTGGAAATGATTGATGGGTTTATAGCACAGCTCAATGAACTTTGTGTTTGTTGGTAAGGACTTCCTGCAGTAAATCTTTGATTCTATGAAAATGTTAATAATAATAATAAAAATAATTTCATTTTTTCCTCTTATGATTTTTATCATGGAAATATATAGCATTATTAAAATAAAGACTTATATTAAATTAATATTGCATAATTAACTGATTTATTGCTTATTATTATTTTTCTCTTATTGTTTATTGTGCAAGACCAGTATGATTATTCAAAACAAAAGTTTGCTTTTATATTCTAGTTTTTGGCAGTTGAATTTTTTTTTTTTTTTTTTTTTTTTTTTTTTTTTTTTTTTTTTTTTTGCTAGTACAGTTCTGTAGAAAAAACTACTTGCAAAACTGATCCTTCATATTAATATCATTTATAGGGATTGGATGTGCCCAAGTTACTATGGTAATTATAATTACCATATATTACAATGTTATCTTGTCATATTCCATATATTACTTTGTTTTGTCTTTCTTCACTCCTCTTCCATGGAGTGGCTGCTATGAATGGTGGGGAGCAGATCAGAACTGCTATGTTCGAAGTGGAAACCAGGCAAGTCTTTTTGATTATCTTTTACATGAATTTTAGTGGACAGAGTTTTAATATTATGCAGTGTTAAAAAAAAGCTATATTCACTTTGATTTTATTACAAGAAAACTGAATGACTAAGAAAGGAAATTTATACCTTGAAGTTTTGAATGTACATGTCATGTAATAGTTGATATTAAGCAGCAAAATCATATTTCGTTTTGATTTGTGATTTCATGATCAAAGAACATGAAATCACAAAATTCAAGATCTGTGATGATTTCAGAAACTTGTGAAGATTTTGACGCTGAAATATCATCTAGACCTTTAATTTAGTTCTTAATTACAGGGGCATCTTTATGTAAAGATAAAGTCCGTACATGGCCTTCATTACGTGAAAAGACCAAACAGAATTGATCAGATACTTTTCAGAGGTCTTAATCAATTACTTTATTCATTAAAAATGAATTATTGTGTGTAGTAACTATTGCAAGAAATCAAAATGATAAACCATTAATCTGAAGTTTTTGCTAGATATCGATGAAACTTTTGTTTAGGGTGATTTTTTTCACCATAATGCAACTTTTCATTTATTAAGAACAATGCAATTAATTAGCATAACAGGAGTACCCTTGGATACTGAAAACACAACAAATAACTGAATGTTTCAAGGTTAGTTACAAATATTTATCTTATTTTCTGTAAATAAGGTGTATAGCTCATTTTTATTGCTGAAAAATATATAACTTGATTATCATATCTATGCATACTATAATTTGAAGACCTTGGCAATACATTTTTAATGCAACAAGATGAAGTTATGTTATAGATGAATTATGTATATGTATCTGTGTGGCTCACTATACAGATTTGGGCAAGATGGGCACTTCTCCACATCCTGCATATCATAAAATAAATTTATAAAAAAAAAAAAAAAAAAAGGGAGAAAATAAAATACAGTAATCTACCGGTTATCTGACATGATTGGGAAAGCGATTTATTGTTCGGTGATTTGAAGGATTGTTAACTTGAAGGCATGCTAAATGTGCTGTGGGGAAGCACTTCTCTTGGGGCCACTGTATGCATTGTTTCACGTTCTCGTTAAATTAAAATATAATTACTGAAGCTGTTTTGGTTTCATCAATTTGAAAAAAAAAAAAAAAAAAAAGTAGTAAATAACAACTTTGGCATAATTGCTTTCTTGCAGGCAGACAAAAAAAAAAAAAAAAAAAAGCCATGAAATGATTCCTGAAGCAGGGAGAATATAGCAAACTAAACAAAAACAGTAGTTTCACTTGCCATATTAGCTTGTTTCTAATGGAAAGCCATTGTTTTCCTTAACAATTTATAACTTATTTTCTTTAAATGAAATGAGGAATTCTAACTCCCCTCCCCATCAAATAATAATAATAATGGTTTGGATTATTGATATCTCAGTACTCAGTGATTACGACATTAACAACAAAGAACTGGAAAAATTCACTAAATAACGAGATCTGGCATTCGAAGTTGGCCAGCTGTGGCTTAAACACACCAAAGTCATCCCAATAGTTATTGGTGCAATTTCAAAGAAGCTATCCAACTATTTATGAATGGGAGGATCACATCAACAAAGTGATCCCATATGATCTACAAAAAATAGCATTACTTGGAACAGTCATATTTTACAATGCTAGCTCACAGACTATTCATAGATTCTTGGGTAGAATCTGAATTTCTCTGTATCACCAGTCAAATTGTTCTTTGCAAGATATCTTGTTTTTACTGTGTATCAATTATGTGAATAATAATAATTTAAAAAATTAGGCCTGTGTAGCTCAGTGGAAGTGGCGCTTGCGTCCTCTGCACTTGGCCACATGAAGATAGACTTGAGTCTAGTCACCAACGGGAGGAACTTTTTCTATGGCATGGGCAAGCGGGTTTTTTCACTCAGAAACTCGGATTTCTCATCCTGGAAACTGTATTGGTGATTATGAATGAAGAAAGTGGGTAGCATGTATTGGTGATTATGAATGAAGAAAGTGGGTAGCATGAGTGCAGAGAATGAGAGAACAAGTGTGCAAAACAAACGGCAAAATGGGGAGACTCAGGCTGGACAGGGGAACATAGCATGAGAAAAGTTGATTCTTCAAGAGGATGTGAATGCATGTGTGTAAACAAAAATAATAATCTTTTAAATTATTATTATTATCATTATTCACATAATTGATACAGTTCAACGATGTGCATGCCTGTTTAACCAAGAAACTGCAAATGAAAGTTACTCAGCAAAAAAATCAATGTTTATCCTTCCTTACTGAATTATTTTGTTAACTTGTGTTATATCACACATAATATCATCGGTGAAGGACTATTACCTAATAATAAGACTACATGATTGTTTGCTGTAAGTCCAAGTTTTTTTATTATTATTTATTTATTTATTTAATTTTTATGTCAGATTACTTCATACAAAATGATGCTTGAACTATTCTTGAAAATCTATCTCTTCATCCATGCATTTTTTTGGTCTATGTAGATGACAGGGAGAGATATGCTTGGAAGTGCTCAGATGGCAGCTTTTCAAAATCACAAGGGGTTTGCATCTTGTGAGTTCCAGTAGCATTGGCACAACAAAAAAACATTAACCTTCTCTTAACTGTTTATATCCAGCTGACGAATCATGTTCGCTGCCATGCGCTGTAGTTGATGTGAGCAACCAAAACAAGCTGATCTCATCTGTGTTATGCACTTATTATGAACAGTTTCTTGAAAGGATTTTTACAGTCTTCTGCAGCCTTGAAACCTGAATGATTGCTTCTCTCCACAAATGACTATCTACCTGAGTGACCTGTAGTCAGTTAGCATCAGTATATTGGGTAGATGAGCTGAGCGAAAAAGATGTTGACAATGCGTGGAAACTCACAAGGCAGTATCTAACAAAGGCAGTGTATGACTGCATACCGAGGGTTAAGCGAGTAAATAGGTAGGAGTGAAGTGGATGACCAGTGAAATAAAGCAAGCTGTGCTGGAGAAGAAAATGTTCTCCCTTCTTCTGTTCTATGAAAAATCTCTTGTACATTAACCCGGTAACTGCCCTTTACCAACTTACTGTCATAATCATATCCCCTCTCTTCCTCCTATTCATAAGGCTTTATAAACTACATTCCCTCAATCTGTCCTCATATCCCACATCAAAAAGACCAATTACTAACTTGGTTAGTCTTCTTTTGGACCCTTTCCAGTATATTCTCATCGCCATGAATACTTGGAGACCAAATCTGTGCACAATAATCCATTCGGGGCCTGTCCAAAGCCTTATCGCTGGAACCAAAATCACTTTATTTCCACATGTTAAGGTCCTCTTCATCATTGCCATAATCTGATGTGATGATTTTACAACTTGCGCAGTGCAGCCTCTGAACTTCAAATCCCTGTCCACCATCACTCCAAGGTCTTTTCTCTTTTCAACTTCCTCCAAAATTTCCCTCCCAAGTGTATACTTTGTATCATATTATTGCCAATCAAATTTCAGAACCTTATGTTTTGCGCCATTGAACTGACAGTTCTATACTGTTGCCAAATTATACGACCTATTGAGGTCCTCATGTAAAGGCAAAATGTCTGCTTGATTCTTCATCACTTTACCAGTTTTGCATAATCTTCCAACAGTTGTATATCACCAGTTAAATCCATCCCAATATCATTAATATACATATTAAATAAGAATGGTCCCAAATTAACTCCCTGTGACACACCACTAGTGACTTTCCTCTTGTGGGATACTGCACCCCCACCCACAACTTGTTGACATCTGCCTGAGAGACAGTTGCCTATCTAATTCACTAAACTATTGTCCAATCCCATCTGTTGAAGTTTAGTTACTAGTTGTGGTGTAGCAATCTATCAAAATTAAATATACATAATTACATTAAATTACATTAAATATACAAGGGGTATCCCAAAATAACTGGAATCTGAGCTTGGCACATGCATTTCTAGTTATGAATGATGCCACTAGGCATCATGAGCATGCAATTTTGTGCCAGTCTGGCAAGTTGCATCATCCTGTGTGAATTAGTTTGCTGTTCTGGCTGCTTTTTGTTAGTGCTTACAAGCAAGTTTTGGGATTTTGTGATGCACACAAAGAACAGAGAGTGTGCGTGAAATTTTGTTTTCTTTTAGGTAAAATTACAGTTAAAACTATTGTTATGCTTCAGTAAGCCTTTTAGGATAACACTTTAAGTAAACACAGATCTATGAGTGGTTTCCTGTTTCAAAAATGGGAACATGTCACTTGAAGACCAACTATGATCTGGCCAACCTTCTACAAACAGAAATGATGAATTATCTAGTAGAAGCAATGATTCTTGATGAGAAACAACATGGCAGTTGTTCCCCACCCTCCCAACTCGCTCGATCTTTCACCATGTGGCTTTATTTTATTCCCATGGATAAAGAAAACCCTGAAAAGGCAGCGATTCATTGATGCAGATGGAGTGAAAGAAAAGTCATTGGAGGCCATATACAGTATTCCAGTTGAACAGTTTTTCTAGCAGTGGAAAAAATAATGGGACAAGTGCATTGATTAACATGGAGTGTACTTTGAAAGAGACTAGAATATGGTATTTTAAACTTTAATAATTTTTTTTTAAATAATTTCAATTATTTTTGGATACTCCCTCATATCTGCATTTCTCTTGTCCAATACATTTGTCACCTTGTTATGGTACGTACACAACTTGGTAAAACATGATCTCCCTTTAACAAACTCATGCTGACAAGAATACTGCTATTATCAACCCACTTTTGTATTCTAGCTGTCACCAGCCACTCCAATACCTTAACTACAACTTCAGATATACAGTCGATAATTTGTAGCTTTAGCTTTACCATCACCACAATTGTGAAGCAGAACAATTTTAACTTCCTTTGGGACATGTGCAGGTTGCAAACCGCTTGATAAACAGGTAGGCTGATGCTAACTCCTTGGAACATTCCCTTAAGATATGTAGTGACATGTCATCGAGTCCTATTGCCTTATTAGTTTGCCTGTTTAACTTCTCATATATCATGTTCAGTCACCAGTAAGTCTTTTCTCATTTCATTCTTTACACTCCTGTAAACCTGCTTTTTATGCTCTTATTATTCATCTTGTGTTACCACCAGAGTGCTTTCTTCCAGATTTCCTGCTTAATCCCTCATTCATCCATTTGACACCTACCTTATTCAGCCTTTTTGTACTTCAGAACAGCATCACACATAGATGCTGTTAAATATTTGTCAGTTAAGTATCTCTCTGTTCAGCTCCCAATTGGCATTTATTTCCCCTTTGCTCAACTTTTCATTCCATACTATAGCTTCAAACTGTCTCATAAGTTTCTTATAATCACCAGTCTTCTAATTCCACATATATCCTTTCTTCACATAAGTAAGTCTTTATATGACTAGCCACAACCCAGGTGACCACTTCATGATCATTCTCACCTGGAGGGAAGTGTGATATCCCACCCATGACCATCCTCTGATGGAATAATTCCATCTAAAACCGTCAATTCTTGCATGTATTGGTGATTATGAATGAAGAAAGTGGGTAGCATGAGTGCAGAGAATGAGAGAACAAGTGTGCAAAACAAATGTCAAAATGGGGAGACTCAAGTTGGACAGGGAAACACAGCATGAGAAAAGTTGATGCTTCAAGAGGATGTGAATGCATGTGTGTGTAAACAAAAATAGAAGGACATGACCTGGGATGTAGGGAAATCAGTGGATTTGAAGAAGGTTCTGGGATGAGTAAGGAGAAAAAGAAATGGCTTGAGCAGAAGTCGCATGTAATAAGTAGCATCAGTGAAACTTGTTATAAATCCAGGAATGAACTGTTATGTTCGTATGCAAATACTAAAAGTATCAGAAACAAGGCAAATGAAATGAAATCAAAAGGTTGCATTGATTGAGTTCATTCACCTAAAAATTGATGGATTAAGTGAGACATGGCTGGATGAGGACAGCATCCTGACAGGAATAAAGATGAAAGGGTATGATGCGTTTTGTGAGGATACAAAGGGTAAAAAAGGGACAGGAGTGCTATTGATGATAGAAAAAGAGTTATGTCCATACAAGGTAGAGATGCAAGGGGTCAATAGTGGTAATGGTTTTGAGGCAGTATGGTATGAGATAGAGTTGAATAGAATGTGAAATACTTCGTTGGATGTTGCTACAGACCTGGAAATGTAGAGGGTAGTGACCAGAAAATGTATAAGCAAATTAGCCAAGCAAATGGGAAAAGGGTAATGATTATGGGTAATTTTAATTATGGCAATATAGACTGGGATGACAAAATAGCAATTGGAAGTAAGGAAAATGAGTTTCTTGAATTTTTGAGAGACAGCTACCTCAGCCAGTATGTAACAGGGCACAAGAGGATTAAGGATCTTTGATTTGATCATTTCATCAGAGGATATTATTATAAATGAGGTGTAAAATCTCCCTCCAGTTGGTGACAGTGATCATACGGTACTTACTTGGGAAGTGACTAAGTTTATGAATGTTCCATTCAGAAAAGGTTACATGCTGAATTTCCTACAAAAGCAGGAAATTATGGTCAGCTGAAGAGTTCAGTGGAATGGAATTGGTTGCTGGATGGGAAAAAATATCGACAGTGGATGGGCATTTAAAAAATACTCAAATGATGCAATATCAGAATGTGTCACGAGAGTTTGAAGAATAAATAGGGTAGGAGTCATATGGATGTATAATCTTATTAAGCAAGATATTCGTAAAAAAAGGATGATGTGGAAGGAATACCATGTGCATAAGGATAATGTCCGTGATGAAAATTACGAGAATCCTAGAAGAGTTAGAACTGTTGTATGGAAAACTGAGTATGAAAAGAAACCGGCTCTGTAAGCTAAAGACAACCCAAGAATTCTTTCGATATGCTGCAAGTAAAAGAAAGAATGAATATGAAAGAATAACTTTCCTAAATGCAAATGGCATGCAGGAGACATGCAGAAGTGCTTGCTCAACTAATGGGTGCCCATTTTGTTAAAAGCTATGAGCCTGGTTATGCAACATTGAGCTCACTGCTACCTCTTCACTGGATGAAGAAACTGGTGTGTAGGACAAGGTATTAGAGTTGTTGCATAAACTGAATAAGTAATCAGCAATAGGCACTGATGAGATATCAGCATGGGTGCTAAAAGAGTGCTCAGCTGAACTAGCTATTCCTTTGACCAGGCTATATAATATGAGTTTCAGAACAAGGAAGATTCTACAGTAGCAGAAACAATGTATAGTAATTCCATTGCACAAGGGTGGTGCAAAGACCAACGTATCGAACTATTGACCAATTAGTATCTCACGAGTGGTGGTGAATATTTTGGAAAAATTGGTTAGGGCTCATATTCAGAAATGAGTGACAGTGAATTGTTATTTTTCAATGAATAGCATGGGTTTACTAAGGGAAGGTCATGTTTTGGCAATTTGCTCACATTCTCTAATAATGTTACCAGTGAACTAGACAAGGTAATTGGAAACACCATGATATTTTTGGATTTTGCTAAGGCTTTTGAAGAATACAGCATGGTAGACTGTTGCATAAATTGGAGAATATGGGTTTGGATTATAGAATATTAGCATGGATAAGAGGATGGCTGACTTACAGATATCAAAAAGTGGTATATGGGGATTGTGAGTCTGCAAGATTTAAGGTAACCAGTGCTGTACCACAAGGATCAGTGCTTGGTCCACTGTTATTCAATCTGTGCACTAATGATATTGGGAAGGATTTTACAGCTGACATACATCTATTTGTTGATGATGCAAAGATAGATGGGGTAATCAGGAATGCTACTGATATGCGGTACTTGCAGAATGATTTGAATAGGGTGGAATTGTGGGCATGAGAAAATGGATGTCAGTTCAATGTCAGTAAATGTAAATCATGCACTTTGGTGTGATTATATATCCAGTGTCGTATTATGTCAGTAGGATTATGCTAGAAGAAACTGATGAGGCTAGGGATCTTGGAGTGTTAGTAGATAGGAAGTTGAAGTTCAGGGATCATGTAGCAAAGATTGCAAATACAACTCAAAAGATAATTGCAATGCTGAAACGAACATTCACATGTAATGATAAGGATGTCATTTTGCCTCTTTACAAGACCTTGATAAGGCCTCAATTGGATTACTGTGTGCAGGTCTGGTCTCCTGATTTTCATTGTGATTCTGATATATTGAAGAGAGTGCAAAGGAGAGTGTAAAAATGATATCAGGACTGTGGAATACTCATTATGAAGAAGATAGAGGATTTGTAGACTGCAGAAACTAGCAAACAGTAAAAAGAGGGGTGATATGATTGAGACTTACAAACTTCTGAATCATCACTCTATGAGAGAAAAATCTAGTCCTTGCTCCCTTCTTAACAGTGTTCATTCTCAGCTACCAAGGATTAAATTTTTCTCTATTATATGGAGTGGTGCTTGATTGGAATAGCTTGTCATTGGATGTTGTGTGTGCAAGCAGTGTGAATGAATTCAAGAATAAGTATGAAGCTGGTGCATGTAGTATGTGGAGTCTGTCGACTCCCTGGAGGTCTCTCTTAATAATAATAATAATAATAAGTGTAATATCAGTGATGATAGAAAGGAATGGACAGGAGGAGTATGAAAGAGTTATATCCAAGAAGTGGGATCAGTAGGACTTGTTATAGAAACAGAAATGAGCTAGTATGTTTAGAAGCTCCAGAAGTATTTAAAACAAGGGGAATGAAATTGTAGCATCGATAGAGTTCATTTTCCCCAAAATTGTTGGAATAAGTGAGACATGATTGAATGAGGATGACATTCTGACAGGAATAGAGATGGAGGGCTATGTAATCATGCATGAAGAGAGAGAAGGCAAAAAGGCAGGAGGAGTGCTATTGATGATGATGGTAGATGTGTTGTGCCCGTCTAGGGTGGAGATGCAGGGGGAAATAGCGACAGTGGTTTTGACGCAGTATGGCATGAAGTGGAGGTGTGTAGGATGAAATATTTAGTAGGAGTGTTGCTATAGACCTGGTAATGTGAAAAGTAGCGAGAAGAAAATGTTTAGTCAAATTTGTCTAATAAGAAAAGTGTGATCATTATGGGTGATTTCAATTATGGTAATATAGACTGGAATGAAGAGACAGCATCTGGAATCAAAGAGAATAAATTTCTTGAGTTTTTTGAGGAACAACCATCTTAAGTAGTAGATAACAAAGGCCACACCTGATTATTGATTATTTCATCAGAAGATATAGTTTGTAAATGAAGTGTTACATCTTCCTGTAGTTGGTGAAAGTCACCATGAAGTAGTCACTTAGGTGGTGGCCAGCCACATGAGGACTTTTGTGAGAAAGGGTTATATGTAGAACTATAAGGCAAATGATTATGATAAATTTAGGAGGAAGCTTGCAGAAATAGCATGGAATGAGGTATTGGATGGGAAGGAAATGAATACTGCTTGGTCTCTACTGAGAAACTATTTGGCAGAGGCAGCGACTGAGTGTATTCCAAAGATCAGCAGATTAAATAAGGTAGGTATAAAATGGATGACCAAAGAAGTGAAGCATGCAATCTCAAAGAAAAACGCATTGTGGAGCAGAGCAAGACGAGTGGCAATAATCAGTTACACGAGGAGCATAAAAGAGAAAAAAAAGGTGACGCGCTTGGTAAGGGCAGTGAAAATGCAGTATGAGCAGCTGATTTTGCAAATGAGGCTAAACCAAATTCTAGGGAGTTTTTTCGATATATGGCTAGGATAAATGATTATAGGAAGATGATGCTGGTCACTGATAATGGGAGAATGATAAACACTGAGGAGGATATAGTAGAGGTGTTAAATGAACAGTTCATTAAAGTATTCCAGGCTTGTGATTGTAACATAATTGCATAGCTTGAGAGCAGTGGGAATTGAAGAGGAACTACTGATGGTGAGTAAACAGGAATTATATGAGGAATTAAGTGAACTTGATATCAACATGGCAATGGGAACATGATGGTATATTACCACTTGCCTTGAGGGAATGTTTCAGGGGGGTTAAACAGCTTCAACTTACATTTTAACATCAGTTTTAGATGTTAAAATGAGTGGCCCAAGTTGCAAAGGAGTAGGAGTAGGAGAGGGCAAAATTGTTCCACATTCATAATGGGTTATGAATGTTCCACCATAATGTTCCACTTAAATGGTGATAAGACTAAGGCTTTGAATTATAGACCAATCTGCTCATCTGGAGTTGCAGTCAAGGTGTTTCTAAATCCTAGTGAGGACAAGAATTCAGAACTGGGATGACAGCAGTAGAACTCTCTTTGATGGACATTATGGGTTTGCTAAAGGAAGATTGTATTTTAGCAATCTGCTTAATTATTATAACAAGGTGATGAATACATTTGACAAGGGGGGGGGGATGCATATACAGTACCATATTTTGCAAAGTCTTTCTTTTAAGGTTACACGGTAATCAGCATTCATATTTACGAATTTAGGGACACAATGATTATTGAAATGATTATTTTACTTATTATTAATAAAATAAACTTGATGTTTTGACCCCTGTATTGAGATCATCATCAGAAAAATACATGTGTATATGAAGACAAGCTACATTTTCTTGCACTCTACAAAGGTAAATTGAATCTACACTGTTAATTGATCTTTTACTTAGCCTGACCTCTAGTGGTAAAAAAAAAAAAATCAGAATAAACCTTGTGAAAATCCTCCTATACTAAGCTTTTCTTCAGGACTTGTACAGTTCAGTTTTGCTATACTAAGATTTTTTGGACTTGTGCCATTCAAGTTGCTATTGAATGTTAAAAAAAAAAAATTCAAGTCTTCTTGTATTGAGATTTTTCTTTGGTTTGTTCTGGTTGCTATAATGGTTGTAAATGGGTCATCCACATTCTTGGAATGGGTAGACCATCATTTTGGTTCAGATTAGGATTGTGGAGTTGCACGGTGTAAGGTTTAGATCTTGCACTCTTTGTAGAGTGCAAGAGCATATAGCTTGTCTTCATATACGCATGTATTTTTCTGATGATACAGGGGTCGATATATCAAGTATTATTTTATTAATAAGTAAAATAATCATTTCAACACATGTGTTTTGTGTCCCTAAATTCATAAATATGAATATTTTGCAAAGGTTTCAATAAACTGCAACATGACTGTTTCATAGTTAAATTGGAACAGATGAAGTTGAATAGTAGATTAGTGCATTAGATTGGCTGTCTGATGGGTATTAGTAGGTTGTGTATGGGGGGAATGATATCCCAGAAGAGGAAAGTCATTAGTGGAGTGCCTCAGGGGGGTCTGTTTTAAGGCTATTATTTAATTTGTATGTAAATGATATTGAAAGGGACTTAAATGGTGATATAAAGTTGTTTGCAGATGATACAAACTTTGCAGGTAATGCAGAGAGTTAAGAGAAGTAAAGCAGATGTTATAGCCTTGCAAGAGAAGTTGAATAGACTGTCTGAATGGGCAAGTGTGTGTGGGGATATCAGTTTAATGTTGCACAGTGTAAGGTTGTAAAATTTGGGAAGCACGGATGAGAATCAGTGTATAGGATTGGTAGAGTATCTTAGAGGAGATGGAGGAAATGAAAGAACCGGGGGAATGATGGTGGATAGGGACTTGAAATTCTCATGGACATTTTGCTAAAATTGTGAGAACAACACAGTGAATTATGGGAATGATGCAGAAAACACTGACATATAGATGTAAGGATGTCATGATTCCATTGTACAAGGCTTCGATCAGACTGCAGATGGATTACTGTGCACAGATTTGGTCTCCTGGTTTTCAAAAGGATGATAATATGTTGGAGAGGGTGCAGAAATGATTGACTAAGTTGGTTTCTGGTCTCTGGAGTGTATGAGGACATATTGATAAAGCATTTGATAAAGTTAAAAGAAGTATTTTATTTAACATATTAAAAGAAAGACAAATACCAAATAATATTCTAAAAGCTATCATAAGCTATCATAAGTATCAAAGCTATCACACATGGACTATTGTGCCCAGATTTGGTCACCTGGTTTTCAGAAGGATGAAGAGATGTTGGAAAGGGTCCAAAGGCAACTGACTAAGGTAGTCTCTGACCTCTGGAATGTCGAGTATGAGGAAAGATTGAAAAGATGTAATTTGCAGAGTCTAGTGGAGAGAAGGAAGAGGGGAGATATGATAGAGGCCTACAAGTTGGTAAGGGGTTGTTATAGGATCAATGGTGAAGAAGTTCTACAGAGAATAGTGGGAGATCAGGGGAGAACCAGAGGTCATACCTGGAAACTGTATAAAGAGGGTGTGAGTAGGGGAGTGAGAGGCAGGTTTTTTTTGTGCAGAGTTGTGAATGATTGGAATGCCTTGCCTGAGAGTGTGGTGTCTGCAGGGAGTTTGAATGTGTTTAAGACCCGGATGATGAGATGTGTGTGAGATAAAAGGACCTCCTAGATGAGTCTTTGACTCCATGAGGTCTTGTTTAATAATAATAATAATAAGTACATATGAAAATAATCAAATACAAATAAGATTAAATTATGAACTATCATATTCGAAAGAGAGATAAACCAAGGAGTCCAACAGGGACGTTCCCTTTCAGCAATTCTTTTTAATATTTATCTAAATGAAATAATAATAAAATGGAATAAAAATTTCTATCAAGGTATTAACTTTCTCCTACTGTGAACTTAAACACTCTTTTTTTTTGCTGATGATCAAATAATAGTTACAAATTCTGAAGATAACTTACAGAAAGATATTTTAAATTTAAATGAAATAGCCAAAGATTACGGAATGGTAATATCAACAGAAAAATCAAAAATGATGGCCTTTAAAGGATAAGATCCAATAAGAACAAAAATAATAATAGATAACAAGATTTTAGAACAGATGAATTCATTTAACTACCTAGGATGTATGATTACATATGAAAAAGATATAAACCTTAAAACTGTGAAATATTTAAAAATAACAGGTGCAGGTGTAATTAACTCTATATTTAAACCTAAACTAGTTCAAAAACAAACCAAACTAAAAGTATACATTACATTAGCCCTACCATTCCTATTTTATGGAAGTGAAATGTGGACAATAAAACAAAAAAATAAACAAAGATTAATAACAGCTGAAATGTAGTTTTTGAGAAAAACTTCTCAAAAACTTTTTTGAGAAAAACTGCAAAGTACACTCTATTCAATCACAAAAGAATTAAACCAAGAATCAGTAATAGAAAAAAAATGAAAAAATATCAACATAAATGGATGGAACACATTGAAAGAATGAAAACAGAAAAATTACCAAAACAAGCCTTAAATTGTTAAACGTCTTCTAAAGACATTCACCAATGACTTCTAAGGCTGGAACAGGCCACACTGTAGACTTAAATCCCTGAAAAGCATGATGAGGAGGAGGAGGAGGAGAAATTGAGAGAATGCAAATTGAAGAATCTAATGGATAGGAGGAAGTGGGGGGGGGGGGACACGATTAAGACATATAAGTTGGTAAAGGTTACCAGATTAATGTGGATGAGAATTTTCATAGAATGTCTGGATTTGGGGAGAACAAGAGGCCATCCTTGAAAACTGTATAATAATGGTGTTGCAAGGAATGAGGGGTAAATATTTTGCATAGAGAGTTGTGGATGATTGGAATACATTGCCTGAGAGTGTGGTTAGTGCAGAGACAATGAATGTATTTAAATCAAGGTATGATGAGCTATGCATGTTAGTGTGGGACCTCCATCAAGGTTTGATGATGATAATAAATAATTCTTTCTGTCAGCCTCCACCTCACATCACACCCCTTAAAACCATTGCTGCTATTTCCCTCTTTCATGTCTATTTTATGTGGACATGATTCCTCCTGCTATCATCAGCAGCACTCCTCCCTCTCTTCTTATCCTTTTTTTATCCTTGCAGAAAACTCTGTACCATTCCATCTATTCCTGTTAGGATATCATCTTCATTTAACCATGTTTCACTAATTCCATCAATTTTGAGGTGAATAAAACTCAGTCAGTGAAACCATTTTATCTCCCTTATTTCTGATACTCTCGGCAGGTGTCAATAAACACAGCAGTTCACTTTTAGGTCTATAACCAGTCCTACCCAAGCCACTTCCTGGTTGGGATTTCTCCACCACACTTGCCCTTGTCTGATCACTTTTATCACTGCTTACCACATGTGTCTGCTCAATCTCAACTACCCTACTCACTTCCTAATCTATTTCATTTCTATGCTGGTCATTCCCATACATACATTCATTCACTAATACTTCAAACATCCACTTTCCCTATGTCATGTTTACCTGCCCATGCGAGCTCCTGCCATTTTCTCCTGTTCAGGCCCGTTTCTACATTTTGTGGGGCCCTGTGCGAAATGGAAAAGCGGGGCCCCTGAAAGTTAGTAACATTTATGAAAATTTGAAATGGAAGAATATCTTGTTAATTAATTAATTAAATCAAATATAAAAAATATTTATGCACATAAATAAACAAGTATGCCTTTTAGCATCAATTTAAGTAAAGGGAAAAAATTAGTTAAAAAATAAATAGGTTTGTATGTACATGATATATTATTTTATTATGTAAGTACACATTATCATATACATATGCAGAACAATGATTTATTTAATAATATAAATAATAATATAAAAATATGAAAAAAATCCATTTTTACTATAAAGAATGAAATATATGTATAACAACTTATAAGATTTAAAAGAAATCTTAATATAAATCCATGATAAAACAAAATAAAACATAACACCTACAAACCCTTAGACAGAGATCCCACTTGGCATACACACAAAAAAACAAATGATCTCATAAAAAAAAGTGCCTCTCTGGACAGAAGAACTTAAAAGATACTTACAATCAAAACATCCTTTGATACCAAGAATCTATGGTGTTCCAAAGATCCATAAGACAGATATACCTTTTAAGACCAATAGTAGATGGAAGAGATTCGCCGACTTCTAACTTGGTGAAATACCTCACAAACATGATCTCACATCATATAGGAAAAACATCTTCCTTCATAAAAAATAGTACACATTTCATAGAAAAAGTGAAAGATATACACATTGGTCCATCAGACATTTTTAGCAAGTCTAGACATTATCAGCTTGTTTACAAATGTCCCGAGATAAGAAATTTTGAATATCCTAGAAGACCTCTTCCCCTCTGGACATCTTGCATCTTTTTAAACATTGTATATACAATACTTTCTTCACCTATCAAGACAGAATCTGGGAACAAAAAGGACTAGCCATGGGTTCATCATTATCACCAGTATTAGCAAACCTATTTATGGAAAAATTTGAAAACAGTGCTCTAAAGAATTACCATAAAAAAAAACAAAAATATGGCTACGCTATGTAGATGATATTTTCATCATATGGAATAGAACAATAGATGAATTGATTAATTTTAAAGACTATCTCAACAATTGGCACAATACCATAAAATTTACTTTAGAACAAGAAGAAAATAAAAAACTTTCTTTTCTAGATATTCTATTAGAAGTTAATGAAGAAAATAAACTTTCCTTTTCAATATATAGAAAGCCGACCAACACAGGAAGATTCCAAATGCAGCCTCACACCACCATCCTTCACAAAAATAAGCTTAATTAAAACTCTTAGAGACAGAGCATACAATATCTCCAGCACACAAGAAAGATGTAATGATGAACTAAAATATTTAACACAAATCCTACAAAAGAATGGGTATGAAACAAAAACCATCAAGAGAATCCTTAAAATGCCTTCAACAAACAACACAATGAAACAGGATTACAAAAACGCAATCTCGCTTCCTTATATCAAAAATGTTATAGATAGACTAGCCAAATTATTGAACAAACACAACGTCAAAGTAGCCTTCCTTCCTATGGAACAAATCTCAAGATTCCTACATCCACCAAAACCACCTCATCACCCTCTAAAAAAAACCAGCAGACTACAAAATCCATTGCTCTTGCGGGATTTGTTACATAAGACAGACAGGGAGATCTGGAGAAATATGCATGGCTGAACACCAAAAAGATGTACAATACAAAAGAGAACAAAAATCAGGTCTTGCCTCCCATACCACTACCACCAGATACGATGTACTCTGGCAAAAAACGGCGATGTCATACATAGAAAACAACTGCTACGTAAGAAAATTTAAAGAAGCTGCTAATATGCTGAAAAACCCAACCCAATGCAATAAAAATCAAGGTTTAATTCTCCATCAAGTGTGGTCAGCTCTAATAAAAAATTACATCAATCTGAGCTCGGACTTTATGAATGAGAACAAGAAAACAAGACATCGTCTAGTATTGTTTGATGTCAATAACGTTTTATATCTGCATTCTGTTATTTGATTTTATAAATAGCCAGACGGTTATGAATTATACTTAGTGATTTCTCTTGTTTAAACTTTAAACAAGATGTAAATCCTACAATTTACGAAACTTGTCGGGGAAATATTATTACAGTATGTTATATAACTGAATAATAAAAAATGTGGTGTAATCACCGAAATATATCCTTTGAACCAGTCAGTCACATAAAACTATGCCTACAGAAATCTTAATATATTAAATTTTATTTAACCTAATGCGCTTATCAATAAAATCATTTATAACACTATCAAAATTCTAATTTTTTGCAATTTCGTGCTCTATAGATATTATTGCCAGGGACAACTAATGTTCTAGAGACATAGAAGATTGCAAATAGGTTTTTTATTAATTTTAATTTGGAAAATGACCTTTCTGCTGATGCGACCATAAATGGACTGGTCAATAATATTTTAAATGGCGCAGTAATATTTGGATAAATATCTGACTAATTATTTGCAATTATGAATTTTAAAATATTAATGGGTGCATCTTCTGGAACAATATTTCTAAAAATAATTAATTCATTGTAAAATTCGGATTCATTAATATCTGTATTTAATTTTTGATACAGCTGTTTGCAGCAAAATTTTAATTCATTTTCTGTCATTTTTCTTATTAAATTCATATCATAAAGAAATCCAAATGATTTTTGGTGAATTTCATACAATTCAAATCTTTTTTTTTGACAGATTGTAGAGCAGTATCTAAAATTACAAAAAAGAAATTTATCCTAAAAGTATCTTTGTTATCACCTATGTGTGATTCATCAGGCGTTTCATAATCAAAAAATACATTTCTTCGACGTACTCGACTTTCTTTAAATTTAATTTCTATTTCTAATAGAAATTAAATTTAAATATTCTCTGCTCTTCAGAGTACTGCACTAACTTTAATATGCTTAGTTGCTACATCTATGGGAATTTTTGCTTGTAATACTTTACTTACTAAATTAACTTTTGACAAAAGCTTATACCAAATTACAAGGCTTAGTAGAAACTCAAATGAATCTATTTGTTCATTTATTGAAACCACTTCTATTTTGATAGTATTATCTGATGCAGTTTTAAATAATTCTTTTAGTGCATTTAAAAATTCTGGAATTTGAAAACGTACAGCTCTAACTGATTCGGTTCTGCATTCCCATCTTGTAACATATAACGATTTTGGAGTTAATTGTTTAACAGATTTCTTTAATATGTCCCAACGTGAAGTTGAGGCAGTAAATGTATATATTTTTTGTATAACATTAAAAAAAATTATTGCTAAAATTGATGATTTTGCGACATCCCCTAAAATCAAATTTAAATTATGACAGGTGCAAGGAGTAATAGTCATTAAATGAAAACGAAAATACCTTTTCGTTTTCATTTAAAGTGTAAGCATAGACTCCCTTATATACTCCTTTTATATTTGCTCCGTTATCATGCCCTTGCCCTCTACAATCTGACAATTTAAGATTTAATTTATTCAAAAGTGATTTTATATTTTCATAATATACCTTTACCAGTAGTGTCATTAGTTGCTAAAAACGTCAAAAAGTGTTCACGAATTTCAATATCTGCTTCAAATATATATAAAAATCTAAAAACTACTGAACTAACATCAGAGGTACAATCGAGAATTATTGAATAGTACTTTGCCTGTCATATCATATTTACAATATTTTGTTGAATTTTGGTTCCCATATCAGCAATTAATTCATTTTGCACAATGGGTGATAGATACGAATTTTGTTTCTTACCTAGAATTTTTTTCCCCAAACATCACATTAAATGATCTTTTAAAAGTGGATCAAATTCTGCAATTAATTCTATGATTCCAAAAAAATTACCATTATGGGCTGTGTAGAAAGTATCAAAATTACCTGTAAAAGCTAAATTATGTTTGAATAAATAAAGAATTGCTGCCACTATTCATCTTAAAACATTTCTTAACTGTTCTGCTTCAAATTTTATGACATTTTGATTTGCCTGATCAATTGTATTATGATTTTGTAAATTACATTCCATTTGTGTCCATGAATACATGCATTTCATGTGCACTGGATTTTGTTCGTGCAACTTTAATCTTTCACTTACATGTCGCCAGTCAGAAAAGCCATTATTAGATAAAAAAAATTATCATCAGAAGAAAATAATTTGCAACAAAAACAAAAAATAGATTTGAAGAGTTTGAATATACAAGCCATCTTCTGTTTTGCTTCTCTCCGTTTGCAATTGTCCTAACATAGCGAGCTGTGGGAAAAACACCTCTTGTTGTCATCTTTTGGAAAATCATTTTCAGTCAGAGGAGACGGTGGACCACGTTGTACAATTTGTGTTAGTGTTGCATTGTTCAAAATTTTGGGTCATATTGCTGGATCATCAATAGTAAATAGTTCACCTTCCTCTGGTGTCTCAGTTTTAGGATCTTCAATACTCATTGCTTGACCAAACGCGGCATGTTCTCCGCTTCCTTTGAGTATTTCAGAACTCTCATTATTAATTAATGTTGAAGCCGAAGAACTGTTTGTAGTTATTTCAGAACTCCCGTTATCAACTGATATATCTGAACAAATATATGAGTTCAATTTCATAAATTTAAACAGTGAATTTCTTTGACGTTCCTCAGCTGCTTCTTTTTCTTGTTTTTGCTTTCGTTTTTCATTCCCACTTGGGTATTTTCTTCCATAATAATCTCTCTCACGACTAGTCATACTCTAGAGTTAAATACGATAGATTTAATTATAAAATAAGTTAATAAATTAAAATAAAATTACTTACCTGAATATATTTATATATATTTTTTAAGATGTTTTGCAAGTAATGTCACATAAAAAAATTGCTATGACAGTACGTGTTATACTTACTTGTTCATAAAATAAAATTGATAAACTCCTTAAAATTATTAAAAACACCTGTTATAAAATGCAATTTTCCCTATTTAACACTGTTGTACGATATTGTTATATATCTTAGAGTAGTTTCAAATACTACCACTCTAGCGCTACGATCTTATTTCGCTTACTATAACAACAATAGTTGGTTGTAAAATTATATACATATATTTTTCTATATAATAATATTTTTTATATAATAATTACAATATTAATTTTTAAAAAAATTAATTGATTTTCCTTTTTCAATTTCTTGCGCTTTTCAGGGCCCTGTGCCACTGCACAGTTCGCACACCCATGAATATGGCCTTGCTCCTGTTCTTCTTGCATTCCCATTCTCTCTCTTCATCTCTCACACTGCTTCTATTTCCATTGCCAAGCAAGTACTTCAGTCTCTTCATTATCACTCTCCTGCTCTTTCACTTCATCTCTTACTCCTGAGACAAGGAATGTATTTAAATCAAGATATGATTAGCTCTGCATGTGAGAGTGAGACCTCCCATGATGTGTCTCTTGATTCCATCAAGGTTTGATAATAATAAATAGTTCTTCCTGTTAACACCTCACATACTGCTATAATATCCCTCTTTCATGTCTGCCTTCTGGGGACATAATTCCCTGTTATCATAAGTAGCACTCCCCCTCCCTTCTTGTCCTTTCCATTCTTATGAAAAACACTGTACCTTTTGATTTCTATTCCTATCAGAATATGTCATCATCATTCAACCATGCTTCTCTTATTCCAACAATTTTTGTTCCAATGAATAAACTCATTAGGTCTGAAAATTTTATCTCCCTTATTTCTGATGCTCCTGGCATTTGTAACTTAGTCCTAAAAGTCAACAGCAGTTGACTTTTAAGCTTACAGTCTTATTCAAGCCATCTGTTGGTTGTGATTTCCCCACTCCCACGTAACCTTGCTCAATCACCTTTATCATTGCTTAACCCATATATCTCCTCAGTCTCAACTACTCCACTCACATTACGATCCATGCTATTTCTATACTGTA
This sequence comes from Typopeltis vanoorti, assembly GCF_054136105.1. Classification (NCBI taxonomy): domain Eukaryota; kingdom Metazoa; phylum Arthropoda; class Arachnida; order Uropygi; family Thelyphonidae; genus Typopeltis; species Typopeltis vanoorti. The sequence continues at coordinate 95,252,332 of NC_143560.1, read as the reverse complement.
CACAAGCACTTATGTGAAGTTGCTACCTTCAGGAAAAAAAAATTTAATTTGAAACATTCTAATATACTTACTTTTTCTTGCACTCTGGGGGTTCAAGAAGAGGTCAATCAGAAGCAGTTAACATTATTATTATTCAGGTCTCCATGGAGTCAAAAGACTCAACGTGGGAGGTCCTTCCTAAGAACGTAAAGTCTGTCAAGACTCATCGTGGGGGGGTCCCCCTCCCTAAGAAACCCAAAGTCTATTATACCACTCCTTAAACTTATTGACCGTTCTCACTCTCGCCACTCCATCAGGCAATGCATTCCACGGTTCAACCACCCTTCATGCAAAGAAACCACTCCTCACCCTCTTGCTCACGGTTTCCTTTCGTAACTTCCCAGGATGGCCTCTTGTCATCACTCCTTCCCGCTGTTCAAGCAAACGAAAGAACTCCCCAGTGTCAACCCTGTAACCACCTCTCAACAGTTTAAAAGTCTCAATCATATCACCTCTCCTTCTTCTATCCACCAAACTCTGCAGTCCACATTCCCTCAGCTGATCCTCATAACTATCATTGTACAGTCCTGAAACCATCTTTGTTATCCACTTTTGTACCCTTTCCACAGTTAATTTATCCCCTTCAAATCCTGGGGACCAAATTTGAGAACAATAGTCAAAGTGTGGTCTGATCAGAGTCTTACAATGGAATGATGACCCTTTTATCTCTGCAGGTCAGTGTCCTTCTCATAATTGCAGCAATATGTCCCCTAAATTTCAGGTTTCTATCAATCATCAATCCCAGATCTCTTGTCTTCCCTACTTCCTCCAGTATAACTCCTCCCATAGAGTATGCAGTGTCCCATCGATGTTTTCCAAAACTCAAGACCCTACATTTTGCTGCATTAAACCGACACCCCATTCATTTGCCCATCTATCTAGCTTATTCAAATCCTCTTGCAGAGCTGCCGCAGCTGCACTATTACTAATAATCCTTCCCAGCTTTGCATCATCAGCAAACAACTGAATTTCCCCTTGCAATCCACTGGCAATGTCATTGATATAAAGGTTAAACAATATAGGTCCTAGTACTGAGCCTTGTGGGACCCCACTTCTAACCCTCTGCCTCCTTGAAACTGCTCCACCATACACATGTAATGCAGGAAACTGTTGAGCCAATTTTGGTACATTTTATGGTATGATTAACATTAAAAATAAGTTAATTTTATTTCTAATTACACAGGCCTGTGATGGAAAAGTTGTCTGAGAAGTAATAATTGATTCTTATAGATTTTTAGGTGCTGAGTTCAGAAAAAAATAGTAAACAATTCGATCACCCACCAATTTTACCCAATTTCTAATTTTATCGTTTTTATTAGTAGTATTTGGATTTAAATTCAGTGCATTTGTATGTATTTTAATTCTCCTTTATTTACAGCTAATTAGTTGTACAAGTGCTTTTTTGAAGTGCCTTTTTATGGTAAATAAAGAAATTTCCACGAAACTTCTCATTCTTAAGATAGGAGAGGGAGGGAGGAATGCAGATAAAAGTGCAGGTGGTTACTTTGAATCTGATTCGGCGAGATAACAGTTGATTTTCCGAAAATGCAAATTGTCACAGACATTTGCATTTTCTTGTGTGATTGTTTAGATGAATTTTTGTCGTTGACTACTAAGGTTATCGTATTTCTGAAAGATGGCATATTTTCTAAGTTAGTGTGAAGATTTAATTTAATGTATTTACAGTTTTTTTTAATGTTTTTACATAGTGTCGTGTAATAGTGTTGATGTCATTTGTTAAAATTCGTTTATCTGTGTTTTAAGTGGTGTTTGTAATGGCTTCAAGAGGTTGCAAAAATTCACCTAACATTTTGCTACATATCTGGGGAGTTAGTGGTAAAAAAACAACAAAGAAACATTACAGATTTTGTGAAAAAAGTGTACTATGCTATTTTGGGATGAAACATGGTGACTTAGATAAGCCATGGATGCCGCATATAGTATGTTCCATTTGTGTAGAAGAACTTAGGTGGTTGAGGAGAGAAAAAAAAATCTTTCTGTTTCGGAATTCCCTGGTATGGCGGGACCCCCCCCCCCTGCAACCATACCATTACTTCTATTCTTTGTTCGAGCTTTTAATGTGAAAAATAAAAAAGACATTTCCTATCCTAATTTACCATCTGCAATACACCCAGTGGAACATGGTCCTGAAATACCTATGCCAACACCTCCACAAATTTTAGAACCACTCAGCAACAATTCAAACGAAGAAGCTGAAGATTTCAATAATGACGAATACGAAGATAGTGGCCCACCTGAACTTTTTTAACAGACATTTAAAGGACTTGCTCAGAGATTTGGGTCTTCCTAAGGAATCTGCAGAACTGCTGGGCTTGAGACTAAATGAAAAGAATTTATAAACTACAAATATGCTGGAGTTTATAACATACCCTGCTCATGCGGATTGAATTACATCGACTAAACTTCAAGGAGCCTTGAAATCAGGCAAAAAGAACACATAGGTGACTTCAATAATAACAGAGAAGAAAAATCGGGATTAGCTTTTCATTTCTCAAAAACAAACCATACCATAGAGTGGGATAGAAGCACAATTCCTTACATGGAGGAGGACTTCTGCTCCCGAATTTTTAAGGAGGCCACAACAGTTGCCTGCTGTATACAGAACCTTAACAGGAACTAAGGACTAATCTTGCCTGTGATCTGGAAGACCCTTATCAGATCCCTCAACTCGCCAGAAAACTGATTATAGTGCCAACTATAGAACGTTGCTAAATAACAAGTGATATCATGCACACTCTATGCATGTATTGCACGTGCCCTGTTCTTTGTTTAATATAATTGGAATCAGTCGATTATAGTTTGTAACAGTTTTTTACTTTTTAGTGCCTTACATCAGTTATGTACCCTGAAGATGCCAACAGCCTTAGTTGGTATAACATAGTTGTTTATTATATGCACTTGATCAATATAATCCCATTAAGTCATTCCTGAAAAGAATTTGTTAGCCCCTGGCACTTCTTTCTCATGGTTTAGATAGAGATTTTCTTCCTTACTTTTCAGAGGAAGGTGATTTAGTTTACTGTAGCGATATTCCTGGACTGATAAGCAAATTCAACTTAAGATATGAAGTTATTGATTGGAGGTTGTTTATCAATTCCTCAAAAAGAAACCCTAAAGCTGTGTTTCTCCATAATTACAATAAGTATGCACATTTGAAACGAAACATATGATACGAAAATTTAGCCTTCGTTCTCAGCAAATTTAAGTACAATGATCATGGAGGGACAGTTTGCAGTGATCTTAAAGTCATATCTGTGATTTTGGGAGACAACAAAGAGGATATACCAAATACTCATGCTTTTTGTGCAAGTGGGACAGCTGAGATCGAGAGCAACATTCGTTTTTGCAATATACCTGCTGATCTTCAGTTCAATGTCCATCATCATCCCTTTCCCAGATCCTTAACTACATCAATGCCATGCAGCTTAATTCAGTCAGTGTTATAAATGACAACTGTAACTGTTATCATTTTAGCATGACTTTGATAAATGTATTATATTGACAAAATTATACTATAAAAAAAAATTAATGAAGTGATGGATTTGAAGGCATTGGTGGACAGGAAGTTGAAGCTCAGTAGATATATCGCAAAAATGTGCAAAATTACTCATCTCTATTTCTGTGTGGTACAAGATATGGTCCACTTCAAGAAGGAATGGCCAGAAAGAGTCACATTAGAACCTGGAAGTAAAAATGTGTTACACGAAACCTTGGTTGCTTGGGGAAAAAATCCTTTTACCCCTGCTTCACATAAAATTGGGATTAATGAAGCAATTTGTCAAGGCTTTGTCAAAAGAAGGAGAGTATTTTAAATACCTCTGTGCAAAATTTCCCGGATTATCTACAGAAAAATTGAAAGAAGGTATTTTTATCAGTTCGGACATCGAGAAACTTATGAAGGATTAAACTGAAGTAAAAATGGCAACTGTGGAAAAAGAAGCGTGGAAAGCTTTGAAGGAGGTGACTAAATTTTTAGGAAATCACAAGGACCCAACTATAAAATGATCGTGGAAGACATGCTATAGAAATTCAAGGATTTGGGATGCTCCATGAGCTTAAAAGTGCACTTTCTCAACTCTCATTTAGACTACTTTCCTGAGAATCTGGAACTGTCAGCAAAGAGCAAGGAGAGCGATTCCATCAAGACATCAAGGAGAAGGAGAGAAGGTATCAGGGCAACTGGAATGTCAACATGATGACGGACTATTGCTGGATGTTGCACAGAGACGACCCGGGAAAAGAATTTCACAGAAAAAGTTCAAAAAGAAGCTTTGAAGGAAATAGATACCACAATGAAATATAAAGTATGTACTAAAGATTAATTTTAATTACTTTAACATTTTTTTTTCAAATACTTTCATTCCAAAAATATTTACAGAAAATTTTAAATACTGTTATTTTACTTAATATAATGCGTTTTAAAGCTATTTTATTGAAATATTGAGATCCATTTTGTGAAAAATTCTCATGTGATAGAGAAAAATGGAAGAGATATTTGAAATCAGCAGTCAAAAATAAATCAGAAACAGTTACTAGTTTCCAGACAACTTTTCATGACTTGAATTTTGATGGCCTGTGTTATTTTTATTATTAATAATATACAGTTATAACCTGTCTTGGCATAAAGCTATCACATCCATAACCTGTTTTCAGCCTCCAAATAGCTTTGTATTCTTTCCTCATTCTAAATATTACTTCTGCTCAATTTTTAATTTTTAACATTTTTTATAAATCCCATATATGCCCAATCTTAGGACATCCTTCTGAAATCTGGGATGGCACACCAAAAATCTCCCTCAGAATGCTTAGTTGTATTAAGAAGAGGACTATTCGCTTAATAAATGTCTCTCTCTCTTGCTATATGAACCCATAGATGTTCTTTGTCTCTGTATTATCCCTTTTCTGTAATAACTTCCATGGATGCTACATTACTGCTATCACCATTACTCCACTTCCCTCTAATTGTGTACAAATGAGTGTGAAGCTATTCACGTACATGAATAGCTCCACACTCACTAAACCAACTTCTCATTCTCTTCCTTCATTCCATTTCTTGAAAATTTCTTGAACTCTTCAAGGAAGACATTACATACACACACACGTGGCGCACTGATTTGATTGTTGGCTTGTCGAGAGCTCCTGAAAAGATTAGTAGTATTTTGTGTTAACATTGGCAATTTTACTAGAATTTTAAGTAGTATTGTTTTCTTTTTGTTCTTGGTGTGTCTGTGCAATTTTTGTGTGTTTTCTGTTATTTTAATTGTTATTTTTAAGATAAGATAGCGTATGGCACCAATAAAGAAAAAAATGGCGTCCAGGTCGCCATGTTTGTTTAAGAGTTTTGATGTAAACGAATTTATGCAATGTGCTGTCTGTGAGATGTATGCTTTGTGAAGAGCAGTGGGAGTCTGGTTAGAGGGTGATAGTGTAATTATTATGTGCAGAAAGTGTAAGGAGAATGAGGATCTCAAGCGTGCTTCGGGTGGTGAGAGATATCGTTAACGATAGTCAGAATGTAGAAAATGGTGTTGTGATAGAGATTTGCGTGGTAGTGCCAGATAAATGTGAGAGCGTAGTTGAAAGTGTAAATGACGGTAGAAATACAGAACGAATGGATGATTTGATTGATAATGAAAATGATGAAATAAATGCAAGTAGTGAAATTGCATGTTTGAATGGAGCGATACACACAGCGAAAAGGCAACTGGAGCATATGGAAAAATGTGTGCTGAACGTACCGACTAACAACCGGTGAAAGTCTGTGACGACAAATAATAGAATGTTCATAAACGTCAATAAAATGAAGGAGCGAGTGCTGTATGGGGATTCGCTATTAAGAGGTGTGATAGTTGAGAGTTTGACGAAGTCGTACTAGCCAGGTGCGAACATAAAGGATGTCAGCAAATCTATTCGAGTGCAAAAACAGAGGGTGAAAGAGATTATAATCGTGGCAGGAACAAATGATTTGAAAGAAGACAAAATGGAAATGATAGAAGATGTGAGGGAATTAATTGAGGTAACAAAAGAGAAGAGTGAGGAAGTTAGGATGGCGAGTATTTTACCACGGTATGACAGTGAAGTGTTTAGAAGGAGGGCCATAATTGCCAATGACTTTATGCGTGGGTTATGCATGGAGAGTGGTGTGGAATTTGTGGATGTGTGGAATGAGTTCGATGGTCGAAAGGACTTATATAAGATGGATGGGTTACATTTGAATGGAGTTGGTGTACGGAGGCTTGAAAAAGTGTTGATGAATGATGTGGAAGTAGATGTACAGACTCAGGGAAACTAGATTTATTAAGGAGGGGGGGGAGAAATATGCAGACTTTAGGGAGGCAGTTGAGTGTATAAATGAGTATAATATGCCCGAGCAAGTACGAAGGACAACAAATCAGAATAGGATAGTTAGTATAAGGCATCAAAGTAGGTCTGGGACAAATGGGCTTCTGCAATTCATGTACACTAATGCCAGGAGTATTAGAAACAAGAAGGAAGAGTTTTTGGCCTTGGTTGGCACTTCCAGGCCATAGGCTGTTGGTATTAGTGAAACATGGCTGACAGAAGATGATAAAGCTAGTGGGATTGAATGCGATGGGTATAGCATGTTCAGGAGTGACAGGGTGAATAAAAAGGGGGGTGGAGTGTTATTGATGATGCTGATGAGTTGCAGCCAAGGAGTATAGAAGTTGAACTGCATGATGGAGAAAAGAGCACATTTGAGGCTGTTTGGTGTGAGATAGAATCTAGCAGAACAAAATATACAATTGGGTGCTGCTATAGACCAGGTGATGGAATAGATGGTAGGGAAGTATGCATAGGCAAATAGAAGAAATGAGTGGAAGGAGGGTAATTATTATGGGTGATTTCAATTATGGGAACATTGACTGGAAAGAGGAGAGGGCACATGGGAGGAAGGAATTGGATTTTATGCAGTTATTAAGGGACAACTATCTGTGGCAGCGTTTAGTGGAAAATACCAGGGGGCAGAGAGTGCTTGACCTAGTAATTGCAACTGAGAATGTGGCTGTAACGAACATGACCATGTTGCCACCAATTGGTGAGAGTGACCATAAGGTCATGACTTGGGAGGTGGCTAAAGGAGTGGAATTTACAATTAAGACAGGGTACATGTGGAATTACCGGGCTGGTAAGTATGACAAGCTTAGGGGTGTACTTGGCTCAGTGCCATGGCATGTAAAACTGCAAGGGCTGGATGTTGATAGTGCATGGGAGGTGGCTAAGAAGTGTTTGCAGGAGGCAATGGTTGACTGTATACCAAGAGTCCGAATAATAAATCAAGTAGGGGTTAAATGGACGAATAACACTATTAAGCTTGAGCTGCAAAAAAAGAAACAATTGTGGAGGGAATTTAAGGAGAAAGGTGACCAGCAGGCGTAGGAACAGTATAAAGCTCAGACCAGGATGGTAACAAGGGTGGTAAGAAAAGCAAAAGCAGATTACGAAAGAAAATTGGCCATGCAGGCTAAAGAGAATCCCAAACAGTTTTTTCAGTATGTTGCAAGTAAAAGGAAAAATGTTCATGGTAGAATGATCTTAAAAAATGCTGATGGTAGGGAGGTAACCGAATCAGTCGATATAGTGGAATTACTGAGTGAGCACTTTGCAAGAGTATATCATCCAGGTGGTGACATTGCAGGAATGGAAGAACCAACAGCTGATACTGGAATTGTGATGAATGAAGTAGAGGTAACTAGTCTATTACAGAACCTTGATGTCAATACATCTGTGGGATTGGATGGTATACCAACTCGTGTCGTATGTGAAGCGGCTAAAGAATTGTCAGTGCCCTTGACCATTTTGTTTAATTTGAGCCTCGGGTCTGGGTCAGTCCCAAGGGTGTGGAAAGAGGGGAAAATAGTTCCGCTGCATAAAGGTGGTTCCAAAGCTGCTGTTGAAAATTACCGGCCAATCAGCATAACAGGAATCGTTATCAAAGTCTTGGAGAAAATAGTCAAGAGGAAAATACAAGATCGGATAGAAGAAAATGGGATACTGTATCGGGGACAGCATGGTTTGTGAAGGTAGGTCATGCCTCAGTAACTTGCTCACGTATTATAACACAGTGACGGCTGAACTGGATAAGGGTAATGGGTTTGCAGTGATTCTACTGGACCTTGCTAAGGCCTTTGACAGGCTACCACATGGAATTCTAATCAGTAAATTGCAGCATATGGGGATGGATATAGGGTTGGTGAGATGGATAGGAGGGTGGTTGACGGAGAGATATCAGAGAGTGGTTTATTCAGGAGTAGAGTCCACAAGACGGCCTGTGACTAGTGGTGTGCTACAAGGATCTGTTCTTGGACCAATGCTGTTTAATTTGTTCATTAATGATATAGGAAAGGATCTGAGAGGAACAGTTCATTTGTTTGCGGATGATGCAAAGTTGGGTAGGGCAATAATGAATGCAGACGACGTCAAAATTTTGCAAGATGATTTGAATAGATTGGAGGTCTGGGCTAAGGAGAATGGATGTCAATTTAATGTGGCAAAATGTAAGGTTATACATTTTGGGGTGAAAAGATTAGCAGCAGTTTTCAACATTGGTGGAACTGTACTCCAGGAAATTGATGAGGCACGAGATTTAGGAGTGTTGGTGGATAAGGAGTTGAAGTTTAGGGGGCACATCGCAAAAGAGGCCAAATCAGCTCATCAAATCACTTGGTTGATGAAGAATACGTTGACAAGCAGGTTATTGTTTCTCTGTATTGAGCCTTGATAAGACCCCATCTCGACTACTGTGCCCAGATTTGGTCACCTAGGTTTCTTCTTGACGGGGAGGAGGAGGTGGAGAGGATCCAGAGGCGAGTGACCAAGGTGATAGCAGGTCTGTGGAATGAACCTTATGAGAACAGGTTGAGGATTTGAGTGTTGCAAAAATTGGTTGATAGCAGAGGAGGGGAGATATGATTGAGACATTCAAATTACTGAAGGGTTTCTATAAACTTAATTCAGAAGATATTTTTGAGAACTGGGCTGGTTGTGGGAGGACTAGGGGACATCCATGGAAACTGGGCAAAAGTGTGGTTAGTAAAGGTGTTAGAGCTGGGTTCTTTATTTTTAGAGTGGTGAATGAGTGGAATGCGCTCCCTGAGTCTGTGGTGGATGCTGTGACAGTGAATGAGTTTAAGGCGAGGTATGATAGATACTGTATGAATGTCGAATAGTTGTGATGAATATGATTTGGGGCCTCCCTCGATGAGTCTAATGACTCTCTGGAGTTGCCCGTAATAATAATATTTCTTTCTTCTCTCTCATCACTTTCACACAAAAGACACTGTCATGGTATAGGTTTTGAGATATCTCATAGTCGATACAAAATATTTAAAAACATGATATAAAGGCAAAGTGATCAGGGAACCTTAACACGTTCATTGCCAATCATGCGATATCATGTGATGCGAGTTCTCACCAAACGGCCAATCACGCATTATTGTGTGGACGTCGCTAACTAAAGAAAAAAATTTAAAAAAAATTGGCCACCACACAAAATTCCAATTTTCAGCTTGGCAATGAACATGTGAAAAGTCATTTACAGGAACAACCTCAATGAAATTGAAGATAGACAGCATTAACATAAGTATTAATGGAAAATAGGTGTGGAACTAGCAGGGGAATTATGAGAATAGCTTGTTGTGGACATAACTGTGTTACCATGACAAAGAAAACTAAAACAAATGAGCTACTGCTAAATAATAACTAGTAGATGTTATATCTGGGTAATCAGTAAAAGAAAAGAGTAGTTGTAGTATTCAACATTTAACAAAAAATAAATTTATTTAATGGTATACAAATTCAAATAGAGTAATGTGACTAAATTTCAAAATCAGCAACAACTGGACAATGAGACATTCCTGGGGGCATCTGACATAACGAAGAAGGAAGATCTAAAAATAAGATGCACCTGCTTAATTTTTGTTCAAGATATGGTCTTATCATTCCTAATACCATAATCCTGTGTCCCAACAAAGATGTGCATCTTATAGAGAGCATACAAGAAATAATAAAAGTTTTATTGACTATGTATTTGTTGATAATGATATCAACTGAGGTTAAGGAAACTAGTAATGCTGTTAGGATGTAGAGAGGGGCAAGTTAATGAGATGTTTATATTGGTAAGTACAAGTGACCTACGAGGAGACAAGTGTAGCATGCAAGAAGATATGAAAGAGCTTGCTGGCAAAAGCAAATGAGAAGAGAATTAAAAATCAAATTGTGAGTCATTAGCTATCATATGGTGATGGAGGTAAGTTAAGAAGAAGGGGTCATATTTGCAAATGAGGGACAGTAGGAGAAATAGCATGGAGTTTGTGGATATTTGCAGTGAGTTTGATAAAGAGAATTATGTAAGGTCAATGGTTTGCATTTGAATGGATTTGGAGTTAGGTATCTCGAGAAAGAAAGTGGTTTTTAGTGGAAGTTTGGAAATGCAGAGTTAGGGAAACTAGAATTTGTAGGAGAGGGTTTCAGGCAAGTGTGTTCATGAAGCTTTGAGGTGAGTGGGTGAAATAATGATTGAAGGATGGTGAATGGAGTTCCACAGGTTTTCAAATTGAGTCAATTGGACAACGTGGTATGAAAGAGGTTGGGACTGAAAGGGATACTGCAGTTCATAATGATAGAATCATCTGGAACAGAGGGGAGGAGTTTTTAGCATTGGTTAGTTCAACTTGGTCAGAGGTAATATGCATTAGTCAGGCTTGTTTGACAGAGAATGATATTGGGATAGAATGCAATGGGGATAATATTTTTCGAGAGGACCAAGGAAACAATGGGAGGAAAAGGAGTTTTGATAATGATAGCAGAGGAATTGAAGCCAAAAAGAGTAGTTCATCAAGAAGACAAAGCAGTGGGTAGTATATTTGAAGCCATCTAGTGTTAGATACAGGCCAACAGTGGAAGGGGTCTTTAGTCTATAGCAACAACAACTATATATTTCAATAGACTGGTGGTGGGGGAGGAGAGTGCAAGGGAGAATGTGGATAGTATACTTAGACAAATTAGTACAAGTGCAGGGTGAGTAGTTATGGGAGGTTTCAACTATGGAGACACAGATTAGAAGGAAGAACAGTCATGGGAGCAGATGGAAATGGAATTTATATAGCTGCTAAGAGATTACTTGAGACAGCATGTAATCGAGGCGACCTGGGATGTAGGAGTGCTGGATCTGATAATAGCATCAGAGATGAGGAGTGTAATCATGCAGTCTTGGCATGGGAGATTGCCAAACATGTAGGGCCTTGGCCTCCCATTTTTGGGTTTCATAACTCACTACGAGGTGGGATCATTACCCCCCACACTCAACCATGTGTAATTGTCTGTGAGTGTTGTGTTCTTAAGACCGGTTTGCCTGCTTTGCAGGAGGAAAAACAACAGATAAACTGGAGAGAAAGAAAAGCACTGCAGTCCATACCCAAGATTGGCTAACTTGGCTATGTCTGAGAAAGATCCTTACTTCCTCACATCAGTGATGAGAATTGAATGTAGGATACTCCTTTTCCAGGCATATGGTTGCGGAGTACGCAACCACTAAGCAGATGATATGACAAACTGAGGAGAAGCTTGAATCAATGTCATAACATAAAGAATACGGTGGAAAAAGATATCACTGCATGAAAGATAGTCTGATATAATGATCATATGATGAAGAAACCAGTATTCACTTTGATACCACTTTCTTCAAAGACCTCTGGAAGAAAGCACAATCTGACTGAGTGTACTATGAATAAATAAGATAAACCACGTAAGTGTTAGTTGAAAGGATGCATCATTAAGTGGAAGTTGTAGAAAAATAGAAAGTTATGGAATGTATATAAACAAAAATGTTATCAGTTAGTTTATGAGCAATTTGAGGTACAAGCAAGAAGGATGACCAGTATGGTATGAAATGCAAAAGCATTTCATACCATATGATGGGATATGGTATGAAATGCTTTTGAAATTTGGTACCATATGATGCATTTCATACCATATGATGGGATATGGTATGAAATTATGATGGGAGACTAGTTGAGCAGGCCAAAGAAATTTCAGAGTTCTTTCACTGTGTGGTCAGAAAATGAAAGAACAATTACACAAGGATAAATTTAATGAGGGGTGGTTAATGGTCAAAGCTGTATAACTGAGAGGAGACCTCCACATAGCCTTTAAAGGTATGCGGAGAACCGACCAGGGCTTCTGACCTAATGTCCAATCCCCACCTTCTCGTGGTGCACCCTGTTGGGTATCTACTTTGACACTGAACGAACGAGGATGGGCTGGCAATTTGGGATTTAGCCGACCAAATTGTATTCTTATTGGTTAAACCAAAATAAAAAAAATGATGGTACAACATGACAAAATTTCATGCCGGCTGGGGCGTCGCCCGGTTAAACAAGGCCCCCGTTGTTTTCGCCAGGGAACCAGGGTGAACAGCGAAAAGTCAGCTACTAGAACAAATCTGAAAACAAACCCCAACTCAACATTACCAGAGTTAAAGATCGGTACTATCAACGTAAGAAGCCTGAATGGCAAAGAAATGGAGCTAGCTGAGGAATTAGATAAGTACCAGATCGACATAATAGGGGTGACTGAAACAAAAAAGACCAAAACTGGTGAGATCTTTCTGAGCAATAAATACAAAATGTTATATTCAGGCAATGACAATCAAGGAAAAGAAGGAGTAGCCATAGTATTCAACACAAAATACGAGACTAATCTTCTTGAATGGCAGTCAGTCTCAAGTAGAGTAATGTGGGCAAATATGAGAATGGGGAACTGGATAATGAGACTTATTTGTGCCTATGGTCCCACAGAAGGTTCTACTAAGGTAGAAGTGGAGGAATTTTTTGATGCTTTAGAAAAAGCAACTGACACAATGAAAAAGGAAAAGTTGGTCCTTGTTGGGGATCTAAATAGCAGAGTAGGAAATGATTGTGAGACATACAAAAATATTTTGGGAAAATTTGGAGAAAAGAGCAAAGCTAATAATAATGGCAAATATCTGTTGGATTTCTGCTCAGGACATGGACTGGTTATTACTAACACCATGTTCCAACATAAAAATGTGCACAAATTCACATGGAGAGAAGAGGCTAGGAATAAGAAAAGTCTCATTGACTATGTTATTGTTGATAGTGATGTTTTCTCTCTGGTGCAGGACACCAGAGTGTACAGAGGATTTGAAATTGGAAGTGATCACTATTTAGTCTTGAGCAGGATAAAATACAATTTCATATTGAAAAGAATAACATGTAAGAAAGTTTTAAAGCGAATAAAAGTTGAGCAGCTCTCAGATGTGAACTGTAGACTAAAATACAGGAAGATTATGCCGGCAAAGGTTGGTCGATTGGTAGAGCCTCTGCTACTAATGGCTCAGTTAAGTAAGTTTGAGCGCGGTTAGTAGTTGGAAGGGGGCCAATCGTTCGATGCTGTTGGCACACTCTCCCTCGATGAGTCTTTGGACTCCATGGAGGTGTCAAAATAATAATAATAATAATAATTATTGAAAAGAAAATGAAAGAGTTTGAGAACAGGAATCAAACCTTGGAGATTCATTGGCAAACTCTGAAGAAAACATTGATTGATTCTGCCAGAGAGGCATGTGGTGAGGTTGTGTGCAAGGATAAAAAAATCAGAACTAACTGGTGGACACAGGAAGTTAAAGAGGCAGTGAAGGAGAAGAAGAAAGCATATCAAAAGTTCCTGTCAAATAAGTCAGCTTTTACTCTTACAGAATACAGAGACAAATGTAAGAAAGCCAAAGAGTGTGTAAAACTAGCTAAACAAAAGTCATGGGAGGACTTTGGCAAGAATATAGAAAATAAATATCAAGAAGGTGGCAAAATATTCTGGAGGTTGTTGAAGAAGCTTAGGAATGGAGGAAAGAGTGCTGTAAAAGGAGTTAGAGATGATAAAGGTGACATGAAAACAGGAGAAAAAGATATCCTTGAAGTATGGAGTAATTACTTTGAAAAACTGCTAAATGAAACAAGCAGTGATGACAGCACAGTGATAAAAGACACTGACCAGGCATGCAGTCAGGAATACATATCCATACTTGAAGTTGAAAAAGCCATCAAAGGCTTGAAATGTGGAAAGGCAGCAGGAGTAGATGATATTCGACCAGAAATGCTGAAGTATGGTGGTATAAAAGTCTTACAGTGGCTGCACTGCATAGTTCAGAAAGCCTGGACAGAGGGACGAATTCCCGATGATTGGAGTAGAGCTGTCATAGTACCCACATATAAAAAGGGAAATAAAACTGAATGTGAGAATTACAGAGTATTTCCCTACTGAGTGTTCCTGGCAAGATCTATGCAAGTATATTTGAGAAACGGTTGAGAAGAATTGTGGAAGAAAAGCTTGGTGAAGAACAAGCTGGATTCAGGCCAAATAGAGGCTGTCAGGATCAGATCTTCACTTTACAACAAATAGTCGAGAAAGCATGGGAATATAACAACGATCTGTATTTAAGTTTTGTCGATTTGGAAAAGGCATACGACAAGGTGCCAAGAGAGAAGCTATTCAATACGCTGCAGTTATATGGTGTCAATGGGGCATTATATCAAGCAATACTTAGTCTTTATTTGAGTTGTAAGTCAGCAGTTAGAATTGAAGGAAGTACAGGAAGATGGTTTAATGTTAAATCTGGTGTGAGACAAGGATGTACATTATCCCCTCTGTTATTCATTATCTATATGGATCACATTATGAAGGAAAGTGGTATTAAACCTGATATCAAAATTGGAGATGTTAATGTCAGCTCTTTGCTTTATGTGGATGAAGTTATACTTCTAAATAAATCAGTCTGCAAGATTCCCTGACTAAATTGAATAACTGTTGTAATAGATATGGTATGAAGGTCAGCAATAAAAAGACAAAGACAATGAAAATAGGCAGAATCATTGAAAATGTCAACTGTGTTGTGAATGGAGAACCTGTGGAACAAGTAAAACATTTCAGCTACTTCGGCACGATTTTTACTGAAGAAGATGGTAAATTAAATATAAAAATAGACAACAGAATCAGCAAAGCTGGTATGGTGGGAAGTCAAATGAATAAATTCATATGGAATAAGAGAGAAATTAGTCGGAACACTAAATTAGCTGTATACAAGACAGTGTTCAAACCAGTTTTAACTCATGGATCTGAGAGCTGGGCCACAAGTAAAACACTTGACCAAAGTCTAGAGACCGCAGATATGAGAGTCCTGAGAAAGATTATAGGCGTGAACAGATGGCATCAATGGCAATATCATATTAAAAATGAGGATATTAGGAAAGAACTTGACATTGTCAGCATCCAGGAATGCGTTAGCAGAGCTAATCTCAGGTGGTTTGGTCACTTAAATAGAATGGGAGAGGAAAGATTAGCAAAACAAGTGTTCTCTGCCAGGTTGGCAGGAAAACGACCCAGAGGAAGACCAAGATATAGGTGGATTTATACAGTATAAAGTGCCTTAGACGATAGCAATATAAGATCTGATAATGTTGGAGTCTTGACAAGTAACAGAGTGATTTGGAGGAAAATTGTAGATAGGAAGTTAGTAATGATGTAAATTTTTCATGTAGTACCATGATATCCTGTACACCCATTGAGGGTACATGACAGGAATTTGATGATGATGATGATAAATTTAATGAGTGCTGATGGTAGCAAGACAAAATAATTTAGTTACTGAGTTACATTTTGCAAGAGTGTTCAGGTGGAGATATTGCATTTACTCAGGCAACATTGACTATGAAGGAGTTCTGATGGTAGCAAGACAAAATAATTTGGTTACTGAGTTACATTTTGCAAGTGTTCAGGTGGAGATATTGCATTAATTCATGCAACATTGACTGATGTGAGAATAAAAGGAGATGAACTGGTGGTACTTAGCATATTCCTTCCTTTCTTCCTGATTTATGCATATGTATAAACCCACACTTCACCATGCAGGTATTCAAAACTACAGCTGATGGAATATGGTGTTAATCCTTATTCCCGAAGTATGTAGTAGATATGGGAGTAGTAGATAGACCCAACCCTCTTGCAATGGGAGAGGCCTTTACCCCAGCAGTGGGGAAGTTACTGGTTCAAATTCATTTATTCACCTGATAAAGATCTCTCATGTTATAGACAGGATTTGAACTAAAGGGTTTGTCTAAACCATAGGTTGCCAGACGTTTTCGGGCCATCGCCCATTTTGCAAGACATAAATTTTGTAACCCCCCCCCCATTATAGCAGTTTGAATAAAACCATATTTCAAAAATTTGAGACTGAATAAAACCATATTTCAAATACTCAATACTGTACTGTCGACAT
Source organism: Typopeltis vanoorti (assembly GCF_054136105.1). Taxonomy (NCBI): domain Eukaryota; kingdom Metazoa; phylum Arthropoda; class Arachnida; order Uropygi; family Thelyphonidae; genus Typopeltis; species Typopeltis vanoorti. The sequence continues at coordinate 95,235,963 of NC_143560.1, read as the reverse complement.
TTCTTCTTATATTTGGACATAATGAAGAGTAATAAAATTTGCAAAAATATTCACAAAATAAAAGATTTAATTTACACTTTGTATGACTCCACTTGTCTATCACACTTTTGACTGATGATTGTTGGCAAAGCACACAAAAAATAATGAAACTTATTCCTAAACCACTGGTATTTATAGATTTGAAATCTACCCCAAATCGACTTGCATGCGTTGACTTGTTTGCGATACCATCGTACTCGTGCTTTGAACAAGTCACTGCAAGCACCCATATTCCTGTCAAAACATGCTGAATTGAGTGAATATTACCTGCGTAATAGTTGACCAACATAATACTAGTTAAGACTCGTCTGCTGCATGGATTTAAGACTAAAGTCTGTATGGCATGATCAATTTTTACAATAGCAAAAAATTAATAAATTTTTTAAGTATATAAAAAATAGAAGTTAAAATATCCTGTATGACACGTTCAGTTTTCTCATTGACATAGAAACTTGACATCTATTTCTATCTGACATGGTAAATTTTCAAATGGTTAAATAATTGAAATAGAAAATTGATAAAAAAAAATTGATTGTGTAAGACTGGCGTAAGATGAATTGAAATTCAATATTTAAATTTTAAATGATTATCTAATCGCAAAATCACGAAAATAATTAATTTTTAAATATATATTATTAATTTCTTCTATAAAGAGCCACTGACCCCTAGACCGCCTGAATGCCCCCAAATGCTTCTGATCCCACTATAGCCCCCCCCCCCCCAGAAGGCTTCAGCACCCACTGGGGGGGGGGGGGCAGTACCACCCACTTTGGGAACCTATGGTCTAAACCAACAGCTAAGGAGGTTTGCTTAGAATATTACAGAACCTTAATACAAATATTCCTGTGGAATTAATGGGAATCAGCTGAGTATTACAAAAATGTGTGAAGGAATTGGAAGATCCTCAGATCAGTCTGAGCTCCGGTAAGTGCAAAGAGGGTAAAATAGTTCTGTTGTGTAAAGGAGAATCCAAGACAGAGGTAATATTCAAGACCAATCATTATCTTTGGAGTGGCAGTTAAGTTATTAGAGGAGTTGGTGAAAGGCAGAATTCAGATGGGTGGACAGGAAGATTATTATTATCAACAGACCTCCCATGATGAGTCAAGAGACTCATTGTGGGAGGTCCACTCTCACATGCACAGCACATCATACATCGACTTAAATGCATTCACTGTCCCTGCACTCACCACACTATCAGGCAATGCATTCCAATCATCTACCACTGCATGCAAAAAATTTATTCCTCACTCCCTTGCTCACATCCACCTTATACAGCTTTCAGGAATGGCCTCTCGTTCTCTCCCTATCTCTGGATATTCTATGAAAAATCTCATCCATTCCAATCTGATAATTATCCCTTATCAGCTTATAAGTCTTGATCATATCTCCCCATCCTCCTGCTATCCACTGAGCTCTATAATTTGCATTTTCTCAATCTATCCTCATATTCCAGAGACTGGAAACCAACTTAGTCAATTGTCTCTGGACCCTCTCCAACATCTCATCATCCTTTTGAAACCTGGCGATCAAATTTGTGCACAGTAATCTATATGTGGCCTGATCAAAGTCTTGTACAATGGAATCAAAACATCCTTACTTCTACATGTCAGTGTTTACTACATCATCCGCACAATTTTAGCATAATGTCCAAAATTTCAAGTCTCTATCACAAATTGCTTCCCAAATTTTAAACCTTACACTTTGCAACATTAAACTGACATTCCTACACACACTTACCCATTCAGACGGTCTGAATGCAAAGCTACATTTGCTCTGCTTCTCATAACTCTCTTTAACTTTGCATTATCTGCAAACAAGTGTGTGTGTGTGTACGTTTATATGTGTGTGTGTGTGTCACCATTTAGACCTGTTCCAATGTCATTAACATATGATCTTCTGCATTTACAGAAGATTTCCATTGTATGTTAATGGCCCCATAAACAGACCCTTGGGGCACACCACTAATGACGTTCCTCTTCTGTGATATCACCTCTCCATACACAACCTATTGATACCTATCAGACAGCTAATCTTCATTTCAATGCACTAATCAATTATCAAATCCCATCTGTTCCAATTTAACTACTAGTTTGCCATGTGGTAATCTATCAATAGCCTTTGCAAAATCTAAATATGTTAGTGTGTATGCATTGCCCTTGTCCAATGTATTCATCACCTTGTTATAATGAGTTAGCAGATTGATAAAATAGCAAACCCATGCTGTTCATTAAAGAGAATTCTAATGCTTTCTACCCAGTTGACAGCAGTAGATTTCTCTTTAAGTTTTGAATCCTTGTCCTCACTAGTTTCTACAACAGCTTGACCACAACTCCACACATGATATTTCATGAGGAAGCAGCATGGTTTTGTGGAAGGTTTGTCTTGTCTTATTAATTTGCTCAGTTTTTATTATAAAGGTTCAACTAGTCATATTTTTGTTTAAAAGCATTGACTAACAATGTACTCACAAATGCGTTTGGCAACCCATTCCACTTGTGCCACCCTCAAAAAATAAAATAAAATAGTCCTTGCATCCTTGCTAATCACACTCTTACTCGCTTTTTAGGAATGGCTCCCTCATATCCTCCATTAGACATCAAGGGAACTAGGACTTGGAATGAGTATGCAATCTTTTCCTATTTTTTTTTTAATTGTGGACAGTATGCCCAGATGTTATTGAAATGTTGGTGAATATACACAAAAGCAAAAATTTCCTCTATATTAAAAAAAAACAAAAAACCTCTAAAACTCTTTTAAGCATCTTTGTATTCCCACCTTCTTTTCTACTTATCAACGAATTACTGTATAATCTACAAATCTTTATTTTATCTTCATAAAATGCATTAAACAAACTTGCTGTCATCTTGGTTACTTGCCTCTGAATCTTCTCCTCTTTTTCATTCCCAAAGAAGTCAGAATTCATAACATGACACTTGCCATATTGACCCAGTTATGTCTGCTGGATCTGTATAAAGATATTGATAACATTTCTTTCTTTCTTTCTTTCTTTATTCCTAGGATTTCTGTAAGAAATGAAAATATCCATCTTATTAAAAAAGTTAAAAAAAAACTTGTACTGGAACGAGTTTCTCCATTTTTTATTTATTTATTTATTTTTTAATTACAGACAGCATGCCTAAATGTTAATGAAACATTAGTGAATATGTACAAAGGCAAAAATATTACAGATGAGAGTGAAAAGTTTGTCAATTTAACTTGGAAAAATTACTGGACACTAGTGCCTGTTGATGTCTTTACATCAGCAACAACAAACTGTACAAATGGTACCCAGACAGCTGCAGAACAGTTCTGGGAGTAAGTATTATTGTTTAAAAATATGATAATGTTGCATAAAATGCAGTGATTTCTCTGAATAATTATAAATATTTATAATTTATTTATACACAGATTTATAAATATGATTAATATATAATTACAGTTTTGTAATAATATATTAATCATATCAGCACATTACAAAATCAAAAGTTTTGTAATGTGCTGCTGTTTTTTCTTTCATTATGAACAAGAATTATATATGTGTGTGCGTGTGCGTATTTTGTAGAAGTTTTCATTATCAGTGAGATTTTTTTATGGTAAGTAACACAAATTATATGTTAGAAAACCCCTGCAAAGATAACTTTTAATTCATTTTTGGAAATTATGGAGACAACTACCGTGTTTGAATAAAAACTTTAGTTTAATATTACTAAAATTTTACAATTCGACGTTTCGACCTTTATGTCAAGGTCATCTTCTGGAGCGTACAAATATACACAAGAAACAAGCTATACTACAATCATACTGGTTCGTTAAAGACACTGACTAACTGCTACCACAATTGTTGGCCTGACCTCTGGTGAAAAAAAAAAAAAAAAAAAAAATTATACATCAACGCTAGTCCTATTATTTGTGTTGTCTACTATATACATAGTGTTGTCTACTGTATACATTCACATTCAGCCAGCCTAATATGAAAGATTCAATATAAGTCAGGACTCTAGCCAATCCCGCTAGTATTAGAAACCATTCCACTCCAACTGGCTGGAATGATGTTAATATATGTATATAATAGACAACACAAATAATAGGACTCTAGCATTGATGTATAATTTTTTTTTTTTTCACCAGAGGTCAGGCCAACAGTTGTGGTAGCGGTTAGTCAGTGTCTTTAACGAACCAGTGTGATTGTAGTATAGCTTGTTTCTTGTGTATATTTGTACGCTCCAGAAGATGACCTTGACATAAAGACCTCGAAACGTCGAATTGTAAACTTTTAGTAATATTAAACTAAAGTTTTTATTCAAACACGGTAGTTGGTAGTTGTCTCCATAATTTCCAAAAATGCATTCGGATCACCGTGCAAGCCTAAAAGAAAGGATAACTTTTAATTCTTCGATTTCATTTTTATTTCCAATTCCTTGTTAGATAAAATGATACAAAGTGATTCAAAGTTGGGTTCGAAATATGAGAAGTAAGCAGTACAAATGACTTGACTGCGAACAAAGAACAAGGCAGATAGAATTTCAGGAGGTTGTTTTAATGGATAAAAGAGAATAGTGTGATAGGAAAGGTAGTAAGCATGTTGCCTAGGTATGACAGTGGTGCGATGAGGCAGAGAGCAAGATTACGAATAAGATATTTTAGCACATATCTCATTACTCTTAATCATTCAAATTCAAACTTCTGCATTACTTCAACCTTAGTATCACCACTGGGTCTGGCTCCCACTGAAGAGACCTCAATAAAGGTCGAAACCGGTTTGGGTACTGACCCTTCCCATAATGCATAGCATTATACATGTCTGCAAGGAGACGTGCTTTGCATTATGGGATACTAAAGCAAGTGATATGAAGTTTTAGCTTCCTTATATGAGTTGCCCCAGTCCTGAAAATACTTCAGGCACAAACTTTGTTTGCTTACTTGGATAAAGGATTAAACCAAGTATATAATTTCTTGGTATCTTTAACTTCTTGCTTGTAGTTTGTATTTCTTGGGAGTATCTGATCACGTGTTACTTTATATTCCTACCACAATGTTTTCCTTTTTTTTTGCAGCTCTTACTTTATATTCCTATTCATCCACTTAATCCCATTTGGTTTATCCTCTTGACTGTGAATATGCAGTCTGATGCTGCTTCTCTCAAGCAATCCCTGAACACTTCTCATGCACAATTGACATTCTTTTCATGTAGCCTCTCAAGCCACGGCACTTCTCCAAATAAGATGCCTCATAAGTGTGTCATAATTACCAACTTTTTATAGTTCAACATAAACCCTTTCTAGGCAGATAATTCATTATTATTATTTATTATTATTCAGGCCTCCATGGAGTTAAAAGGCTCAATGTGGGAGGTCCTTCCTAAGAACGTAAAGTCTGTCAAGACTCATCGAGGGGAGGTCCCCCCTAAGAAACACAAAGTCTATCATACCACTCCTTAAACTCATTGACTGTTCTCACTCTCACCACTCCATCAGGCAATGCATTCCACGGTTCAACCACCCTCCATGCAAAGAAACCACTCCTCACCCTCTTGCTCACAGTTTCCTTTCGTAACTTCCAAGGATGGCCTCTTGTCATCACTCCTTCCCGCTGTTCAAGCAAGCGAAAGAACTCCCCAGTGTCAACCCTGTAACTGCCTCTCAACAGTTTAAAAGTCTCAATCATATCACCTCTCCTTCTGTGCACGAAACTCTGCAGTCCACATTCCCTCAGCCGATCCTCATAACTATCATTGTGCAGTCCTGAAACCATCTTTGTTATCCACCTTTGTACCCTTTCCACAGTTAATTTATCCCCTTCAAATCTTTGGGACCAAATTTGAGAACAATAGTCCAAGTGTGGTCTGATCAGGGTCTTATACAACACAATGATAACTGTTTTATCTCTGCAGGTCAGCATCCTTCTCATTATTGCAGAAATCCTCTGTGTTACCTTCACCACCTTTGCAATATGTCCCCTAAATTTCTGGTTTCTATCAATCATCAACCCCAGATCTCTTGTCTTCCCTACTTCCTCCAGTATAACTCCTCCCATAGAGTATGCAGTATCCCATTGATGTTTCCCAAACCTCAAGACCTTACATTTTGCTGCATTAAACTGATACCCCATTCATATGCCCATCTATCTAGCTTATTCAAATCCTCTTGCAGGGCTGCTGCATCTGCACTGTTACTAATAATCCTTCCCAGCTTCGCTTCATTCGCAAACAACTGAATATCCCCTTGCAATCCACTGACAATGTCATTGATATGAAGGTTAAACAATATAGGTCCCAGTACTGGCCCTGTGGGACCCCACTTGTAACCCTCTGCTTTCTTGAAACTGCCCCACCATACACAACTCTCCGATACCTATCGGACAGCCAATCCTGAATCCAGTTGAGCAATCTGACATCCAGACCCATATGCTGCAACTTAAATATCAGCTTATCATGTGGCACCCTGTCAAATGCCTTCGCTAAGTCTAAGAAAATGGCAGTATATGCCTTTCCCTCATCTAATGCTCTTGTAACTTTATCATAAAAGACTAGCATATTGCAAAAACAAGAGCACCCCTTCACAAATCCATGTTGACTCTCACAGATAACATTTCTCTCATCTGCCCACTGCTGTATATGGTCCTTCACTATTTTCTCTAAGATCTTACTAACTACTGATGACACACAAACTGGCCTATAATTAGACACTTCCAGTCTGCTACTGCCCTTATGCAGTGGCACTGTTTTACCTTCCTTCCATTCCATGGGCACCTTTCCAGTAGCCAGACTTTCATTGAAAAGCCAGATCAAAGGCACCGTCAGTTCCCTATCACATTCTCTTAAAACTTGTGGTGAAATACCATCCAGTCCCACAGCTTTACTGACATCCAGAGTACTCAGTATTTGAAACACACTCTCCTCTTGTACCTCTTAACCTTGAACCTGCCCACTCCCTCTAGCATTAAAAAATATAATGATATTAAAATGATAAGAATTCATGTTTAGCAACCTCTCAGAACAAGACTGCATGGTCACTCTCCCCCAAATGGAGTCATAGTCTAACTTGGTTATGGGTACATCCTCTGATGCTATTACCAGATCACACACTTAGCCACTATAAATTCCATTTCCATCCTGCCATGTCCCCTTTCTTCCCTTCAATCTATGCCCCCATAGTTGAAGTCTTTCATACTAATTGCTTGGCCTGCACTCATGCTAATCTGCCTGTGCATGGGATCCACTTTTTCTTATGGATATCCTGGTCTATAGCAAGAACCAACAATAGACTTTGTCCTGTTGGCCTCTATCTCACACTTAGATAGCCTCAGATGAACCATCTCCCCCATACCTAAAATCCTCTAACTTCTAATAATGTTGGTTGAAGTTCATGTATCATTAGCAATACTCCACTTCTGGTCATATTCCCTATATCCTCCCAGAAAATATAATACCCTTTACATTTTATTCCTGTAACTATATCATTTTCTGCCAACCAGGTTTCACTAATGCATATAATTTTTGGGCAAATGAAGCTGACTAATGCCAAAATCTCCTCACCTTTATTTCAGATACTTTCAGAATTTGAATATCACCTTAGACCCATTGTTACCCTCGTGTGATTTTGTAATGAGATTTTTTATTTTATTTCATCTCTGTTTTTACACTGAGTGTTTATTAATTATACAAATGTTCAATTCTGATCGGTGCAACGACTTTGAACTTTATTTCTTTTAGAATACGGAAAATCACTGGCTCAAGACCAAATAAAAAAATATACATTTAATAAAATTAAAACAATATATACACTTTAAATAAAATTACATAAATAACTACAAAATTAACTGGATCCAAGGTCTTTTAAAACAAATCTACACTTTAGAGATTTTTCTTATTCAAAAATATTAAAATCATTCATTCTCTGACTCATTCTATTATTGGATTGTTTGATATATGCTTAATCACTTCTACCAGACTAAACAACTTGTTTTCACAATAACAAAAAAATGTTCATTAGAGTCAGTTTCTTTGTTAGGCCCTTTTCAAAAATATAAAAATTTTCTTCTTTTTACTGTGGGATCCCTTCTTATCACCCTTATATAGCATAAAATATTAATCCTTCTATCTCGCTGAAGTATAAACATTCTTACCTCTTGCAGTTCCATTCGATGCACAATTTACTAAATTCTGTTCCAGAGAAAAAAGTTTCTTCTACTACTTCATAAACAACATATCTAAGTTGAGCTCTTCGTTTTAAGCCACTTTATAGTTTCAAATTTTACCAATTGCTTTTTCCATAGTTATCTGGTATCCTTAAGACAGAAGATGAAACCTTCCAATCAGCATTTCCTTGAACATTCAATTAGAATACAGAATTGACTGCAATATTTTCTTTTATTTACTAAATACTTGTTGACAGTCTCAACTCCTCCAGTTTAAAGACTCACAATTCTACGATTCCTTTTTGGAATCTTCTATTAATATTTTCCCAAATGTCACGTAAAACTTCCTAAGAACAGAAATTCTCCAGTCTGCATTCTTAAACTACCACTCTCTCTCTCTCTCTTCTTTTCCTCGTTACCCTGATACCAAACTCTCTCTGTCGGCTGTCAATCACATAACAATCTTCCCGGCAAGCATGTGCACTCCATGTAAATGGCAAGGGAGAAGTTACATATAATGGTTGACATGTCTCCATTAACGTAACGAGAATGTCTTTACAAAACACAACACTTAACAACTTCAAATTACAATAAAAAAAGTTTGAAAGTAACATAACCATCAGAATCTAGCGAGCACATGAATTTCAAATAGTTTACATTTCATTTTGACAATAATGCCAGTTATTAATACATTATTTTTTATGTTATTTTAATTATATTATACAATTAACAATAACAATAATAATTTTGACAATAATATTTGATAATAATCAAATAATCATGTACTAAAAGAGTGTTCAGCTGAACTGGCTAATCCTTTGACCAGGCTGTTTAATATGAATCTCAGAACGGAAGATTCTGCAGGAATGGGAAGATTGTATGGTAATTCCATTACACAAGGGTGGTGCAAACATCAATGTATCCAACTATTGACCAATTAGTATCTCAGGAGTGGTGGTGAATTAGAGCTCACATTCAGAAATGGGTTGACGGTGAATCTCTATTTCGCAATGAGCAACATGGGTTTACTAAGGGAAGGTCAAACAACTTTACTGCATAAAGGAGGTTCCAAGACTGCTGTTGTAAATTACCGACCAATCAGCATATCAGGAATCATTGTCAAGGGCTTGGAGAAAATAGTCAAGAAAAAAATACAGAATTGGATAGATGAAAATGGGATACAATATGGGGGACAGCATCATTTTATGACGATTAGATCATGCTTCAGTAACTTGCTCACATTTTATAACACAGTGACGGCTGAACTGGATAAGGGTAATGGGTTTACAGTGATTCTACTGGACCTTGCTAAGGCCTTTGACGGCATACCACATGGAATTCTAATCAGTAAACTGCAGCGTATGGGAATGGATATAGGGTTGGTGAGATGGATTGGACGATGGTTGATGGAGAGATCAGAGCGTGGTTTATTCAGGAGTAGAGTCCAAAAGACGGCCTGTGACTAGTGGTGTGCCTCAGGGTTCTATTCTTGAACCACTACTTTTCAGTTTGTTCATTAACGATATAGGAAAGGATTTGAGAGGAAGTGTTCATTTGTTTGCTGATGATGCAAAGTTGGGTAGAGCAATTGTGAGTGCACAGGATGTCAAAATTTTGCAAGATGATTTGGATAGTTTGGAGGACTGGGCTAAGGAGAATGGATGTCAATTTAATGTGGCAAAGTGTAAGGTTATGCATTTTGGAGTGAAAAGATTAGCAGCAGTATATCACATTGGTGGAACTGTATACTCCAGGAGATTGATAAGGCCAGGGATTTGGGAGTGTTTGTGGATAGGGAGTTGAAGTTTAGGGGACACATCGCAAAAGTGGTTAAATCAACTCATCAAATCACTTGGTTGCTGAAAAATACTTTAGCAAGCAGAGACAAACAGGTTATTGTTCCTCTGTATCGAGTGTTGATAAGACCCCATCTAGAATACTGTGCCCAGATTTTGCCGCCACGGTTTCTTTTTGATGGAGAGGAGGTGGAGAAGATCCAGAGACGAGTGACCAAGATGATAGCAAGTCTATGGAATGAACCTTATGAGAACAGGTTGAGGATTTGTGGGTTGCAGAAATTGGTTGATAGGCAGAAAAGGGGTGATATGATTGAGACATTCAAATTACTGAAGGGTTTCTATAAGATTAAACCCAAGATATTTTTGAGAATAGGACTGGTGGTGGGAGGACTAGGGCCATACATGGAAGCTGGGCAAGAGTGTGGTTAGAAACGGTGTTAGAGCTAGGTTTTTTACTTGGAGAGTGGTGAATGAGTGGAATAAACTGCCAGAGTCTGTTGTGGGTGCCATAACTGTGAATGAGTTCAAGGCGAGGTATGATAGTTACTATTGAACTAGACATGTGGGAATGTATGCACCATGATATTTTTGGATTTTGTTAAGGCTTTTGACAGAATACAGCATGGCAGACTGTTGCATAAATTGGAGAATATGAGTTTTGGTTATAGAATATTAGCGTATATAACAGGATGGCTGACTTACAGATATCAAAAAGTGGTATACGGGGAATGTGAGTCTGCAAGATTTTAGACAACCAGCAATGAACCACAAGGATCAGTGCTTGGTCCCCTGTTATTCAATCTGTACATTAATGATATTGGGAAGGATTTGACAAGTGACATACAGCTGTTTGCTAATTATGCAAAGATAGGTAGGATAATCAGGAATGCTGCTGATATGCAGTACTTGCAGAATGGTTTGAATAGGGTGGAATTGTGAACATGGGAAAATGGATGTCATTTCAATGTCAGTAAATGTAAAGATGCACTTTGGTGTGATTATATATCCAGTGTCGTATTATGTCAGTAGGATTATGCTAGAAGAAAATGATGAGGCTAAGGATCTTGTAGTGTTAGTAGATAGAAAGTTGAAGTTCAGGGGAATGTAGCAAAGATTGATATTAGTCTGCTAGAGGGCTACATGTGTGTAGTGTTTGCAGAGAGCTCCAGAAAATATAAGTATTATTTTGAGAAAAAATTGGCAATATTGATTTAATCTTGATGTAGTATTGTTTGTTTTTGGTTTTTCTGTGTGATTTAAGCTTTATTTAAACTAGTAGTTTAAAGATTATGATTGATAGTGAAGCACATGGCGGCAATGTGATGAAAAATAATGGCGACCAAAACTTCGCCGTCTTTGTTCAAAAACTTTAATGTAAGGGAATTCATCCAGTGTAACGTGTGTGGGATGTATGCCCGAAAGAGGCCGGAGTCTGGATAGATAATGATAGTGGTGGGAGACTGTGCTGAAAATGTAAGAAAAGTGAGGAATTGAAGTGTTTGTCAGGTCGTGAGATAGTTGTTGTAGAAGAAAGCCAGAATGTGAGAGAAAATAGTGGTTCGATAGTAAATTGTGATGTTGTTCAAGATAGCAGTGAGAGTAGTGATGAAAGAGAGAGTGAAAGTAATTATACAGAGAGAGAGAAAATGGTTTGAATGATGAAAAAAAATGAGAAATTAGCTGTAATTAGTGAGATTCCATGGTTACGTGGAGTAATACATAGAGCAAAGTGGCAGTTGGAGCAATTGCAAACCTCTTTCCCTAGTGCCTCAGCTAATGGAAATAAGCAAGTGTATGAAAGGAAAAATAAGCGTATGACTGGGAGTGTTTCAGAAATGAAGGAAAGAGTGTTGTATGGTGACTCGTTAGTAAGAGGTACGATAGATGAGAATTTGACTAAAACGTACTTACTGGGTGTGAAAATTAAGCATGTAAATGAGAGTATTAGAGCCAAAAGCAGAGGGTGAAAGAAATGATAGTCATAGTGGGAATGAATGATTTGAAAGGAGATAAATTTGATATGAGAGAGGACTTAAAGGAATTATTAGAGGTCACGAAAGACAAGAGTGATGAGTTGGGATAGTGAGTCTGTTGCCACGGTATGACAGAGAGAGAGAGGTTTAGAAGGAGGGCCATAGTCACAAATGACTTTATGCGCAGGTTATGCAGTTGTGTGCTGTGGAGTTTGTGGATGTGTGGAGTGAGTTTGATAGGTGAGAAAGAATAAAATGGGGGGAGGAGTGTTATTGATGATAGCTGATGAACTGCAGCCAAGGAGAATAGAAGTTGTATTGCAGGATAGTGAAAAGAGTTCATTTGAGGCTATTTGGTGTGAGATTGAGACTGGCAAAACAAAATATACAGTTGGGTGCTGCTATAGACCGGAGATGGAATAGATGGTAGAGATAGTATGCATAGACAAATTGATGAAATGAGTGCAAGGAGCGTAATCATTATGGGGGATTTCAACTATGGTAACATTGATTGGAAGGAAGAGAGGACACATGTGAGGAAGGAATGGGATTTTATTCAGTTACTAAGGGATAACTATCTGAGACAGCATGTAATGGAAAATACTAGGGATTCGAGAGTGCTTGACCTAGTAATAGCATCTGAGAATTTTAGTGTAATGAATATGACCATGTTGCCACCTATTGGTGAGAGTGATCATAGGGTCTTGACCTGGGAGATGGCTAAATGTGTGAAATTTTCAAATTAAGACAGGGTATATGTGGAATTACCGTGCTGGCAAGTATGACAGGCTTAGGAGATTGCTTGGTTCAGTGTCATGGCATGTAAAACTGCAAGGGCTGTATGTTGATAGGGCATGGGAAGAGGTTATGGAGCATTTTCAGGAGGTGCTGAATTCGAGACTGACTGTATATCTAGAGTCTGAATAGTAAATCAAGTAGGGGTTAAATGGATGAATAACACCATTAAACTTGAGTTCAAAAAAAAAAAAACAACTGTGGAAGGAATTTAAGGAGAAAGGTGACCTGCAGGCACATGACCGGTATAAAGTGCAGGCCAGAAGGGTAACGAGTGTGGTAAGAAAAGCAAAAGCGGATTATGAAAGGAAATTAGCCATGCAAGCTAAAGAGATTCCGAAACAGTTCTTTCAATATGTTGCAAGTAAAAGAAAAACTGTACACGGCAGAATGATTTTAAGGAATGCCGACGGTAGGGAGGTAACTGAATCAGTTGATATAGTGGAATTACTGAGCGAACACTTTGCAAGAGTATATCATCCAGGTGGTGACGTTGAAGGAATCATTAGTTTATATGGGAATTGTGGTGAATGAAGTGGACGTGAATAGTCTGTTACAGAACCTTAATGTGAATACATCTTTGGGATTGGATAGTATACCAGCACGGGTCTTAAGTGAAGTGGCTAAAGAATTGTCAATGCCCTTGACCATATTGTTTAATCTGAGTCTCAGGTCTGGTTTAGTCCCCCAAAGGGGTGAAAAGAGGGGAAAATAGTTCCACTGCATAAAGGAGGATCGATGACTACTTTTGCAAATTACCGACCGATCAGCATATCAGAAGTTGTTGTCAAGGTCTTGGAGAAAGTAGTCAAGGGAAAAATACAGGAATGGATTGATGAAAATGAGATACTGTATGGGGAATAGCATGGTTTTGTGAAGGGTTGATCATGCCTCAGTAACTTGCTCAGGTTTTATAATACAGTGACGGCTGAACTGGATAAGGGTAAAGGGTTTACAGTGATACTGCTGGACCTGGCTAAGGCCTTTGACAGGATACCACATGGAATTCTAATCCGTAAACTGCAACATATGGGAATGAATGTAGGGTTGGTGAGATGGATAGGAGGGTGGTTGATGGAGAGATACCAGAGAGTAGTTTACTCAGGAGTAGAGTTCAAAAGACGGTCTGTCACTAGTGGTTCTGTTCTTGGACCACTGTTTAATTTGTTCATTAACGACATGGAGATGGAACTGAGAGGAATGGTTCATTTGTTCGCTGATGATGAAAAGTTGGTAGGGAAATAGCGAATGCAGAAGATGTCAAAATTTTGCAGAATGATTTGGATAGATTGGAGGTCTGGGCTAAGGAGAATGGATGTCAATTTAATGTAGCAAAATGTAAGGTTATGCATTTTGGGGCGAAAAGATTAGCAGCAGTATATCACATTGGTGGAACTGTACTCCAGGAGATTGATGAGGCCAGGGAGTTAAAGTTTAGGGGCACATTGCAAAAGTGGCTAAATCAGCCCATCAAGTCACTTGGTTGCTGAAGAATACTTTGACGAGCAGAGATAAGCAAGTTATTGTTCTTCTGTATCGAGCCTTGATAATACCACATCTTGACAACTGTGCCCAGATTTGGTCGCCTAGGTTTCTTCTAGATGGGGAGGAGGTTGAGAGGATCTGGTGGTGAGTGACCAAGATGATAGCAGCTCAATGGAATGAACTTTATAAAAACAGGTTGAGGATTTGTGGGTTGCAGAAATTGGTTGATAGGCAGAAAAGGGGTGATATGATTGAGACATTCAAATTACTGAAGGGTTACTATAAGATTAAATCTAAGATATTTTTGAGAATAGGACTGGTGGCAGGAGGACTAGGGGACATCCATGGAAGCTGGGCAAGAATGTGGTTAGTAAGGATTAGAGCTGGGTTTTTTACTTTTAGAGTGGTGAATGAGTGGAATAAGCTGCAAGAGTCTGTTGTGGGTGCTATGACAGTGAATGAGTTCAAGGCAAAGTATGATAGATACTGTGTGAATGTCAAATAGTTGTGATGGAATGATGTTTAGGGCCTCCCTCGATGAGTCTAAGGACTCCTTGGAGTCACCCGTAATAATAAGATTGCAAATACAACTCAAAAGATAATTGAAATGCTGAAACGAATATTCCCATGTAAAGATAAGGATGTCATCTTGCCTCTTTACAAGGGCTTTGATAAGACCTCGCTTGGACTGTTGTGTTGTGTGCAGGCCTGGTCTCCAGACTAGATATATTATCAATGGCCTAAATATAAATAATATCGAATATGCAGATGATCTTGTTTGTATTGCAAGAATCCCAAGTGAAGTACAATGATTGATAAACAAACTAAACAACACCTGTAAAATATATGACATGATAATAAATATACAAAAGACAAAAGTGATGAAAATAGGGAGGAACAAAACTAACATCTCAGTCACCCTAAATGGAAAACAAATAGAACAAGTAGATAACTTCATATATCTTGGATCAAAATTAACTGAAACAATAGAAGTACTCGAAACAATCAAACACAGAATAGTGATAGGATGGACCGTCATGGGAAAATTATAGAAAATCTGGAAAACAAACAAGATATCTAAACAAGCCAAAATTAAATTATATGAATCAATAATTATGCCCACAGTTATCTATGAAGTATGAAAAAAATTTCATTTATTTAAAATGAAATGCTTAAGAAAAATAAATAAAACAAGTTGGATATGAAAGAAAAAATATCACAGTTTGACAAGAACTATCATATAAGAAGACAATATTAGAAAAAATGAGAAAACAACTGAGATGGTTTGGTCACGCTGCATGCCTGGAAGCAAACAGACTACCTAACATCCTAATAAATACTTTTACAACCGAAAGAACAAGATCCAGGAGACCAAGAATCACCTGGCTGAAATTAGTAAAGAACATTTCAGTATGTAGCACCTATAACGAACTTTTTAGAAAAGCAAGGAATAGAGAAGACTGGAAGATCCTGCTCAATGGAAGACTCAACCCCATCCTAGACGGAAGAGAGAAGAAGAAGATTATTAAGACAGATTAAGAATTTGTAGACTGCAGACACTAGCAAACAGGAGAAAGAGGGTTGATATGATTGAGGCTTACAAACTTCTGAAAGGGTTATACAGGATTTCAATTGATGGAAATTTTTAATTTATGGAGGGTGGGAAAAGGACAAGAGGGCATTCTTTAAAGCTGAGAATGAATGCTCTTAAGAATGTGGTGGGGCTAGATTTTTCTCTCATATGGTGGTGGGTGACTGGAATGAATTGCCATTGGATGTTGTATGCAAGCAGTGTGAATGAATTCAAGAATAAGTATGATAGCTGATGTGTGTAGTATGTAGCCTCTCTCAATGAGTCCCTGATTCCCCTGGAGGTCTCTCTCTTAATAATAACAATAATAATAATATCAATAACGGGCAGATCTCAAGTGCTGATGTATGTTACAAAACCAAAACTAATGATATATTAGAATAGATAAACAATTGTCAAAAGATTCATAATTATAAATTATGATTATTTTTACGATGTCATTACCAACCAAATCATAGTTGAAACCTGTGAAATTGCATTCAGCATTGCATAATTATTTCTGTACCCACTCATTTGCCTCATGGATGGCTGAACCAACACTTGACTACATTTTCTCTATAAATTAAAGATGCCAAGAAATTATATTGTTGTTTCATCCTTTGCATGTGAAGTTACTTCACGACTAGGCTACTTGTATATAGAAGCTAATGACTCCACATCAATTGCCTTGGCATAAAAAGGATTGGCATCGTTAATTTATAGCATAATGAATTGAAAAAAACTTCATCTTCTCTGACATGTCTAGTTTCCACGAGTTTGTACTTCCAACCTCTCATTGAACAATGCTCTCTCTCTCTCTCTCCAAACATCTAACTACAGAATGATTTAATGCAGTCCTTTAGGCATATACAAGTACTTTTGTCCATCAAATTCAATCCATACATTCATTTACAATCATTGCCCCTTTTCCCATTTCACTCCATCATAACGAGGCAGCAAACTCACATACCTTACTTTCTTGCTTTTTTTTCCTTTTTATCAGCGGGTCTTTCATATCTTCTCATTGTATATTTCTCACCTTTCAAATCATTCACATCAGCCAAAACAATCATTTCTTTTACTTCTCCTCTCTGCAACTAACAGCATCACTAACATCCTTGATTTTTGCTCCTGAGAAGCATGCTTTTGTTAGTTCCTCATTAAATACACCTTTAATCATCAAATCCCCATACAATACCTTTCTCTCAGTTTCTTGCACTTTCATATTTCAGAAGCATGCTTTTGTTAGTTCCTCATTAAATACACCTTTAATCATCAAATCCCCATACAATACCTTTCTCTCAGTTTCTTGCACTTTCATATTTTCTCACTTCATATTTTCTCATTTACCTTTTCTTTCATTCTTCTTCCTGATATACCACATAATAATCATTTCTCCAGTCATCTCTTTAGCTCACATTTTGCCCTGTAAGAAATACCATTTACACATGCTATTTCACTCCCTATAGTCACCTCATTCTCTACATTACCTTAAGCTACTTCTTTCATGCTCTTATTCATGTTTCACACACTATCACTTACTCCTTCCACATTTTCTATAACACTTTTGATATCTTCTTTCAAAGAATGGAAATTCTTTCAGAATAGAACAGAAGATCCAAAGAATTGAAGAAAGATGGAAAGTAAGAATATAAAAAATAATATAAGATTTTTTTAAAGAATAGAAGAATCAAAGAAGTACGTAGGAAGATTTAAGGTTTATTGGCATAAGGACAACTAAGACAGCTTTGTATCATGACAAATATTACAGCAGTGCATAAAGTAAAAACAAATAGCTAAATAAGTAAATGAATAAAATCATATGAGAGCAAGTCAGAATATGTTTTGAGATAATACAGAAAAAAATATAAAAAACCAAAGCAAGCCAGTGTGTAAAAGTAGCTAAGCTAAGGATATGATAAGACATTGGGCAAGAATATAGAAGATAAATATCAGAAAGGTGACAAAATGTTTTGGAGGCTATTGAAAAAAAAAGCTTAAAAATGGAGGAAAAAGTACTGTCAGAAGAATTCGAGATGACAAAATGACATGAAAACTGAAGATAAAGGCACAAGAAGTGACAGACGAGAAATATAATCAGGAGTCTATATCAATAAGTGAGGTAAAAAGAGCCATCGAAAGAAAAACTAATTTGTGGAAAGGCAGCTGGAGAAGATGATATTCAACCAGAATAATGCTCCAATATGGAAGTATAAATGTTTCCAAGTATTATTATTATTAGTGCACCCCCCCCCCCCCACGGAGTCAGTAGACTTATTGTGGGAGGTTCATTCAACTGACAACATATTTGTCATACCAAATCATAAAATGCTTAACACTTCTTGCATTAACAACACATTATGGTAATGCGTTCCATTCAGTGACAATTCTCCATGTAAAAAATCTTCTCCTCGCACCCCCCTCTTCACCACACTCTTACATAACTTCCAAGGATGGCCTCTGGTTTTCTCCTCCAGACTTCTACTCTTTTTATAATCCCTTCTAGACTAATCTAATAAAATCCTCTCACTAACTTAAATCTCTCTATCATATCTCTTTTCCTCCTCTCAATAGCCAGCATCCCAAAGTCCTGATATTGTCTTAGTCACTCATCTCTGGACCTTCTCCAATATTTCCACATCACATTGAAAACCAGGTGATCAAATCTAAGCAGAGTTGTTCAAGTGTGGACTGATCAGTGCTTTATATAGTGGCACAACCAATTTCCTTATTCCTACATGTTAGAGTACTTCTTATCATAGCAGCACTACAATGTGCAGTCTTTGCAACACTTGTGATATGCCATCTAAACTTCAGTCTCTTCCTGAAGGGAATTAACATCAGCAGTGCTACTTATAATTCTCCCAAACTTTGCATCATCAGCAAACAGCTGAAGATCCCAAATCAGTCCACATGATATATCATTTACAAACAAATTAAACAGCAGGGACCCAAGAGCAGAATCCTGGGGCACATCACTGGTTACTCTTCTTTGTTGAGACTGCTCCATCATACACAGCAGTTGGTATCATTCAGAGAGCCAATCTCCAATCCATCTAACCAATATACTATCCATTTCCATCCTCTGCCACACCAACACTTGTACACCAACTTATCATGTGATAATCTATCAAACGCTTTTGCAAAGTCCAAGAATATCACTATTTATGATTCTCCCTTATCTAACACACTCATTACCTTATCATAAAATGCAAGTAGATTGCTAAAACAGACCCATCCATTACAAATCCATGTTGACCATCATAAAGAATGCTATGCCCATCAACCCAATCCTGTATTCTATTCCTAACCAATCTCTCTAACACCTTGGCTACAACTGCAGTTATACAGATTGGTCTATAAATGGAACCCTTGTCCTAAAACCACATTTGTGGAGTTGTACTATTTTTGCCTTCTTTCCACTCATTAGGAACCCTACCCACTGAAAGGCATTCATTAAACCAAGTCAAGGGCATAGCTAACTTGTGCATATACCTTAAGAATATGTGGCGATATGTCATCCATTCCCAGCCTTATTTACATCTAACCCAATCAACACCTGATACATACACCTCTGATTGTTTCACTTCCAATTGTCGTAATACTTGTCCCCCTTCTATATATTGTACTGCATCATTATCTGATTGTGCATCAGTCCTTTATCAGTATGATATACACTGATAAAGGACTCATTCAATAATTCTGCTATATGCTTTACAACTGCCATTCTGCTGTGGCTATTAACCAGTGTCAATCTACCATAATTATTCTTTCTCATGCTTGCCGTATAGCAAAAAAAATGCTCTTGAGTTAACCTTCATCTGACCAGCCAATCTTCTCTCATACTGCACCTTTTCTTTCTTTACCATGCTTGTCACCTTCCTAGCCTGCACTTCATACTCTTCATGGATCTCATCACCAACAGATATCTTGTACCTCCTTCATAGCATTTTCTTTTTCAACCCAGCTTGTTGATTTCATTGTACATTCATTTCACTCCTACTCTCTTTACTTGCTTAATCCTTGGTATGCGGTTACACATTGCTTATGTCAGATACTGTCTTGTCAATTTCCATGCACTGTTAATATCTTTTCTGCTAAACTCTTCTACCCAACATACTGATGCTAACTGACTACAGAGCTTACCATAATCACCCAATTTATATTTACACATATATCCATTTTTGGCAGTAACCTTTTCTTGTTTCATCTTTTATACAAGTGTAAGCGAACAAGGTTTGTGCATGAAGTCACTTCATGACTAGGCTAATTAATAATAGAGGCTAATGACTTTACATCATTTGCCTTAGCATCCCATAATGCAACACACACATCCTTGCAGACATATATAATATTATGCATTATGGGAAGGGCCACTACCCAGACTAGTTTTGACCTTTATTGAGGTCTCGTCAGTGGGAACCAGACCCAGAAGTAATACCAAGATTGAAGTAATGCAGAAGTCATATTTCCATATACAAGTAGTCAAAAAGTGTGACAACTTACTAATACTAAATACTCTGGATTAGAGATTGATATTGAAAGTTTTTTCACTTGGTTATACTATAAATTAAAGATGCCGACAATTATATTCTTGGTTTCATCCTTTATTCAAGTGGAAGCAAGCAAAGTTTTTGAGTGAAGTCGCTTCACAATTGCACCCAGCCTTTCCTTTCCCAGTCTTCATTCTTCCGCCAAGAAAGCATGTTTTGTGCACTTTATTAGTCATTACTCCTCTAATGATCAGGTCCCCCCCCCATATAATGATATATGACTATCTTTTGACTCTTTCTTCATAATACTAACTTTCTCCTTCTCATTCTCATCAGCCAATCTCTTTTTTTAGATAGTTAATATCCTCTTCCATTTTCTTTTTGCTTTTCATTTTCAGTAACTCTTGCCTTAGTTCTATTATGGTCCCCACAGTTGCTTCCATTTCTAATTACTCTAATCTATCAAGACACTTTTTGCATATATTAATGCTTTTCTTCTTCTCGTTTATCCAAACAGTGTCCACAATTATTTCACATTTTTTGGTGCATACATGTAGCAATTTTTGCACTGCATCCACTGAGAAAAATCCAAAGTCTAGTCAATAGGTAAAATTCCAGGTGATTGGAGCAAAGCTCTCATATTGTTCATCTATAAAAAGGAAAATAAAACTGTGAGATGAGAATTACAGATAAATTTTTCCTACTAAGTGTTCTAGATAAGATTTCTGCAAGTTGTAGATGATGGTGATAGTGAAATGTATAGTGAAATTAGCCAAGCAAATAAGAAAAGGGTGATCATTATGGGTGATTTTAATGACAATATAGAATGATGAGATAGCAACTGGAAGTAAAGAAAATGAGTTTCTTGAGTTTTTGAGGGATAACTACCTCAGACAGTATGTAACAGAGGGCACACGAGGATTAAGGATTTGGATTTGGTCATCTCATCACAGGATGAAATTATAAATGAGGTGTCAAATCCACCAATTGGTGAGAGTGACCATGAGGTGATTACCTGGGTGGTTGCTAGCAGTGCGAGGACCCCTGTAAGAAAAGAGTATATGTGGAACTACAAGGGGGGGGGGGATTATGAAGAGCTCAGGAGACAGCTTGCGGGTATAGTGTGGAATGAGGAGTTAGCTGGAAAAGAGATCAATGCAGCTTGGGGGATTTTCAAAAACTATCTAGTAGATGCAATGTCTAAATGTATTCCAAGGGTGAGAAGGTTAAATAAGGTAGGTGTAAGATGGATGAATAAAGAGATTAAGCATGCGATACTGAGAAAAAGGACATTATGGAGGCAGCATAAGAGAAGTGGAAATAACCAATTTCATGCGGTCTACAAAGACCACGCAAGGAGGGTGACTTGGTTGGTTAGAGTAGATAAAGAGAGGTATGAACAATAGTTAGCTAATGAAGCCCAAAAGAATCCTAGGGAGTTCTTTCGATATGTAGCCAGCAAAAGAAAGAATGATTATGGAAGGATGACATTGATTGAAGAAAATGGTATAAAGACAGCTGTTGCAGAAGATGTGGTGGAGATACTAAATGATCAGTTCATAAAGGTCTTTCAATCTGTGAAAGTTACTTAATGGAGAGATTGAGAGCAGTTGATGATGGGGAGGAGAGACTGACTGTAAGTGAGCAAGAGGTATTTGGGGAGTTGAGTAAACTATATATGAATAAGGCTGTGGGACTTGATAATATATCACTGTGTATTCTGAAGGAATGTGCCAGGGAGTTGACACCTGCCTTGACATATTTTTTTAATATGAGTCTTGCACTCAGTCAAGTTCCTAAGGAGGACAAGATTGTGCCACTTCATAAAGTAGGTGATCGAACTCAAGCATCAAACTATAGGCCTATCTTGTGTGTCAGGTGTTTTGGTTAAGTTGTTGGAGAAGCTTGTGAGAACTAGGATCCAGAGTTGGGTTGATAACAATGTATTATCTTTGATGGACAGCATGGATTTGCTAAAGGTAGGTCATGTTTTAGTAATCTACTTGCTTATTACAATAAAGTGACTGCTTCCTTGGACAGAGTTAAAGGATACACAGTAATATACTTGGATTTCGCAAAGGCTTTTAGAGTACCTCATGATAGGTTGACAGTCAAACTAGAGCAGATGGGGTTGGATATTAGATTGGTGCATTAGATGCATTAGAGACTTGCTATCTGATAGGTATCAACAAGTTGTGTGTGTGGGGGTGCGATATCCAGGAAAAGGAAAGTCACTAGTGGAGTGCCTCAGCGGTCTGTTTTAGGGCCCTTACTGTTTAATTTGTATATTAATGATATTGGCAAAGATTTGGATGGAGATATTCAGTTGTTTGCAGATGCAAAGTTGGGATGAACCATAAAGAGTAATGAAGATCTTGTGGCCTTACAAGAAGACTTGAGTGATTGGGTACGGAAATGGGGATGCGAGTTCAATGATGTTGCAATACATAAGGTTTTAAAATTTGGAAAACAAAGATGGGATGCAGAATTTATGCTTGGTGAGAATATATTGTTGGAGGTAGAGGAAATAAGAGATCTGGGCACGATAGTGGACAAGGATCTAAAATTTAGGGGACACATCACCAAAATTTTGAAGACAACACAAAGGCTTCTGGGAATGATGTAGAGGACATTGACGTGTGGAAGTAGGGAGATTCTTGTTCCGTTGCATAAGGCTTTGATTAGGCCACACATGGACTATTGCGCCCAGATTTGGTCACAGGATTTTCAGAAGGATGAAGAGATGTTGGAAAGGATCCAAAGGTGACTGAGTTAGGTAGTTTCTGACCTCTGTAATGTCGAGTATGAGAAAAGATTGATAAGATGTAATTTGCAGAGTCTGGTAGACAGGAGGAATAGGGAAGATATGATAGAGACCTACAAGTTGGTAAGGGGTTGTTATAGGATCAATGGAGGAGAAGTTCTACAGAGAATAGTGGGAGATTAGGGGAGAACCAGAGGTCATCCCTGGAAACTGTATAAAGAGGGTATGAGTAGGGGAGTGAGAGGCAGGTTTTTTTCGTGCAGAGTTGTGAATGATTGGAATGCCTTGCCTGAGACTGTGATTTCTGCAAGGAGTTTGAGTATGCTTAAGACACGGTATGATGAGATGTGTGTGTGTGATAAAAGGACCTCCCAGATGAGTCTTTGACTACATGAGGTCTTGGGGTAATAATAATAATAATAATAATAATACTGCAGAACATGGTAAGAAAAATTGCGGGAGAAACTTGGAGAAGAATAAGCCAAATTCTGGCCAAACAGGGATTTTCAGGATCAGATTGTTACTTTAAGAAAAATGAGAATATAAAAGGGTCTGTATTTTGTAGATCTAGAAAAGGGATATGACATTAGTGCCAAGAGAAAAGCTATTTCAAATCTTACAATTACAGTGTAAATGAGTAGTTTCTATTTTAGTTGCAAGTCAGCAATTAGAATAGAAAGAGATATGGTTAGATGTTAAATCTAGTGTGAGACAAGAATGCACACTATCTTGTCTGTTATTCATTATCTATGTGGATCACATGATGAAGGAAAGGGACATTAAACCGATATCAGAATTGAAGATTAATTTAACCCTTTACTTTATGCAGATAATGTTATACTCCTAAATAAATGTATTACATGTCTTGAGGATTCTTTAATTAGATTGAATAACTACTGTAACAAAGTTATGAAAATTAGCAATAAAATGACAAAAATTATGATAGGCTGGTACATTGAAAACTTCAGCTGCATTCTGATTGGAGAGCCTGTAGAACAAGTAAAATATTTCAACTATTTAGGCACAATTTTTAGTAATAATAAGAAATTAAATATGGAAATGGAACAAGGGAATATGTAGAGCAGGTATGGTGGTGAGCCTGTTGAATAGCTTTATATATAGAATAAGAGAGAAATTAGTTGAAACAAAAGTAGCTCTGTACAAGACAGGGTTCAAACTGATTTTATCCTATGGATCTTTGAGCTGAATTAGAAGTAAAACAGTTGATTAAAGATTATAGCCATTGATATGAAAGTTCTGATAGAAAAATTAGGGAAGTGAACAAATGACATCAATGGCAGGATACTAAAAAGGAAGATATTATGAAGGAACTTGACATTGTTGGCATTCAAGAATGTGCGAATAGTACTATTCTGTGGTGATATGGAAAAATATAATGGGAGAAGAAAGATTAGCCAAGTAGGTGTTTGATGGCAAAAAAGAGGAGATATGATAGAAACATTTAATTTGCTTAAAGGGTTTTATAGGACTGATGCAGGGGAAATGTTTCGGCACCTGGCTAGAGGGACAGAACAGGAGATCATCCCTGGAATTTGAGTAAAAGTGTGGTTAGTAGGGTTAGAACTAGAGATGGATTTACTCATGGAGGAGTTGCTAATCTTGTGGGCAACATAATCCTTTTCAGAATGTCCAACTTGAAACCACCATAACAGCCACAGCCATTTGTCTGTCAGTGGGATTTCTTATTACAATACAGTCCATATAATCTGTCTTTCTGTCAAATATATCTTTATATTTATTTATATCTTTATATATAAATATATTTATATCTTTATATGAAATATAAATGAATATAAATTGCGACTGGTATGGATAGTGGCCAATAAAAAATGAAAAATTGCTTAGAGCCCTAAATCCCAAGAATTTGGATGGCACACATTCAGCCCACTTAGTTTCTAGCAAACCCTGACTTTAGGAATCTAAGCAATTTTTCATTTTTTATTGGCCACTATCCATACCAGTTGTAATTTATATGTATACTTATATAAGTAATTTTATTTTTTGTTTATTTATTATTTTATACATGAACTTGTTACTCTCCAGTTTAATTAACTTTTGGTTTAATTTGTTGTTTGTAACCTAATAGATAATAATAATAATAACAGGACTCTACTAGCTTTGATGTAGTGAGGGTTTTTTTTTAACACCAGATGTCAGGTAAATAGTTTTGACGGTTGATCAGTAACTTCAGCATGCCATGTAGATTGTAGTGCAGCTTGTTTCTTTGTATATATACATATATTCCATGAGATCATCTTAATGTGAAGGTTGAAACATTGAGTGTAACCTGCCTGGTTAGCCGAGTGGTTAGCGTATCTGCTCTGCAGCCAAAAGGCTGCGGGTTCGAATTCTGCCGTGGGCATGGATGTTTGTGATTGTCTGTGAAAGTACTAGTGGTGGTAGTCAGCAGTAGATGGCATTGGTATTAGATGATGAAGGTTGGTGGAGTAGTGAGAAGAGAGTTGTAGAGTAGATGCCCTCCCTCGATGAGTCTTTGGACTCCCTGGAGGTGTGTAATAATAATAACCTTTTGGTTTATATTAAACTAAAGATTTATCTAACACAGTAGTTGTATTGATAATTTTTCTTAATGTATCAAAGTGAATGTTTTAAATGTCAGAAATATGGCTTTACATCCTACAGGGATGTAAAGCCAAACAGGACAGTTGAGATATCTTGCCTTTAATTACTAATGTGGTTTTAGTCACCAATTGGACAAACAACACACTTAAGGATAATATTCTTGTTAAAAAGCACTCTACCATCTCTGTGTATCAGGATTCACCTCATAACTCTTTAAACTATAAACATATCCTTATCTGAAACTTCAAGAAGATTCTTATTCCAATTTCACTACTCTAAAATAATTTAGTATTTTATTGAGTGTTACCATAATTGATATTCTCCTGTAGCTATTGCTTGTAGTAGTTTTCCTGTGTGTTGCAGATGTGACATTTTTACCAGAATGTAGTTTATTAACTGTTTTGAAAGGTCCAGCTAATCCTTCTAAACTTTCTGAATAAAGAAAGAGTGATGTTTTTACAGCTGAAGGCATCTAATCCTGTAAGTCTAGTGTATTATGTCTGTTAATGCATATATTTTTCTGGCCAGTGTTCCCGTTTCCTGATATTCAAAACCTGTGTTTCTAGAAGAGATTTAAATGTTTTCATTTCTATATGAGACTAGTTAACTCACCTTCAGTTGAAAACCCCATATAAAGGTTCTTTGCATCCTAAAGAGGAGTCAATGCAGATCTTTCCAGCCAAAGAAGGATGACATTTTTCTCTGTTGGATGTTCATTTGTTGCACGAATGAGAAAATGATGTTGCATTTACATGTGTATCAGACATTTTCTATTTCTTACTATTGTTATCAAATGATTTATCTAAAGTTTCTGTATTTGGTGTTGAGAGCCTCCTGAAAAGTTGGAGAATGAAGGATTCATGCTCAACTGGGTTTTTAGTAAAGAACCAGAAAGTTCACTCACCATGCAGCCACACACACAGATGTCCACTATCCAGTAAGTAATAAATGTGCACAGAATGCCAGAGTTACTCTGGTTGCTATACTGGTACTGCATTAAGTCTCAAGCTCTGTCCTTGGACCATGGAGAAGGAGGCTTTCTACAGTACCATTGATTCGTGCAAATGAACCCACTAGCTAATTTATCCTTGGTGCCATCTAAGACTTGAAGCAGAAGCCAAAGCAATGCATATGTTACCGCTAAAGTGCAGAAATCAGTTATTCTACATGTGCAGATTAACTAGGGTGATCCGTTAATGTGCCGAAAATTGTTTCATTTCTCAAATTGCTTAGGTAATCTGCAAATTACCTAGATAATCTGCACATTACCTATTAGGCACTCGTTAAAGTGAAAATAAGATCTTTGCTGGAACAACAGCACTTAAAAAACTATAATACAAAGAATCAAATGGTTTAAAATATTATTACAATTAAGGAAATGAATTTGCAAAACATATGATAAAATTATGTTTACTTATTAGTGCAATCTAAAGATTGGTGACACTTTGAATTACATAGCAATTAGTTTTTGCGACAAGCACACCTATTTGTGGTACATTTAGATTTACAGTCACATTTTCTGAAACCCTGCCCAGTACCAAGGGATTGTTTTATTGCTGTTTGACGTAAAGATATTTCTACAGCAGGGACATCTTCTTTCGTTAAAAATCTCTCTTTGCAAACACTGAATTTTGCATACAGTTGTTTTAAAATACCCGTTTTAGTACCAAGTTTATAAAAGCCATCCTCTGTTTTACTAAGAACCACAGCTAAAATCGAGCGGGCATCAGTTTTTGCTCTGTCTACTTCCGGTACTTTAATTCTCACAGTGACCTTCATCAACATTTGGGTGCTTTGCATTAGAAACTGCTAACATTTTCTTTATTTGCTTTTCTAAACCTTTCTTGGCTTCATCACACTGTATTTTCTGATCCATATTCTTTTTACAGATGTTGCACAATACATTCTTACCATACCCTTCCTCTTTAGGATCTATTTCACCACAAATTATGTGAACAAACATGTCACACAATTTACACTTGTGAGCACCTGATGCTGCTTTTGAGCAAACAATACAGACCATTTCTTGTATAGTCCTCTTTACAGACTCTGTACGAAACTGTGATGGCGATTCTGCTGAAGTTGAGGGTAACTCAGTGATGACTTCAACATGCAGAGGTGATTCCTTGGAGGTGCAGGGTGACTGAATATTCTTCATAACTGTATCCTCAATCAACGGTATAGAAGGCAGTTTAAGATTACTATCGATAAATTCTTGTATTTCTATAGGTGATTCTGTAGAAGCAGGGGATAACGGAACGTCCTCTTAAGTAAGATTTGACTGTGATCCCATAATCACAGTTTCTTGTGAATCTTCGAATTTTTCAAGGTCTTCTTCAGTATTTATTGAATGTAATACACTTTGTGGTATAATAGAAGAAGACAATCCCACTTTTGCGGGACAACCGAACATGGCTTCGTATGGACTTCTTTTAATTGCAAAATGATAGGCACAATTCTTCATGAATTGTACAAATCGTACGCCCTCACTCCACTGGTTAGTTTGGTTATCAGCCATCCAAGTAGTGAGCATGTTTTCAATGTCTTGGTTCGCTCGTTCTACACTTCCTTGACTTTGGCTGTGTCTAGGTTTGCCATTAACCATTTTGATTTCTGGCCACAACTGTGTTACACATTCTAAGATTTTATTACAAAATTCATGTCCATTATCAGAATGCAAAATACTTGGAGCGCCAAAAAGGAGAAAAATATCAAGCAAGTTATAGGCTACTTCATCCGCCCATTTTGATGTGAGCGGCTTCAATACAACAAATTTTGTTAAGTGGTCTTGGTATATGAGAAGAAACTTAAACTTTCCATCTAGTTGAGATTGATAATCGATGAGATCCACCTGACATCTGCTATTGAAATGCGATGAAATAATCGGCTTTACAACAATCCCTTTTTTCGCACTTTTTTATTTTTGTTGACAAGGTTCGCATAAATCCAAAAACATTTTTATTTGGGCTTGGGTTATGTTTTTATAAAGTGTATTTAATTGCTTGATCATTCTGTCTCTTCCACTGTGGCCAATTGACAAATGAGTAGAATACAATATGTCAAACAATTCTTCGGCATGGACAAACTTTTTCACACTTTCTCGCGCATCTGACAACGGCTCGATGAGTTTTTCACAGCCTTATACAGTAAACACATCATACCTTTGAATTATTCGATAATCTTGAGATGATTCTTTCTTCTTTGAAACTTTAATTTGCTTTACATCTTCAATTATGGAATCATACTTTTGTTTTGTCATTAAAACACTATTATATTTTGAATCTTCGCTAAAGAGGTTTGCGAAGAATCTTTTCTTCATTTTACTCACCAATTCGGTGCTTGCTTGCATAATAGGAGCTAAATTTATCTGCTTTAAAAAAATCACGACACAAATTCATGTGCTAACAGGTAGAAACGAATTTGAAAACAGAATTAGCTATGCTATGCACTAGCAGCCGACGCAAAACAACCGGCAACGACAAGACACTGGTGAAACCAAACTAAAAGTGGAGGGAGAGGGGGGAAGGAGTAGGGAAAAGAAATGAGAGAAACAAACTTTTGAACTTTAACGATACGGAAGCCGTTAACGTGCGCATTACCTAGGTAAAATGCAGAAAACTCTTGATTCCACACATTAATGGAGCAAATCAGTTAATCTGCATATTAGCTAGGTAATGTGCACATTATTGGCTTTCGAGCTTTAGCGGTAACACATATATATCACTAGGATCTCCTTTCTGGATGTCCATGGATCACACCACATGACAAACATGGCAGCTGGACAGTGGATCCCTGTGCTGGTAGTCTGTAGAACAGGAAAGTCAATTCTTGGGAGAAGTGATGTGGAAAGGAAAGTATAGAAAAAAGTGGAAGAATGAAAAAAATACAAGCACTATCATGGAGAAGATCATTCAGTAGATTTGATGTCAAACTCTGCATAGCTATTGACCATCATCTTCCATGTTTTTAGAGATTTAAGTGAAGGAATGGTGGATTTCATTTCAGCCAGCTGAACAGTTCCCATGAAAATAAACTGAAAAAGCATAAGGCAGACACAGAACATTTATCAGAGTGATTCTGAGAGAGATGGGTCATTAATTAACTGGAATTTAGTTACTAATATTGTATATCAGTTTATATAGGATTAGCAACTGGATCACTGCCCTGTTACTAGAGGTCTGAAGTGATCCAAAAAAGTTCTGTGATTGGTTTCTACAGCAGAATTTCAGATTTTATAAAAAATAAATAAAAATACAATATATAATGAATAAAAAATAGAAAAAATCCTTAGCCCACCCATGCCACTAATGTACTATAGGTTTACAACCTTAGTTGCATAAAAAATTATACAAGTGAGAGATAATGTCTTAAGTGGAAAAGAATAGCAATGTTTTTTGAAGGCTGTGGAGACCATGGATGAGTTTGTACCAATCTGAGAGATGTGAGTGAGACAAAAGAATAGAAATCTGATCTTGTCAGCAAATCTGAGTGTTGCAAAGAAGGTGAATTGAGACCTTTGTTATGAGAAACAAGACAGTATTGTGTTTTGGAGGGTGCTAAGGATATTTTCTATTTTAAACTCCAGTTACTCAGTTATGTTTACTCCATTGGAGAATTACAAGATCACTGTTTAAAAAGTAGTGTTTTTTCCATAAAAGAAATATTTTTATCATGAAAGAAAATGCCTGTTTGTGGTATTTCTGGAAAGAAAAATACTTTAAAATTGATTCGGTGGAAAATATTGTAGGAAAGTTTGGGAAAAAAAAAACAGCATACAAAAAAGAAATGGTTATGATCAAGAATACATATACTAAATATAAGAGGGGCTGTATGAAGATTAAATTTGATAAGTGGAGTGATTTACATTTACTAATGACCTGAAGTGTGGAAGTATCTTATCTCTTTTGCTGTTTGTCATGGTGATAAATAGTGGCCAAGATAATATTAACAACCAGAAAGGAAACACAGCTATGCTTGCAGATGATATGGTAATGTTGGCATGTTTAGAATAAGAACTGTGGAAGAAATTGAACTAGTGGAGCAGTATGATACAAAACTGTGTGTTACATATTAACAGTAAGAGCAGTGGGAACATGATTTTCAATCATGGAGAAAACATATCTTAGAAAATCCTAGACTTATTGGATAAGTCTTTGAAAAGGAATGAAACTTCAAATAATGCAGAAATAAATGTTTATTTTGATTATCTTCAGACTTCCATGGAGTCATAGCCTCATTGGTAGGTCTCTCTACCACACACACATACACACAGCTCATCATACCATGCCTTAAATATATTCACATTCCCTGTAGTCACCATACTAGCCATTCAAAAAAACCTGCTTATACTCCTTTCTTCACACCCTCCTTAAGTGCTTCCATAGTGCAATTAGAAGAACAATAGTACATTGGGCCCTTCATTTCGAAAAAGGCCTAAGTTCAATTTTCGTTGTGATGGGAGGAATCTTTATATGGAATTTTTCAATTGAAGGTGAGTTAGCCAATCTCATATGGAGGTAGTAGGGTTTTTTCCTCCTGGAAACTCCGGTTTTTCATACTGCATAAAGACAAAGGGGCCTTTAGGACACATGCAATTTACAGGCAAAAAATACTGGTGGTGGTGGTGGTGGCGAGCAGTAGATGGGGTTGCTGTAGATGATGGAAACAGAGAGTTGTAGAGTAGGTGACCTCCCTCGATGAGTTTTTTGGACTCCTTGGAGGTATCACGAAATAATAATACATTTTCCAGAGATGACCTCTTCCCCCCTCCCTGCCCATCTTCAGTCATTTTATAAAACAAAGCCTCTTCAACAGTAATTTGATAAAAATCCATTATCAAGATTCATGTCCCTATCATATCTGCTATCCTTCTCTTATCAACTAGACTCTGCAAATTGCATTTTCTCAACCTTTCTTCATGTTTTCCAGACGTTCTTCCAGAGACCAGAAACCATTTTATTCAATGACCTCTGAATTCTTTCCAATGTCCTCTAACCTGGGCCCCTATTCACTATCATCCACAGATCTCTTATTTACTCCATCTTCTCCAATATATCCTAACCTCTTCATTCCATTTATGTTTTCTGAATTTTAAAATCTTACACTTTGCAATGATGAACTGGTAACCCCACTGCTATGCTTATTCACTCAGCCTACTGATGTCCTCTTGTTAAACTGCATCTGCTTTCCCTTCATAGCTCTTCCAAACTTCGCATAGTCTGCAAAGAAACTAAATATCCTCATCAAACCTTTTCCAGTACCATTAGCATATAGGTTAAACTTCAATGACTCTAAAACAGACCTTTGAGGCATGCCACTAGTGATGTTCCTCTTCTGGGATATTATTCCCCCCCCCCCCCTCCATACATAGCTTGCTTATACCAGTCAGATAGTCAGTCTCCAATAGAATATCCTAATCTGTTATCCATTCCAGTTTAACTATGAACATATCATGTGATGATATATTAAAACTTTTGCAAAATCTAAGTACAGTATACCGCTGTGTGTATCTCCCTTGTCAAATTCATTTATTACCTTATCTGTGGGACAGGTTTATGGGATGCTTTCTCTGAGGATAGGTCAAAGATGTGTGGGGCTGCAAAGTTTAGTTAATAGGTAGAAAAGAGGGGGTATGATAGAAACTTATATTATAAAGGGCTTCTCTAGGAGATGCAAAAGAAATTTTTCAATACACAACAGAAAGAGAAATAGAGGTCATGTGACCTCTGCAAGTTGTGTAACAGTGTGGTTAGTAAGATGTGTGGACTAGATTATTTGCTTGGAGAGTGGTGAGTGAGTGGAATGGATTACCCGAGTTAGTTGTGTCTTGATAGTGAATGAGTTTAAGAAGAGGTATGAAGCATTGTGTGTATACCCTAAGACCCACACTAATGGTTGCCACCTGTCCCGAATTAGGCAGGACATCCTGAATTTTAAGAAAATTTTCAGCATCCCGAATTTCACCTAAGCGGGACAACTTATATGACAAGACACCAAATTATTCCAAAAACTTACAAAATATGCGAAAGAAATTCTTAGTGAGTGTAAATTGTAATTTTGTACAAATTGTAAATTGTAAATTTGTACCCATAATGTGTACTATGCAAAAATATCTGTGTTTTGGGGGTCTCATTGGTCATATTCTGCTCAGATGACATAAATTCCCATAGATTGTAATGCTCGTTGTGATTCAGTTAACTTATAATATTTACTTGTAATATGAAATAAACGCGTTTTATGGCCTACATAATGTGTTTGTGATTTATCACCATGATTATTGTATGTTATGTTGGCAGTAAAATCACCACTGATGTTATACATTATCATAGACTTCTAGAATCTAGATACATATGACTCTTATGACTTTGCGCAACATAAACGAATGAAAGCTATGAGTTGGTTGTTTTTTTACTTCAAGTTTGACTTGAATTTTCATTGTTTAAAGGAGAAGTTGTGGCATTTTTTTCAGAGGAAGATGTAAGTTGTTATTATGATTGAGAGGTTGTGTGTTATTGAGTTTTGTGAGGATACTACTGTTGTTTTTCAACAGTAGTATCCTATTTTTTTTCAGAATTGCTTTCCACACAACATTAGTCACTGATAGTGAACTGGAGTATTGCACAACATTAGTTTCACGATGTCTAGTTCCTCAAGTGACAGTGAAAAAGAGAAGAAAAGCAAAAAAATGAAGCATTTATGTGTATAGAATTGTTTGGGAAGGGAAATATCCTTGGTTGAAGCAATGTGGAACAAACTCTTTTAAAGCATTCTGTAATATTTGTTTCCGTGAATTCAGTATTGCACATGGCAGAGAAAATGACGTTAAAAAAAAATTAAAACAGTGATATCCACACAAAGAAAGAGAACAGTAGCAAATAGGGAATGAAATTAGAAATTTTGTTCGTATCATCCAAAACCGAAAGAAAATCAGTAACAGTCACAGGATTAGGTTTGATTTATCACACAGTGAAGCATAATTTATCATATTCAAGTATGGATTGCACCAATAAAATGTATCTTGTTATATTTAATGACTCTGAAATTGCTTTAAAGGTTCAATGTGGTAGGACAAAGGCTGAAATGCTTGTCTGCAATGTAATGGACCCTGAATCAGTCTCCGAATTATCAGAGATCTAAAAAAGTAGATTACTTTTCTGTAGCTACTGATGCAAGTAACAAAAGAAACAGAAAGCTGTGGCCTCTGTGTGTAAGATATTTCACAGCTGAAAAGGGCATTGAATGTAAGGGTCTTGATTTTTATGAGGATCCAGAAGAGACTTCAGATTCAGTTTTTTTAAATATCAAAAGTAAGCTTCATTCTCTTAACCTAGACAATCTCACAAGCTACAGCACAGACAATGGCAGTGTTAATTTTGGGATGAAACGTTCAGTGTATCAGTTATTATCTAAGACAAATAGCAAAATAATAAAAGCCAATTGTTCAGGCCCACATCATACATACCACGTGTAAGCAAGCATGTGATGCACTAAATATAGATATGGAAACAGTTCTCAAAGTTTACAACCACTTTTCTTGTTCTGCTAAAAGGAGAGAAAAGTTGCAGAGTTATTTTGAGTTTGTTGATTTAGAATTGCAAGAGGTTCTGAGTCATGTTTGCACTAGATGGCTTTCCTTGAAACTTGCAGCTGATAGACTTTTACTTAACTGGGATGCTATTGAGAGCTACTTTAAAAGCATTGAGGAATGTCCTGTTTTTCTGAGGAAAATATGTGAGGAAAAGGCCATCCAGCAAGCCAAACCTACTTTTTATTTTTTTCAAATGTTTCAACCAATTTTGAAGAATGTATGAAACTCCTAGAAAAAAAGATTTGAGTGCATCTTTGAAGTAGTCAGTGTTTCATGAAACAAACTTCTTAAAATACAAGAGGACAGGTTCTTTGAAAAAGCCACTGAAGAAGTATTAGAAGCCATGATCCCTCAAGAAAGCAATCAGTGCAAGTCAGACTTTTTTAAGTTCTATGAGAAAGCTTTAAGCCATTTGGAGAAATCATTTGACTTCACAGAAAACAATCTTTTTAGTCTGCTGAAGAACTTAAACCTCCAAAGTGAATTGTCTTTCAAGCATCTCAAAGAGACTGTGAAGGCACTTAATCTAGAATCCGACGATAGCCTGGAGGGAAATCTGCTTGAGTTGTGACAAAATAAATACCACTAAAGTGGACTATACAGCAGGCAAGACCTTAACACGTTCGCTGCCACGCTACTCAGTCATAGTTTGTTCCCGCACGCCAAGCACTTTTCGCGTCTTCAAGGTCACTACGAGTAATCTCGTAGCCGGCTTATCAGACAGAATTTTGTTTCATACGCCAACTACGAGTAATCTTGTATCACTCCCATCTTCAAGGTCACTACGAGTAATCTCGTAGCCGGCTTATCTGACAGAATTTTGTTTCATACGCCAACTACGAGTAATCTCGTATCACTCCCATCTTCAAGGTCACTACGAGTAATCTCGTAGCCGGCTTATCAGACAGAATTTTGTTTCATACGCCAACTACGAGTAATCTCGTATCACTTCCAGCTATATATTACATGCGCTGATGACGGTGTTTATTGCATCTAGTTCAGTTTTAGTTTCTAGTCTCTAAGAATCTTCAATTTCGCCATGACCAGTAAAAGAAAACTTACTGATATAGAAGTGGAAGCTTATGCTAATATGAGCGATGATGAATTTCATGAAATATTTGGTTTCGATTCCGAAGATGATCCTACAGACGACTCTAGCGGTGACTCCGATGATGAAGAAACTTTTGAAGATGAAAACCTAATATCGTTAGGGATTATAATTTGGGTATGTCAGGCACCGATCTTTCTGATCAAATGCTTTCATACTATTCCACCTTACGAAAGACAATTAGATGGCCAAAGAAATTGGCAATACGCATTTTTGAGGTATACATTCAAAATGCACATAAATTTTATAACATGATTACTGGAAATGCAATGTCTGCATTAAAATTTAGAGATAAATTTATCTCAATTTTTGTTGGGATGGATGAACTTACAGCATCAGAGAATATCAGGAGGAATGGGAATTTTCATTATTTGGAAATTTTACCACCAACAGAAAAAAAGAATCAACCGACAAAGCCATGCCGTGTCTGTACAAGAAACAAACGTAGACGCGAAACACGTTATTATTGTCCTGTTTGCCAGGAAAAACCATCATTGTGCATGGAAAAGTGTTTTAAAATGTACCATTCTTAATTTGAATAAATTGTTTTTTTTTTATTTTACTGAGTTCTTTTTTATTTCATTGATTGGTTTTTATTTTTATTGATTTTACTAGTTTAAATTGATATACAAATTACGTGTTATACGAGGGATTAACTCACGCTTGGCATACGAGGTTGGTAATCAACATACGAGTATACTCGTAGTTGGCTTGTGAAGCTCATATACGAACTACGAGTATACTCGTAGTTGGCATCTGAGGCACATACACAATATACTATATTTTAGTTGAAATTATTTCTCTTCTACCAAGCCCCCAGACATGCTCTCCGCATTATTCAGAATCCAAGGGTCCAAATTAAGGTAATTATACAAAGGGATAACTCGTGTTTGGCATAGGAGGTCGGTAAATCGACATACGAGTATACTCGTAGTTGGCTTGTGAAGCTCATATACGAACTACGAGTATACTCGTAGTTGGCAGCGAACGTGTTAAGTATAAAATGGAAGGGGATTATTCAGAATATTGGTAACGAAACCATTCCCAATCTCTATAAGCTCATGGTTTGTTTTAAGCATTCCTAGTAGTAATGCCTTTGTAGAAAGGGTGTTTCTCTTATGAACTTAAAATGGACAAACTCAAGAAACAAGTGCTCAGCTGACCTCATAAATTGTAAAATCATTTCAAAAAATGTTACAGATACTTGCAAAGAACTATTTTGTGAGAGTGAAACAGCTTTTAGAAGCACCCAAATCAAATAAGAAGTACCGTTTCAAATCTTGAATTTCAAGAACAGGTAGACTCGTACTCCTCAGTATTTTCTCCCCATTAAAAGTGTTTCAAGTTATATTATAGTGAATGTTGTTCATTTTTAAGGTAAAATCATACAGATTAAACTTTAAAATACAAATATTATTAAATCACTAATATCGGTACCAATGTATTTAATCTTTTAATTTTTTATAAGGTTAGAATTACATATTCAACTTTGAGTTTTTCATTTTATGCATTTAGGGGAGGGGAAGACTTTCATATTCGATGTGTGTCCCTCTTTAGAC
The DNA here is from genome assembly GCF_054136105.1 of Typopeltis vanoorti. NCBI lineage: Eukaryota > Metazoa > Arthropoda > Arachnida > Uropygi > Thelyphonidae > Typopeltis > Typopeltis vanoorti. The sequence goes on along the minus strand of NC_143560.1, from coordinate 95,199,048 downwards.
TTAAGAAACGGTCGCAACCCTAGTGGGTCTCTCACAGTGAACTTTCTGACTATATGGAGATTCTACTATAATAATAATAATTATTATTATTATTATCTGAGACATCGAGGGAGGCTGTAAATTATCCAACCCAGCTATCATGCCTTTCCTTAAATTCATTTACACTAGATGCACTCACTACCCCTAAGGGCAAATTATTCCACTCACTCACTGCTCTCTGGAAGAAAAACCTAGCTCTTACCCTTTTCTTGAGTGAGAACAACCTTAACTTCCATGGATTACTCCCCCCCGTGTTCTCTCCCTGCCTTCCATATAACGAAAAATTTCATTATGAATTAAGAATTCACGATGGTTATATATATATATATATATATATATATATATTAAGAATTCACGATGGTTATATATATATATAACCATCGTGAATTCTTAATTCATTATAATATATATATATGTACACAGACGAGTGGGATCTGGAAAGTTCTGATAACGCCAAAAACAAAAATGATGTTAAAGCAACTGATATAACCACAAAAAAGAACATACTAGTAGCAGAGCTATGAAGATAACTAATGTTCTTATATTCTTACGAGGGTGGTCTGAAAAGTTCTCAGCCTAACAATGAAAAAATTAATTTATAATTTCAGAATTATTTTTATTTTTCAACATAATCTCACTTAAGACTAATAATACATTTATTCCAGCGATGCTCCAGGGCCATTATCCAGTCCTGTGGTCATTCTCAGTAAGATCTGCAAAATACCCCTCTACAGCTGCAATCACCTCTTGATTTGAAGAAAAACGCTGACCAGCGAGGAAGAGTTTTAGTTTTGGGAAGAGATAGAAGTCAGAGGAAGCCAAATCTGGGGAATAGGGTAGATGTTCCTACATTCATAGTGCAGAATCCTTAATTTTCCCATTGCCAAAACACTTTTATGGGTAGGTGCATTGTCCTGATGATAGATGATTTTTTTCTTCTGCAAACTGAGTCTTTTCTCACGAACTTTTTCGTCTAGTTTGGTTTAAATGTGAGCTTACCAGCCTTGAAGATGATCCACTTGAAGGACGTCCAAAAAGTGTAACAACACGTTTTGTTACACAAATGACCTTTCCTGCTGATGGAACCAACTTTGTCTTCTTAGCACTGAACAACCAGCTTCTGTCCACTGTTTTGACTGCTGTATGGATCCTGGTGTGTAATGGTGAATCCAGGTTTCATCCATAGTAATAAATTGATGCACAAAATCTATTTTATTCTTGTTAAAACGCTCCAAGTGCTCTTCAGTGATTTTCATATGAGTGAGTTTTTGATTTGCTGTGAGAAAGTGCGGCACCCATCTTGCACAAAGCTTTTTCATATGCAATTCTTCATGCAAACACACACTTTGACTTGCCAGTCATCCAATACAATATCATGCACTCAATCACTGATTTCTGGTGGTGTTACACTTTTTGGATGTCCTTTACGTGGGTTATCTTCAAGGCTGGTACGGCCATATTTAAACTTGGCAACCCATTTCTTAATTGTTGAAAATGAAGGAGAAGAGTGCTCATAAACTTTTATGCACTTCGAATAAATTTCTTTTGCCATTAAACCTTCTTTTACAAAGAATTTTATAACCGCATAATACTCAATTTTATCCATTTCAAGGGATACAAACAACACTTTTGCTTCAGACAGCTGTATAAAACAAGCTGCTGCTTGATAGAATGACTTGCAGTTTCACATGGATGCTTATGATAGATGTACCAACTTAGAAAAAAAAATCTTGTCGATATTGTTGCCATCTATGGTTGAGGCCAAGAACTTTTCAGACCACCCTTGTATATTCTCATATGTTCTTTCTTGTGGTTATATCACTTGGTTTAATATCATTTTTGTTTCAGGTATCAGAACTTTCCAGACCCCCTTTTATATGTATGTATGTATGTATGTGTGTGTGTGTATGTGTGTATATATATATATATATATATATATCCTGTGCTGTTAGTAGATTATTATTATACTGGCATTTCTATGGAGTCTGAAGAATCATCACAGGAGACCAACGATATCTGTTAGTGATACATGATGCAATGCCAATTATAATTCTTTCTCTCTTTTATTTTTTAATATAGAGAGCAATCAGAATTAAAGTATTCTTGTTTAAGGCCTTGTGAAGTGCCATTTGGGGTCACATTTATGCATGTGTGACCCAAATGCTGCAAAACTTTGTAGGAATACATTGTGTCATGCTGAAGCAATATCTAAGGGATAAAAAGTTCCAAAATTCACCACCATGGGAATTGTAAACAATAAATACATGCAATTTGCATATCATGCAACTTGGTAGGTGCGTAGGTGTGTGAGAAGGGTTTAAAATGATGGATATGGCATTTTTCTCTTCATTCTGGTTGTTGATGTCACAGGACAGCACTAACCTTGTCCCAACATGCTTATCTCACAAAGCTATATTACTACCAACAGTTGCAATGCTTTTGCTGCACTCTGCAAATTTTGTTACCTGAACAAATATCGATGATATCCACTGTTTCCATGTGCTGTGTGATGGATGATTAGTCTTTTTGAAAAAACGAGATCACTGGGAGTTATACCTAGCAGAGGTCGTAAACCAATCAGTTCACAACAAGTGAATGAAGCTGTTACTGCTATTGTGGAGCAGGCCATGAATAACAGCATTAGTTCCTGAAGTGCATGTGCTGTATCAAGACATATGGATGTGTTTTACACAACTGTCTGGAAAATTTTATGTAAGATGCTGCATTTCTACCCATTCAAGATAACCCTTACACAGAAGTTGTGCCTGCAGGACTTTAAAAGTCAACTTACATTCACTTTAACATTCTTTGCTCGAGCAGAATTGGATGTTGTGGGCCATGGATGATTTTATGGGGAGATGATGCTCACTTTCACCTGAATGGAACTATGAGTACCCACAATTGCCATGTGTGTGCACTGCACAAAACCCACATGCAATCCAACAAATTCCTTTGCATTCACCCAAAGTTACTGTCTTTTGCATGTTTCAGATTCATTTGTCATTGGACCATTCTTCTTTGAGGACATTCTCCAGTTGGGTCCTTTGACCTGCTCAGTTACTGCTGGAAGGTATCACAATATGATAAACAATTTTGTTGTGCTACAGCAGTGCTTATGCATGAATTGAATTCAGTCATTTTCAAGCAGGATTGGGGGGGGGCTTCAAACATTGGTCGATTTGTACAGAAGATTCTTGGAGAACATTTCATGGAAGCCAAAGTGATGAGCCATGGTTTCCCACTGCATGGCCACCTCGTTCACCTGATGTTACCCTCTGTGACTTCTGGCTCTGGGGGATTTCTCATAGACAGGGTTTATTGGGATCATCCTCATAACTGGGCAGCACTGAAAGACAGCATAATGCAGCACATGCATAGCATCAGTCCTGGCCAGCTGCGTTCTGCTGTTGAACAATGTGCAAAGGATGCAGTTTGTGGCATACCAGGAAGGACAGCATAATGGAAGTGAATAAAAATGTGTTATTTATGTTTGTGTCATTTTTCTCCTTCTCACACCCAGAACAATTATTACATCTACATTCGGTGCATCATACAGTGCCATTTGGTGGTGAATTTATGTGAAAGGTTGCAAAACCTACAGGATATCAATGCCATGTGTGGAACAAGGAGTCAAGAAGAAAGAAACAATCTGTTGTGTTTTTAGAAAAGGTTGAGATTGTGTAGGGAAGATTTTCAGAGCACAAAGATAGAAGGTATGAAGGAGAAGGATGAGAAATTGGTTCAGCACGTTTGGAACTGGATAGTGTGAATGGATGTTGACTGGCAGCTGCATGTATATATAAAGTTTGAGGAGGAAATGGAGAAATGATGCTGTTCTGCCAGCAATTTTCATTGCTGGCAGAACAGCAGCAATGAAAATTGGTGCTGCTCTGCTGGGACTAGTGACTAAAGTGAGTCTGTGAGAGAAGGATCACCAATTAATCAAACTGTCCTGTTCTCTGCAGAATCAAGAATTTTTAGAGATTTTTGGTGCAGTAACTCATATGTGAGAACAGTATTGTAAGTTGAAGTAGATTTCAGATTTTTTACAGTAGCAGTTGTATGAGTGAGAAATAATATCATGGATGGAAAAATGCCTAGTGTTTTTGCATCCAGAATGCATGCAGAGGAGCAATGGATGTGGTGTGCTTATTCCAGGAGAGGCTAAAGTGTAAGTTAGTCCAAGAAGAAATATCTGATCTTATGTAAAGATTTTGGTATTATCAAAGGTTTGGAGAGGCAAAATGTCTTTTTTGCATGAAATAAGGCAGTGTTGTGTAGGTCAGTGGCTGCATATGTGTATAAATTTTTGTTTATATGCACATTTTTACATGTGTGTGTGTGTGTGTTGTTATTGAAGTTGACATGGTTCTCTTCATCTTATTGAATATAACATTTAGATCAGTGTTTAAGTCATTGATTATAGAAGAGATATATCTTGCAGCTGTTGATATATGGGCATTTTAGGTTGTCATATTTTAATGAATGAAACAGAAGAATGGAATGTACTTTTCTGAGAAAAACTATGAATAAGATTTGAGGTTACTGATAGAAGGTCATTTATGAATAGCAGAAACAGCATTGGGAAACCACAGAGTCCTGGGATATTCCGGCAATTTTGGAAAAATCTGAAGACAGAAGCATTCTATCATGATCCATTAAAACAAGGAGGAGACAGTCAGTACCACTATGCAGTAAACTACACAGTGGTAATATGGTAAGTTGGCTTTTATTCTAGACCTGATAGAAAAAAAAAAGCTGTGGAAATATCTGGTTCAGATTTTGACGATTTCATAGTTTCACATTTCTAGGAAAAGACAATCCAATTTGAATATGCTGGAATAAAGAAATTTAGTCTGCTTCCAAAGAATTTTGTACCTAGTGTCAATAGCATGAGAAGCAAAGCCAGACTTATTATTCTAAAAATATGATATAGTCTTGTTCTTCAGTTCGTTAGCAGCAATGGCAAGTTGTATACCACAAGTGAACAAGAGGAAACAATGTGGAGTAAAGTGGATGACAAACAATATTAAACAGAAATTGCATGCGAAAAAGAGGCTGTGGAAGAGATATAAGGAACCAGGTGAAGAGAAGATGAATGAAGAGTATAAGACACAGGCTAGAAGAGTGACTAGTATGGTAAGGAAGAACAAAACTGGAATATGAGAGGAGATTAGCCCTAAGATCCAAAGAAAATCCTAGGGAATTTTTTAGATGTGTAGTAGGAGGGGAAATGACTGTGGAAGAAGGATATTGTGGGATAAAAATGGGAATAGAGTGACTGATGCAGAGGACATAATAGAATTGTTCAGTGAACGCTTTATTGGAGTATTTCATCCTGGAGGAGTTCAGTTTTAATGCTAGAGGGATAGGGCAGGTTCGAGGTTTAGAGGTACAGGAGGAGAGTGTTTCAAATACTGAGTACTCTGGATGTCAGTAAAGCTTTGGGACTGGATGGTATTTTACCATGAGTTTAGAGAGAATGTGCTAGGGAACTGACAGTGATTTTGACCTAGCTTTTCAATGAACGTCTGGCTGTGGGAAAGGTGCCATGGAATGGAAGGAAGGTAAGATTGTGCCATTGCATAAGGGCGGTAGCAGATTGGAAGTGTCTAATTATGGACCAGTTTGTGTGTCATCAGTAGTTAGTAAGATCTTGGAGAAAGTAATGAAGGACCGTATACAGCATTGGACAAATGAGGGTAATGTTATCTGTGAGAGTCAACATGGATTTGTGAAGGGGTGCTCTTGTTTTAGCAATATGCTAGCCTTTCATGATAAAGTTATAAGAGCATTAGATGAGGCAAGGCATATACTGCCATTTTCTTAGACTTAGCAAAGGCATTTGACAGGGTGCGACATGATAAGCTGATATTTAAGTTGCAGCATATGGGTCTGGATGTCAGATTGGTCAACTGGATTCAGGATTGGCTGTCTGATAGGTATTAGAGAGTTGTGTATGGTGGGGCAGTTTCAAAGAAGCAGAGGGTTACAAGTGGGGTCCCACAGGACTCGGTACTAGGACCTATATTGTTTAACCTTTATATCAATGACATTGTCAGTGGATTGCAAGGGAATATTCAGTTGTTTGCGGATGAAGCGAAGCTGGGAAGGATTATTAGTAACAGTGCAGATGCAGCAGCCCTGCAAGAGGATTTGAATAAGCTAGATAGATGGGCAAATGAATGGGGTGTCAGTTTAATGCAGCAAAATGTAAGGTCTTGAGTTTTGGGAAACATCGATGGGACACTGCGTACTCTATGGGAGGAGTTATACTGGAGGAAGTAGGGGAGACAAGAGATCTGGGGTTGATGATTGAGAGAAACCTGAAATTTAGGGGACAAATTGCAAACGTGGTGAAGGTAACACAGAGGATTGCTGCAATAATGAGAAGGACACTGACCTGCAGAGATAAAAACAGTTATCATTGTGTTGTATAAGACCCTGATCAGACCACACTTAGACTATTGTTCTCAGATTTGCTCCCCAGGATTTGAAAGGGATAAATTAACTGTGGAAAGGTTACAAAGGCAGATAACAAAGATGGTTTCAGCACTGTACAATGATAGTTATGAGGATATGGCTGAGGGAATGGACTGCAGAGTTTGGTGGATAGAAGAAGGAGAGGTGATATGATTGAAACTTTTAAACTGTTGAGAGGTGGTTACAGGGTTGACACTGGGGAGTTCTTTTGCTTGGTTGAACAGCGGGAAGGAGCGATGACAAGAGGCTATCCCTGGAAGTTACAAAAGGAAACTGTGAGCAAGAGGGTGAGGAGTGGTTTCTTTGCATGGAGGGTGGTTGAACCAATGAATGCATTGCCTGATGGAGGGTGAGAGCGAGTTGAGTTCAAGGAGTGGTATGATAGACTTTGTGTTTCTTGGGGGGGGGGGCCTCCCCTTGATAGACTTTGTGTTTCTTAGGAAGAACCTCCCATGATGAGTCATTTGACTCCATGGAGGCCTGAATAATAATAATAATCAATGCAGGATGGCCAGTCTGTCCAAAATAACAAAGACAACATGAGCAGGGTACTTGATAGACACCTTATGGAAATGCATCCTTTGTGGATGGTAGAAAGGAAGACGGTTTCCGAGCTTGTTTGAAGGAATTGTATAGATTGAATTTTCAAAGAATCATTGCTATTTATTCTGAGGTTTCTTTAAGGAAGAGTATTGAAATTCTTTTCACATCAGATTGTAGTCTGGTGAAAAGATGAAAATTATCAATAATTTTTGGAATGGTTGTTTTGTTGCAACCATTACATATCACACTGCTTTTAAGTTTATTCAATTCATCTAACAAAAGGGGATTAGAAGAGCAGATTGTATTAGCTATATGTACAGTATAGCAAAAAAAAGAAAAAAAAAGTAGTGAACTTCAATGCTCCCTTTAATACATGTGCTGCTAAATGTAATGGTGTTGAATGGCATATCTCACAACACGTGTACTAAAAGAAGTGTTGAAGTTCACTACTAGTAATTGTGATGCTGCTAGAAAAAAAGACATTTATTGTTGAGCATTATTTTCATTCATATGGAGTTAGTAGAGCGGTCCAAGTTTACATCATGTTTGTGAGGCTGTCTGTTTGTTATTTCTGTAAGTGTGCACAAGCAATAGCGTCATCATTTCCTTATTCGAGAGGTTCCAAAGTACTGGGAGTGTTCTGCTGCAGTGCAAAGAGCATTCAGGGAGACCATGAACTATTAACACGGGCATATGCTGAAGCAAGTGTTAAAGTCTTCAAAGTGCAGTCATTGCCAAACAGCTGTAAAACTTGGATACCACACAGTCACTACAGAGAATCCGTAAGGCGTTGGGTGCCTTTTCATGTATCATTTGGGCGGGTCAGTGTTTGACAGCAATGGATTATGCTACATGGCAGGAATACTGCGCATGCATGCTGGCCAATATCTTTAAAGATCATAATGTCTGGTTCTTGGATGAAGCGCATTTCCATCTAAGTGGTAATGTAAACAGATAAGCTTACGGGTTTCTTGAGACCTAAATTTGTCCAAGAAAAAACTCTTTACAGCAAGGTCACTGTGTGGTGTGTGGTTTCCAGCCATGGCATAATTGGGCTCTACTTCATTGAAAAGGTTGATGTAACTGTGACCTTGAATAGCAAATGGAACATCGAGAAAGTGTTGATTTCATTCACCAAAGATTTGCATAACATGTGTCATGCAAAAACATCTCATTTCATGTACAGGGCAGAGCAATCTGATACATATCACGTGGTACTAGAGCCGATTTATCTAAATGCTTCTTTGGGTGGCTCATTTTGAGGTTCACAGAATTCTATATCATTGTGATATTAATGCTATTGAGCATGTTTGGGCAGAAGTGAAAAGTTTCATTTGGCATCGCAACGTAACTGGGATATTGACGTGTCGAAACTTTTTAAGCTTTCAGAACAGGCGATTGAAAGTATTACAGTTCAAAACTGGGGAAAATATTGCTCTCATGTAACCTCATTGGAAAATATGTATTGGGACAGAGACGGAATTATCGAAGAATTATGCAAACAGGTGATCAGTTTAAGTGATAGTGATGGCGATTCGGACACCAATTCAGATGACTATGAAGATTAAAAGGATTTGATAATGGTATTTTTTTTTCAACCTTTTTTTTTTGCATGGGTTTGTTAAGAGTCACAACAAATCATAAATAATTAATCAGTTTAGAACATTAAAGTGCCTCAGTTCTCTCAACTGTAAGTTTAGAATATCTAAGTTCATTTAAAAAAAATTTCTGTTTTTCTATGTAATTATTTTTATTTTATAGAAAACTTTCATAAAAATAAATTTCATTAAATTTTTGTTTTATGCTATACTTTTTTTAATTTTGTTAATACTCTACATACATTTTTCCAACTGTTATACAAGCAAAATAGTTACACTTTAAAAACTATAATGTTCGTAAAACAAAGCTAAATTTTCGGACCTGTAATAATAAACAAACTCATCCAAGAAGACGGATTGATTACCTATTATCGGAATGGATTCTTCTTTTTGGGACATGCACAGAAGTGTCGAGGGGTCTCTAATCTGTGTGTGAACTATACCCTTCACATTCTCCTGATTTCACATCACTTGATGTCTTTGTTTGGTTATGTTGAAGGAATTGGAATACCCATCATGACCTTCCTTCAAACCTTGATGATCTAAGGCATAGGTGACCAACAGCAGGCCTGCAGGCCGCACGCAGCCCATAACATGATTTTGTGTGGCCTGAGGCAGGATAAAAACTATATTAAATTATCTTCTTCTTCCTAACATGGAATATAGGCCATGTGGCCTGTTCCGGTCTCATGCCATCTCTTTCTTGGTCTTCCGATTCTTCTTTTTCCACTTATTTTGTATCTGTATAATATTTTTGGTAGTCTGCTGTTGTCCATTCGATTTAAATGTTCGAGCCATTTTTGTTTATACTGTCTTATGTAGTAATTAATTGTTTTTTTTTTAGGGATTGTAAGATTTCTTCATTTGTTTTGTGGTCCCACTTGGTATATCCAGCTGTTTTTCTGAGGAACTTCATTTCTGCTGTTTGAATTCGTTTTTCATCTTTCCTTTTCATAGTCCATGTTTTGCTTCCGTATAGTAGAGTTGGTTTTGACAAGACATTATATAGTCTGATTCTAGTGTGTTTTTGTACCAGGGATGGCTTAAATATATTATTTATTATGCCATTTACTTTGACAAAGTTTGATATTTTAGTGTCTAGGTCTTTTTCTTCTTCGTATGATAGATCACATCCCAAGTATCTAAAAGTGTTTACTTGCTCTAGTATTTTATTATCTATCACTGTTTTACTGCTTATTGGGTTTTCTCCTTTGAATGCCATTATTTTTGTTTTTTCTTTGGATATTGTCATATTATATTGCTTTGAGATATCATTTAACGATTTTAATGATCTTTGTAATTCATCTTCTGATGTAGCTAATACTATTTGATTATCTGCAAATAGTAGTGTATCGATCTTCATTTGCGGGGTCATTTGTATACCAAATGGGTTATGCTGTTTCCAGATTGTTAATATTTCATTTATATATATATTGAAAAGTAGAGGTGAGAGGGTACATCCTTGTCGTACTCTTGATATATCTTTCCATTCTGAGGTGTGTTCTAATTTAACTGCTATTTTATTTCCTGTATATATTTCTTGAATAGATTGTAAAAGTTGGTTTGGTATGTTTAAATTGGTTAATATTTTAAACAATTTTTGTCTACTAATTTTGTCAAAAGCTTTTTCATAATCAATAAACGCCACATGTGTTTCTTTTTGAAATTCTCTTCTCTTTTCTATTAATAATTTTGAAGTAAAAATTGGATCTATGCAGGATCGGCCTTTTCGGAAGTCATTTTGTTCTTCTAGTAATTTGTTTTCTACAATGCTGCTTAGTTTCTCTTTTAATATTCCTGCATATATTTTATATCCTGTATTCAGCAGGCTAATTCCCCTATAATTATTGCAATTGTCTTTATTTCCTTTTTTATAGGTTGGGATGACCAGTGCTTTTTTCCAAGAGTTAGGGGTTTTTCTGGACATCCAAACCATATTAAAAAATTTCAAAAGTCTTTCATTAAATTTTTCATCTGCATTTTTGTATAGTTCTATATTTATATTGTCTTCTCCTGGCGTTTTCCTATTTTTCCTCTTCTTTATTATATTTTTCAGTTCTAACATTGTGATATTTTCTGTTAGGTTATTCTTTGTCTTATAAAATTTTAATTCATTGTTCTCATCTGTCCAGAGACTTTGGAAATAGGTCACCCATTTTTCTAAATCTATTGTTTGTATTTTTATCTTTTCTTTATTCATGTATTTTATTACTTTATAGGTTGTGGGTTGTGGCTTAAATCCTTTTCTAGTTCTGTTACGAAATTGTTCCATCTTTCTCTATGTTTTTTCCTTACTTCTTGTTTTGCAATTGCACTATTTCTTTTATACTCTATTTCTGCTTCTATTGTTTTGGAATTTAGCCATTTCTAGTAACTGTCCTTTTTGGTTTTTATTATATTTTCTATTTCTTTGTTCCAGTCTCGTAGTCCTCTTTTTCTTATCCATTTGTGCTTTATTCCTAAGGTTTCTGTTGCTGCTTTTGTGAGAATTTGTTTCAAATTTTCCCATTCATCTTCTATGTCACTTGATTCATGTGTGGTTTCTGTTTTTAAGTTTGTGCATTTCTGATATTGTAGTCTAACTTGAGGATCCTGTAATGAAGAAATTTTGTAACTTGGCTGGTAAGAATTTTCAATTCTATGTGTTTTTAGCCACTTTGGTTTAAAACGAATTTTTGCTGATACCATATAATGATCAAAGTTTAATTCAAAGCCTCAATATGCTCTTACGTCTAAAATTAACTCTGCTAATTTAAAATTTGTGATAACATAGTCAATTACTGATTTGTATCCTCTGGCTGACCAAGTATATTTATGTATTTCCTTATGTTTAAACATTGAATTCGTTATTCTCATATTATTATAAATGACAAAATCGTGCAATCTGCGACAATTTTGATTACATGTATCTTCGCCAAATTTACCTATGTTTGGTTTGTATTTTTTGTTTCCTATTCTGGCATTTAAATCTCCTGCTAGCAGTAAATAGTCAGTTTTGTTTGTTTTATCTATGGCATTCTGTAATTCTTTATAAAATATATTACTGTGTTCTTCTTTTCCCTCTTCTGGTGCATATGCACCAATTATTGTTATGTGTCCTCTTAATATCTTGGGTCTAATTTCTATTAGTCTTTCATTCAAATAGTTGTAATATACAATATTGTTCTTCAGGGATTTATGTACCATAATCATTATACCTGCTTTTGCTCTTTCTTCTTTTTTTACCCCACTGTAGATTTGTATATAATTGTTTGTTTCTTTTGTACCTTTTTGTTTTTTCTTTGTTTCTGTTACTATACATATCTTTATGTTAGCTTGGTTTAGTTGTTTATCAAGTTCTTCTTCTTTGTGTGCAATGCTTCTCACATTCCATGTTGCAATCTTCATTATGTGTTCCTTTTTCCAATTTCGTTTACCGTTTCCTGGGTTGTGGTCTTTTCCCTGACAGTCCGTCCGGCTTTGCATGAAACTTGAAAGTATTGTGAATTTCCTCAGGGCAGGTTACTAACCTGTCGCTGGGTAAGTCCAGTGGTAGGGCTGCTACCTAACGCCTCTGGACAAGCAGATCTAACAGCATTTACTCTGTTAGGATGTTAAGGTTATAATATTAAATTATATGTATTATTAATTTAGCTATTAGTTTCGACTGCAGATTTTCTGATCGATATAATAGTTATATTCATTATTTCTGATGACAGAAACAATTTATATTCTCAATTTTTTGATAATATAAATGATAAACTTGTTACGGCACATGAACACCCACAGTGTTCTCATCAAGTTGTGTTACATGTAAATCAAGTATTTTATATTGTTCTCCCAGTAGTAAAATGGTTTAACAAATAGTAATTCAATATATATAACTATTGCCTTGAAAAAATGCAGAGTCTATTTTTATTTAAGCTAAGTTTAAGCTAAAAGTGTGCAGACTGTGATGCTACCACTCATCATATATTGGCCCTCGTATAGTAAAAAGTTGGCCACGCCTGATCTAAGGGATAAAATTACATATGTCCAGTAAATGTCCCAACCCCTGATCTCCAAGATGACAGAAAACCTTCATATGTGCTATGAAACCTATCTTGGAAGACCAGGTGCTCATTTCAAGCTCAAAATCTATCATCATTAATGCTTGATTCCACTAATAGTTGGGATGTACATATCACCATGTGTAAACATATATTTCTTTGTTACATTTACTCCATAGCACATATCGTTGTAGTTATTCAGTACTGTTTTTTTGTGCCATACTGCACAAGACTCATGATGATGTCCAAATTTTTTGTGATTAATGATGGTTGGGAGATAAGTGAATGTCTTTAACTGCCTGTAAAGCTTAGCTTATGATAAACTGAAAATTTTACAATACCTGTGGAATTATGAATAATTAAGGTATCCAAAAAGATAGTTGGTTTTTGGACTCGTCTTGAATAGTGAACTTCATATGGAAGTACAAGGAGTTTATTTTCTCTAGGAACTAAAGTACAGTCATCCCTCGACTTATGTCCGTTCGAAGATACATCCGTGATCAAATAATGGAAACAATAAAATTTTCGACTATACTTTCAAACAGGACACAAGCAAGCGTAAAGTAAAAACTGTTTTTATTTAGCAACAATGCAGTGCAACGGCATTCAGTGGCAACCTCCCTCAGTAGTTGGCACATGGCTTCGACAGTTGCTCTGTTGATTTTGTGTTTAAAAAATAGGTTATCTGTGTATTTATCATTAAATATTTCATGATATTTTATGCAACATGGCCCCTACATGATTAATTAAAAAACCTAGTGAAGAATCAGAGAAAAAGAGGCCAGTAATTAATCTTGAAACAAATGTAAGCTCAACAATAGTGATGAAGCAAAAACAAGGTCCTATCAGTGATTGGAAAAGCTACTTCCATCATGCATAGAGGACCTTAACCAAAAGTGCTTACCTCTTAGCACTATGGCCATAACCCCTAAGGCAGTGGTGTTCAACATTTTTTACTACGCGTGCTACTTTTCTATGAAAAGTTATTCAGTGATCTACTCACTTATAGATAAGTTATTCGGCTCTCTTATATAGATCACGTTCCCCCAACCTGATATCTAATAAACTAAAAAAAAATACACAACAAAAAACTTTATTTGTGTATTTAAAAATTTATTTATCACTTTTAATTATTTTAATACAACAAAAAAAAAACAAATATATTGGAATAAAACATTTATTTCTCTATTTTGTAAAATCAAAGTTAGAAAAAACAACAGATTGATTACAAACTCACAAGTTACAGGAAATGCTGGTTGATTAAAAAGTTAATGTGAAATTTGGCATTGTTTGGACCTCGCAATATTTTCATAGTCAAGTTGATATGAAGAAGTGGCCAATTGCAGACAATCATCCAAATGATCATTTGTAATTTGGTTTCTTAATTGATTTTTATGATGATCATATTTGAAAAAGCGTATTGTGACAAGTTTATCGATCCAAAACTGATTGTGCACTGATTGTGTATTTATTGATCCTTATAGGCAGAATAAATTGCAGAAGAGAGGAGATAAAAATCGGCATAGGACTACGGTAGTTAGTGACTTATATATCAGTTCTAAAGCCGGTACAAGATCTAGAGGGAATCTGCAATTTTTGTATACCAATGCTAGAAGCATTCGAAATAAGAGAGAAGAATTTTTGGCATTAGTCAGTGAAATCTCACCAAAAGTTGTAGGCATTAGTGAAACTTGGCTGTCAGCAGAAGATGTGGTCACTGGAATTGAATGTGATGGGTACAGTATTTTCAGGGAAGATAGAGAAGATAGAACAGGAGGAGGAGTACTGTTGATGATAGCTGATGTGTTGCAGCCAAAGAAAGTAGTATATCATGATGATAGCCATGTGAATGAGAGTTCATTTGAGGCAGTCTGGTGCGAAATAGTGACCAACGCAACCAAATATACAGTTGGATGCTGCTATAGGCCAGGGAGTGCGGGGGGAGATATTGAATTCATGCATCAGCAACTTAGTGCAATGAGTAAAGGCTTAGTGATTATTATGGGGGATTTTAATTATGGTGATATCAATTGGAAGGAGGAAATATCACGTAGCAAAAAGGAAATGGAGTTCATACATCTTCTACGAGATAATTACTTGAAACAGCACGTAACTGAAGGGACACGTGGTGTGAGAGTGTTGGACCTGGTTATTGGTTCAGAGGTTATATGCATAAGTAAGGTGTCCTCGTTACCTCCAGTTGGTGAAAGCGATCATGTGGTATTGACTTGGGAGGTTGCAAAATCTGTGGATTTTTCTATTAAGAAGGGGTATGTATGGAACTACAGGTTAGGCAATTATAACAAGCTTCGGAGTGAGCTTGCAGCCATCCCATGGCAGAATATATTGCAAGGGAAAGATGTTAGCAGTGCGTGGGATAAAATCAGCGGGTATCTGAGGAAAGCAATATCAGATTGTGTCCCCATGGTCAGGAGGTCAAACAAGGCAGGCATTAGATGGATGAGCAGTAGTATCAAGCTTGAACTGCAAAAAAAGAAAATGTTATGGAGAATTTACAAGGAGAAAGGCGATCAGGACACCCATGAGCAGTACAAGGCTCAAGCTAGGAAGGTTACCAGCATAGTAAGAAAAGCTAAATCAGATTATGAGAAGACCTTAGCCAAAGAGATCAAGGGAAATCCCAAAGAGTTCTTCCGCTATGTGGCAAGTAAGAGGAAGAATGACTTCGGAAGGATAACCTTAGTGGGTGCTTATGGTATTGAGGTGACAAAATCAGATGTAATAGTCGAGTTACTGAGTGATCACTTTTCAAAAGTCTATCACCCAAGTGAGGATATCTCTATACCTATAGCAATACCTAATGTGAGATTTGAAGCTAAAGAATCAGAGGTATTAAATATATTGCAAAACTTAAATGCAAACACTGTGGTAGGCTTAGATGGAATATCAGCTCGGGTGTTGCGTGAATGTGCAAATGAATTGTCAACCCCTCTTACCTGGATATTTAATTTAAGTTTGAACTCTGGTATGGTCCCTAGGGAGTGGAAGTTAGGCAAAGTGGTTCCTTTGCATAAGGGTGGCTCTAAAACTGTGGTATTGAATTACAGACCAATCACCATCTCAGGAGTAGTGGTAAAAGTATTGGAAAAGTTGGTTAAAGACAAAATTCAAGAATGGGTGGATCAGGATATGATACTCTATAGAGGCCAACATGGTTTTGTTAAAGGTAGATCCTGCCTTAGCAATCTATTAACTATTCATAATAGAATAACATCTGAGTTGGACAAAGGAACTGGCTACACAGTAGTACTTCTGGATTTTGCTAAGGCTTTTGACAGGATACCCCATAGAACACTGTTACGCAAATTGGAGCAGATGGGAATGGATATTAAATTGGTGATATGGATAGGAGAATGGCTCAGGGAGAGATACCATAAGGTGGTGTATGGAGGAGCCGAGTCCAGAATGAGGCGGGTGACTAGTGGTGTGCCTCAGGGCTCTGTGCTTGGGCCAATGTTGTTTAATTTGTATATAAATGATATAGGAAACGGCTTAAAGGGAGATATTCAGTTGTTTGCTGATGATGCAAAGTTGTGTAGTGCAATAAAAAATCAAGCTGTTGTTGAAAGTTTGCAGGAGGATTTAAATAAGCTGGTAAAATGGGCAAAAGAAAATGGATGTCAGTTCAATGTGGAAAAGTGTAAAGTCATGCATTTTGGGATTAAAAGATTACCAGCTGTGTACTACATCGATGGAAAGGTACTCCAAGAGATTGATGAGGCTAGGGACTTAGGGGTATTGGTAGATAGGGAGATGAAGTTCAGAGGACACATTGCTAAGGTGTCCAAGATTGCACATAGGATTACTTGGTTGTTGAGGAACACACTGACATCCAGAGATAAAGAGGTTATTATTCCCCTTTATAAAGCATTGATACTTCCACATTTGGATTACTGTGCTCAGGTCTGGTCACCTGGATTCCTTGGAGATGAGGAGGCTGTGGAGAGGGTTCAGAGAAGAGTGACCAAGTTGGTGAGTGATATAAAAAATGCTCCCTACATTGATAGATTGAGAGCTTGTGGATTGCAGAGATTGGTTGATAGGCGAAGAAGAGGGGATATGATAGAAACATTCAAATTACTAAAAGGTTTTTATAGGATTGATGCAGGGGAAATGTTTCAGCTGTGTGATAGTGATGGAAGAACAAGAGGTCTTCTCTGGAAATTAAAGAAGAGTGTGGTTAACAAAGGTGTCAGAACAAGGTTTTTTGCCTGGAGGGTGGTGAATGAGTGGAATTCATTGCCTGACTTAGTTGTGAGCTCTTCGTCTGTAAATGAATTCAAGAAGAGATATGACAGATATTGTTTTGCTAGTTTGGGTCTCCCGTGATGAGTCTACTGACTCCATGGAGATACCCGTAATAATAATAATAATAATAATAAAACACGACAGAATTTTTCACGCAACATCAGTTAAGATTGGGAATTTTTCATGTGCATACTTCCAAATGACTTCGTTGTTTATTGATTTTAAATGTAAACTATTCTGAATGTTTATTATCAAGTTCTACTTCAGCTTGGTTTATATCAAACACCCCACTAATTTTATTTGAAATTTCTGTGATGTTCAAGTTTTCTTGAAATCGATTATTGATAAAAGATACAATCATTTCAGTTTTATTAAAATCGTTAAATCTTGAATTTATTTCTTCCTCAACTAATTCTATTTCATGAATAAATTCTTTCAAATCATAGCGAAGCATTTCTTGATTTTGTTCAAAAAATTTTAATAAATATGGGAGATGTCTAAATTCGCGGTCATTTATATTTTTCTTTAATAAAAGTAAGTATTGTTGGAAAGTTTTTATTGAACTTAACATGTCAATTAAATTTTTATCACTACCTTGTAACTCTAAATTTAAATTGCTTAATTTCGTATAGAAATCTACTAAAAATGATAAGTGTAACAACCATCTTTTATCACTCAATCGTGGATAAATATCTCTTTTTTCATCAAGAAAAGTTTCTATATCGTTAATTAATACTAGAAATCTTTCTAAAAATTGACTTCTGCTGAGCCATCCAACATTATTGCACAACAGAAGTTCCCAATGATCATCTGCCTGTAATTTAAATAACCACCGTTGCAGAGCTTTTCCTGGAACAGAATTTACAATTTTAAATGTAATATCCAAAACATCTTTGTGTTTAATCTTTTACTACACAGTACTTGTTGGTGAATAATACAGTGGTACATTAAAAATCTGGATATTTTTCATTGTTTTTACATAATGAAATTAAGCTTGATTTATTACCTATCATTGCAGGAACACCATCATTAGTAATAAATATAAGTTTAAAAATCAGAAGTTTGTGTTGTTTCACAAATTCATCAAATGCCGAAAAAATGTCTTCTTCCCTAGGCCTTCCCAATAATGGTATAATTTTCAGTTCTTCTTTACTTGAATAATCTTGAAATACCATGCGAATAAATACCATTAACTATGCAATATTAGTGAAGTTTTTTGATTCATCAAATTGTAATAAAACGCAACAAGCTGGTGAATGTCTGACATTAATCTGACCTGGAAATTTTTCTCCGGTAATTGGAACTCTTCCTTTCAGCAATCTGAAACGTTGTCTGCGGCCTAGAAGTAGTCTCTCTCTCTCTCTCTCTAGTGACATCTCGAATCGAGAAGCTTCTTCCTGGAAGCAGGAAACTCCTCTCTCAAGCAACATAGATCCAGGCAGTCTCTGATGGTGTCTCTGGACCGAGCCGCCTCCTCTCTGACAGCAATTCTGGAACCGGGACCCCTTCTGCTTGCTTCAATCCCTTTTTATTAGGCCTCCTCTGAGACCTCGCATGAAGTTTGGCAAACCCCAAAGAATCAGTATGAGTCTTTCATCTTAAGTTTCAAGTTCGGCACGCCTTTTGTTCTCCTCCACTTTCTTTTGATGTAAGTTGCCAGCCATCGGAAAGTTGTTTGAACTGTTTCTGACTGACTTCGGAGATGTTTACACTTAGTCTGCAAGCCTTTCTCATACATACAAGTTTCAATAACAATCTTTCTAATGCCACCATGTACAGCTTCGGCGACAAAAACATTGCCTTTGTTTTTAACACTCTAACATATTCTTATTAAAGCAGTATATACATTTAGCTTCAAAAGAGTTATTTACAAAAACATCTAATACAAACTATACCGAGACAAACAAAGTTTATTTTTTTACAATATTCACATGGGACTTAACCTAAGTAAAAAATTGATGTATTGTGCTTTGGAATATTTAATATTTAAGCTACAATCGAGCCCACTGTTTGACTTCCACTGATCCAAATTAATTCATTTACCCAGATTTGTAGGAAAATTACTGATTTGACAATTTTAACGGATAAACAATTACAATACACTTAAATCGAATTAAAAATAATACAAAATAATTAAAAATAAAATATGTTTTCAGTTTAAATTAAATTTGTAAGGAGGAATACACAAGAGATCGACCAAAAATCGCTCCGCGATTGATGGGTTGAACACCCCTACTCGAAGGCATTAGCTCTCTTCAACTTGTTGAAGGAGAAAGCAGGACCTGATTATGACTATAAATTCAATGCTTCTTCTAGTTGCATTGAATTTTTGCACTGTATAATGTGAAAATGTAGAATGAAACTGAAAGTTCCGATGAGAAGGCTGCCAAGGAGTTTGTGGAGAAAGTGGATAAAATTATTACAGAGGAAAATTATTTGCTACAGCAAATATTGAATATGAATGAGACCTCCTTGTTTTGGAAAAAAATGCCCAAGCAGAGAATTCATCCACAAAAAAGCTAAAATCTATGCCTGGTTTCAAAGCTTTTAAAGACCATATTATGATTATGTTAGGGGGGTAATGTGGCTGGATATAAACTGAAACCATTTGTGATATGGCACAGTGAGAATCCACAAGCCTTCAAAAACATTAGGAAGCATACTCTTCCAGTTCATTATCGAAGATATAAGAAACCGTGGATGACTCAAAAAGATTCCAAATACTACTTCTTTGATCCAAATGATGTATCAAGGAGTTGTGTTTAAGGCTTTTACTTATATAATACTTTTTCACAAGCCATTTCTGCTACTGAAGGAAACGACCAGACTCTCATGCAATTCTGGAAAGCATTCAATATTTATCATGCTATTAAAAATGTTGTTGTAGTTTGGGATGAAGTGATCTCTCAATGTATGGGTGACATATGAAAAAGACATTGAAAAGGTTTGCCCACGATTTTGGAAGTTTTGGAAAAAATGAAGACCTTTGTAAATTGAGTGAAGAAATAGTGGGCATAGCAAACAATCTGAATCTTGAATTGATGATGACAACATAGTTCAACTCATAGAAAGTGCCCATGAAGAGTTGACCAATGAAGAATTGGTCGAACTGGAGGAACAACATGTTGTAAACCAACTTACGTCCAGCTGGATCAAACGGAACCCCGACATAAGTCAAGGGATGACTGTAATTCTAAATCAATGTGGGATTAGATTTTGAATATATCATCAACAAAATGTAACCATGTACATCTTTGTTTTCCAAATTTTAAAACCTTACATATTGCAACATTGAAATCGCATTCCCATTTCCATGCCCAATCACTCAATTTATTCAAGTCTTCTTGTAAGGCCACAACATCTTCACTACTCTTTATGGTTTGTCCCAACTTTGCATCATCTTCAAACAACTGAATATCTCCATCCAAATTTTTGCCAATATCATTAATATACAAGTTAAACAGTAATGGCCCTAAAACAGGCCCCTGAGGCATACTGCTAGCGACTTTCCTTTCCTGGATATTGCTCCCCCATACACAACTTGTTGATACCTATCAGATAGCCTGTCTCCAATCCAATGCACCAATCTAATATCCAATCTCATCCACTCCAGTTTGACTATCAACTTATCATGCGGTAATCTATCAAAAGCCTTTGCAAAATCTAAAGTATATTACTGTGTATCCTTCTCCTCTGTCCGAAAGTTTATTTTTTCACTTGGTTAGAGTATAATAAAATTAGTTTAATCCTTTATCCAAATGTGAGCAAACAAAGTTTGCACCTGAAGTATCTTCAGGACTAGGGTAAAGTGATACAACACCAGGGCAACTCGTTGCAAAGGTGGAGAAAGCTACCAACACTCCTAACTCAGTATCTCCTATAATGCAAAACACATCTCCTTGCGGATATGTCTAATGTTATGCATTAAAGGAAGGGCCACTACCCAGACTAGTTTCAACCTTTATTGAGGTCTCTTCAGTGGGAGCCAGGCCCTAGTGGAAATACCAGGCAGAAGCATTAGCAGGTTATCTCTACCTATAGGAGTTGCCAAATGGTGTGCCACCCTTTTTTAATAAATTACTCTGGATTTAGAGAAAGATGTTGAAAGTTTATTTTTTCACTTGGTTAGAGTATAATAAAATTAGTTTAATCCTTTATCCAAATTGTGAGCAAAACAAATAACCTGCTAATGCTTCTGCCTGGTATTTCCACTAGGGCCTGGCTCCCACTGAAGAGACCTCAATAAAGGTTGAAACTAGTCTGGGTAGTGGCCCTTCCTTTAATGCATAACATTAGACATATCCGCAAGGAGATGTGTTTTGCATTATAGGAGATACTGAGTTAGGAGTGTTGGTAGCTTTCTCCACCTTTGCAACGAGTTGCCCTGGTGTTGTATCACTTTACCCTAGTCCTGAAGATACTTCAGGCGCAAACTTTGTTTGCTCACATTTGGATAAAGGATTAAACTAATTTTATTATACTCTAACCAAGTGAAAAAATAAACTTTCAACATCTTTCTCTAAATCCAGAGTAATTTATTAAAAAAGGGTGGCACACCATTTGGCAACTCCTATAGGTAGAGATAACCTGCTAATGCTTCTGCCTGGTATTTCCACTAGGGCCTGGCTCCCACTGAAGAGACCTCAATAAAGGTTGAAACTAGTCTGGGTAGTGGCCCTTCCTTTAATGCATAACATTAGACATATCCACAAGGAGATGTGTTTTGCATTATAGGAGATACTGAGTTAGGAGTGTTGGTAGCTCCTCTGTCCATGGAAACAGTCACCTTATTGTAATAAGTAAGTAGATTACTAAAACATGGCTTCCCTTTAGCAAATCCATGCTGTTCATCAAAGATAATACCATTGTTGTCAACCCAATTCTGGATCCTAGTTCTGACAATCTTCTCCAACAACTCAACTACAATACCTGACACACAGAAAGGGCACAATCATGCCCTCCTTCCACTCCTTAGGAACTTGACTAAGTTCAAGACACGTATTAAAAAAATATGTTAAGGCCGGTGTCAATTCCCTGGCACATTCCTTCAGAATATGTGGTGATATTTTATCAAGTGCCACAGCCTTATTTACATCTAGTTTGTTCAACTCCCCATATACCTCTTGCTCACTTACAGTCAGTCTCTCTTCCCCATCATTAGCTGCTCTCAATCTCTCCATTAAGTAACTTTCACAGATTGAAAGACCTTTATGAACTGATCATTTAGTATCTCCACCACATCTTCTGCAACAGCTGTCTTTATACCATTTTCTCCAATCAATGACATCCTTCCATAATCATTCTTTCTTTTGCTGGCTACATATTGAATGAACTCCTTGCGATTCTTTTTGGCTTCATTAGCTAACTGCTGATGAAGCAGTTAGCTAACTGCCTCAACAACCAAGTCACCTGCCTTGCCTGGTCTTTGTAGTCTTCATGGAATTGGTATTTCCACTCTTCAAAGGTTATTTCAAAGGTCATTATGCTGCCTCCATAATGTCCTTTTTCTCTGTATCGCATACTTAATCTCTTTATTCATCCATTTCACATCATTTCACACGTATTTAACCTTCTTACCCTTGGAATACATTTAGACATTGCATCTACTAGATAGTTTTTGAAAATCCCCTGCATTGATCTCTTTTCCAGCTAACTTCTCATTCCTCACCCCTTAGAGTCAAAAACAAACTTGGATCCAATTTATCTTATCAATTAATCAAATGACCAGTGCAAAAACTGTATGGGATAAAATCCAGAAAATGAAAGGGTAGATATAGAAACACAGTTTGTTTACCTTAGACCATAATGGAAGTGTTATTGCTCATCCCAAAACTATTGCAGAAGCTTTGTGAAAAACGTTTGCCAGAATCTCAGCAACCACTTCATATCCTCCTGCATTTTTAATATTGAAAGAGCAGCAAGAGAAATTTTTCTACCAACAAGCTTGAGCTATACGATCAGCCATTTTTTAAGGAGGAACTAAAAAAGAGTTCTTTGACTTTCTCACCCTAGTGCAGTAGATGTCATCCATTACATAACGGATAACATCCCTTATGAAATGATAAAACATCTACCACCATCTTTTATGGATCTCCTTCTCTTAATATACAAAAATAGAATACTTGCAGGGGAAGAGTGTCCAGATTCTTGTCATAAGTCAATTGACATTGCTGTCCCAAATCCAGAAAAGGTTCCGACACAAGCAAATAATTATCAACCTATTGCTCTGACCAGCTATTTTTGTAAGATATTAGAGAAAATGGTTAATGCCAGACTTCTCTGGTATTCAAAAAGCAACAATCTTTTCTCTGTCAGATTTTATGAAACGACAACATATACTAGAATATTAATTAAAACCTTGAATTAATGCTTCCTATATTTCAGTAATGCTACATTACCATCTTTAAGGATCACAAAATAATGATATGTGCATGTGGACACTAACACTAAGCAAATATGGCTGAAGTCAGTCCTAGATTCCTAAAGGTGCCCCCCCCCCCCCCGTGATCTAAATTGGGTTGTCTTGGCTGTTGGGCTGATGTTCTTAGAATGCAAGCTTCCCAAATTTGGGGCAATCTCATGCATCCAAATTTGTTGAGGTTTGGGAAGTTTTTCAGAGCTAAAGCTGATTCCAGGAATAATCTCTCATATTTATACTTGCTGCGGTGTAGTAAAGTGACTTTCTTCCAGTGTATTTTGTGGTGGGTGTCCAAAGCATGGTCAGCAAGTCCTGAGTGGCTATAGGATGCAGTCCTTATGTTCAGATATCCTTATATTAGCTGTCCTGGCTGTTTGGCCATAGTTGGACAGTTTGCAACTGCAAGGGACCTGGTATACTCCAGGTAGGTCTAGTGGAAGTGGCTGGTCTTTGGTGGAGTGGATAAGAGATGCCAATTTTTTTATATGGTTTGTAACAGGTTGTCTGGTCATATTTTTTAAGGATTTTTGTAAGCTTTTCAGAAGTACCCCAGATATATGGAATGGTAATAGAATTAGAGTAATCTCTGTTATGAAGGGGGGGAGGTTATGGTTAATCGGTTTTAATATTATTTGGATTTTTTTGGGAGTTGTAGCCTTTGGTTACAAGCGTGTTAAGAATATGGTTAAGTTCAGTAGTAAGGGCATTGTTATCTGAACTAATTAATTTTGCCCTGTTATATAGGGTTTTTATAATCCCATATTGTTGGGGGGGGGTGATTGCAGTTGAATATACCTACCTGTATGTGAAGGTTTTCTGTAAACAGAGAAAGCTAGGGGATCCATCAGGTTAGCATGTAATCAGAGTATCTAGGAAAGGGAGATTGTTATTGTTTTCCTTTTCCAAGGCAAACTGAGTGTTGATTGTTTAAGTGTGTTAAGAAGTTGTGGAGTGTATCCAAGCCATGCTGCCAAATAGTGAACACATCACTACATATCATGTTTGTTATTCATGTTCAAAATATAGGAAGTATTAATTAAAGTTTTTAATTAATATTCTAGTATACATTGTTTAAAATCTGACAGTTATGTATTACCAACGTATAAGTTTATCTACATAAGAATCTTCTCTCTAATACACAATGTAGCATTCCATAGACATCTTTCAACTTTAGACCATTTGGTCCATTTAAAAACTAGTATATGAGATCCATTCCTGAAGCAAGAACATCTGGTTTCAGTTTTCTTTGACATGGAAAAAAACTTATGACACAGCCTGGAGATATTGGATATTTTAAAGACCTCTATAACCTAAGTCTCAGAGGACACCTTCCTGTATTTATTAAAAACTTTCTATCTGGGTAAACTTTCCAAGTCAAAGTAGGAAGCACACTATTTTGGCCATATCATCAAGAACAGGGTGTTCTACAAGGTTCTGTTTTTAAATGTGACACTTTTTGCTAGCAAAGTTAACTCAATCACTGAACAGCTTCATTCCACTGTAGACAATGCTCTATATGTTGACGACCTCATAATTTACTGTCACTCTCGTAACATGAGAGTAATTGAAAGATAACTTCAGTAAGCAATTGAATTTAGAATGGGATGAAGTGTTATTCCAGTAGAAACAGAAGCCAAGTTCTTGGGATTCATCTTTGACAGAAAGCTTACATTCCTTGCACACATTCATCGACTAAGAGAAAAGTGCAAGAGAGAGCATTGAATCTCCTTCACACTCTATCCTCCACTGAATGGGGGTGTAGATCTATCCTCGTTACTTTGTCTTTACTGTCCACTTATACATTCAAAGCTGGATTATGAGTATCAACTATGGTTCTACAAGGTAGAATAACCTGCAATGGTTGGATCCCATTCATCATCGGGTGTACGGAATAATCTGCTGGTGACTTTTACACATCACTCACTCAGTCTTTATGTTGAATCAAATGAACTGGCTCTATCACTTTATGATAGACAGAAACAGGTCTCTTAATTATGCCCTAAAGTTAGTCTCTTTTAGATCATCCTACATGGACTAGTCCCTTTTTCTGCATTGGGAAACTCAATATTACATGTGTCAGACTGCGTATGTCCTTTTGGTATGTGTTAAGGACTCTATGCAAGCTGTTGACACGAATGTTGACAACATTGCCTGCTCCAAACATAACAGCATCCTTCCATGGCAGGTTTGCACTCCATCTTACAACATCTCATTTTGTCAATTACAGAAGTGGAGTGCCCACTCAGATTTCTTGCCCATCCATACCGATGGTTCAAGAACTGCTACCTGTGTTGGCTGTGCTGCTTTGTTTCCTGACTTTACACAGATCCCACCTGATTGTAGTAATTATACAGCAGAGCTGCATGCCATTCAATTTGCACTTGTGCATATAAAAGAAAACCACTATCAAAATTGTATAATTTATACCGACTCATTGAGCTCTTTACAGGATATCTCCTTTCCTATGTATAATCCACATCAGTGCTATATGAGGTGTTACACCTGTTGTACAAAATGAAACCTTAATTTTGATGTTTTGTTGTGCTGGATTCCCATCCACATTGGAATTAAGGGAAATAACTGCAGCTGCAAGGTCAGCTCATACTTTTCCACATACTGTTTGACAGTGCCATATACAGATTACAGGCAGTTTATAAGATCAAAACTAATTGCTCATTAGAAGTCATCATGGCATTAACAAACAAATTATATGACATTAAATCTGAAATTAAGATAGGCATTCTAGTCAACATAGAAAGAAAAGAGGAAGTTGTTCTAGCCAGGCACTGCATAAGTCACTGTCATCTTACACATTCTCATTTACTGAGGGCTGACGACCCTCCTGTGTGTGAAAAATGCAATGTGCATCTTACTAATTGTGATATTCTGGTGGAGTACCAGTACTTTACATGAGAGAGGAATGAAATTTTTGCCTATCTAGCGAAGCCCAATACACTCAAGCAGATGTTATCAGATTCAGAAAGACGTGATGTTTTTAACCTTCTACAAAGAATTAATTTGTACAAAACATTTGACTGTAACTTGATTTATATGTAGATACTGCACTGCTTAACTGAATTTTTATACATACAGGGTGTTCGGGATAAATTTGACATATTTATAATTAATTATATTTTTCCGTAAGTTACATGTATTAACACACACTTCTCTTCATTTAAAAGTTTGGACCCTTCTTCATTCATATACAAGATGTCAGAAAGGATGGATAGCTGGAACCCACCTGAATCATGGAAGAGAATAACTTGTATCATGATGATTCGTGCCCGCCATCAAAATAAGGATATTACGACTGCTGCCCAATGCTCCCTGAATACAGTAAAAACAATCAGGCATGAACTAGAGACTTGCAATGGTGACTACGAGGATGTAGCAAGAAGAAAGATCCCTAGCAGACGATCTGATTGCGTTCGTACAGCAGAATTCCTCGCAAATCTGCAGGAACAGGTGTTGAAGAACCCTGACATTGGAATTCGGGGCTTTGTTCGTGGAGTTGCTAACTGTAGTCAAGCCCTGGATAACAAGGGTAGCCAATGGTAGGCCGTATGTATGGCAGCAGGATTCGGCCCCTTGCCACACCTCTGGGAAAAGTCAAAAATGGTTGTCTGAAAATTTCTACGACTTCACCAGTCCAAATGTTTGGCCTCCAAACTCCCCAGACCTTAACCCCATGGATTATTTTGTATGGGGCGCAGTTGAAAAAGACACCAATCGCACTTCCAGTAATACAAAAGCCCAGTTAATGGATAAAATTAAAACAGTTTTTGCGGCCCTTCCCAGGGAGACTGTAGCATCAGCTTGTTCGAGGTTCCGAAGCAGAATTGAAGCTGTGATCGATGCTAATGGTGGTTATTTTGAGTAAATCTTGTTGACAGTATTGTAATTAACTCTGCCTGTAATGTTTTTTTGTCAATTCATTAAATTTAATAGATACAAAGAAGATTTTCTTTTTCCTTACGAAACTGTCAAATTTATCCCGAACACCCTGTACATATTATTTACTAATTTATCTTTGACTGTTTATGTATTGTTGTAAGATTTGCTGTAATTTTATTTATATGTAGATACTGCATTGTTTAAGCTAATTTTTGTACATATATATTTACTAGTTCATCTTTAATGATTTATCATCATCATTATTATTGCACCTTCTATGGAATTGGCAGACTAATTGTGAGAAGTTCATTCAACTAACAACATATTTATCATATCATACAGATTCTTAAAATCCTTAATGCTCTTTCATTAAAAACACATTCTGGTAATGCATTCCATTCACTAACAATTCTCCATGTACAAAATCTACTCCTCGCACCCTTCTGCATGATAGTCTTACATAACTTCCAGGGATGGCCTCTTGTTTTTTCCCCCTTCTCACCTTCTGCTCTTTTTATAATCCCATCTGGATTAATCTGATAAAATCTTCTCACTAACTTAAATGTCTCTATCATATCACCTCTTTACCTTCTATTCAAACTCTGCAGTCCATGTTTCTTCAACCACTCTGCGTAGCCAGCATTCCAAAGTGCTCATATCCTTCACCACACTGAAAACCAGGTGACCAAATATGAGCACAATAGTCCAAGTGTGGTCTGACTAGTGGTTTATACAGTGCCACAACCACTTCCTTATCCTTATATGTTAGCATACTTCTTATCATAGCAGCACTGAAATGTGTAGTCTTTGCAACACTTGCAATATGTTCTCCAAACTCCAGTCTACTGTCTGTCAAATCTTGAATATCATCCACTTCCTGCAGTATGACACCATCAATATAGTACATAGCCTTATATTTTTGTACTTCAAAATTACCTTTCACTGATTAATATCAAAACTATGGTTCCGCTCCTTTGTCCAAGTCAAAAGTCCATTCAAATCTTCCCGAAGGGAATTAACATCAGCAGTGTTATTTATTATTCTCCCCAACTTTCCATAATCAGCAAACAATTGAAGATCCCCAGTCAGTCTACAGTTCACATGATATATTGTTTACAAACAAGTTAAACAGCAGGGCCCCAAGAACAGAACCCTGGGGCATGCCATTAGCTTCCTTTTTTGAGACACTGCTCCAACATACACAACTTGCTAGTATTGTTCAGAGAGCCAATCTCTTGTCTGTCTAACCAATATACTATCTATTCCCAAAGTTTTTTTCACTTGGCTATACTATAAATTAAAGATGCCAAGAATTATATTAAATTTAATTTAATTTAATTGATTTAATCCTTTATTCAAGTGTTAGAACTTTCAAACATTTTTCTCTAATCCAGAGTATTTTCGTAATAAGGTGTGACAACTTTTGACTACTTGTATATGGAAATATGACTTCTGCATTACTTCAACCTTGGTATCACTTCTGGGTCTGGCTCCAGCTGATGAGATCGCAATAAAGGTCAAAACCAGTCTGGGTAGTGACCCTTCCCATAATGCATAGCATTATACATCATAAGGATATTTGCATTGCATTAGGGGATACTAAGGCAATCAATGTGAAGTCATTAGCCCTATATACAAGTAGCCCAGTTGTGTATTGTTGTAGATACTGCATGTTACTTCATGCACAAATTTTAAAGGATCAAACCAAGAATATAATTTCATGGCATCTTTAATTTATCAATTCCTAACCTCTGCAGCTTGTACACCAGTCCAAATCTGTATATGATTCTCCCTTATCTAACACGCTCGTTACCATATCGTAAAATGCAAGTAAATTACTAAAACAGGTCCTACTTTATCAAGATAGGGTCTGTATCCATCAACCTGTATTCTATTAAGAATGCTGTATCCATCAACCCAATCCTGTATTCTATTCCTAACCAATCCCTCCAATACCTTGACCACAACTGCAGTTATACAGACTGATCTATAATTTGAAACTTCTGCCCTAGAACCGTGCTTGTAGAGTTTTATTATTTTGCCTTCTTTCCACTCCTTAGGAACAATACCGCTGCAAGAATTTCATTAAATAACCAGGTAAAGGGCATAGCGAACTATTGTGCACATTATATAAGAATACATGGTGATATGTCATCCAATCCAATAGCTATGTATGTATGACTATTTATGTATGACTTTAACCTTTGACCTTGTGTACTGCTGTAATCTTTGCTATGATGAAGTATGACCTTTGTTGTTCGTGTGCCCATAAACCAACCAACCAGCCAACCATTCTTATGTATTTTTGGAAGACCATAGAGATGAAGTAGACAGTCATGAGGAATTCATAGTTTCTCAACTGTAGTGGCTTCCCATGATTGTACATTTCTAATAATTTGTTTAATTTATTGATTTGACTTTTTTGTTAGAGCCCGACTGATAATACTGTACGTTGACCTACCTCTTAATAAGACATTGATTTTATGATTATAAGGTGATTGCTTCCTTGGACAGAGAAGAGGAATACATAGTAATATACTTAGATTTTGCAAAGACATGATAGAATACCGCATGATAAATTGATAGTCAAACTAGAGCGGATGGGGTTGGATATTAGATTAGTGCATTGGATCGGAGACTGGCTATTTGATAGGTATCAGCAAGCTTTCTATAGAGGAGCAATATCCACGAAAAGGAAAGTCACTAGTGGTGTACCTCGGATCTGTTTTAGGGCCATTACTGTTTAACTTGTATATTAATGATATTAGCGAAGATTTTGATGGAAATATTCAGTTGTTTGCAGATGATGCAAAGTTGGAATGAACTATGAAGAGTAGAGAAGATGTTGAAGGTTTTAAAATTTGGGAAACAAAGATGGGATGCAGAATTTATGTTTGGTGGGGATATATTGTCAGAGGTGGAGGAAATAAGAGATCTTGGGGAAATAGTGGATAAGAATCTGAAATTTAGGGTCACATTGCAAAAATTGTGAAGACAACACAAAGACTTCTGGGAATGACGTGGAGAACACTGACTTGTAGAAGTAGGGAGATTCTTGTTCCATTGTATAAGGCTTTGATTAGGCCACACATGGACTACTGTGCCCAGATTTGTCCACCTGGTTTTTCAAAAGGATAAAGAGATGTTGGAAAGAGTCCTGAGGCGACTGACTAAGTTAGTTTCTGACCTCTGGAATGTCGAATATGAGGAGAGATTGAGAAGATGCAATTTACAGATTCTAGTGGATAAGAAGAAGAGGGTAGATATGATAGAGACCTACAAGTTAGTAAGGGGTTGTTATAGGATCAATTGGAGAGGTTCTACAG
This sequence comes from Typopeltis vanoorti, assembly GCF_054136105.1. Lineage (NCBI taxonomy): Eukaryota > Metazoa > Arthropoda > Arachnida > Uropygi > Thelyphonidae > Typopeltis > Typopeltis vanoorti. Next base: position 95,168,450 of record NC_143560.1, on the reverse strand, counting down.
AAAACAGTGGGAGATCAGGGGAGAACCAGAGGTCATCCCTGGAAATGAAACTGTATAAAGAGGGCATGGGCAGGGGGAGTGATAAGCAGGTTTTTTGCATGCAGAGTTGTGAATGATTGGATGCCTTGCCTGAGACTGTGGTGTCTGTAGAGAATTTGAGTGTGTTTAAGGTGCATTATGAGGAGCTGTGTGTATGATAAAAGGATCCCCCCCCCCAGATAAGTCTTTAACTCCATGGGGTCTTGGGGTAATAATAATAATAATAATATTCTGTGGTATTCATGACAACAGTGGCATTAACTTAGTCAGCCTTTGCGATGACAGTATTGGTCTTCTGGCAAAAGGGAACATAGAGCTTGCATTTCTGAGAAGGGTATATTTAAAGGAGGTGATTTTGCTTTGTACCGAATTTGGGCAATCTTAAAATGTAACTTATTGGCTTCATCTGTGCGTAATTCTCTGATACCTTTTTCTACATTTGCCATGATTTTTTAAGTATGGTATACATCAAGGAGAGACACAGATAAATTGGGACCTTTAGACAAAACATTTAGTTTCTCCTTTGTTAGTAATCTATTGGTTACATTTTTGTAGTTACTCAGTTATTGGTTGAATATTGTGGCATAAAATCCTTCTAATATTTCAAATTTATGAATCTATGTTTATGGTTGTAATGTGCTTGTCTGGCTGAGGATGGGAATATCAAAAACAGTCTTGCCTTTAAAGTTGACTTGACTTTTTCATTCTGATCAGAGTGGGATCATAAGGAACTTAAGTGTAGAGGACATAGGAGAGGATGGCTTAATTGTGAGTGAGCAGGAGGTATTTGAGGAAATAAACAAACTTGATGTGAATAGGATTTGATGACATATCACTACACATCTTGAGGGAATGTTCCAGGGAATTGGCAGTAGCATTGGCATGCCTGTTTAATAAGAGTCTTATAGCCGCAAAGGTTCCAAGCGAGTGGAAGGAGGGTAAAATTGTTCCACTGCTTAAAGGTCTTGATAAGACTGTAGCTTTAAATTATTGGCCAATCTGTATATCTGGAGTTGTGATGAAGATGCTGGAGAGATTGGTGAGAAGTAGGATACAGAAATGAGTTGATAACAGCAGTGTTCTGTATCGTTATGAGCATGATTTTGTTAAAGGGAGATCATGTTTCACTAACTCACTTATGTTTACTATAACAAGGTAACAAATACTTGGACAGGGGGATTGGATTGAAACAGATGTGCTTGGATAACAGATTTCTGAGTTGGATCAGATAGATATCGTAAAGTTGTCAAAGGCTGTCAGATAGATATCAGAAAGTTGTATATTGTGGTGCAGTATCCCAAAAGAGGAAAGTAAAGTCACTAGTGGTGCACTGCAGGGGTCAGTTTTGGGATCATTGTTGTTCAGTTTGTATGTTAATGTTATAGGGATGTGTTTAACTAGTGATATGCAGCTGTTTGTAGATGATGCAAAACTGGGGAGAGCAATGCAGAGTCAAGCAGATGTTATGGCCTTTCAAGAGGAATATAATAGATTGCATGAATGGGCAGGTAAGTGGAATAAAGTTTCCTCAACAAGTGTATACTTTGCATACCATTGTTGCTTACCAAATCTCAAAACCTTATACAGGTAGAGGAAATGAGAGATCTAGGAGTGATGGTAGACAATCATTTGAATTCAGGGACTATATTGCAAAAGTTGTGAAGACATCATATTGAATAATGGCAATGATATGGAGGACCCTGACATACAGAAATAGAGAGGTTATGATACCATTGTGCAAGACCTTGATCAGGCCTCTATGAATTATTGTGCATAGATTTGGGCAGGGCCGCACCAACCCAAGGGTACAAGGGGTGCACCGCACACGGGCGGCAACATTGATAGGGTGGCATTTATGTGACTAATATCTAGTTTGGATTATACAATGCAGTATTAGGGAGGGCCGATAAAAGTTTGCAACCAGGTGGCAAATACCCTTGATGTGCCCCCTGGATTTGGGTGCCATGATTTCATGGTATTGAGGATATGCTGAAAAGGATCCAGAGAAGATTCACAAAGATGGTCAGTTGTCTTCGGAATGTGGAGTATGAGAACAGATTGAGAGAATGTAAATTGCAAAGCCTTGTGAATAGGAGGAAGAGTGGAGAGAATATGATTGAGATATAAGCTAGTTAGGGGTTGTTATCAGGTTAACATGGAACAGATTTTTCATAGAATGGGAGAGGTGGAGCAGAACAAGAGGCTATTGCTGAAACTTTATAAGGAGAGTATGAGCAGAAGAGTGAGGAGAAGGTTGTTTGTATAGAGAGTAGTTGATGAGTGGAATGCATGCCTGAGTGTGTTGTGAATGTAGACACATTGAATGTTTAACCATGCTACTGGCCAAGATGTCTATAGACGTCAAGGTTATCATGGATGCGAAGTGCATATTAAAATTGTAATACCATTGATATATATATATGATGAAGCGTATGAGGATGCATATTTGATCCATAATGGCCGTTAAGGTGGTTAAAGTATGGTTGGATGAGCATTGTGTGCAATAATGTGTACCTCCCACGATGAGTCTCTGACTATATGGAGGTCAGATGTTAATAATAATTAACACAAAATAAAAGATCTACATTTGTTTGATAATGAGATTATAGTTTTTTTTTTTTTTGTTTTTTTTTTTGAGTTATAAAAAAGTTATTTTGAATTTTGTTTAAGTTATATAGAGCTCCAAGACATACAAGTTATACAGTATTGGTCTCGAAATAGATCACTATTTTGAATCAGTGAACATCTGAATAGTTCCCTGCATAATTTTTTCTTAACGAATTGCACAAATTAAATAGCAGTAGCCCAAGTACAGAGCCTTATATGGCACACACAGATCGCTGCCTTCTTCTTATCTGTGTAGCTTCATGTTCCTTGTCATTTGCTTTAGTTTATGTAATAGAGTTCCATGTGTTGTCCTATGGAATATCTCTGTAAAGTCTAGGATTATTGTCAAGTAGCATAGCCAACTCGTGCAACTCAATTTGTTCAACTCAACCAACTCTTTATTACTGACCTTTATGAGAGATCATGTTAATGATAGTAAACTACTGACTTATTTAAGAAATGGCTGTGAGAGAGAGAGAGATGTCAGCATATTAGGATACATTACAGTACTATAGTTCATAATGAAGGTTTATTTTCTTGATCATGAGAATTGATAATAATATTTTTGGTTCACAGATCAAGTGTTGATCAGTTTTATTAACTTAACCAACTAGTTTCGCCACACTTTAACTGTTGGCGTCTTCAGGGCACTTACATATAGGCTGAAACAATCTCACAATTATGTGTAACTATAAAACTGACAAGAGTAACTGTAAAAAACTGACTAGAATAATTACAAATAAAATAGTATTGAACGTGCGTAAAACACGTATCGCATGTACAAGATTAGCTAGCTGTTGCTAAGGTACTTTCTGTAGTTTGTATTAAAGTTCATTTCTTTTGTTTTTAAAGATTTGATTAGGGTTTTCCATATCTCTGGGAGTATTAGGCCTTGATTTCTGTTAAGGTTGACAGCAGAATGGGCAACTATGGCTATGGCTGCTGCTTTGAAAATTCTTCTTTGATCAACACTTGATCTGTGTACTATAGTTCATTGTATTTCTTCTCTTAAAAAAAATTAATGTAATGAAAATTTTGCTTCTGTAATTTTATTCAATATATGTCAGTCATTTCAAGTAATTAATTGGTTTTCCTTTATAATGACAATTAGTTTTTTCTTTTCTTTAAATAGGCGCTATGTTTTGAATATAAGCACAGGAATTCATGATCTTGGCGGAGCGAAATGGGATTTAACATTGGCTCTTATGTTTGCTTGGATTATAATATTTTTATGTAGTGTAAAAGGAATCAAGACTTCAGGAAAAGTATGTATTACAGTTTATTTACAGTATATGTAAACTATGTTAGTTATCTTGCTATTTTGTTTAAGAAGACTAAACGTTTACCACAAAAAAAAAATGTTCTATATACTGTTAAGTTATTTGATTTAAAAACCAAATTAGGTTTATTGTGAACAAATGTGTTAAAAATAGTTTAGTATTTCTGTATATTGAGTTTTGTTAAAATTATTATCATTGTTAAAATAACATTGTATGTAGTTCATTTCATTCTCACCATAGTTGATTTTTGTTTAAGTCAAGCATAATTTTTATTTATTTATTTATTTTTGCTTTAATGCATGTCTTAAACAGACAATGCGTGTTTCAAAACACTTGCATTGTTCAGCAGTCATGACACCGTTTTGCAGAGAAAGGAAATAGGAGTTTTTTCACTTGGTTATATTATAAATTAAAGATATCAAGAAATTATATACATTAATCCCCTGACTCACGTCTGTTCGAGTTACGTCCTTTTGAAGATACGTATGTGATCCCATAAGGGAATAAATAACATTTTCGACTATACTTTTGAACAAGGCACAAGCGAGCGTAAAGTAAAAAAGGTTTTTATTTAGCAACAGTGCATTCAGTGGCAACCTCCCTCAGTAGTCGGCACTTGGTTCAACAGTTCCTCTGTTGATTTTGTGTTTGAAAAATATGTTATTTGTGTATTTATCATTAATTATTTTATGATATTTTGTGCAACATAGCTCCTACACACCCAATTAAAAAACCTAGTGAAGAAACACAGAAAAAGAGGCGAGCAATTGATTTTGAAACAAAGTTGCAAGTTATAAAGCAGCATGAAGCTGGTAAGCTTGTCACTGTGATCGTACATGACATGAATTGAACAAGAAACTATTTTGATAGTGTGTTTGGGATGCAAGTGATTTGTGCAGTAGGGCTATCAAACGCTGGCAGTAAAGAATTAATTTTTGTAGAATCAATAAAAAAGTATTTAGTAAAAAAAATTAAAATAATGATAATAATTATTATTATTAGTAGTAGTAGTACCAGACCTCCATGGAGTCAAAAGACTCATTTGCAGGAGGCAAACACTGTTACACACAAAGCCCATCAAACTGTGCTTTAAATTCATTTAATGTATCTGTATTCACCACGATGTCAGGCAAAGCAGTCCACTGACCAACCACTCCCCATGCATTATGCCCGTATATAACTTCGTATATAACTTTATTTTATTTTAGTTATATACCCTCCGTATATAACTTCCAGGTATGTCCCGTTATTCTACCATCTTCCTCCATTCTATGAAAAATCTATTCCACGTTAACCTGATAACAACCTTTTACCAAACTTAAACATCTCAGTTGTATCCCTCTGTTTCTCCTATTCACAAGGCTTTGCAAACTGCATTCCCTCAATCTGTCCTCATGTCCCACTCCCCAAAGACCAGTTATGATCCTACTCAGTCTTCTCTGGACCCTTTCCAACCATAAACCTCATCACCATGGAAACCAGGGAACCAAATCTGCACACAATAATCCATGTTAGGCTTGATTATTGCCTTATACAATGGAACCAGAACCTCTTTATTTCTATAAGCTAAGATTCTCTACATTGCTGATATAATCTAATGTGGTCCTCTCAACTTGTACAGTGTGATCTCTGAACTTTAAATCCTTGTCCACCACCACTCCGAGGTATTTTATCTCCTCAGCTTCCTCCAAAATTTAGAGATCACACTGTACAAGTTGAGAGAACCACATTAGATTATATCAGCAATCAAGCATTCACTTGACAGGGATATCCTTGTCCACCACCACTCCGAGGTATTTTATCTCCTCAGATTCCTCCGAAATTTTCCTGTCAAGTGAATACTTTGCATTCCATTCCATTCCATTCTTGTCTACCAAATTTCAGAATCTTGCTTCTCATGGAAAGGCTTAGACGTTGGTTATGCATTTTTTACTAAGTAATTTAAGGAAATTACAACGTTACTAGGATATACATTAAAATAAATTTTAATATACTTCAATATTTCAGCAACATCACGTTGCCATTTTCAAGAAACTTAAGAACAAGACATGCACGCAGGCACAACAAACAGTAAATGAAGAAGAAGCAGGAAGCTATTGTTTCTCCTAAAGTCCTGATGGTGTCCCCTAGTGGGCAATGTTGGTATTCTTGGGCGATTGGGCTGAAGGTCTTCTGATGTAGGTTTCCCAAATTTGAGGCACTCTCATGCAACCAGATTTGTTGAGATTCGGATTGTTTCTTAGGGCTGAAGCTGATTCCATGAAAAGCCTTTCATACTTGAAGCGTGGATGTACTGGTGATCACCAGTACACCCACGCTTTATTTTTTTATTTATTTTAATGTATATTTAAATTTATTTTAATCTATATCCTAGTAACGTAATTTCCTTAAATTACTTAGTAAAAAATCCGCATCTTACACTTGACAACACTGAATTGACAGTTCCATACTGTTGCCCACTCATAAAATCTATTCAAGTCCTCCAGTAAGGCCACAACATCTGCTTGATTCCTAAATCACTCTCCCAGTTTTGCATCATATGCAAGCAGTTGTATATCAACAGTTAAACCTATCTCAATATTATTAATACAAAAAATAAGAATGATCCCAAAACTGACCATTGCAGCACATCACTAGTAACTTTCCTCTCTGAAGATAGTGCCACATACATACATACCTTACTGATACATATCCAACTCACTAATCTGTCATCCAATTCCATCTGCTTCAGTGTAGTAAGCAACTTGTGGTGTTCAAACTATCAAAATTCTTTGCAAAATCTAAGTATACCACAGTACATGCATTTCTCTCATTCCAATGCATTTGTCACCTTGTAGTACACAAGCAAATTTGTGAAACATGGCTTCCTTTAACAAATCCATGATGTCAAGCACAAAGAAAACTACTGCTATCGGTCCACTTTTGTATCCTATATATCACTAACCTCTCTGATACTTTAACTACAACTTCAGATATATAGATTAACCCATAATTTGTTGCCTCAGCCTTATCACCAGCATTGTGAAATGGAACAATTTTGCATTTTTCCTTCCACTCCTTTGGGACTTGTGCTGTTACAAGACTCTTATTAAACAAGTATGTTAAGTCTGATGGTAACTTGCACCCTCACTAACCATACTCTTACTCAATTTCCTCTGCATCAATCCTTTAGTAACTTAAATTTTTCTATCATAATCCCTCTTTTCCACCTATCAACCAACTTTTGTATCCCATGAACCTTGAAATTATCATCATAGAGTGCATTCCACAGACCACTCACCATTTTGGTGAGTGGTCTGTGGAAAATTTTACACTGAGTGCTAAGTAATTACATAGAAGTTCATTCCGATTGGTACAATGATTTTTAACTCTCTTTCTTTTAGAATCTGGAAAATCACTGACTCAAGACCAAATAAAAATTATTATTATTATTATTATTGACACCTCCAAGGAGTCCGAAGACTCGTTGCAGGAGGGTACCTACTTTACAACTCTGTCTCCACCACTACACCGAACCTCTACTACCAATCATCTACATCAGCTCCATCTACCGCCCACCACCACTACAACTAGTATTTTTTGTCTGTAAATTACGGGTGTTCTGAAGGGTCAATTTGTCTGTATGCGGGATGAAAAACCTGAGTTCCCAGGAGAAAAAACCTCCATATAAGATCGGCTAACTCACCTTCGATTGAAAAGGTCCATATAAAGATTCCTCCCATCATGATGAGAATCGAACTTAGGCCATTTCCAGCCAAAGGGCACAATGTACCATAATTCTTCCAATTGTGCCACGGAGGCACTTATATATATATATATATATATATATATAAAATGTGTGTGTTAAAGATACCAAGCTATTTTAAATATAAACCTGGTTTTTTACTCCATTTCCCAAGTAAGCAAACAGACAAGTCAGTCAAGTTTGTGCCTGCAGGTGTTGCAAGTCTAGCTGACCCTGCTGGTAGCGCAAGTCAAGGCAACTCGTGGTAAAGGTGGAATAAGCTCAGACTTGTCTGTTTGCTTACTTGGGAAATGGAGTAAAAAAACAGGTTTATATTTAAAATAGCTTGGTATCTTTAACATATATTATACCGAAGGTAAAACTCTACACACACACACACACACACACACACACACACACACACACACACACACACACACACACACACACACACACACACACATTTAATGATACTAGAGCATTATATACATTTAAATAAAGTTATATAAATAACATCAATTAATTGGATCCAAGGTCTTTAAAATAAGCCTACACTTTACAGATTTATTTCTCATCAAAAAAAAAAAACTAAAAAAACTAAATTAAATAAAATCATTCATTTTCTGACTCATTCTATAACTGGTTTATTTACCCAACTAAACACTTTCTTTACACAACAATGAAATGTTTATCAGAGTCATTTTTCTTGTTAGACTCTTTCCTGAAAACAGAGAACCGCCTCTTCACTTCCATGGGATTCTCTTTTTTAAATTCCTTATTTAGCATACGATTGTTTTTAACATTCCTCCTGTTTCACAGGAGTATAAATATTCTTGCTTCTTGCAGTTCAGTTTGCACAAATTACCAATTTTTGTACCAGAGAAAAAAGTTTCTCTGGTACATATTATTATGTGACACCTCCAAGGAGTCCAAAGACTCATCGAGGGAGGGAGGGAGGGAGGGCACGTGCTCTACAGCTCACCACTACTCAAGTAGAGCTCTTCATAATATGCCACTTTACAGTTTCAGATTTTACTAATTCCATCGCCTTTACCAGTGGAAATAGCAAATATATCCGCCACCCTTAAGACAGAAGATGAAACTTTTCATTCAGCATTTCCTCAAACATTGAATGTTAGAATGTTAATTCCAAATATCTTCTTTTATTTATGAAACACTTGTTGACAGTCTCAACTCTTCCAGTTTAAAGATTCACAGCTACAGCCTTTTCGGAATCATCTATTAATATTCTCCCGATTGGCATGCTTTCTAAAAAAAAAAAAAAAAAAACCTCCTAAGAACAAAATTCTCTGGTTGCCGTTCTGAAATTCCAATTCTCTCTCTCTCTATTTGTTTTCCTCATTACTTCGATACCAAACGGTCTTGCCTGGCAGTAGCCAATGAAAATATATTTTTTGCTATTCAAAAACTTCTCACATGTTATAAGATCGTTACGAGAATGAAAATAAGTCAAAAATTAAATATTTTAATATGAGTAACCACCTTTTATTGATGCACAGCTTAATTTGGACCCCATTATGTAAACATTTTGCTCTGAGTTTAAAACTTATCATGCGACAATGGAATTGTTGGGATATTTAAACAGTCAGATGTTTAAAAAATTTCAAACTTCACCACTGAGATAGAATCGATGTTGTATGAATTTCAATTCATTGCTTGCAGTCACACAGTTCGATTTGAAGTAGTTACAGTGGTTCAGTACAGTGGATTTGAAGTCCAGTGTTTTTATTAATTTTATTAATAAAAACTTGTTCAGTTCTTCTTCAAAAATATTGTTATTTAGATTTTTCTTTTAAACATGGACAAGTGGCAAGAAAAACTTTCTAAATTTAAATTTGATTCTAAATCTCGGGGGAAAAAGTATATAAATGAGCCATTGAAAGTGATCTGAATGCTGGCTCTTCCCACTCACAAGAAACCACTTCTGACACAGGTAATTCAGATAAAAAGAGAAAGTGATGCTAGTTATGATTCAAAATCAGATTCAGGTTTACAAGCTTCTTCTGAAAAGATAAAAAAATCATATAAGCAAAAATTTAAAGAAGAATAGTTGGAGGATCCCATTCTTAAATACAGGATCAGTTCAGGTAAAATTAAAAGACAAACTGCTTATTGTAAATTTGTGATATAAGCATTAATGGTAGCAAAAGTATAATGATTCATCATGCAAACACTCTAAAACACAAGCAGAATGTAGAATCCAAAAGAAGCACACCAGGTGTAATGTCATTGTTTAAATCCAGTTCCAAATATCTGTCTGAAAAACAAATTAAAGAGACAGAATTAAGATTATGTGCATATGTTGCAGAACACAATCTGCCTTTGAGGCTTATGGATACTCTTCCAACTCTATTGAAAACAATTGCCCCTGATAGTGAAATTGCTAAGAAAATACAGTGTGGATGCACTAAATGTAACTGTCTTATAAAAAATGCTTTGGTTGTAGATTCACTCAATGAAATCTCAAAAAAATTTCAAAATACTTATTTTTCTTTAATTACTGATGAGTCAACTGACATTACAGCAAATAAATCTCTAGCAGTTGTGGTTCGTTACTGTGATGATTCCATAAAATCAGTAGAGGATTCGTTTTTAAATATCATTGATGTTAGTGACGAAACAAGTTCAGCTTTGTTTGAAGCTCTTATAGAATTATTAAACAAGCTGAAGGTGCCTCTTGCAAAATTATTAGGCTTTGCTGCTGATAATGCTTCAGTTATGATGGGACAACATTCTGGCATTGTCTTGTCTTAAATCATTAAATGAACATTTATATGTCACCAGATGCATATGTCACAGCTTTAATTTATGTGCAGCTGAAGCATGCAAGAAACTACCAAATTCATTAGAAGAACTATGTGGCGGTATTTACAATTTCATTCAAAAAGAACCAAAAAGATTTGTAGAATTTAAACAAATTCAGGAACTATCAAACTTAAAACCACACAATTTGCTGAGGTTGGGTAAAACTTGTTGGCTCTCAATTCACGATGTTGTTCAAAGAATAATAGAACAATATTTTGGTTTCATACTTTATCTTGAGCAGTAGAAGATAGTATTGAGAAACCCAAATCAGTTTTAACTCCACTACAAAATCCCTTAATTAAGGCATATTTTCTCTTCTTAGCATTCATCCTACCTACAGTAGTAAATCTATGATTACTAAATAATTTAAGGAATTCACAACGTATACTGGAATATAAGTTAAAAGATTGGATGCGATATCCGTCACCTTCCCAACCACATCGCCAACAATATTAGACTGGATGTAGCCTGCGTTCTCACCAAAACAAGACCACCACCAAAAACCAACATATCCAATAGTGAATATAAGGCTCTACAGGAAATGAAGAAAAATAAAGAAATAGTAATCACCAAAGCGGATAAGAGGAACGGAACCATGGTGCTCAACAATACTGACTACACAGGTAAGCTTAATGCTTTATTATTAGATCAGGCCACTTACCTCCCCATTGAATACAATCCCACTAACTCCATAAGCTCCTCAAGAAGGTCGCTTCTTGGCCTTTGGAAGTTACTAACAAATTAAAACCTTTTAACTCTAGTCCCCCACTCCCCAGTATATATTGGGCTCCCAAAAATACATAAACAAAAGTTCCATTATGTCCCATAGTGGATGGCATTGATTCCCCCATGTACAAATTAGCCAAACATTTAGCCAAAGCACTCATAAACTATACTGGCAACACACCATCACACATAAAAAAACTCAGCCCACCTCAAAGCCAGTGTAGGAAACCTTACACTCCAACATACTGACATAATGATCAGTTTTGACGTCTCCTCCTTCTTCACAAATGTCCCACTCATGGAAACCTTAGAGCTCATACAAGCCAAATTTCCTCCTGATATCTCAGCCCTATTTCAGTTCACAATGAACTCAGGTTATTTCGTTTGGCAGCAAAAATTCTACAAACATATAGAGGGTACAGCCACTCTCCTCACCCTTGGCCAACTTCTTTATGGAGACTTCTGAAGAGAAAGCCTTGAACTCTGCCCCACAGAAACCCACCATATGGCTTTGCTATGTTGATGATGTGTTTGCTATTTGGCCACATGACTCTGATAGACTCCTTTCCTTCATAACGCACTTAAACAACTAACACCCCAGAATCAAGTTCACCCTAGAAAAAGAGGAAAACACCAGCCTCCCTTTCCTAGACACACTAGTCACCTGCCCTGCCTGATGGAACCTTGGTTTTCTCAGTATATAGAAAACCCACCCATACAGGCAGGTACATTCACCAACAATCCCACCACCACCTCCTCACAACAATATGGAGCTATTAAGACACTATACAACAGGGCTAAACTAATCTGTTCAAATGACAATGCCCTAACCACTACACTAAATCACATCCTTAACACTTTCTCAGCCAATGGCTACAACCCCAAAAAAATACTAAAACCAGTAAATTAAACCACAAGCCCCCCCCTCTTTCACAAAAAAGATAAAAGATTACTCTAAATCCATCACCATTCCCTATATCTGGGGCACCTCGGAAAAAATTACCAAAATCTTGAATAAGCATGACCTGACTTCTTAGAGACCATATAGAAAATTGGCATCCCTTATCCACTCCACTAAAGACCAACCACTTCCCCTAGACCTACCTGTGTATACCAGGTCCCTTGCAGCTGTAAGCTGTCCTACTTTGGCCAAACAGGCAGGACAGCGAATATCAGAATTTAGAACACAAGGACTACATCCGGTTTCACCAGTACAGCCACTCTGGCTTGCAGACCATGCTCTGGATACATGCCACAGTAATACACTGCAGCAAGTATAAATTTGAATGACTATTCATAGAATCAGCCACAGCCCTAAGAAACATGCCAAACCTCAACAAATTTGGATGTATGAGATTGCCCCAAATTTAGGAGACGTACATCTTCTGAGAACTTCAGCCCAATGGCCAAGAATACCTAATATAGCCCACTAGGGGTACCATCAAGACTTTAGGAAAAAAGTAGTTTCCTCACTTCGACCTCATTTGCTGTTTTTAGTGCCTGAATGCACGTGTCTTAATCTTATGTTCCCATAAAGATGGCAATGTGACGTTGCCAAAATATAGGAAGTATATATTATAGTTGTATACGTTGTGAATTCCTTAAGTTATTTAGTAATCATGTGCAAATGACAACTATTGAGTACTGTAGAAGCATTGAAAAAAGGTCAAGAATTCGTGTTTTTTTGGAATGAAGTTTTTGAAATGAAAAATGCAGTGGGAGAACAAATGTTTCCGAATTTAACAACAGTAGTATATATGTAAATAGCATATTAAAGCTGTACTGTGTACTATCATTCATCAGCAGCAAATGAAATAATATTTTCAGCAGTGACAATAAATAAAAATAAAGTAAGAAATCAACAACAAATTCCTTTGATGAATGGCCTCCACAAAAGAAAAATTGAAACATTGATCAGCTGCAGATTTTACTATTTCTAAAGAGTTAATTAATTTAGCAAAATCTTCCAAAAATGATGAATAATTACGTCCAGTGTTTTTTTTTTTTTTTTTTTGTTAGTGGGAACCCCTATATATATGTAAATAGCATATTAAATAACTGAAAATTTAATCTTACATTATTTATATAAAATGTTACATAAAAATCTAGTACTTTTTTTTTCAGATTTAGTACTTTTTTCCTCCTGCATAAGTTCGTACAAAATATTTTTGCTGGGTGGTCACCCTGGCAAGAAGTTAACATGTAATGGCTGCCATGTTATCTTCGTCAGCATAAAGGGAATGTCTTCACAAAACACAACAAATATCTCGACACTTAACAATTATTTACTATTGTAAGTTCACATTATTATTACTATTGCATGATACCTCCAGGGAGTCCAAAGACTCATCAATGGAGGCACCTACTCTACAGATCTTTGTCTCCATCACTTAACAAACCGCAACTACCCCAACACCATCTGCTTCCCATAATCCCCACTAGTATTTTCACAGACAATCACAAACATCCATGTTTTTTATGAAATATAATAAAGAATGCTTAAATTGTTACAAACTATCAGAATCTAGTAAGTACATCCATTTCAAATGCTTTACATTTCATTTTTACAAATCAATAACATGGGCACATCTCAAGTGCCAATCATATGTGTTACGAAATCAAAACTAATAATATACCAACAGAGAAAAAATTGTGAACAGATTTCAATTATGAAAAGGATGATTATTTTTACACCTCTTCTTCTCTCTTCCATCATCTGTGTGGATGATGATGAGGCCGAATGAACTCTTTCCACTTCCGTCTGTCTCGGGAGAGTCTGAACAATTCTGTCCAGTTTGGTGTCGCTTGTTGTGATTTGGTTTTCAGGTGCTCTTTTATTTTGTCTATCGATCTAATTCTCGGCTAGCCTTTGTATCTTTTACCTTCCATCGTTGAATTCAGAGCTTTAGATGTTAGTCTTTCTGTTCCCATTCTGGTCACATGGCCAAACCATCGCAGTCTTCTTTCTTGGATTTTGTCTATTATTGTTATTTCTTGTTTTAGTTGTTTCCTTATGTCTTTGTTTCTTAGTCGATCCAACAGAGATACTCCCAAGTAATCTTCTTAGCCAACCCCTTTCAGTAACTAATAATTTTTTTCTCTTCAGCCTTTTAGAGATTCCAGCATTCACTTCCATAGTGGAGTATTGGGAGGATCATTGTTTCGCAGATTCTTACTTTTGTTACTTGTTTGATGTCTCTTGCCTTCCATATTTTATTAAGTCGTCCAAAAGTTTGGGATGCTTGACTGATTCGTCTGTTTATATCTTTTATAATTTTACCATTGTACTCAATAACTCCTCCAAGGTAGGTGAAGTTTTCTACCTGCTCTAGATTCTTACTATCAATTTTAATTTTCAGATTGGTGCTTCTTTTTCCTATTTGCATAATTTTTATATATAATAGATTTAGTTTAATCCTTTATCCCAGTGAGAGCAAACAAAGTTTGCGCCTGAAAATATCTTCAGGACTAAATATAGTGTTGTACTATCTTATCCAGTAAGTAGTGCATAATTTTTTGCATAATTTTTGTTTTGTCTATATTTATGTTTAATCCGGATTTTATACACTCTTCCTTTATTTTATCAGAAATTCATTGTAGATTTTCTTCTGTGCTTGCAAGTAAAGCAATGTCGTCTACAAATTTTAAATTTGTCACATTTTTCCCATATATTTTGATTCCAGAATCTTCATTATTTAAGACCTTATTGGTTGCTTCTTCCAGTGTAAGATTGAACAGGTCTGGTGACAGATTGCATCCTTGTCTTGCTCTGCTCTCTGTGTGGAACCAGTTGGTTAAGGTGTCCTTCATTCGTACTGCACTTTCAGATTTCTCATACAGATTCTTTATTATTCTTATGGTTTTGTTGGGAATTCCAAATTTTTCCATAGTTCTCTTCTACGGATTGAATCAAATGCCTGACGAAAGTCTATGAAATTTATGTAGCAACTTTGGTTGTACTCCAGTGTCTTTTCTATTAGCTGTCTTAAGGTGAATAGTTGATCAATTGTGCTTCGCCCTGGTCTGAAACCTGCTTGTTCTTCTCCTAGTGCCAGTTCTATATATGGCTTAATTTGTTTTTGGAGTACTTTTGTAAAAACTTTACTTGGAATACTGAGGAGGCTAATGCCTCTGTAATTATTGCATTCTGTTTTATCTCATTTTTTGTATATAGGAGTTATGACTGATTTGCTCCAATCAGTAGACACTGCTTCGTTTTTGTAGATCCTTTCAAAAAAATAATGTTTTTAATGGTTCCAAAAGTTGTTCCTTTCCTGCTTTTAAGAATTCTGCATGTATTTGATCAATGCCAGGTGCTTTCCTAGTTTTGAGTTTTTCTATACTGTGTGCTATTATTTCTTTGGTAAAGATATTTGTTTCCTTTTCCATTTCAGTGGCTGCAATTGTAATATCCTGGGAGCTGTTTTTATTATATAAATCTTTAAAGTATTCTTCCCATCTGGCCATTCTTTTTGTTTTATTTTCAATTAGTTGTCCCTCTTTGTTTTTGATCATTATAATTTTTGTTGTCCATGTCTTACTAATTTGGTCTATTTGTTTATATAATCCATGAAGGTTATTTTCTTTTGATAGCTTTTCTGCCATTTTGCATTTTTCTTCTAACTAGTTATTCTTGTTTCTTTTAACTAGTTTTCTAATTTCTCTGGTTAATCTATTATATTCATTTCTGTTATAGTTTCATGCTTTTCCTTTGATCGCTTAACCTTTTTACTTAATTCGAGATCTTTTTACTTTCTCTTTCTGTGTAACCTATTGTTTTTTCTGCTGAATTTAATATTATTTCCTTTAATTTGCACCAATGTTCTTCAATGTTTATATTCTGTTTTGGTAGTTCCTTCAGGTTTTTATCTAGTTCTAGTTGATATTTTCGTAGAATATTGTAGTCTTGTAGTTTTTTACATTCAGTCTCCTTTTCACTCTAAAAGTACTTCCAGATTTTAACTTTATTCTTAGGTTTGCTAATACTAGCTTATGGTCTGATCCACAATCTGCAGAGAAGGATCTGTAATTTAGGATACTTGATTTCCATCTTTGGTTTACAATAATATAGTCTATCATATTCCTGGTTTGTCTGTCTGGTGATATCGATGTCCATTTTCTTTGGAGTTTTGGATGTTTAAAGAGAGTATTGGTTATTGTTAGTATATTATTTGAGCAGAAGTTTAGCAGTGTTTGGGCACGTTCATTGCTTTCTCCATACCATAACTTTCCGATTACTCTTAGACAGGTATACCAGTCTTTGCCTACTTTTGCATTTAATTAGGATTAGGAGATCTTAACTTGATGTCTGCTGTAGTACTTTTTTCCTGCATAAGTTGGAACAAAATATTTTTGCTGGGTGGTCACCCTAGCAAGAAGTTAACATGTAATGGCTGCCATGTTATCTTCGTCAGCGTAAAGGGAATGTCTTCACAAAACACAACAAATATCTCGACACTTAACAATTATTTACTATTGTAAGTTCGCATTATTATTAATATTGCATGACACCTCCAGGGTGTCGTGTGTATTAGTGTATGTGTATTAATGTATCTTAGTGTATTTTTACACTAAGATATATTAAAAGAAACATACAATATATGAGATGTATCTTGTAGCAGACCTATGTTTGGAGAGCTTTAAGTCTAAGTTGTTTAATTTAGAAAAAAATAGCAATATTAGATAAATATTGTATTAGAACCAGGTATGTATTGTAGTGATAATTACATTTAAGTTAAAATTTTTATTTATAGTTAATATAAGTCACTCTGCACAGTAAATTACACAGTGTGGGACATGTCACCAATGTGAAGCAGAACAATACCATCCAAAGTGTTTAAGGATTTCAACAAAGGATTTAATTTCTGTTTTTTGGAGGCTTTGGAAGAAAGTGAGACAAATGATTTTGAGAGCATATGGTGTGAGGTAGAGGTAGGCAAGACAGGATATTTAGTGGGGTGTTGCTACAGACCCAGGAGCACAGAGGATGGGGACCAGGATATGTTTAGACAGTTAAGTTTAGCAAGTGCAAGAAGAATGATTGTTATGGGAGATTTTAACTACAGTAGTACAAATTGGAGAGAGGAAGATGCATGTAGCAATAGGGGAATGGAATTTCTAGAATTCTTGAGGGACAAATGTCTTGGACAACATGTAACAGAGGGAACAAGAGGTTCAAGAGTTTTGGATTTGGTTATAGCATCAGAAGAGTTGATAATAACTGAGATGACATCTCTCCCACTAGTTGGAGAGAGTGACCATATGGTTTTGACTTGGAAAATGAATAGACATGCAGAAGTATCAAAGAGACGGGAACTTATGTGGAATTATAAAGTAGGTGATTATAATAGTCTTAGACGTCAACTTCGGGAAGTTTCATGGAGGGAGGAATTGGAAGGCTAGGATATCATTAGTGCGTGGAAAATTGTGAAAGAATATTTGTTAGCAGCAATGGTAAGTTGTATACCACGAGTGAAGAAGAGGACACAATTTGGAGTAAAGTGGATGACAAACAATATTAAACAGGAATTGCATGCGAAAAAGAGGCTATGGAAGAGATATAAGGAGACAGGTGAAGAGAGGATGCATGAAGAATATAAGACACAGGCCAGAGGAGTGACTAGTGTGGTACGGAAAGCGAAACTTCAATATGAGAGGGAGTTGGCCCTAAGATCCAAAGAAAATCCTGGGGAATTTTTTAGCTATGTGGCCAGTAGGAGGAGAAATGACTGTGGAAAAATGATATTGTGGGATAAAAATGGGAATAGAGTGACTGATGCAGAGGACAAAGTGGAATTGTTCAATGAACACTTTATTGGAGTATTTCATCCTAGAAGAGTCAGTTTTAATGCTAGAGGGATAGGGCTGGTTCGAGGTTTAGAGATACAGGAGGAGAGTGTGTTTCAGATACTGAGTACTCTGGATGTCAGTAAAGCTTTGGGACTAGATGGTATTTCACCACAAGTTTTGAGAGAATGTGCCATTTAACTGAGAGTGCCTTTAACCTGGCTTTTCAATGAAAGTCTGGCTTCGGCAAAGGTGCCCAGGGAATGGAAGGAAGGTAAGATAGTGCCATTGCATAAGGGTGGTAACAGACTGGAAGTGTCTAATTATAGGCAAGTCATGAGAGGGTTAAGATCTTGGAGAAAGTAGTGAGGTTGTTAAGATCTTGTAGAAAGTAGTGAGGGATCTTATACAACATTGGGCAGATGAGGGTAATGTTATCTGTGAGAGTCGACATGGATTTGTGAAAGGGCACTCTTGTTTTAGCAATATGCTAGCCTTTTATAATAAAGTTACAAGAACATTGGATGAGGGAAAGGCATATACTGCAATTTTCTTAGACTTAGCAAAGGCATTTGACAGGGTGCCACATGAAAGCTGATATTTAAGTTGCAGCACATGGATTTGAATGTCAGATTGGTCAACTGGATTCAGGATTGGCTGTCTGATAGGTATCAGAGAGTTGTGTATGGTGGAGCAGTTTCAAGGAGGCAGAGGGTTACAGGTGGGGTCCCACAGGGCCAGTACTGGGACCTATATTGTTTAACCTTCATATCAATGACATTGTCAGTGGATTGCAAGGGGATATTCAGTTGTTTGCGGATGAAGCGAAGCTGGGAAGGATTATTAGTAACAGTGCAGATGCAGCAGCCCTGCAAGAGGATTTGAATAAGCTAGATAGATGGGCAAATGAATGGGGCAGTTTAATGCAGCAAAATGTAAGGTCTTGAGGTTTGAGAAACATCGATGGGACTCTGCATACTCTATGGGAGGAGTTATGCTGGAGGAAGTAGGGGAGACGAGATCTGGGGTTAATGGTTGATAGAAACCTGAAGTTTAGGGGACATTATGAAATTAGTAAAGGTAACACAGAGGATTGCTGCAATTATGAGAAAGACACTGAACTGCAGAGATAAGAGGGTTATCATTCCGTTGTATAAGTCTCTGATCAGACCACACTTGGACTATTGTTCTCAGATTTGGTCTTCAGGATTTGAAGGGGATAAATTAACTGTGGAAAGGATACAAAGACGGATGACAAAGATGGTTTCAGGACTGTCTAAGGATAGTTACGAGGATCAGCTGAGGGAATGTGGACTGCAGAGTTTGGTGGATAGAAGAAGGAGAGGTGATATGATTGAGACTTTTAAACTGTTGAGAGGTGGTTACAGGTTTGACACTGAAGAGTTCTTATGCTTGGTTGAACAGCGGGAAGGAGTGATGACAAGAGGCCATCCTTGGAAGTTACGGAAGGAAACTGTGAGCAAGAGGGTGAAGATTGGTTTCTTTGCATGTGGGGTGGTTGAACCGTGGAATGCATTGCGTGATGGAGTGGTGAGAGCGAGAACGGTCAATGAGTTTAAGGAGTGGTATGATAGACTTTGTGTTTCTTAGGGGGGGACCTCTCCTCGATGATTCTTGACAGACTTTGTTCTTAGGAAGGACCTCCCACGATGAGTCTTTCGACTCCATGGAGGCCTGAATAATAATAATAATAATAATTCAATGCAATGTATGTGAGATGTAAGTATTACCAAAGATGAATGGAGTTTGATTTGAAAGCAGTAGTGGTGGGAGAGTGTGCCAAAAATGCTATTCAGATGTGCAGGTCGGGTCGAGAGATTGAAATGTTAAACAGAACAGAGAATATGTGCATAAATGTGTATGATGGTGTAATAAAAGACAGGATTGAAAAAGAGATTAATAGTGACACGATTGAGAGAGAGAGAGAGTAAAAGTGATGATCGAAAATATAGTAGTATGACAGATGTAAAGAATAAAGAGTTGGCCATAATGAGGGAGATAGCATGATTATGCAGAGTGACACAGGACACAGGACAAAGCATGAACTGGGGGTGAATGGAGAAACTTCTGCCAAGTTTCTACTTTCAGTAAACTGGGAACAGAAAAAAAAAGAAACACAAGAAAAGAGAAAGGAATGCTTCACTAAGAGAGCAATAGTGAGAGAAGGAAAAATTAAGAAGAGTCTTGTACTGTGATTTTGTCATAAGAGGTGTGCTTGGTGGGATTGAGGTGACAAAATCGTGCTTCCCAGGTGCAAAAATTAACTATGTTGGGAAGGCTGTTAGAATGCAAAAGGATAAAGTGTTAGAGGTGATTATTTCAGCTGGAACGAATGTTTTCAAAAGGAGAAAAGTATTGTATGAGGGAAGATATGAAAGAGTTACTGAAAGTAGAAAGAAAAGATTGAGAGAGTTAAGATAGTGAACCTGTTGCTGCAGTATAATAGTTGAGCTGAGAAGGAGGGTTATAAATAGCAAATGAGACAATGTATAGGCTATGCAGTGCAATGCAACTCACTCCACAAATGATATGGAATTTGTGGATTGAGTTTGACAGATGAATGGACTTATAGAAGAAGGATGGTTTGCATCTGAATGGATTTGGTGTTCATAGTCTGGAATAATTGTTGTTGTTGAAGTGAAAGTGGATGTGCATAACCAAGGAAACTAGAGCTTTTTTGGGGGGAGGGGACATGCTGCTGAGTGAGTACAGAAATACCAGTTTGGAAGTTGAATGTGAGAATGTGAAAAACATGCACAAATTAGCGGTACTGGTAACAAACTGTATCGGATAGTTAGTATAAATCATAAGGACAGCAGTTCACCTAAGGGGATATTGCACATTATGTACACTAATACGAGGATCATTCAGAAGAAGTTGGAGTAGTTTTTGGCATTGGTTAGTTCATCCTGGCCGAAGGTTATTGGCATCCGTGACACATGGCTGACAGAAGATGATGTAGTTAGTGGGGTATAATATTTTCAGGGAGTATAGAGACAAAAGAATGAGGGAGGGGGGGGTAGTATTATTGAAGATAGCTGATGAAATGCAATGGTGATATAGGTGATTTCAAATATTGATTGAATTGATTGAGATCTTAAGGAACAACTCTTTTCAGCAGCATGTAACAGAGGGTACACAAGAGCTGAGAGTCTTAGATATGGTTATATCATCAGAGGATGTGATTATGAATAGTGTTTAATCTTCCCCCATTTGGTAAGAGTGACCATAAAGTGATCACCTGGGTTGTGGCCAATCATATGAGAACTTTTTGTGAAGAAGGAATATTTGTGGAATGGCTGGTGATTATGAAAAGCTTGGAGACAACTGGGGACTATAGCATGGAAAGGAGACAGATACTGCTGGGGCACTGATCAACAGCAATGTTTGAATGTATTCCAAAGGTAAAAAAGGCTAAATAAGATAGAAGTAGAATGAATAAATGAAGAGATTAAGCAAGAAATCCAAAAGAAAAAGAAAGCACTGTGCAGGCAACCCAAGATAAATGTTGGTGATAATTAGTTGCATGTAGAGTATGAAGAGCCAGCTAGGAAGGAGACTCAGTTGGTAAAGATATTCAAAGTGCAGTATGAGAAGAAATTACTAAGAAAACTATTAGCAAGTTCTTTTGATATGTGGCAAGTAGAAACAAAAAAAGACTATAGAAGAATAATGCTAGTTGATGAAATTGGCTGATTGGTAAACAATGCAGAGGATATAATTGAAGTATTCAATGAGTAGTTTGTTTTAGTGTGTGTGTCATCCTCAAAGAAGGCAACATCATGAGAAGTTGGAGTGCAGAGAGGATGATGGAGAAGGGAGTGATGGTGAATAAGCAGGAGGCATATGAGAAATTAAGTAAACTTGATGATTATTAAGGCAGTGGGAATTGACATATTGCAATGTGTCTTGAGGGAATGCACTAAGGAATTAATGACACCTTTGGTGCACAAGTTTAACATGAATCTTGAAACAGGATGAGTCCCAAAGGAATGGAAGGTGGGAAAAATTGTTCCACTTCACAAAGGAAGTGGGAGGAGGATAAGACGAAAACTTATAGGTCAGTTTGTGCATCTCGAGTTGTTAATGCTACAGAGAAATTGGTGAGGACTACGATTCAGAAATGGGTTGATAATAGTTCATTGTGATGGTCAGCATTGGTTTGTTAGAGGGAGGTCTTACTTTAGCAATCTGCATATATATTACAACAAGGTGACAAACTCATTTCATAAAGGAGATGCACATATACAGTATTATTATTATTATTATTATTATTATTATTACGGGCGACTCCAAGGAGTCCTTAGACTCATCGAGGGAGGCCCTAAACATCATGTCCACACAACTATTCGACATCCTCACGGTATCTATCATACCTTGCCTTGAACTCACTCACTCACTGTCATAGCACCCACAACAGACTCTTGCAGCTTATTCCACTCATTCACCACTCTAAAAGTATAAAACCCAGCTCTAACACCCTTGATAACCACACTCTTGCCCAGCTTCCATAGATGTCCCCTAGTTCTCGCACCACCAGTCCTGATATCAAAAATATCCTCTGAATTAATCCTAATGAAACCTTTCAGCAATTTGAATGTCTCAATCATATCTCCCTTTTCCACCAATCAATCAATTTTGGCAACCTTCAAATGTTCAACCTGTTCTCATAAGGTTCATTCCATAGACCTGCTATCACCTTGGTCACTCGCCTCTGGATCCTCTCCACCTCCTCCCCATCAAGAAGAAACCTAGGTGACCAAATCTGGGCACAGTAGTCGAGATGAGGTCTTATCAAGGCTCGGTGCAGAGGAACAATAACTTGCTTGTCTCTGCTCATCAAAGTATTTTTCAACAACCAAGTGAATTGATGAGCTGATTTAGCTACTTTTGCAATGTGCCCCATAAACTTCATCTCCCTATCCACCAAACACTCCCAAGTCTCTGGCCTGATCAATCTCCTGGAGTGGATATGAATTATTAGGAACAATAACTTGCTTGTCTCTGCTCATCAAAGTATTTTTCAACAACCAAGTGAATTGATGAGCTGATTTAGCCACTTTTGCAATGTGCCCCATAAACTTCATCTCCCTATCCACCAAACACTCCCAAATCTCTGGCCTCATCAATCTCCTGGAGTGGATATGAGTTATTAGGAACAAGAAGGAAGAATTTTTAGCCTTGGTTGGCTCTTCCTGGCCACAGGTTATTGGCATTAGTGAAACTTGGCTAACGGAAAATGATATAGTTAGTGGGATAGAATTTGTAGGTTATAGTGTGTTTAGCAGGGACAGAGAGAATAAAATGGGGGGGGGGGAATGTTATTGATGATAGCTGATGAACTGCAGCCCAAGGAGAATTGAAGTTGTATTGCAGGACAGTGAAAAGAGCTCATACTGGCAGAACAAAATATACAGTTGGGTGCTGTTATAGACCAGGTGATTGAATTGATTGTGGAGATAGTATGCATAAACAAATTGATGAAATGAGTGGAAGGAGGGTAATTATTATGGGGGATTTCAGCTATGGTAACATTGATTGGAAGGAGGAAAGGACACATGTGAGGAAGGAACTGGATTTTATTCAGTTGTTAAGGGATAAGTATCTGAGACAGCATTTAATTGTAAATACTAGGGGTTTGAGAGTGCTTGATGAGAATTGGACTGTAATGAATATGACCATGTTGTCATCTATTGGTGAGAGTGATCATAAGGTCTTGACCTGGGAGGTGGCTAAAGGTGTGGAATTTTCAATTAAGACAGGTTATATGTGGAATTATTGTGACAAGTTTAGGAGATTGCTTGGTTCAGTGCCATGGCATGTAAAACTGCAAGGGCTGGATGTTGATAGAGCATGGGAAGTGGTCAAGAAGCATTTACAGGAGGTTATGGCTGATTGTATACCTAGGTTCCGAATTGCAAAACAAGTAGGGGTTAAATGGATGAATAACACCATTAAACTTGAGTTGCAAAAAAAGAAACAACAATGGAGGGAATTTAAAGAGAAAGGTGACCTGCAGGCACACGAACGGTATAAAGCGCAGGCTAGAAGGGTAACGAGTGTGGTTAAAAAAAGCAGAAGCTGATTATGAAAGGAAACTAGCTATGCAAGCTAAAGAGAATCCCAAACAGTTCTTTCAGTATGCTGCAAGCAAACAAAAAACAACTGTACACGGCAGAATGATTTTAAGGAATGCCGATGGTAAGGAAGTCAATGAATCAGTCGATATAGTGGAATTACTGAGTGAGCACTTTGAAGAGTATATCATCTAGGTGGTAACATAGAAAGAATGAAGGAACCATTAGTTTATACAGGAATTGTGATGAATGAAGTGGAGGTGAATAGTCTATTACAGAACCTTAATGTGAATACATCTGTGGGATTGGATGGTATACCAGCACAGGTCTTACTTACATGAAGCAGCTAAAGAATTATCAGTACCCATGACCATGTTGTTTAATCTGAGTCTCGGGTCTGGATTAGTCCTGAAGGTGCGGAAAGAGGGGAAAATAGTTCCACTGCATAAAGGAGGATCCAAGCCTACTGTTGCAAATTATGGACCGATCAGCATATCAGAAGTCGTTGTCAAGGTCTTGGAGAAAGTAGTCAAGCCAAAAATACAGGAATGGATTGATGAAAATGAGATACTGTACGAGGGACAGTATGGCTTTGTGAATGGTAGATCATGCCTCAGTAACTTGCTCAAGTTTTATAATACAGTGACGGCTGAACTGGATAAGGGTAAAGGGTTTACAGTGATACTGCTGGACCTGGCTAAGGCCTTTGACAGGATACCACATGGAATTCTAATCTATAAACTGCAACATATGGGAATGGATATAGGGTTGGTGAGATGGATAGGTGGGTGGTTGGAGAGAAATCAGAGAGTAGTTGATTCAGGAGTAGAGTCCAAAAGGCGGCCTGTGACTAGTAGTGTGCCATACGGTTCTATTCTTGGACCACTGCTGTTTAATTTGTTTATTAACGATATAGGGAAGGATCTAAGAGGAACAGTTCATTTGTTTGCTGATGATGCAAAGTTGGGTAGTGCAATAGTGAATGCAGAAGTTATCAAAATCTTGCAGGATAGATTGGAGTTCTGGGCCAAGGAGAATGGATGTCAATTTAATGTGGCAAAGTGTAAGGTTATGCATTTTGGGGTATAAAGATTAGCAGCAGTATACCACATTAGTAGACTGTACTCCAGGCGATTGATGAGGCCAGGGACTTGGGAGTGTTGGTATTATACATGGATAAACTTCCACATGAGAAGCACATGACAAGCTGCTGTTAGCTAAATTGAAACAGATTGGATTTCATTACATACTAGTGAGCTTGACAGCTGATTGGCTGTCAGATAGATATTAGCAGGTTGTGTATGGAGGAAATGGTATCTCAAAAGATGAAGGTCACTAGTGGAATGGAGTGTCATAGGTGGTGTCATAGCTAAAGCTTTTGCCCTGGGTGGTCCCTGAGTTTGCCAGCCCTCTCAATACACACCAAAAATACTACAAAAGTCAAAACGACATATAGGGAAAAAGAATTAAAACATTATGTTTATTTTTGAAGTAAAACTTGAATTCTAACATTCTAAAATGTTATTTTTCTTGCTTTTCTGTTAGCAAAATCGTTGATGACATTGGTGAAGTCTGTTTCATAGTAATGTAGTTAATTCTTAATCAATTTTAATTTAGAAAAACTCATCTCACAACTAGCAACACTTACAGCAATTGTGTGGAAAATTCACAGTTGCATTACAATAATTGGAACTGAGTTCTCGAGACTGTATTTATAATAAACTGAAAAGTTCAAAAAGGTTGAAAGTGCCGTCCAGGGTGGACCGACCCCTCCACCCTGCCCCAGATATGCCACTGGCCATAGGGATCTGATTTTGGATCATCATTGTTTAACTTGTATGTTATTAACATTGGGACTGGCTTATCAGGAAATATGTAGCTGTTTGTTAATTATGCAAAGTTAGGAAGTACTCTGGGAAGTAGAGTAGATGTTATGGCCTTGCTGGAAGATCTCAGTACACTCTATGAATGGGCAAATGAGTGGATGCTATCAGTTTAATGTTGCAAAGTGTTGAAATTTGGTAGGCAAGGTTGAAATGCAGGGTATACAATTAATGGGGAAATTCTAATGAATGTAGAAGAGATGAAAGTTCTGGTAGTGAAGGTGGACATAGATTTGAAGTTTAGGGGTTGCATTGTTAAAATTGTAAGAACATCACAATCGTTTATGGAAATAATGATATGCAGAAGCATAGAGGCTTAGGTTCCCTTGTATAAGGCTTTGATTAGGCCACATATGGATTACTGTGCACAGCCTTGGTAGCTTGGTTTTTGAGGGAATGAGGATGTACTAAATCATTGTCAGGTCTGTGGAATGTCAAATACAAGGAAAGATTGGGGAATGTAAATTTCAGAGCCTTGTGAATAGAAGAATAGACATAAAAGTTGTTGAGGGGTATTATCAGATTTATGTGGAGATTTTTCATAAGCACAAGAAGACAAAAGGATTCAAATGATGGATTGATGATCTTTTTTCATGAGAGAGAGAGAGAGAGTAAGGACCTCTTGCAATGAGTCCTTTGACTACATGGAGGTCAGATATTAATAATAATATTTTTGATAATAATAACTAACAACTTTTAAAATGTCTTTCTTTCTCTATGAAAGACTAGTACTAATGGAACTTTCTTCTAACTTGTTCCAAAAAATTTTTCCACATCTGTGCATATCTGTATTTCTATTACAGCTCTCTCTTCAGCTATTTACTCTTTACTGCATTCTTTTCCCTCGCACATGCTACAGTGTGCATTACACTTGAAGGTTCCACTTCAGTCATGAAGTGAAAGAAACTAACTGCATTACTGTATATTTGTAGTTGTTGGCCTGAAAGCAGTAGAAACTCACAGCTTCAATGAAATACATAAGTCTCAACTTATAATGTATTCTAATTTTGGTCACCAGTTAAAGAAGGCTTGCTGTTTTTGTCAGGGGACTAGGATGAACAATGAAAAGTCAGCTCCTAGAACAAACTCCAACTCAGTATCTAGAAAAAGAAGAATAAACCCAAAATCAGAAGAACTGGAGATAGGAACTCTCAATATAAAGAAGAATTAACTGAGAGAAAATCAAACTTGCAGAAGAACTGGAAGGTACCACGTGAACATAATTGCCACATCTGAGACAAAGACAACCAGAACAAGTGAAATCTTAATGAATAATACAAATAGGATGATATATTTATGCATTAAAGATCAAGGAAAGGAGTAGTGGTAGCATTCAACACTAAACACAGTGATAAACTTCTTGATTGGAAGTTTCAACAAGAGTTATGTGGGAAAAGTTCAAAATGGGGGAAAATGGTCAATGAAACTTATTTGTATCTATGGTCCTACAAAAAGTTCTCCTGAGGAAGAGGTGGAGGAATTTTTTGGGCCATTAGACAAATAGCTGACATGAAGAAAATAGAAAAAGTGGTGCTAGTTAAAGATCTAAAGAGCAGAATAAGAAATAAATTCCACTAGGCATATAGGAAAATTTGGAGAAAAGGGAAAAGCTAATAATAATGGCTAGTATCTGCTGGATTTCTGCTTAGGATATGGACTAGTACTTACTAACACTATGTTTTAACATAAAGATGTGCACAAGTTCATGTGGAGAGAAGATGATGCAAGATATAAGAAAAGCCTCATTGACTATGTCACTGTTTATAGTGATATCATCATGCTGGTTCAGTAAACATGTACAGAGGATTTGAAATTGGGGGTGATCATCACTTCTAAGTAGTATAAAAATGAATATCACATTGGAAAGAACAGTATGTAAGAAAGTTTTAAAAGGAATTAAAGTTGAGTAGCTTTCACAAGTAAACTGTAGCCTAAACTATGCAAACATTATTGAAGAAAAAAATGAAGCAGTTTGAAAACAATAACTAAACCTTGGAATCTCATTAGCAAACTCTGAATAAAACACTGATTGATTCAGCTGGAGAAGGATATGGTGAAGTTGTCTGCAAATATAGAAAATAACAGCCTCATGGTGGACACAAGATGTTAAAGAAGCAGTCCTAGACAAGAAGAAAGAATACAGAAAATTTCTAGCAAATAAGTCAGCAGATGCCTTAAAAGGATACAGAGAAAAAATGTAAGAGAACTGAGATATGTGCAAAAGTAGCTAAACCAAACTCATGAGAAGACTTCGATAAGAATATAGAAAATAAATATTAGGGAGGTGGCAACATGTTCTGGAAGCTATTGAAAAAGCTTAGTAAAAGGAATCGAAAATGATAAAGGTGACATTAAAACTGAAGATAAGGCTATCCTAGATGTCTGAAGTAATTACTTTGAAAGACTGGTAAATGAAACAAACAATGACAGAACAATAGTAGAATATTTTCAAGAGGAATGAAAACAGGAATACATATATCATTAGTTGAGGTAGAAAAGCCATCAAAAACTTGAATGTGGAAAGGCAGCTAGACTAGATGACATTCAACAAGAAATGATTTCTGATCGAATAGGTGAAATGTAGTAGATGATATTCCTAACTATAAAAAAAGGGAACAATTTATATAAACATAAGGTAAGATTTATATAAACATACTTGAAAAGAGGTTGAGAAAAATTCCAGAAGAAAACTTGGAGTACAAACTATGTTCAGGACAAATAGAGGTTGTAAAGATCAGATTTTCACTTAATGACAAATAGTTAAAACCATGGGAATATGACAAGGATCTGTGAATAAGATTTGTAAATCTGGAAAAGACATATGATAA
Organism: Typopeltis vanoorti; assembly: GCF_054136105.1. Taxonomy (NCBI): domain Eukaryota; kingdom Metazoa; phylum Arthropoda; class Arachnida; order Uropygi; family Thelyphonidae; genus Typopeltis; species Typopeltis vanoorti. Next base: position 95,139,653 of record NC_143560.1, on the reverse strand, counting down.
TGTGCCCAGAGAAAATCTTTTCAAGACATTTACAATTATATGGGGTAAACTGAACATTACACAGAGCAATACATAGTTTATATTTAAGTTGTAAGTCAGCAGTTAGAATTGTAAGAAATACAGGTAGATGGTTTGATGTAAAAGCAGGGGGTAAGACATATTATGCACATTACACCCACTCTTATTGAATGTTGAAAGTTTATTTACCCAGGTGAGATTGTACAACACTATATTCAGTCCTGAAGATATTTTCAGGTGCAAACTTTGTTTGCTCTCACTGGGATAAAGGATTAAACTAAATTTACCCACCCTTATTCATCAACTATATTGATCACATTATGAACAAAAGCAGCAATAAACCTGATGATAGAATGATAGATATTTAACCTGTATGTTAATGATATTGGAGAAGATTTGAATGGGGATATACAGCTATTTGTAGATGATGCAAAGTTGGGATGAACTATGAAGAGTAGAGAAGATCTTGTGGCCTTACAAGAAGACTTGAATAGATTGGGTGAATGGGAATGGAGATGCAGTTCGATGTTGCAAAATGTAAGGTTTTAAAATTTGGAAAACAAAGATGGGACGTAATTTACTTTTTTTGTGAGGATATATTGTTGGAGATGTAGGAAATAAGAGATTTTGGGGTGATAGTGGACAAGGATCTGAAATTTAGGGAACACATTGCCAAAATTGTGAGGACAACACAAAGACTTCTGGGAATGATGCAGAGGACACTGACTTGTAGACATAAGGAGAATTCTGGTTCCATTGTATAAAGCTCTAATTAGGCCACATATGGACTACTGTGCACAGATTTGGTCACTTGGATTTCAAAAGGATGGAGAGATGCTGGAGAGGGGTAACAGAGGCTATTGACCAAAATAGTTTATGATCTCTGGAATGTTGAATATGAAGAAAGATTGAGAAGATGCAATTTGCAGTCCAGTGGATAGGAGGAAGAGGAGGTCATATGATAGAGAAATACAAGTTAGTAAGGGATTGTTATAAGATTAACATTGAAGAGGCTTTTCATAAAATGGCGGGAGATTGGGAGAGAACAAGAGGAAGCTATATAAAGAGGGTGTGAGCAAGAGAGTGAGAAGCAGGTTTTTTGCTTGGAGAGTTATGCATAATTGGAATGCATTGCCTGAGTGAGTGGTGTATGCAGAGAATTTAAATGTATTTAAGGCGCAACATGATGAGTTGCGTGTATGACAAAAGGGACCTCCTAGATGAGTCTGTTACTCCATGGAGTCATAGGATAATAATAATAACAATGATTGGTTTATAAATTGCTACCACAGACTTAGATTCTCCTTTATTTTGTCCTCCTTCCACTCTCTTGAGACTTTATCAGAACTGAGACTTATATTAAACAGAGAACCGGTGATCCAATTCTCCTGCACATTCTCTTAAAATGCAAGCTGATATCCCATCAAATTCCAAAGCTGAATTTGCATTCAAATTCTGCAATAACCTTAGGGGTCTCCAGTTCATCAACCTGTGTACTGACATCAGTCCCTGTCACACAGTATCTTCACTTGGATGATATATCCTTGTAGAATGATCACTCAGCAGCTCAACAATTTTGTCAGTATCTGTTACTTCTCTACCATCTGCACTCATTAAAGTTATCCTTCTATAGTGATTCTTCCTCCTGCTTGCCACATAATGAAAAAACTCTGGGATTTCTTCATTTTTGTTCGAATGTGGTTACATGATTAGGTGAAGTATTATTACACACATTTTTTAATCATTCTTCTTTCTGCAATTTGGCTGAATTACCAAATATTCAGCCAAAGCATACTGAATTAAATTTTCTAAACAAATCTTTTGAACAAAAATTATACACTCATTAAAAATTTTATCGTACGCACAGTTAGCCGAGTGGCTATTCGCTTGTGTTGATTGATGATGTTGGTGTAGTTGTGGTGCGTTGTTGTTGGTGGTGGATTGAGCAGTGGAGACAGAGAATTAAAGAGTAGATACCCTCCCTCGATGAGTTTATGGACTCTCTGGAGGTGTCATGCAATAATGATAATGATATGAGTAAAAAATTATTAAAAAATTGTTATTGAAATCTGTGCTGAACTTGGTAAAATAAAATCATTTTCTACATATGTAAATATTTTAGAGATTAATAAAAAATTCTTATTATTAGTATTAAAAAATTATTATATGGGTATTTCCATGAAGTCAGAAGAGTCATTGTGGGAGACTCATTAATAACCTTTATACACATGATATCTGTCATACTTCTCCTTAACCTCATTCACTGTTACAACTAATTCTGGCAATCCATTTCACTCTCTCAACACTCCCCAAGCAAAAAATGTTGTATACAGTTGTACAACTTTCAGGAATGATCTCTAGTTCTCATTCTATGTCATGAATTGAAAATTTTCCTTTCTGTCAGTCTTATTTGAACCTCTTTAACAATGCCTACCAACTAAACTTTGTGATCCACACATCTTCAACCTATCCTCATAAGGAGCATTCAACAGACTTGTCACCAGCTTGGGAATTTGTCTCTGAATCCTCTGGTATCCATCTCCACCTCCTGGTATCTCAAGAAATCCAGTTGACCAAATCTGTGCACAGCAGTCAAATGCAGCCAAATCATAGCCTTATAAAGCGAGATAATAGCCTCATTATCTTTGTTTGTTAGTGTGTTTTTCAATACTGAAGTAATCATTTGAGCTATTTTGCCAACTTTTGTAAAATATCCTCTGAACTTCAAATCTCTGACCGCCACCACCACCACCACCATCATCATCATCCCAAATCCTTAGCCTCATTAATTTCCATCAATGTAATACAGAATACGTAACCTTTTCAATCCGTAGTGCATAATCTTACTTTTTTTGCAACATTAAATTGATAATCCTTATCCTTTGCTCACAGTACTGCTTTATTTGAATCAACTCACAGGATATTTACATCACCCATTATCAACTATTGTTCTCTTTAGTTTTGTATCATCAGCAAATAAATGAATATACTCCCCTTAAATTGTTGCCTATGTCATTAATATACAAATATACAGAACTCTGAGGCACTCTACTAGTCATCCTCATTCTCCTAGATTCCACTCTACATTGTATTATTCCTTGATGTCTATCTGTCAGCATCCCCCTCCCCATCCATCTATTCTACCAGCTTTATATCCATTCCCATTTGCAAAAGTTTTTCATGTATGTCCAGCATAATTTTTCATAAAGTCCAGCAGTATCATGATGTAGCCATTTCTCTTATCTAATTCTGCTGTCATTCTATTATAAAATGTGAGTAAATTAGTAAGGCAAGACCTATCCTTTACAAAGCTGTGCTGATTATCATATAGATTATCATGTTCTTACATGTCCATTCTTGATTTTTATCTTTAACCAACATTTCCAGTACTTTAACCACCAACCCAGAGATACTAATTAGTTTGCAATTGGTCTGTTCATGACTTCTGTCATGGAACCACCTTTATATAATGTAACTATCTTATCCTCTTTCCACTCCCTTAAAACCATGTCAGAGTTTAGACTTAGATTGAGCAATTTCATCAGAGGCACTCCCAATTCTCGTGCACATTTACATAGCACGTGGGTTGACATGCTATCTAGTCCCACTACTGTATTTACATTGATATTTTTCAATATGCTGAGCACCACCTGTTCATTTGCCTAATTCTGACATCATATTCTTTCACATCAGCAACTTCAAAATTTCCACATGAATGATACACCTTTGCAAAGTGATCACTCAGCAACTTAGCTATTTCTTTTGTTTCTGTTACCTTTCTACCATTAACATTGATTAAATCCACCTTCCATAGTCATTTTTCCTCTTACTTGCTACTTAACGGAAAAAAGTCTTTTGATTTACTTATGCCTGCTTAACTAATTTTTCTGTCATAATCAGATTTGGTCTTTCTTACTATACTAGTCATCCCTCTTGCTTGCACTTTGTACTGTTCACGAGTATGCCGATCACCATTTTCCTTATATTCCTACCACAATGTTTTCTTTTTTTATATCTCTACTCATCCACATAACCTCCAGTTATCCTAGAATGTTATTATTATCATCACAGTACTTCAGGGTGTCGAGAATTCGTTGTGGGAGCCATAGAACACAGATGTCATACCTTCTCTTAAATTCATTCACACTGGATGCACTCACTACTTCAATGCAATAATTTGCATTGAAGTAGTGATTATGGTAAGATAATGTTAATGAATGAAAATTTTAGAATGGTGACTGCTGCAGAAGGCATTGTTGACATATTCAGTGATCAAATTATAAGGGTGTTCATCCTCATCAGATTGAAATCATGAGAAACTTAAGTGTAGAGCACATAGGAGATGGCTTAATTGTGAGTGAGTTGGAGGTATATGAGGAAATAAATAACCTTGATGTCAATAAGGCAATAGGATTTAATGACATAATCACCATGCATCTTAAGATAATGTTCCAAACAATTGGCAGTAGCATTGCCATGCCTGTTTAATAAGAGCCTTACAATTTAGAATAGCACAGGTTCCGAGGAAGTGGAAAGAAGGTAAAATTGTTCCACATCATAAAGTTGGTGATAAGGCTGTGGCTACAAATTATAGATCTGTTTATCTGTAGTTGTGGTACATGCACTAGAGAGCTTGGTGAGAAGTAGAATGCAGAAAGGGATTAATAACAGCAGTATTCTCTGTAGTTATCGTGGAGATCATGTTTTATTAACTTATGTGATGTAACAAGGTGGCAAATATCTTGGATAAGGGAGATGCTTTTACAGTGGTATACTTAGATTTTGAAAAAGTCTTTGATAGACTGCCACATGACAAGATGTTAAATAAATTGAAATCAATGGGAATGGATAACAGACTTCTGAGTTGGAATGGTGACTGGCTGTCAGATAGGTATCCGAAAGTTGTATATGAGGATGCAGTATTCCTGAATGTGGAAGGTCACTGGTGGTGTGCCTACAGAGGTTAGTTTTGGAACCATTATTGTTCAATTTGTACATTAATGATATATATTGATCTTAATAATAATAATGACAACAATAATAATAATTGCAATTGCCAAATTGGCAATTGAAATTTCTATCCCAATTGCCAAATTCTCATCCAGATTATGCAACTGTGTTGAATCTCATTTTTATGTATCTCTATTTCTTGAATTCAGTGTAGGGATACCATTATGTGCAGTGGCAAATTGGTCATATGTGCAGTGTGTGCGATGCACAGAGGTGCCAAAGAGGAAGAAATACTTAAAAAAAAACGTTTTTAAAGTAATTTTTTTATTGGAGGGGGGGGGGATAGGGGTGCCAACTAAAATTTTGCACACAGGTGCTGGACACTACTGGTGCGCCCTGACTATGTGCCATGTTGATATATTCTGATTTGCTTTTTACACAAGTACTGACTTCATCCACTAAAGTAATTTTTTCACATTTTTTTTTCTTTTACTTGCAGCATAGTGATAAAATTCTTTTGGGTTGCTTTTGGCCTACATAGTGAATTTCTTTTCACACTGCAATTTAGCTTCTAATGTAATACCATTACTTTTCTGACCTGTGCTTTATATATTTTATAACTCCTCTCACTATTATTCTTATAATATTTTTTCCACATCATCTGCTTTTTATGGATATACTGTTCATTAAGGTTCACATCCATTTCACTCCCACCCTATTTATTCTTTGAACTCTAGGGACACATTCTGATAATTTCTCATTTAAGCACATTTTCTGAGCTTCCCCGTTCATTGCTGACATCCTTCCCATTCAATAACTAACACCATTCTGCTAAAGAAAGTATTCTCCTGAGTTTGTCATAATTTCCAGTTTTGTAGTTCAGCATGTCACCATCATCATGCTTTTCAAGGATTTAGGCCTCGAGTGGCCTGTCCTGGCCTTAGAAGTCATTGTTGAATCTCTTTACAGGATGTCCTGGTTTTCTTTTTACTTATGGTTTCTAATTTAAAACTTGTCTGATTGTTCTCTTTGTAGTTCAGCATGTAACCAGTGGCATAGCTGGGGTGGGGTGGGGGGGGGGGCAGTCCGCTCCAGGTGGCACTTTGAACCTTTTTGAACTTTTGCAGTTAATTCTGAAATACAGTCTCGAGAACTCAGTTCCAAATATTGTAATACTACTGTGAATTTTCCTCACAATTGCTGTAAGTGTTTCTACTTGTGAGAGGAGTTTTTCTGAATAAAACTGATTAAGAATTTATTACCTAATTTACTATTACCTACGTTACTATGAAATTGACTTCACCAGTTGACAATTTTGCTAACAGAAAAGCAAAAAAAACGACATTTTAGAATGTTGAAATTAAAGTTTTACTTCAAAAATAAACATAGTGTTTTAATTTATTTCCCTGTACGTTGTTTTGACTTTTTGTAGTATTTTTGGTGTGTATTGAGAGGGGTGGCAAACTCAGGGACTGCCCCAGGAAGCAAAAGCTCTAGCTATGCCACTGCATGTAACCCTTCTTAATTGGATTATTGTTAGCTACTTCCCAGGACAGTATTATTATTACTGTTATTATATGACACCTCCAGGGAGTTCAAGGACTCATCATCGTAGGGCATGCTACTCCACTTCACTAAATACATCTCACCCTTTCCACTACTACTTAATTCTCCAACTACAACACCACTACTACCATCAATGCCATCTACTGCCCATCATCACCAACAACAGTATATTTTGTCTGTAAATTGCATGTGTTCAGTATTGCATGATCACTGTCTCCAATTGGTTACTGGTTTCAAATATTTCCATTCTTAAATTAGACCTCTTCTGACTCTTTGATCTTGAGTTCCTCATATGCTGCTTGAGAAAGTTGTATCACAACAATGCAATAAATTCTCCTTCATTCTTATCATGAGATTTCTCTTATACCCAATCAGTATTTGGATAATTTAAGTCACCCAGCAGCTGAACCACGAGGTCTGTAGCAACAACTCTCATATAATTTATCATGTTAACCTCGATTTCACATCAGATGACCTCAAACTCACTGTTACTTGTGACATTATTATTACCTTCATTAGTTTCTACCATAATCATCCAATATCATTTGTAGTATTTCCCCCTTCCCTTTCTATCTCTTCTGTCCTTCTTAAAAATACTATACCCTTTATATTCAAAGATGCGACAATTGTTTTATCTATGCATCCAAAAATGTTAAAGATTTATGGAGTGTTAGATCAAATGATAAAAAGGAATGTATTATGGTATGTGAGAAGTGTGATGAAAGGCTATTCCAAAAATGAGAACGGTGTTACCCAGAATAATCAGGAAATGGATGGGAGTGCTTGCAATGGTAGGTAATAATAGAAGTGATGTAGAAGAGCTTAGGCAAGAAAAAATTAAGAGTCGGGTTAAATGTATGGAGGAGAAAATTGAATAGTTAAAGAAGAGTATAACTAACGTAAATGACAAGAGAGTTAAGAAGAAGCAAGCATCTAAAGCTGATAGGGTTGTTTTATATGTTGACTTGATCTTACAGGTGTGATTAAAAAATAAAGTGCACAAGACATGTTTTACAGGTGGTACAATAAAACAAACATCAGATGCTTTGCATAGAAGGAAGGAAGGAACAGGCATCAGAATTAGTGGTAGTGGTGGGCAGTGACTTGAATAGTGAGGCAAAGAATGTGAAATGGGATTTGAAGAAGTTGTTGCAAGAAGTGAAGGATAATAATGTCACTGGGAAAGTGGTTAATTTGTTGCCCAGATATGACGGTAGTGAACTGACGGAGAGCAATGATACTGTATGACAAAATGGCTGAATTGTGTCAGGCAGAGAGTACTCATTTTGTGAATGTATGGAATGAATTCGAAGGGAAGTTAGAATGGTTCAAAGCTGATGGGATGCATTTGAATGGGTTTGGTATTGGTCATTTGGAGTGATTATGGTTTAATAAGAGTGCATAGGGTTCATATGAAATTAGTACCACTAAGAGTAAAAAGTGGTTGAGAAACAGGTTGTGAAAGACAAGAAGAGGATAGATACAAAAGGTGAGGAAGTGATTATAGCAGAGCAAAGTGATGTAGTGCAAAATGGTGGGGATGATAAGAATATCAATGAAAATCAGTGTCGGGATCAGGGAAACAGGAATGGTCAGAACAAAGAAAGAAGTGCACTATAGTAGAGAGAGTAAAGAGTGATTGTGTTGATAGGATGCTTCAAAGAGTGGAGAATTGTTATGATTGTATACTAATGTACAGAGTATGAGAAATAAAGGAGCTGAGTTTGTAGCATTGATTGAATCAGTATGCCTACAGATAATTGGCATAAGTGAAACTTGGTTGACTGAGGATGACATATACTATCAGCACTTGAAATGTTAGGATATAGAATTTTCTGAAAGGATAGAAAGATGAAGAGAGTATTGTTAATGGTAGTAGAGGAATTGTGACCTTCAAGAGTCGAAGTAGAAAACAGTAGTACATGTGAAGATTTTGAATCTGTTTGGTTTGGTGAAGTTGAGATCAATAAAATAGCATATCTAATAGGATGCTATTACAAGGAATATGGAGAGTATTAACTGTGAAATGTTTAGACAAATTAGTTGGGTAAGTAAAACGAAGATGATCCTAATGGGAGATTTTTATTATTATTATTATTATTACACCCTCCATGGAGTAGGCAGACTCATCGTGGGAGGTTCAGTCAACTGACAACATATTTATCATATAGACTCTTAAAAAGGGGTGCTTAAGGGTAAAAGCTGTATAACTGAGAGGAGACCTCCACATAGCCTTTAAAGGAATGCAGAGAACCAACCAGGGCTTCTGACCTAATGTCCAATCCTCACCTTCTTGTGGTGCACCCTGTTGGGTATCTACTTTGATACTGAACGAACGAGGATGGGCTGGCAATTTGGGATTTAGCCGACCAAATTGTATTCTTATTGGCTTAAACCAGTATATAAAATGATGGTACAACATGACAAAATTTCATGCCGGCTGGGGCGTCGCCCGGTTAAACAAGGCCCCCGTTGTTTTTGCCAGGGAACCAGGGCGAACAGCGAAAAGTCAGCTACTGGAACAAATCTGAAAACAAACCCCAACTCAACATCACCAGAGTTAAAGATCGGTACTATCAACGTAAGAAGCCTGAATGGCAAAGAAATGGAGCTAGCTGAGGAATTAGATAAGTACCAGATCGACATAATAGGGGTGACTGAAACAAAAAAGACCAAAACTGGTGAGATCTTTCTGAGCAATAAATACAAAATGTTATATTCAGGCAATGACAATCAAGGAAAAGAAGGAGTAGCCATAATATTCAACACAAAATACGAGGCTAATCTTCTTGAATGGCAGTCAGTCTCAAGTAGAGTAATATGGGCAAATATGAGAATGGGGAACTGGACAATGAGACTTATTAGTGCCTATAGTCCCACAGAAGGTTCTACTAAGGTAGAAGTGGAAGAATTTTTTGAGGCTTTAGTAAAAGCAACTGATACAATGAAAAAGGAAAAGTTGGTCCTTGTTGGGGATCTAAATAGCAGAGTAGGAAATGATTGTGAGACATACAAAAATATGTTGGGAAAATTTGGAGAAAAGAGCAAAGCTAATAATAATGGCAAATATCTGTTGGATTTCTGCTCAGGACATGGACTGGTTATTACTAACACCATGTTCCAACATAAAAATGTGCACAAATTCACATGGAGAGAAGAGGCTAGGAATAAGAAAAGTCTCATTGACTATGTTATTGTTGATAGTGATGTTTTCTCCCTGGTGCAGGACACCAGAGTGTACAGAGGATTTGAAATTGGAAGTGATCACTATTTAGTCTTGAGCAGGATAAAATTGAATTTCATATTGAAAAGAATAACATGTAAGAAAGTTTTAAAGCGAATAAAAGTTGAGCAGCTCTCAGATGTGAACTGTAGACTAAAATACAGAAATATTATTGAAAAGAAAATGAAAGAGTTTGAGAACAGGAATCAAACCTTGGAGATTCAGTGGCAAACTCTGAAGGAAACATTGATTGATTCTGCCAGAGAGGCATGTGGTGAGGTTGTGTGCAAGGATAAAAAAATCAGAACTCCCTGGTGGACACGGGAAGTTAAAGAGGCAGTGAAGGAAAAGAAGAAAGCATATCCAAAGTTCCTGTCAAATAAGTCAGCTTTTACTATTACAGAATACAGAGACAAATGTAAGAAAGCTAAACAGTGTGTAAAACTAGCTAAACAAAAGTCATGGGAGGACTTTGGCAAGAATATAGAAAATAAATATCAAGAAGTTGGCAAAATATTCTGGAGGTTGTTGAAGAAGCTTAGGAATGGAGGAAAGAGTGCTGTAAAAGGAATTAGAGATGATAAAGGTGAAATGAAAACAGGAGAAAAAGATATCCTTGAAGTATGGGGTAATTACTTTGAAAAACTGCTAAATGAAACAAGCAGTGATGACAGCACAGTAATAAAAAACACTGACCAGGCATGCAGTCAGGAATACATATCCATACTTGAAGTAGAAAAAGCCATCAAAGGCTTGAAATGTGGAAAGGCAGCAGGAGTAGATGATATTCGACCAGAAATGCTGAAGTATGGTGGTATAAGAGTCTTACAGTGGCTGCACTGCATAGTTCAGAAAGCCTGGACAGAGGGACGAATTCCCGATGATTGGAGTAGAGCTCTCATAGTACCCATATATAAAAAGGGAAATAAAACTGCATGTGAGAATTACAGAGGTATTTCCCTACTGAGTGTTCCTGGCAAGATCTATGCAAGTATACTTGAGAAACGGTTGAGAAGAATTGTGGAAGAAAAGCTTGTTGAAGAACAAGCTGGATTCAGGCCAAATAGAGGCTGTCAGGATCAGATCCTCACTTTACGACAAATAGTCGAGAAAGCATGGGAATATAACAAAGATCTGTATTTAAGTTTTGTCGATTTGGAAAAGGCATATGACAAGGTGCCAAGAGAGAAGCTATTCAATACGCTGCAGTTATATGGTGTCAATGGGGCATTATATCAAGCAATACTTAGTCTTTATTTGAGTTGTGAGTCAGCAGTTAGAATTGAAGGAAGTTCAGGAAGATGGTTTAATGTTAAATCTGGTGTGAGACAAGGATGTACATTATCCCCTCTGTTATTCATTATCTATATGGATCACATTATGAAGGAATGTGGTATTAAACCTGATATCAAAATTGGAGATGTTAATGTCAGCTCTTTGCTTTATGCGGATGATGTTATACTTCTAAATAAATCCGCTACAAGTCTGCAAGATTCTCTGACTAAATTGAATAGCTGTTGTAATAGATATGGTATGAAGGTCAGCAATAAAAAGACAAAGACAATGAAAATAGGCAGAATCATTGAAAATGTCAACTGTGTTGTGAATGGAGAACCTGTGGAACAAGTAAAACATTTCTGCTACTTAGGCACAATTTTTACTGAAGATGGTAAACTAAATATAGAAATAGACAACAGAATCAGCAAAGCTGGTATCATGGGAAGTCAATTGAATAAATTCGTATGGAATAAGAAAGAAATTAGTCGGAACACTAAATTAGCTGTATACAAGACTGTGTTCAAACCAATTTTAACTTATGGATCTGAGAGCTGGGTCAGAAGTAAAACACTTGACCAAAGACTAGAGACCGCAGATATGAGAGTCCTGAGAAAGATTAGAGGCGTGAACAGATGGCATCAATGGCAATATTATATAAAAAATGAGGATATTAGGAAAGAACTTGACATTGTCAGCATCCAGGAATGCGTTAGCAGAGCTAATCTCAGATGGTATGGTCACTTAAATAGAATGGGAGAGGAAAGATTAGCAAAACAAGTGTTCTCTGCCAGGTTGGCAGCAAAACAACCCAGAGGAAGACCAAGATATAGGTGGATTGATACGGTACTAAGTGCCTTAGACGATAGAAATATAAGATCTGATAATGTTGGAGTCTTGACAAGTAACAGACTGATTTGGAAGAAAATTGTAGATAGGAAGTTAGTAATGATGTAATTTTTTCATGTAGTACTGTCATATCCTGTACACCCCTTGAGGGTACATGGCAGGAATTTGATGATGATGATGATGACTCTTAAAATCTCAACACTCCTTGCATTAACAACACACTATGATAATATGTTCCATTCATTGACAATTGTCAATGAATGGAACACATTCAGAATGGAATCAATGTCAATGTAATATTGCATTCCATTCTTTGACAATTATCAATGAATGGAATGCAATATTACATGGAGAATTGCAATTCTCCATGTAATAAATCTACTCCTCACACCCCCTCTTCACCACACTTTTACATAACTTCCAGGAATGATCTCTGGTTCTTCCCCTCTCACCTACTCTTTTTATAATCCCCTCTGAATTAATCTGATAAAATCTTCTCACTAACTTAAATATCTCTATCATATCATCTCTCTTCCTCCTATCCACCAAACTCTGCAATCCACATTTCTTCGATCTCTCTCTACAGCCAGCATTCCAAAGTGCCGATGTTGTCTGAGCCACTTGCCTCTGGACTCTCTCCAATGTCTCCACATCACATTGAAAACTAGGTGACCAGATCTCAGCACAATAGACCAAATGTGGTCTGACCAGTGCTTTATACGAGTACAATGGCACAACCATTTCCTTATCCCTACATGTTAGAGTATTTCTTATCATAGCAACACTGTGTGCAGCCTTTGCAACACTTGCAATATGCCCTCTAAACTTCAGTTTAGTGTCAACTATCACTCCCAAATCTCTAATCTCATCCACTTCCTGCAGTATGACACCATCGATATAGTACACATCTTTATATTTCTGCACTCCAAAATGCAACACCTTTCACTTATTGATATTAAAACTACAACCCCACTCTTTTGTCCAAGTCTATTCAAATCTTATTGAAGGGAATTAACATAGGAATGTGGATTGGAAAGAAGAGATAGTGTATAATGACAAGAAGAGTGAATTTGTTGAGTTTCTGTGGAATAACTATCTAGAGCAGCATGTGATGGAAGCAACACGTGGTTTATTGGTGTTGGAATTGTTTATATCCTCACTGGATGTGATTGTGAATAAGGTATCAACACTGCCATCTATTGGTGAAAGTAATCATGAGGTATTGGTTTGGAAGGTAATCATACAGGAAAAAGTTATATCAAGAAGGTCTGTATGTCAAATTATAAGGTGGATGATTATCAAAAGCTCTGTAGTCAACTAGCATCAATACATTGTGTTAGAAAGTGTGACCTTTCTATTATTATTCTATATTTTATTATTACAGTCACAAATATCAATTCTATCGCATATGTCTCTATGTTGAATAGATTTTGCGTTATTGTTATGCGTTCCACATTATTAATAATAAACTAAACGTTATATCTCGTTTCTTCTATGATTTTCTTACTTAGCTTAATCTTTAAGGAGCACCAGAAAATTACCCGTTCCCTGAGTTCTATATATTATCGTGATTACTCAAGCAAATTTATTTTTTTACTGTGCCAGCTTGAGCCTTAAAGTTAGGGATAGACACTACCTTTAGGTTAACTATAAAATATCAGGTGTTACTAGCAATATGATTAAATTGCTAGAAACTTGGATTCTCTGGCATAATTTTACTCTTGTTTGCAGTCGTGCCCTTACTTTCACTTGGGATATTCCTGCACAATCACACGTACTCAAGTTCGATTTTTATGAAGGGTCAGAGTCAGGCAACATGATTAGATACACATACATTTAAAGAATCAAACATTTATTAAATCCAATTAATGATGCTACATAAATTAAATTGATTATCAAATTCTAAAGTTAAATCATTACCTCTCAGTCTTAAATTAATTTTAGTATTCTACCTCAAAGTGTCAGCAATTCAATGCCTCAATACATATTACACTTATGATTACAATTCATTTTTAACACTAAGTTCAGAATATAAGCAAAATTTCAATATTTCAATGACTCAACATGTTACATTTAAAGTTTACAATTCACTTTATACATTAAATTCAGAGTATTAGTAAAATTCAATATTTCATTAACTCAGTACACGTTACACTTAAGATTACAATTCATTTTTCTCATTAAGGCACTTTAACACACTCTTCGAACTCTCTCAGAACAAACATAACAGAATCTTTATCTGGTTGAAAGTTCCAAAAGTTCGTTTCAAGAAAACAGTCATTTATATTGAGATCTAAACTTTTCACTCTTTCTTCTAATACAATCTTAAATCCCACTCTCTTAAATGTAAGTCAATCTCAAAAAAGGGCTAGAATAAGTGAAAGTACTTATCTAATTTTGTCTTCGGTTTCTTGCCGTCCTTCGTCCTTTGTTTTCAAATCTGGATTTCTCGATATCAATGCCACGTGGGTTACACATGCTCATTGGGCTGGACGCTATTCTTCTGCCTAGAGTTTTACGTAGTTTGACTTCTTACTATGGCCTGCGATTCTATCTTGCCGACTCTACTACGGTGACATACTGAACTTTGTCGTAAGTCAGCCCTCAAATATGAGAGTTGAGCCACGAAGACTTCTCGGAGCACACGGAGAGAAAACTCAGGAACAAGAAAAAATGGGGGTCATTTCCTTCCATGTCTCGGGTTATATACCTCTTCTTGAGCGCCACCTTTTTGCGTTTGAAATTTCCCATCGTTTCACCCATTGGTCTCTGTTCGGGTGACTACACCGATTTACATACAGGACTTCTTGGTTCAGGGAACGTATGCGTCAGCGTGCTTTCTAAGATATAGTGCCCTCAGGTATTTCTCTGATCTTATTGCATTTAGGGTGATCTTTGCCCTATGTCGTTGAATAGTTCGCATTCTTTCTTTGCATTATTTTGTTAATAATTCCCCTCTTATTTTGCCCTTTTTTCTGACTTACATTTATGCTAGACACTCAGGTATAAAGTTTCAAAATTCACAAAATTATTATACAGAAAGTAGTTACAAACAAAAAAACACATTTTTACTGCTAAAAGCTAAGTATGCAAATTTTGATTTTATGTAAATTGTTAGATTCTGGAATGGTGACGTCAGGCAAATTCTGAAGTCACCGATTTCAGATCTAACATTGAGTTGATGATTTGTGTCAAAAAAGATGTTGACAATGTGTGGGAAATGATAAGGCAGTATCTGATGCAAGCAATGTATAACTGCATACCAAGAGTTAAGTGAATAAATAGAGTAGGAGTGAGATGGATGAACAGTGAAATCAAACAAGCAGTGTTATGAAAGAAGTTATCATGGAGGAAGTACAAGACAGTTTGCAGTGAACAAATGAATGAAGAATATAAAGTATAGGCTAGAAAAGTGACAAGCATGGTTGAAAAAGTAGAATATAAGAGGAGATTGGCCAGCCAGGTCAAAGCTAATCCAAGGGAATTTTTCTGCTATGTGGCAAGCAACAGGAAAACTAATTATGGCAGGTTGATACTGATGTAGTTGCGGTAGTCGAGTAACTATAACAAATGATATAATGGAATTATTTAATTAACACTTCATCAGTGTATATCATAATGGTGTGAATGATGCTATGCGACATCTAGAAGATAGGCAAGAATTAGGAGAATTAAAGGTGAACGAATCAGAGATATATCAAGTGTTGCTTGGATTAGATGTTAATAAAGCTGTGGGAATGGATGGCATATCCCCATGTATTTTAAAATAATGTTCAAAAGAGTTAGTGATGCCCTTCTCATGGTTATTTATTACCATTACTATGTGACACCTCCAAGGACTCATCGAGGGAGGGACATCTTCTCTACAGCTCTGTTTCCTCCAACTGCAGCGAACCACACCATCTACACCAATGTCATCTTCTGCCCATCACTGCCACTAGTATTTTCATAGACAATTACAAACATCCATGCCCACAGTGGGATTCGAATGCACAGCCTTTTGGCTGAAGAGTGGATATGCTAGCCAGTTGGCCAAATGAAAGTCTTGCAGTGGGGGAGGTTCCTAAGGAGTGGAAAGAAGGCAAAATAAATACCTCTCCACAAGCATGGTTTGAGAACAGAAGTTTCTAATTATAGCTGGTCTGTATATCTGCAGTTGTGATCAGTGTTTGAAAAATTGGTTAAAAATAGAATACAGGATTGGCTTGATCGACATAAGATTCTCTGTGATGGTCAACATAGGTTTGTGGAGAGCAGGTCTTATTTTAGCAACCTGCTGATGTTTTATGATAAGGTAACGAATGTGTTGTATAAGGGAGAATCATATACAGTGATATTCTTGGACTTTGCAAAAGCATTTGATAGATTACCACATGATAAGTTTGCATACAAACTGCAGAGGTTAGGAATAGAGTATATTGGTTAGATGGAACAGAAATTGGCTCTCTGAACAGTACCAGCAAGCTGTGTATGATGGAGCCATGTTTCAGAAAAGGAAGGTGGCATCCCTCCAGGATTCTGTTCTTGGGTCCCTATTGTTTAACTTATTTGTTAATGATATTTCATATGGATTGACTAGGGTACTTCAAATGTTTGCTGATGATGAAAAGTTAGGTAGAATTATCGGGATTAGTACTGATGTTAATTCTCTACAGGAAGATTTGAATAGACTTTTAGCTTGGACAAATGAGTGGGGGTTGCAATTTTACTTAAGGAAGTGGTGAGATTTGGGATCTTGGAGTGATGGTAGACAGTGGACTGAAGTTCCAGGGGCACATTGCACATTTTTACACATTGTATTGCTGTTATGATAAAAAGTGCATTGACATGTAGGGATAAGGAGGCCATGTGGGCCTCTACAAGAGTGATCTGATAAGTGCTCACCCTAACAATGAAAAAACGAATTTATAATTTCAAAATTATTTTTATTTTTCAACATAATCTCCCCTAAGACTAATAGATTTATTCTAGCAATGCTCAAGCGCCATTATCCCATCCCTGTAGTGGTTCTCAGTAAGATCTGCAAAATACCTCTCTACAGCTGCAATCACCTCTTGATTCAAAGAAAAACGCTGACTTGAATGACTTGCAATTTCACGTGAATGCTTATGACAGATGTACCAACATAGAAAAAAAAAAAAATGCCAATAGTGTTGCCATCTATTGTTGAGGCTGAGAACTTTCAGATCACCCTTGTATATACAGTAAGGCATTACTGTATGTACGACCACAGTAATGTATATGACCACAGGTCAAACCACATATGAACTATTGTGCTCAGATTTGGCCATCTAGTTTTCATTGTGATGTGGAATCTATGGTGGGGGTTTCAAAGATGAACAACCAAAGTGATATCAGGACTCTGGAGTGTTCGTTATGAAGAGCGATGGTTATAAGAGAATGTGGATTATAGAGTTGGTGGATAGGAGGAAAAGTAGAGATATGATAGAGATCTTCAAGTTAGTTAAGTCAAGTTATCAGATTAATACAGAAGAAATTATAAACAGGAGAGGATGTTAAAATGGGATGAACAAGAGGTTATCTTCGAAGATGTATAAAGATGTGGTGAAGAAGGGTGTGAGGAGTAGATTTTTTATGTGGAGAGTTGTTAGCAAGTGGAATGCATTACCTGAGTTGGTTGTGAATGAAGGTAGTGTAAATAAGTTCAAAGCTCATGGTTGAGTGAGCCTCCCCTGACGAGTCTGTTGACTCCTTGGAGGTTACCAAATCCATCCGTCCATCCATCCATCTTCAAGGCCCACCATTCCTAATTGGGTTGTGGGGGGGGGGATCAGCTGTAAGAGGAACTTCCAATGGTCATGATCCTCCACCACCAAGCTCAGGTGTTCTGGTGGGACTCATAGACATGTCCTCCCAAGGTTTTGGATATAATCTATCCAGCGAGTCCTTGGCCTTCCATGTGGCCTCCCACCCTCTGGCTTGGCAAATAGGGCCTGCTGGGGAGAGCCTCTCTTGTGGCATTCTGACCAAGTGCCTGTACCATCGTAACTGTGATCTCTCAACTTGGAGAAGCAGCCATTGAGTATCGAGTTACCAAATAATGATAATAATAATACCATATTTTTCGATAGATAACACGCACCTAATGTATATAATGTGCACTCCCAACATTTTCATCACTCCTTTTGATGTATAGATAACGCACATGTTCCAACTAGCGGTAGAGTTAGGAAGTACAGACAGAGGACTGAGGAATTTTTTAAAAGCACGTGCATTGCTAGTAGCAATGGTCGATTTTTTTAATTCCAAATTTTACAATTTTCTCATTATCAAGGAGCACTGTGACATTATTATGACTTTTTGTGTGACCACTGGACCCTGAAAGATAACTTGTGTGGGCTGCATTGTTCTCTTGTAACTAGTTGTATCAACAATTGAAAGGTACGTGTACATTTTTTGTATTTTATGAAGCTACATTATTCCGTACATCCTGTCTTAAAATATTTCATTAAGTAAATTATTAGTAAAATCATTATTAAGGTGCCAGAAAACTAGCCATTTGGCTTTTTATCTTAACTAAATCATTAGTTGTTTATATTTTATTAGATTGGAATTACCCATGGAAAACAGAAGTACTTCTTACTGTGTAAATCCTACACAGCGCAGTTCAAGCTTGAAGTGGTAGAACTAGCAAAGGAAAAAGGGAATCATGAAGCTGGTAGATTGTTCGTTGTTGGAGGAAAGTAGTGTTTGGGAATGGTGAAAGGCTGAAACAGTCCTGAAATGTTTACATACGAGGAAATGTGCTATGAGGTTTAGAAGGTGCTTGAGGCCAACCATAGAAAAAAAAAGTTTGATTGGGTTGTTTGTGAAAGAGCTAAAGGTACGAGAATATCTACTGTCAGTGATAGAATATCTATTGCAGGAATCGAAAAAAATTTGCCCAAAACGATAATATAAAGGATTTCAAGGCCTACCCATCTTGGGTTTTTGGATTTATGAAGAGAAACAATTTAAGTGTGTGCTCCTTCACTAGTGTTGGACAAAATTTGCCGTGCGACTGAGAGGCGAAAGTAGCTAAATTTCGTTTGTTTCTGAGAGAAAACTTGTGTGGGGTTGATGCGTGTAACTTTTGCAATATGGATGAGGTTCCCGTAAGGTTTGGCATGCTTAGTTCTAGGACCATGAATCTGAAGGGAGCAAAAGAGGTTTCAGTTGCTACAACAGGGCACGAAAGGTCTAATTTTACTGTGGTTCTCTGCGTAATTGTAGATGGTGGTTCCAAACTACCACCGATGGTGATTTTCAAAAGAAAGACTTCCAAAAGGTTGGAATTACTGCTAACTATTGTTACTGCTAATGATAAAGGTTGGATAAATTCCGATGTTATGAAATTTTGGTTGGAGAATGTGTGGCGAAAGAGAAAAATGGCATTTTTCAACCCAAAATCTTTGTTAATGTTGGATTTGTGTAGGGCACACACAACAACAGAAGTTAAAACAATTGTAAGTATTTCAAATTGGCATCATTCCAGGTGGTGTAACAATAAAACTCCAACCCGTTGATCTTTCAGTAAATAAACCATTCAAAGACAATTTGCAGGCTAAGTGGGAAGTCTGGATGATAAATGGCATCCATGAATATAACGAAACAGGGTAGATGAAAAGAACGTCATATAAAGATATAGTTACGTGGATTGTAGAAAGTTGGGCTGCTATAAGTGAAAACTGTGTTAGAAATGGTTTCATTAAAGCACACAAGGGAATGCAGTGGTGTCTGGTGACAATGATTATGAAGCTGAAGAAATACCGTTAAATTGCATTAAAACAAAATTTTTAACGCAATTGATTCTTTCAATATTGAGTCTGATGAAGAATTTTTTGGATTTTAATATTGTAATGTTCAATAAATATTAAGTAATACTTCTACCTTAGTTTTGTTATTACATTTGATTTACCTCTCATACCTTTCAAATGTATATTACGCATGTTCATTTTTAACGCATTTAGACTTTTTTGTATAGATAGCACACACGTTATCTATCGAAAAATACAGTAATAATAATTTAAGTTACTACATTGGACTCTGATAGCTAGGTTTCATTAATGCTAAAACACATTCTCTAAGGCAGGGTTTCTCAAATTGTGTTCCACGAGAAGTTCTGGAATTTGTCATTTTAGTTTTCTAAGCATTTTTCGTGATAAATATTTTATAGTAGAAATATTCTGAGGAGAATAATATTCGTGAATATGATGAAAAGCTCTCACCCAGAACTCCTAATAACATATGTGCATCATATGTTATTAGATTTTCACACATCGAAACTTTTCAATTTGGGAAAGGGAATACCGTTGTTTATGACTGGTCATAAAAATTTCCTGCAAGCAGATTATAACAATGTGTGGCATATCTTCTGTTCTCAAAACTGAAGGAAATGACATCTGTGTAGCAAATGTCAGTGACCAGTGCCATATTTTTAAACATGGAAATATTCATGAATTATCATTAATTTTCACACATCGAAATCTTTCAACAATCAGGAAAGAGAATACTGCCGTTTATGACATCATAAAAACTGCCTGCAAGCTGATTACAACAGTGGGCGCCATGTTCTCAAAACTGAACGAAATAACATCTGTGTTGCAAATGTCAGTGAGCAATCAGCAAGGAAGTAAAAGAAATTTTTTCCACTGAAATTGAAGATCAAGGTGGTCTGTACCCAGTTCTCAAATCTAGTAATACTGAATACTTTCTTAGCAAGTTCGTATTGCAGAGTGAAAATTTCGAAACCGTAGTGCCATGATTTTTTAAAAGTAATAGGCCTGCAGATTTAAATTTTAATATGAATAAGAGACAAGGGACTTTGATTAATTTTGGTATTAAGAAATCTCTTATTAAAGGTGTTTGTGATGCAACAGATAGTGAGTCATTCACTACCAGCCTACAAAGCGATCTCCAGGATGTACAAAAGTAGGGGGAAACTATCAGCACACAGGAGAAAAAGTCTGCATTGACTTATAAGTACTTAATAAATGTATAAATGTTTGGTGAACAGAATAGGATATGTTAATGAAAATCAGCATAAATTAATTTGATAATTAATTAATAATTAATAAATATATTAATTGATAATAAAAATCAGCTAAATTACCAATTAATTATTAATTAATACATTGCAAAATAACCAAGGTGTGTTCCATGAAAATTTCAGGATTTGTGAAGTGTTCTGTGGTAGAAAAAGTTTGAGAAACCCTGCTCTAAGGCAACAAACTTTACTCTTTTGTTTCTAATGCTTCTTGCATTTGTGTACTGATATAAACAAATTACCTCCTTTATATATAAATATATATATATATATATATATACTTACAGTTATAGTCAGCTTAGCCTGGTCGGACAACCTTCTTTTTTTCGTCTGCAGACACACTCAAAAAGTCTGAATCCAAAACAAATTTCCACTCATTCACCAAATTCATAACTCTGCTCAGTCATGTTTCTGTAAGGTTTGCATATTATGGTTAAATTTGCAATGTTTTACCATTCCTCCCATGATGATCTAGTTTCTCAGCATTAGGTGTCAACCCAATTAATAATTTCTGATACCATATTCATTCAAGTGCAGGCTGTTCCTCTTATACAAATCTTTTTTACCATCAAACTCACTGCACACATCCAAAACCTCACATCCAAGCCTGTGCTTTGTAAAATTATAAATTATAAAATATGATTAATCACTCCAAACACTAGATTCCAGTTTCATATAAAATGCTTATAATAAAAATAAGATCATATCTTTGTGAAATCCCAAAGGTAGTTTCTGGTCTCTTGAATGTTGAGTATGAATGAAGGTTGAGAAGATGCTATTTGTAGAGTGTGGATGAGGGGTGATATGATAGAGATGTACAAGTTAGTAAGGGGTTGTTATAGGATTAACATTAAAGCAGTTTTTCATAAAATGGTGGGAGATGGGGGAGAACAAGAAGTCATTCTAAAGGAGTAATTTTTTTTTTGAAATTACTTGAAAAAAGAAGCAGGTTTTTTTGCATGGAGAGTTTTGAATGATTGGAATACATTATTTGAGAGTGTGGTATTTGCAGAGAAGTTGAATGTTTTTAAGGCATGACACGATAAGCTGTGTGTGTGCGTGTGTATGACAAAGGGACCTCCCACCATGAGTATTTGACTTCATGGGGTCTTGGGATGATGATAATAATAATAATAGAAGTATATTTCAATGATATACACACATATATAGATGTGTATATTGATGATAGACTGAGCTTCAGATTATACATCATTTTGTGTGTCTAGAGCAGAGGTCACCAAACGTTTTTGACTTTCGACCCCTTCAAGAGTTTCTTGACTTTTTATTGACTCCCTCTATTTTACTATTATGTAATTTTAATATTAATATTAAGTAATATGTATGTTGATGAATTTTAGAACATTAACGCTCACTTGTATGTCGATGCGCAAAAATGAGACTGGGATCGAATACGTGTAAATATAAGTAAATAAGCAACCGTGCATGTTGCAATCTCGCTCCCGTCGCGCCAGCTGGGCGGGAACCACCGACATCCGTTTATTGGTAAATACGTCATTTTGGCCTACTTGATTGGTCTCCGTAACTATTTTCATGACCTTGCTCCATCTTATAGGTCCTATTCATGTCACTGTTCCCACGATTCCCTCCTCTTAATTGCGTTGTCATTCAGGATGGAGGTAATCCAAGTTAATTGAATTAAATATTAGCATTACAATGATGGCTTATATTTTTCTATCAATCCCCAATCGACCTCTGAGCCCAAATCAACCCCTAACAATGTTATATCGACCCCTGGGAGGGTTAATATCGACCACTTTGATGACCACTGGTCTACAGTTACAGTTAAAATGTTGGCAAGTTAATGAAGGCTAGGATTTGTTAAAGGGAGATTTTAGCAGCCTTGTTATGTACTAAAACAAGATGACAAATGCATTGGACAAAGAGAGATTCATATACAGTGGTATATTTTAGATTTTTGCAAATGCCTGTAATGATTACCACATGACAAGTTGGGAGCGAAATGGGATTGAGTGGTCTAGTTGTTGTTTTTTTTTGGGGGGGGGGTGGCTGGTTGCATTATTGTTTAGCTTTTTTGGTAATGAAATTCGGACAGGCTTAACTGGAGATATGAAGTTGTTTGCAAGTGATACAAAGTTGAAAAGAACTATGAAGAACAGAGAAGAGAAGATATTATTATTACATGACAGCCTCCAAGGAGTCGAAGGTCTCATCCTGGAACCAGGATCTAGGATGTTGGCCTTACAGGAGAATTTGAATAGATAGACTTTGTGAGTGAGCAAGTGAGTGAATGGAGCTACCAGTTCAGTGTAGCAACCTGTAAGGTGTCAGTATTTGGCAGGCAAGAATGAGATCCATAGTATTTAGTTAATGGCAAAATTTTGAAGGAAATGAAGCAATGACAGATCTGGAAGTGATGGTCAACAAGAACCTGAAGTGTTAAGGTCACATTGGTAAGTTTGTGATGATATCACAACAAATCAATGGATGAAGATAGTAGATTGATCACTGCTGCAGAGGACTTTTATTATATTATTATTATTATTACATAACATCTCCATGGAGTCCAAAGACTCATTGAGGGGAGGGCACTTACTCTACAACTCTCAGTCTTCACCAACTGTAACTATCTTCATCATCTACATCAACGGCATCTACCACCGACCACCACTAGTATTTTCAGACAGCCCATGCCCATGGTGAGATTTGAACCTGCAGCTTTTTTGGTTGGAGAGCAGATACACTGACCACTCGGCCTACCAGGCCGACTTAGTTGAGATATTCAGAGATATTCAGTGAAGTATAATTGCAAGTGAAATTTTTCAACATATGACAAATAGTCAGAGAACTAGGGACCATCTATGGAAGTTGTGTAAGAGTGTAGTTAGCAGGGGTGTGCAGACCAATTTTTTTGCATGGAGACTGGTGAGTGAGTGGAATGGATTGCCAGAATTGGTTTTGATGTTCCTGACTATGAATGGATTCAAAGAGAGGTATGATAGGATTTATATGTATGATGATTGATTTGGGTCTTCCACAATGAGTCTACGGACACCATGGAGATATAAAATAATAATAATAATAATAAAAGAAATAAGAGAGGATGAGCTTAATTGTAAGCAAGCAAGAGGTGTATGAGGAATTAAATAAGCTTGATGTCAGTATGGCAATAGGATTTGATGATATATCACCATATTTTAAGAGAATGTTCTAGGGAGTTGACTGTAGCCTTGGCATACCTATTTATTATTATTATTATTATTATTAAACAAGACCTCATGGAGTCAAAGACTCATCTAGGAGGTCCTTTTATCTCACACACACACATCTCATCATACCGAGTCTTAAACACATTCAAACTCCTTGCAGACACCACACTCTCAGGCAAGGCATTCCAATCATTCACAACTCTGCATGAAAAAAACCTGCCTCTCACTCCCCTACTCGCACCCTCTTTATACAGTTTCCAGGGATGACCTCTGGTTCTCCCCTGATCTCCCACTATTCGCTGTAGAACTTCTCCACCATTGATCCTATAGCAACCCCTTACCAACTTGTAGGTCTCTATCATATCTCCCCTCTTCCTTCTCTCCACTAGTCTCTGCAAATTACATCCTTTCAATCTTTCCTCATACTCGACATTCCAGAGGTCAGAAACTACCTTAGTCAGTCGCCTTTGGACCCTTTCCAACATCTCTTCATCCTTCTGAAAACCAGGTGACCAAATCTGGGCACAATAGTCCATGTGTGGCCTAATCAAAGCCTTATACAATGGAACAAGAATCTCCCTACTTCAGTGTCCTCCTCATCATTCCCAGAAGTCTTTGTGTTGTCTTCACAATTTTGGCGATGTGACCCCTAAATTTTAGATCCTTATCCACTATCACTCCCAGATCTCTTATTTCCTCTACTTCCAACAATATATTCTTACCAAGCATAAATTCTGCATCCCATCTTTGTTTTCCAAATTTTAAAACCTTACATTTTGCAACATTGAACTCATACCCCCATTTGCTTGCCCAATCACTCAATTTATTCAAGTCTTCTTGCAAGGCCACAACATCTTCACTACTCTTTATGGTTCGTCCCAACTTTGCATCATCTGCAAACAACTGAATATCTCCATCCAAATCTTCGCCAATATCATTAATATACAAGTTAAATAGTAATGGCCCTAAAACAGATCCCTGAGGCACTCCACTAGTGACTTTCCTTTTCCTGGATATTGCACCCCCATACACAACTTGTTGATACCTATCAGATAGCCAGTCTCCAATCCAATGCACTAATCTAATATCCAACCCCATCTGCTCTAGTTTGACTGTCAACTTATCATGAGGCACTCTATCAAGAGCTTTTGCGAAATCCAAGTATATTACTGTGTATCCTTCTCCTCTGTCCAAGGAAGCAGTCACTTTATTGTAATAAGTAAGTAGATTACTAAAACACGACCTCCCTTTAGCAAATCCATGCTGTCCATCAAAGATTATACCATTGTTGTCAACCCAACTCTGGATTCTAGTTCTCACAAGCTTCTCCAACAACTTAACCACAACACCTGACACACAGATAGGCCTATAGTTTGATGCTTGAGTTCGATCACCTCCTTTATGAAGTGGCACAATCTTGCCCTCCTTCCACTCTTTAGGGACTTGACCAAGTGCAAGACTCGTATTAAAAAAATATGTCAAGGCAGGTGTCAACTCTCTGGCACATTCCTTCAGAATACGCGGTGATATATTATCAAGTCCCACAGCCTTATTTACATCTAGTTTACTCAACTCCCCAAACACCTCTTGCTCACTTACAGTCAGTCTCTCCTCCCCATCATCAACTGCTCTTAATCTCTCCATGAAGTCACATTCACAAGATTGAAAGATCTTTATGAACTGCTCATTAAGTATCTCCACCACACATTCTGCAACAGCTGTCTTTATACCATTTCCTCCAATCAATGTCATCCTTCCATAATCATTCTTTCTTTTGCTGGCTACATATCGAAAGAACTCCCTAGGATTCTTTTTAGCTTCATTAGCTAACTGCTGTTCATACCTCTCTTTAGCTACTCTCACCAACCAAGTCACTCTCCTTGCCTGGTCTTTGTAGAACTCATGAAATTGGTTACTTCCACTTCTCTTATGCTGCCTCCACAATGCCCTTTTTCTCTGTATTGCATGCTTAATCTCTTTATTCATCCATCTCACACCTAACTTATTTAACCTTCTCACCCGTGGTATACATTTAGACATTGCATCCACTAAATATTTTTTGAAAATCCCCCAAGCTGCATTGATCTCTTTTCCAGCTAACTCCTCATTCCATGCTACACCTGCAAGCTGTCTCCTGAGCTCTTCATAATCACCCCCCTTGTAGTTCCACATATACCCTTTTTTCACAGGGGTCCTTGCACTGCTGGCAACCACCCAAGTAATCACCTCATGGTCACTTTCACCAATTGGTGGATGATTTGATACCTCATTGATAATTACATCCTCCGATGAGATGACCAAATCCAAGACCCTTAATCCTCTTGTGCCCTCTGTTACATACTGTCTGAGGTAGTTATCCCTCAAAAACTCAAGAAACTCATTTTCTTTACTTCCAGTTGCTATCTCTTCATTCCAGTCTATATTGCCATAATTAAAATCACCCATAATGATCACCCTTTTCTTATTTGCTTGGCTTATTTGACTATACATTTCACTATCACCACCATCCACATTACCAGGTCTATAACAACATCCCACCAAGTATTTGATTCTATTCACCTCTATCTCACACCATACTGCCTCAAAACCACTGGCCCCATTTCCCCCTTGCATCTCTACCTTGTATGGACATAACTCTTTCTCTATCATCAATAGCACTCCCCCTCCCTTTTTACCCCTTCTATCCTCACGAAACACATCATACCTTTCCATCTCTATTCCTGTCAGGATGTCATCCTCATCTAACCATGTCTCACTTATTCCGACAATCTCTGAGTGCACAGACGCAATTAGTGCAACCATTTCATCCGCCTTGTTTCTTATACTTCTAGCATTGGTATACAAACACAACAACTCATTTCTGGATCTACAGCTAGTTCCACTGATACCACTCACTCGATGTGATCTCTCCATGCTGGACTGGGGCCATTTCCCTTTCTGCTTCTTCATTTTAGAACCCTTTGCAATTCCATCTGTTTCCTTTTGATCCCTGATCATCCCATTACTTTCCTGCCTACACATTCTCTCACCTCCTCTTGGAGCATCCACCTTTCTCACGCTGTGTATCCCTGTCCACCCTGAGCCTCCCCGTTTCCCTGCTCCTCTTGCACACCCATTCTCTCATTATCTATACTCATACCACTCACTTCCACATTCATTTCCACTCCTTCAATCTCTCCTGTCTTACTCTCCTGCTCTTCCACATCACTCCCCTCTTGATCTGATTCATTCTCTCTATTCACTTCTCTACCTTCCAGCAGCAGTCTCTCCAAGCGACTCACACCATAACCACTCAAATGCAGTCCATCGCTCCCATACAGCTCACTTCATCCCTCAAACTCATTCCACACATTAACAAACTGTACTACCATCTCCTCACACATTTCAGCCAGAATATCATTCATAATCCTTGCTCTCTGCCTCATTTCACCACAATCATACCTAGGCAATACACTGACCACCCTTCCTGTCACACTATTCTCCTTTATCTTTCCAAGCAGTCTCCTGACATTCATTTTGACATGCTCTTTGTTCTCTCTCAAATCATTTGTTCCAATTAATACAATTAACTCTTTTGCTCGTTCCCGCCTCATGTTCAATGCCTCAATCACTCTACTCATTTTACCGCCTGGAAAACATACCTTGTGCATTTTATCCTCTAGCACACCTTTAATAATGGAGTCGCCATACAACGCCACTCGCTCATCTTTTGTTAACTCTTTCATGCCATCATGATTTATTTTAATAGTTTTGACCTGCATTCTCTTAATTTCATTCCGCATCCATTTCATTTCTTGCTTCATCCAATCCAATTCACCTTCTGAACCTCGCGACACATTCACTCTATCATTAAATCTTTCTAACTTTCTAACTCTCGACCCTCTCTTCTCACTTTCCCTCTCATTCATCCTTCTTTGTTTCCGTACTTTCGGTCCAACATACGTCCAACTTTCACTGTCATTCTTCTCACTTTCACTCTCACATATCTTTCTTTGTTTCCGTACTTTCGGACTAACACGCGTCCAACTTTCGCTATCATTCTTCTCACTTTTACTGTCATTCATCTTTCTTTGGTTCAGTACTTTCGTTCCAACATGCGTCCAACTTTCGCCATCAGTCATTCTTTTTTCGCTATCATTCATTCTTTCGATTTTTTTTACTTGCGGTTTCTGCACCACGCCATTTCTACTTTCATTCGTTCTCTCAATTTCGTTTCTTTCCGCCTCACTTTCGTCCCTTTTAACATCCGTTACGGTTGTCAAATCGCTCTTTTTCTTTTTTCCTGATTTTTTAACATTTTTAAGAGTTTTGGAGAATTTAATAAGAGTTTTGCTGCAGTATAGATTCTCGCTTCATAAAGATGGTGATAAGGCTGAGGCTACAGATTGTAGACCAATCTGTATATCTGAAACTGTGGTTAAAGTATTGGAGAGTGAGAGCTAGGATAATACAGAAATGGGTTGATAACAGCAGTATTCTCTGGTTGTCACTAAGAGTTTGTTAAAGGAAAGTCAGGTTTTCGAAATTTACTTATATACTCTAACAAGAATTCAGTGATATATGCATCTACAGTGATGTTTTTAGATTTGCAAGGGCTTTTTATAGGTTGCCACATTACAAGGTGGTAACAAAATTGAAATGGATAGAATTGGATAACAGACTAGTGTGTTGGATTGGTGGCTGGCTGTCAGTTATCATCAAGTTGCATATGGGTGTACAGTATACCAAAAGAGAAAAGTCACTAGGCTGGGAACTATGGGTGTTCACTTGTGTAGTAATGACATTGCTACTTGTTTAACTGAGATTTGCAACAGTTTGCAGATGATGCAAAGCTGGGGAGAAAAATGAGGAGTTGAATACATTGTATGAGTGAGTTAATGAGTGGAATTCTCAGTTCAGTGTTGCAAAGGTTTTGGAATTTGGTAAGCAAGGTAAGCAATGATGGAATGCAAAGTATACACTTTACAAGAAAGTTTGAAGGAGGTAGAGGAGATGAGAGATCTGGTAGTTGTGGTGAGCAAGTTCGGTGGTCACATTGCACAAGTTATGAAGTCATAGCATTGGATTATGGCAATGATTTGGAGGACCATGACTTACAAAAATAAGGTTATGATTCCATTATATAAGACCTTGATCAAGCCTCGTATGGATTATTGCTCACAGATATCATCACATGGTTTTCATGATGATGATGATATATTACAAAGGGTTCCAGAGAAGATTTACTGAGGTAGTAATTGGCTTTGGAATGTGAAGTATAAAGATAGATCAGTGGTTCCCACCCTTTTTCAATTTGCATATCCCTTTTAAACCCATTTCTATAAATTATACCCCTTGTTTTTAAAATAGCTGTTTTTAAATACTGACACTTTTGTTCTGTGCGTATCTGAATGTAAACTAGTGGAAATGAGGTTTTTCCGCCATTACTGATTATTTTTTGTGTACCCCTGAATGGCCAAGCACTTATCCCCAGGGGTACATGTACCACTGATTGGGATTTGTGAATAGGTGAAGTAGAGGCGGATAGGATTGAGACATATAAATTGGTTAGGGAATGTTACCAGGTTAATATGGAAGAAAATTTTCATAGAATGGAGCCATTCCTGGAAGCTGTATAAGGATAGTATGAGCAATGGAGTGAAGAGTAGGTGCTTTGCAGGAGAGTGGCTTGAGTCAATGCATTGCTTGAGATTGTGGCAAATACAGCCACATCGAATGAGTTTAAATCACAGTTTGATAAGCATTGCGTGTGATAGTGTGTACCTCTCATGGCAAGTCTTTTGACTCCACGAAGAGAGGTCTAGTATTAATATTAATGATAATAAATTATGCAAATAAGAGGAGGACTTGACATATAGATGCAAAGAGGTTATGGTTCCCATTGTATAAGACCTTCATCACTTATCAGACTACATATAGACTACTGTATTTATTTGAATATAACTTGCACTTTTCTTCCCAAAAAATTAAATAAAAAAACATGGTGTGAGATAATATATGCAAGTATTTTCTGAAACTAAAGTTCTAAAGAAAAAATAAATTGATGTATCGATGTTTATAATTAAATTCTCAGTATTCATTATAATTTATAATTGCTCTCATTATTTATAAAATGAATGCATTTAAATTTTAATTATTATATTCACGATTGGTCGCTCACCTTCATCACGCGATATATTTGAATCTTTACCGACAATACTTTTGTAAAATGAAAACAAACAGTTTCATTATTGCTTGCCCTTTTATCATTTTGGAATCATAATATCTTTGAGTTTAAAACCAGAACTGTAACTTGAACATTTCTCCATATTTCAAACAACAATTATCAGTAATTTTCAAAACTTGAGATTATGTCATGAACAATCCTTCGTGAATGACTAATGAAAAGTGAAAACTGAGTGTGAAATGGACAGAAATGGTATGCTGGTAGAAAGAACACAGCTATGAAGACATGCATATGATTGGTGCAATATTAACAACAACAAAGTCAAGCTGACAGTTGTTGAGTTGAAATGCTGATTCTCTTCAACTGAATTCCAAAATATCTGAAACTGCCATAACATTCACTATCTATTTCTTAATGTTTTCAACTTTTTTTGTTTTGCAAGGTATATGCGAAACTTATTAGTTTCTTTTTTTAAAAAATAAAATCAGGGGTGCCATATGTATGCAAGGGCGAGTTATATTTGAGTAAACATAGTACTATGTGCAGATGTGGTTGCCTGGCTTTTCAAGTGATGATAATGTCTTGGAGGAAGGTCATGCAAAATGGACCGAGGCAGTGTTGGATCTCTGAAATATGTGATATGCAAATAGATTGATGCAATGCCATTTGCACAGCCTTGTAAATAGGAGGAGGAGGTGTGTGTGTGTGGGGGGGGATATAATTTGGACATATCAGTTGGTGAGGGATTGTTAGCAGATTAATGTGTAAGAGATCTTTTCGTAGAATGTAGTAGAATGTAGCCTTCCATGAAAGCAGTGTAATTTTGGATTGAGCAAGACAGAAGGGAACAGGGTTCTTTGCATAGAGAGTGGTTAGAGAGCAGAATGCATTTTCTGAAAATGTGGTGAGTGCAGAAATAGTGAAGGAATTTCAGGTTTGGTTCTATGATATTGTGTGTGATGAGTGGAGGATTGCAATGAGTCTGTTGACTCATTGGAGTTCTAATGTTTACAAGAATGTACATATGTACATACAGACATACTCGTTGTCTATATGCATACCATAGATCACAGAATATCCCTCCAGTTGCAGGAAAATGGATGCATCTATACAGTATGCAAAATTTGTTGCTTATGAAGGACATAACAGTTTGCTTCAACGGCATGGTCTTGCATATTGACAGAGTTACCAGCATTGCGGCAAGTAATGATAGCCAGATATCATTCGGGATAAATGCTTGTCTGTGTGATTGCACAATTAACCATTCCCAAATCTACATCTGGCAACATGCTGAAAAGTGGAAGTTCACAGATTACAATGAATTGAAAATATGAAGGTTGGTCTAAAATACAATGGATAAGACCTGTAACCTGCCTAAAGAAGGCTCATTGTTAGACCATAGAGAATGTGTGTGTGTGGAGATGAAAGGAGGCACAAACATCCCCAAAAGAGTTGCATCTATAAATGACTGAGCTATTTTACATCAGCCTAGTTGTGTTTCAAGTGTAAATTAATGTGTAAGAAATTAGAGATCGAATGTATAGGATTAGGACGTGTGCTGTGCATTATTGAATACTAAGAGCAACTTAATGTGAAGTCAGCTATAGTTATATTATTTATTATTATTATCCCAAGACCTAATGGAGTCAGACTCATCTAGGAGGTAGTTTTGTCATACACACAACTCATCATACCGCAACTTAAACACACTCAAATTCTCTGCAGTCACCACACTCTCAGGCAAAACATTTCAATAATTCACAACTCTGCATGTGGAAAACCTGCTTCTCACTCCCCTCCTCACACCTTCCTTATAGAGTTTCCAGGGATGACCTTTGGATCTCTCACTGTTTGCTGTAAAACCTCTCCAACATCGATCCTGTAACAACCACTTACTAACTTGTAGGTCTCTATCATATCATCCTTCTTCCTCCTATACACTAGACTGTAAATTGAATCTTCTCAACCTTTCCTCATATTCGACATTCCAGAGATCAGAAACTACGTCAGTCAGTCACCTCTGGATCATTTTCAGCATCTCTTCATCCTTTTGAAAACCAGGTGACCAAATCTGTGCACAATAGTCATGTGTGGCCAAATCAAAGCCTTATTTATACAGTGGAACAAGAATCTCCTTATACAAGTCAGTGTCCTATGCATCATTCCCAGAATTCGTTGTGTTGTCCTCACAATTTTAGCAATATGTCCCCTAAATTTCAGATCCTTATCCATGATCACATCAAGATCTCTTATTTCCTTTCCCTCCAACAATATATCCCCATCAAGCATAAATTCTACATCCCATCTTTGCTTCCCAAATTTTAAAATTTACATTTTGCAACATTGAACTCGCATTCCATGCCCATTCACTCAATTTATCCAAGTCTTCTTATAAGGCCACAACATCTTCTCTACTTTTCATCGTTCGTCCCAACTTTGCATCATCTGCAAACAACTGAATATCTGAATCCAAATCTTTGCCAATATCATTAACATACAGGTTAAACAGTAATGCCTCTAAACCAGACCTCTAAATAGCTAGTCTCGATCCAATGCACTAATCTAATATCCAACCATATCTTCTCTAGTTTGACTATCAACATATATGGTAATCTTTCAACAGCTTTTTCAAAATCTGAGTATACTAATTTAGACAGAGGAGAGGGATACACAGTAGTATACTTTGCAAAATCTAGGTACACTACTGTATATCTCTCTTCTTTCTAGGGAAGCCGTTACTATATTGTAATAAGTAAGCAGATTACTAAAACATGACCTCCCTTTAGCAAATCCATGCTGTCCATCAAAGATAATACCATTGTTGTCAACCCAATTCTGGATCCTAGTTCTCACCATCTTCTCCAACAACTTAACCACAACACCTGAGACACATATAGGCCTATAATTTCATGCTTGAGTTCTATCACCTCCCATATGAAGCAGCACAATCTTGCCCTCCTTCCACTTGTTTGGAACTTGAACCAGTGCAAGACACATATTAAAAAAAAACATATCGAGGCAGATGCCAACTACCTGGCACATTCCTTCAAAATACGTAGTGATATATTATCAAGCCACATCCATATACGTCAAAATTGACGCGAAGTGCAGAGAATAGTTTGATGAAATATTTAATAGTTTGGACTACACGACTTGGAATAATATAGACCACTTATTGCATCGTAGCTACGAAAAAACTTTCAGTGAGTAAAATCACAAATTAAAAAATTTGAGGTACTGTATAAGAACAAATTCCAGTCGCACCACGGTCTCCCTAACAACAAAGTGATTTTCAACTTATCATATTACAGGCTTTCTAATCATGAATCAGAAATCCTTAAAAAGGGTTTCAACTTTGCTATCATCCTGAATTTTATTCCTAAAATGGATTTCATATGTGGGACAGAAAAATGTCTTTATCATCTTCCAGAGGCTACAGCAAATACTATCAGATTCAATAGTACGATTATTCTTGCCTCAGCAAAACCACCAATACCTAATACTACTCCATATGATAAGAAAGCAATCCACAATTTATGCAACAACAAAGACATTATAATAACCAAATCAGACAAAGGAAATTCAACAGTCATTCTCAACTCGAAAGATTACTTTAATAAGATTAACTTGTTACTAGCAGACAGTTCCACTTACCAAGTCTTAAATAAAAATCCCATCAGGAGTAATCATCTGGAGACTAACACTCTTATCAACAATATGACCGGTTTGTCAGATGAACTAAAAAAACAACTTAAATCCTTACACCCTATTACTCCATTCCTTTATGAGGCACCAAAGATTCACAAAGAAAACTTACCACTTCGTCCAATAGTTGATGGAAGATCCTCACCTTCGTACTTACTAGCAAAGCATCTGGCAAATTTAATGAAAGGAAAAATTAGACAAACAGAGACCTTCATTAAAAACTCTCAACAATTTGTGGAAAAAATCAAGAGTATCAAAATATCACAAATAGACATTATGGCTAGTCTAGATGTAGTGTCCTTACTCACTAATGTACCGGTCGTAAAGGTGGTCAACATTCTAAAAGATCTCTTCCCTCAGGACATCACCCAGTTGCTTCATCATTGCTTAAAATCAAATTTCTTCAAAGTAAATAACAGAGTATACAAACAATCGGAAGGTCTAGCCATGGGTAACCCCCTGGCTAGACCTGACCACCATGCACAGACCTATTTATGGAAAAACTTGAAAAGGTGTTATTTTTTCCACCATTTCACCTAAACCGTCGACTTGGTGGAGATATGTCGATGATGTGTTCATCATCTGAAAGGATACCATGGAAAACCTTTTCGTGTTTCTTAATAAAATCAACTCACTACATAATAAGATCAAATTCACTGTGGAACTGGAGAAGAACAAAGAACTACCCTTTCTTGACATATACTGGTGAGGAGAGAAGATAACAATGTCCAACTGTTCATTTACAAGAAAACCACAAATACAGGTAGATATGTACATTATTCGTCTAACCATCATAGATCACAAAAACACAGCATCATTCATGTGCTCCGTATTAGAGCCTTAAGGTCTATTTCGAAAGAAGTAGATGTACAACGAGATCTGTCACAAATAGCTAACACACTATCTTTGAATGGATACCCTTCTAACATTTTAAACAAGTTGCTTTTTAAATACAACCTCCAACAATGTGGAACGGAGTCCCAATATGTGTCCACAGCTGTCATTCCATATATTCAGTATCCACAAAATTGGCGAGAATGTTAAAAGCTCATAACATCAGAGTAGTTTTTAAACCAATTACCACGATCAGACAAGTCTTAAGATCACCCAAAGATGAGGCGCCCTTCAAATTTCCTGGAGTATATGAAATTCCATGCATGTGTGGCCTTTCTTACATTGGACAGACCTCTAGAAGTTTTGAAATAAGACAGAAGGAACATATGGGGGATGTCAATTACAATAGAATTATCACATCTGGTTTAGCTCATCATTTCTCAACGTCAAATTACGTTATAGATTGGAAAAACAGTTCTATGCCTTACATCGAGAATGACTACAGAAACAGAGCTTTCAAAGAAGCAGCAGTGGTGCTACGCACAGGCAATAATTTAAATAGAAATCAAGGTGCTATTCTTAAAGACATATGGAAATATCTCATCAATTCTCTCAGCTTACCAGAACTACAATATGCGAAAAACTACACAACACGTAGTCATATACCGGATTCTGACTGAAGCATTCGAACGCATGCATGCCATCAAATACGAGTTATCAAATGTAACGGCCTAGCAGTTACTAAAATGTATGTTTTCATGTAACTTGATGCATTTGTTTTCACACCAGTACAGCCTTGAACATGCTAGACAGTGGCTAGTGAAACTTGTTGGTTCTTTGTATTTTTAATCATTAAATCTTATGGTCTTTTAACAATAAAAGTTCTTAGTTTTATTTATTTTATTATTTTATTTTTAATTACGTGAATAACGGAATCCCTGGTGTTTATAATTCTGATGCACGTGATCTGTGCTATCAGCGCAGTCACCCTGTACCCCTAGCATATTTCTTTCCACTGCTTCACTCGCACCTGTGTACACTAGCAATGAAACATTAATTTAAAGTGCAAAAAACTTGGCTGTTTTAAATGAGCACAAGATTTTGCATTTGTAAGCTTTTTTTGTGCTTGTTATCAATACCTTTGAAATGAAACTTATATGAATAAGCACATATTGACTAATATTCATTAAGCAAAGAAATATGCAGGAAGCAAAATTTGTGAACCAACACCAATGTGTGATTTTTTTCATTCAAATATAAAAAAATAACAAAAAAGAAATAATAAAAATTAAATATGTTTCTTTTAAAATAAAAAATATCTACTTAGTCTTAAAACATTTTAAATTTGTTTTCATCATTTCATGGCCCCCTCAACAAAACTAACGGCCCCTAAGGGGGCCACAGCCCACAGTTTGAGAAGCGCTGATTTACAGTACCCAGATGTCGAATTTTTAACAAGAAATGTTATTGTTATTTGTTTTTCATTTTTTTTTTTTTTTTTTTTTTTTTGGTAAATAACTAAATACAACTGATTAATGAAGATGTTATAGATATTAATACAGATTTAAAATTTTGATATTATAGGTTGTATACTTCACTGCAACATTTCCATATGTTCTCCTCATCCTACTTTTTGTGTATGGTTTGACTTTGAAGGGTGCTACAAAAGGTCTATATTTCTTCTTTGTGCCACGCTGGGAAAAGCTTGGAAATATGTTGGTAAGCATTATTTGCTGTTGTTGTTACCAATTTTGTTTTGTAATTATAAAAATTTATTCTTTATGACATGTGCTGATATTCATTCAGTTAATATTGCTGGCCTAGTTGGCCGAGTGGTAAGCATATCCACTCTCCAGCTAAAAGGCTGTGTGTTCGAATCCTGCCATGGGCATGGATGTTTGTAATTGTCTGTGAATATGCTAGTGGTAGTCGGCGGTAGATGGCGTTGGTGTAGATGATGAAGGTAATAACGGTTGGTGGAGACAGAAAGTTTTAGGTAGATGCCCTTGATCGATGAGTTTTTGAACTCTCTGGAAATGTTACATAATAATAATATCTGATACAAAAAAAAAAACTTTTCTGTAGTCCAAAGGTTGTTGTGTATTTTTTATATGAGAATAAGAGTATCATTAAATGAACTCCATATCTCAAAAGTTTTAATTGTCCAGTTTTTATAGAATCACAGAACTCATCCATAGAAATTTTTGGCAGAAATCAAATTTATTAATTTTTTGATGAGTTTTTAATAAGATTTTTAATGAATTAATTAAAACATTAATGTATTCGATCAATTCAATAGAAATACAGGTATCCCTTACTTAACGTGGGATTTGATTAACACACCGAAATTAATTGCGACAATCCCTTCATATATATATGCGGCAAGAGTTTTAATTAAGAGAAAGAAAGTCATGAGGATGATGATGTCATTCCCAGGGCCGGCGGAAGCGGGCATGTGGTGCATGCGGGTGCCACTATGAAGGGGGCACCGCCACTGGGACATGGTTCATAAGTTAATTTTTATCATAAAAACAAAAACTTCTTAGAATGATCAATATTAAAATAAATAAGGCCGGATACACCGAATAATAATAATAAAAAAATTGTATATTGCCGCCTCTTTGATGAGCTGGCTGTTTATAATTTTGCAGCGAGAGCAGGCTAAATGCTTGCTTGCAGAATGTTGTGTCTACTGCAGTCTAAAGTGCAACGGTGAATGGTTTTTATGCATAGAAACGAATTTTCATACAAAACATTGTTGCTAGTTAACCAGTCATAGGGTACACATCTCAGTAGGGACCGTTATTTCGTCTCTGTGTCGTGTTGTGTAATATAGTACTCATCTCAGTAGGCTACTGACAGTAGCACAGTGCGAACTTTTATTTTGTCTCTGCGTTGTGTTGTGTAATAATTTATTGTGGGTATGAAATAGAAATGGAATCAAAAATTTAAAAAAAGTTATCCAGTGCACAAAATCATAAGCGAAAGAAGTAGCTATTAAGAAACAAACTGGGGATTTTAATAAATTTGTTAAAATATTAAAATATTCTGATGCAGATTGTAACCAACTTGATACATCAGAAATCAGAGTTGAAGAACTGTGCACATCATCCAATTTGCATGAAACTACTAATGCAACTATTGAACAAGATAACAAGACGCATGATTTAAGTGAAAAACAGTTAAGAGAATATTTAATTGTTGTTGGCCACGAAACTAACACATTGTTAGTCTGTAAATTTAGAAGATCCAGGTGAATGGGGAAATATTGATGAAAAATTAGGAGTTGTTTTAATTGAAATGGGGCCTGTTCAAAAGAAAAATATAATACAGTAAAACCCCTTTTTTACACTTTTCAGGGGACTGATGGAAAAAAGTGTAAATAGCAGGAAATGTAAAAAAAAAATTTTAAAAAGGCTAAAAGATGACTTACTGTTAGTATGTGAGTCTACATACTAGATTACAAAATTTAATAACTGAAAATAAATGAATTTACAATGTACTTACATTTATCTATTTAAAAAAATCTTTAATTGTTGATTGTTTTTGCTTTTTTTTTGACATAGCACCAGATTGCTTTGCATTGAGTTTAATGCTTGACCTGTTTTTTTACTATCGTGTTCAAAGTGGACACAGAGAGTTCAAGATCTTATGCTAAATGCACATGTGTTCCGACATGCCACTTTACACGTCATAGAATTGCTCTTTTCTTCTACCGAAATACATTTTCTGTCTTTTTTTTTTCCATGTTACTAACATGGATACAATTGCCATCTTTTCTTCTACCAAAATACATTTTCTGTCTTTTTTTTCCATGTTACTAACATGGATAACCACCACCACAACTTGAAAGCAACTTTCACATGCTAAATTACGTTGCAGAAATTCTGCAATATCAATTCGTACTGTGATTGAAAAATCATGGTATCGCTCATCCCTACAGTACTGCTGCATGTGCACAAGTCACCGTGATGGCAGAAATGAAACTACAGCCGAAAGCAACGCCACAGAAATGCGCAGATTTCTGCTGAAATCGATTCGAAAATCGGTATTGCTACCGAGAAAAAAACGCAAATCACGGGAAATAACGTCCACATCAAGTTGTTAATGATGGGAAAACAATACATTGTGAGAATAGGCCTTAAGACAGAACTAACAGAAAATGACGTAAATTGCAGGAAAATGTGAATTGCGGAATGTAAAAACGGGGTTTTACTCTACATCCCTTTTGTTTTTTGCTTTTGTTGGAAACTTTTCGCACCTACTGAATCAAGTGGTCTTGTAGAAGGTTATAGCGATTGGAGAAATGTAAGTACAACTTTGCATAGACATGAGACCAGTTAAACTCACATGAAAAATTTCTTAAAATGGAAGGAACTTGATAAAAATTTAAAAAACAAAACTACTATTGATTGCCATACTCAAAGTGTATATGAAATGGAAAATAAACATTGGACGAGTGTTTTAGAATGCTTGATTGAAATTATAAAATTCCTTGGTAGCCAAAATTTAGCTTTTCATGAATTATCTGATAAATTATATGTAAGGAATAATGGCAATATTTTAAAATGTAAGCGAATTGTTTGCAAAGTTTGATCCTGTTATGGAAAATCATGTTGAAAGAGCCCTACAAAAACAATAGAGTACACTGTTTGAGTAAAGACAGTCAAAATGAAATATTGGAAACTTTGAGTAATGCAAAATCAGGGATACAATTTTATTATCAATTCGAAAATCTAAATATTATTCCATAATTTTAGACTGCACACTGTATGCAAGTAAAACAAAACAAATGACAATTATTATTCGTTGTTACCATTAATAGACAGAATGGAAGAGATGTTGAGAAAGTTAAATTAATTGTCAGAAAAATGTGGGTCGGACTCTCCTTTGTCGTCAGATGGAGAGGGTAGAAGAGGCTACTATCAAGAGATTCCTCGATGCTACAAGTGCAACAAACCAGGACACTTAGCCCGAGATTGTTTTGCAGCATCGGACTCCTCGAAAACCAGATTTCAGCCCAAAGCCACGTCCCATATTTGTGAAAGACCAGTTGATGGTGAAGCAAGTCATGATGAGAAAAAACTTGAAGGAATAACAACAACAACAGTAAGAATTGGCAGGAGAAATCTAAGAGCATTCCTTGATGCTGGTTCTCAGGTTTCCCTGATCTCAGAAAACATTCTTGGGAAACTGGGAGCAAAGATAAGTGGGAGGGCTAGGAAGATAAAGAACCCAGTCAAACTATTAGGCATATCTGCCACTTTGACCTATGCGAAAGGGTACATAAGACTGAGACTAGATATACTAGGGCATTGTCTGCATGTCTGGCACAACTTCTTAATCCTTCCCGAAGACTCATCATCTAAAGAAGAACTAATACTGGGAGAGGATTTTCTAAAGAAGCATGGTTTTGCCTGTGATTACCCCAAGGACACAATTAGTTTCAAAGGAAAGGAAAGGAACACTGTAAGAAAACAGTAACAAAAGAAGAAAGGTGAGAAGCAAGTAGCTAATACTCAGCCAAAGTCAGACATCACAGAAGTTAACAGGGAGAAGGAGGAAGCCAAAAGGAAGACAAATCAACAGAAAGAAGAATTTCTCAGAGACAAAACTAACTCAGAAGAGAAGGGGGCTGAGAAGGAAAATTTTCTCGGAGACAAAATTTTTTTAGAAGGGGGGGGCCTCTGTTAGATCTGAAATCGGCGCCTTCAGAATTTTCTGACGTCACCATTCCAGAGTCTAACAATTTACAAAAAATCTAAATTGCATACTTATCCTTTAGCAGGAAAAATGTGTTTTTTGTTTGTAACTACTCTCTCTATAATAATTTTGTGAATTTTGTGAATTTTGAAACTTATACCTGAGTGTGTAGCACAAATATAGGTCAGAAAAAAGAGCAGAATAAGAGAGAATTATTAACAAAATAATGCAAAGAAAGAATGCGAACTATTTCAACAATATAGGGCAAAGATCACCCTAAATGCAGTAAGGTCAGAAAAATACCTGAGGGCACTATATCTTAGAAAGCACGCTGACTCATACGTTCCCCGAACCAAAAAGTCCCGTATGTAAATCGGTGTAGTCACCCGAACGGAAGACCAATGAGTGAAGCGGTGGAAAATTTCAAATGCAAAAAGGTGGTGCTCTTGAAGATGGCATATAACCCGTAACACGGAAGGAAATC
The DNA here is from genome assembly GCF_054136105.1 of Typopeltis vanoorti. Lineage (NCBI taxonomy): Eukaryota > Metazoa > Arthropoda > Arachnida > Uropygi > Thelyphonidae > Typopeltis > Typopeltis vanoorti. The sequence continues at coordinate 95,098,646 of NC_143560.1, read as the reverse complement.
CCCCCTGTTTTTTCTTGTTCCGAAAATTTCTCTCCAAATGCTTCGAGAAATCTTCGTGGCTCAGCTCTCATATTTGAGGGCTGACTTACGACAGAGTTCAGTAAGTCACCATAGTAGAGTCGGCAAAATGAAATCGCAGGCCATCATAGAAGTCCATACTATGTAAAATCTAGGCAGGAGACTAGCGTCCACCCCAACGAGCATGTGTAAACCACGTGGCATTGGTATCGAAAAATCCAGATTCGAAAACAAAGGACGAAAAACGGCAAGAACCGAAGACAAAGGAATTAGATAAGTACTCTCACTTATTCTAGCCTTTTGAGATTGACTTACATTTTAGAGAGTGGAACTTAAGATTGCATTACAGGAAAGAGTGAAAAGTTTAGATCTGAATATAATTGATTACGTTTTCTTGAGACAAACTTTTGGAACTTTCAATCCAATAAAGATTCTGTATTGATTGTTCTAAGAGAATTTGAAGGGTGTGTTAAAGTGCCTTAGAGAGAAAAATGAATTGTAAATTTTAATGTAACGTATACTGAGTTAATGAAGTATTGAGTTTTACTGATAATCTGAATTTAATGTATAAAGTAAATTGTAAACCTTAAGTGTAACCTGTTCTGAGTCATTCAGATATTGAAACTTTGCTTATATTCTGAACTTAGTGTTAATATTGAATTGTAATCGTAAGTGTTATGTATTGAGATATTGAGACATAGAATTGCTGATACTTTAAGGTAGAATACTGAAATTGATTAATGACTGAAAGAGTGAGTGAGAGGTAATGATTTAACTTTAAGAATTTGATAATCAATTTAATTTGTGTAGTATCATCAATTGGATTTAATAAATGTTTGATTCTTTAAATTTATGTGTATCTGATCATGTTGACTGACTCTGACCCTTCATAAAAATCGAACCTGAGTACGTGAGAGTGTGCGGGAATACCCCAAGTGAAAGTAAGGGCACGACTGCAAACAAGAATAAGATTATGCCAGAGATTGCAAGTTTCTAGGAATTTAATTATATTGCTAGTAACACCTGTGATTCTATAGTTAACCTAAAGCTAGAGTCTGTCCCTAGCTTTAATGCTCAAGCTGGCGCAGCAAAAAATAAATTTGTTTGAGTAATAAGGATAATATATAGGATTCAGGGAACAGATAATCTTCTGGTGTCCCTAAAGATTAAGTTAAGTAAGAAAATCATAAAAGAAACGTGACATAAGGCTTAGTTTGTTATTACTAATGTGGAACGTATAACTACAACGCAAGTCTATTCAACGTAGAGACATATGCGCGATAGAATTGATATTTGCAATGCAAGTAAATAATAAAACGAGTAATAAATAATAAAAAATACAGACTCCCCCCCCCCCGAATCTGCAACAATATGCCTTTTCCAGATTGACAAAAGTTAAATACAAATCTTTGTTATATTCCCATGCCCGCTGAACTATTTGTTGTAAAGTGAAGATCTGATCCTGACAGTCTCTATTTGGCCTGAATCCAGTTTGTTCTTCACCAAGCTTTTCTTCCACAATTTTTCTCAACCATTTCTCAAGTATACTATACTTGAATAGATCTTGCCAGGTACACTCAGTAGAGAAATACCTCTGTAATTCTCACATTCAGTTTTATTTCCCTTTTTATATATGGGTACTATTAGAGCTCTACTCCAATCATCGGGAATTCATCCCTCTGTCCAGGCTTTCTGAACGCTGCAGTGCAGCCACTGTAAGACTTTTATAACACTATACTTCAGCATTTCTGGTCAAATATCATCTATTCCTGCTGCCTTTCCACATTTCAAGTCTTTGATGGCTTTTTCTACTCCAAGTATGGATATGTATTCCTGACTGTATGCCTCTGAAGTGTTTTTTACCACTGTCATTGCTTGTTTCATTTAGCAATTTTTTGAAGTAATTACTCCATACTTTAAGGATATCTTTTTCTCCTATTTTCATGTAACCTTTATCATCTCTAACTCCTCTTACAGCACTCTTTCCTCCATTTCTGAGCTTCTTCAACAACCTACAGAATATCTTACCACTTTCTTGATATTTATTTTCTATATTCTTGACAAAATTCTTCCATGACCTTTGTTTAGCTAGTTTTACACAGTGTTTTGCCTTCTTTCATTTGTCTCTGTATTCTCTAAGAGCAAAAGCTGACTTATTTGCCAGGAACTTTTGATATGCTTTCTCCTTTTCATTCACTGCCTCTTTAACTTCCTGTGTCCACCATGGAGTTCTGATTGTGATTTGTGCAATTTTTATGTTAAACATGGTGTTAGTAATAACCAGCCCATGTCCTGAGCAGAAATCCAACAGGTATTTGCCATTATCATTAGCTTTACTCTTTTCTCCAAATTTTCCCAAAATATTTTTGTATGTCTGACAATCATTTCCTACTCTGCTATTTAGATCAGCAAGAAGGACCAACTTTTCATTTTTCATTGTGTCAGTTGCTTTTTCTAAAGCATCAAAAATTCCTTTACTTCTACCTTAGTAGAACCTTCTGTGGGACCATAGGCACAAATAAGTCTCATTGTCCAATTCTCCATTCTGATATTAGTCCACATTACTCTACTTGAGACTGACTGCCATTCAAGAAGATTAGCTTCGTATTTTGTGTTGAATACTATGGCTACTCCTTCTTTTCCTTGATTGTCATTTCCTGAATATAAGATTTTGTATTTATTGCTCAGAAAGATCTCACCAGTTTTTGTCTTTTTAGTTTTGGTCACCCCTGTTATGTCGATCTGGTACTTATATAATTCTTCAGCTAGCTCCATTTCTTTGCCATTCAGGCTTCTTACGTTGATAGCACCTAATCTTTAACTCTGGTGATGTTGAGTTGGGGTGTGCTTTCAGATTTGTTAATCAGATTTGATTAACTTTTTATTTTTTTTCATAAACCTTGATTTCTTGCAACCTGTTTCTGGAACCCATACCATATAGCTAAAATTTTTTTTCCAATTAATTGTCAGAGATGCTAACTAAAAAAGAAAAAATAATTATTTGTATATTTCATAGAAATACTACACAGCAATTTTTTAAATAAAGTTAAACATGGTCAGGACATTGATTTTTCATAGAATGGGATGGAAAAGAGGAGATTAGAACAAGAGGCCATCCCTGGAAATTGTATAAGAAGAGTGTGAGAAGAGGAATGAGGAACAGGTTCTTTACATGGAGAGTGGTTGGTGAGTGGAATGTATTTCCTGAGTGTGTTGTGAATGTATACACAACTAAACACAATCCATTTAAGGCATGATTGGATGATGTTTGTATGTGATAATATATACCTCTCATAATGAGTCTGACTCCATGGAAGTCCAATGTTAATAATAATAATGATAATAATAATAATATTTTAAAATATATCAGTCAAAGGTTATCCATAATAAGTTTTTTGATGGCAATATTTTATCATAATTAATATAATTAATTATCATAAAATTTCCAACATTCTTGTTTTAATGTTCTGTTTAGATGTTATAGATTATGTGGCAGTTATTGGGTAGCATAGGTATGAGACACTCGCTCAGAACTGCATCATATAAGTTGTTATAGTGCCTAGTTGTGTACAAGATTTTGATTAGTTATGTTATACAATATGCATCTCTGCTGTTACAGTAAGCATTATTGAAATAATTTCTTAGTAATAGTACATGGCATCTTAAGATTTTACATTTTGCCATAAAGTGTTTGGCTACTGATGTGTGTAATAAGCCAAAAGCAGTAGAAACAATTCTTTGGTGTATTTTTTCTAAATTTGATAGGTGACTGTTTGCTGTTTTTGAAACTGTCTATGATTTAAAACATTACAAAGTGTCACCTACTTAATAACCTGCCACACAATCTAAAACATCTAAACAATTACAGAACATTAAAACATAAACTTTGGTAATTTTATCAACCCACTAAATACTGAAAAAATTGCATCTATATCATATGAGATAGCAGAACCACAATGACTAAAGCCAAAAAATAAAGGTTATGTTAATACCAATTATTGTGAAAACTTGAACATACTATTAAAAGAAGGAAAGAAAGTGTAATACAACATGGTAGGCATGTCTGTTGTATGATGTTAACAAGAAAGTATGATGCAAATGTAATAAAATATGATGTTATATATTACATAATTTTTTAATTTGTGTATGTTGTGGTTTCAAAACTAATTTTTTTTTACTGTAATGCAAATGATAAATATAAGAAGTGAATGTGTTACATAATTATAATAATATTAGTAGCAATAAGGGAAGGGATAATGAGTCAGTGTAATCCTACTGACTTCAAAGCTGTGGTTAGTTTTTTTGAAGAAAGTGGTATTAACATAACCTTTATTTTTTGGCTTTAGTCTTTGTGGTTCTGCTGTCTCATATGATATAGGTGCAATTTTTTCAGTATTTAGTGGGTTGATAAAATTACCAAAGTTTATGTTTTAATATTCTGTAATTGTTTAGATGTTTTAGATTGTGTGGCAAGTTAGTAAGTAGGTGACACTTTGTAATGTTTTAAATCATAGACAGTTTCAAAAACAGCAAACAGTCACTATCAAATTTTAAAAAAATACACCAAAGAATTGTTTCTACTCCTTTTGGCTTATCACACACATTAGTAGCCAAACACTTTATGGCAAAATGCAAAATCTTAAGATGCCATGTACTATTACGAAGAAATTATTTCAATAATGCTTACTGTAACAACAGAGATGCATATTGTATAACATAACTAATCAAAATCCTGTACACAATTAGGCACTATAACAACTTATATGATGCAGTTCAGAGTGAGCGTCTCATACTCATGCTACTTAATAACTGCCACATAATCTATAACATCTAAACAGAACATTAAAACAAGAATGTTGGAAATTTTATCAACACGCTGAATACTGCAAAATATACATTCATATCATATAAAGCATCGAAACCACAATAACGAATTCCAGAAAAGAAACAAAAAGTTACATTTATTCTACTCTCTTAAAAAAAAAAAAAAAAACTAACTCTAGTTTCTAATTTAATGGGATTATGCTGACTCATCATCTCTTCGGCTAGCACTATTAGTTAATGCTAAGTGTATAAAGTTTTTCTTGGCAAAAATTGCATTAAGGGTAGAGTTTGATATGTAGATATTCTATATGTTTAGCCAATTTAAGAGAGCCCAGTTGGCTCTCTAACTAAAGACTAAGTTATTAGTGTGTGATTTTGGAACAACAACAGCTGCCATTGTTAATACAGTGGTATGTGTAACTGTACATTATCAACAGTGTTATGTGCTGATTTCACATCAATTGCCTAAGTATTTCATCATGTAAAAACAGAATCGGAAGAACCACTACTAAAACAAAGATTAGTTTTAACCTTTATTGAGGTCTCATCAGTGGGACCCAGGTGGGTCCCCTTGTTATTAATATATGTTTGAATAAGCTAGATAGATGGGCAGATGAATGGGAGTGTCAGCTTAATGCAGCAAAATGTAAGGTCTTGAGGTTTGAGAGACATCGATGGGACACTGCATACTCTATGGGAGGAGTTATACTGGAGGAAGTAGGGGAGACAAGAGATCTGGGGTTGATGATTGATAGAAACCCGAAATTTAGGGGACATATTGCAAAGGTGGTGAAGGTAACACAGAGGATTGCTGCAATAATGAGGACACTGACCTGCAGAGATAAAATCAGTTATCACTCCATTGTATAAGACCCTGATCAGACCACACTTGGACTATTGTTCTCAGATTTGGTCCCCAGGATTTGAAGGGGATAAATTAACTGTGGAAAGAATACAAAGACGGATAACAAAGATGGTTTCAGGACTGTACAATGATAGTTATGAGGATCGGCTGAGGGAATGTGGACTGCAGAGCTTGGTGGATAGAAGAAGGAGAGGTGATATGATTGAGACTTTTAAACTGTTGAGAAGTGGTTACAGGGTGACAGTGTGGAGCTCTTTAGTTTGGTTGAACAGCAGGAATGAGTGATGACAAGAGGACATCCCTGGAAGTTACGAAAGGAAACTGTGAGAAAGAGGGCGATGAGTGGTTTCTTTGCATGGAGGGTGGTTGAACCGTGGAATGCATTGCCTGATGGAGTGATGAGAGCGAGAACGGTCAATGAGTTCAAGGAGTGGTGTGATAGTCTTTGTGTTTCTTAAGGGGGGGGGGGGAACCTCTCCTCGATGAGTCTTGCTAAACTTTGTGTTTCTTAGGAAGGACCTCCCATGATGAGTCTTTTGACTCCATGTAGGCCTGAATAATAATAATAATACTTCTGTATCATATATTTTTTAAGGAAATTAACAACATATTTCTTAAAAATACACTTATTTACTTATTATCCTATATTTTGCCATAGTCAAATCGGCATCATCAGGGAAAAATACGCTTGTATTAGACATGTGCTCACAGGCACATTTCAGTAAAAGAGACGAAGAAACCAAAGAGATACAGGAGACCTAAAGTCCTACAATTATGCAACCTATTGGCTTTGGTTGGGAGTTCTTTGTTGCTGGGCTGACTGTCTGCAGATGAGGGGTCCAATATGAGGAAGTGTCTGATACAACCATATTTGTTTAGGTTGGGATAGTTGGTAAGATTCCAGTAAAAGCCTCTCAAACTTGAATTTACTTTAATGGAGTAAAGTGGGTTTTTTTGCACTGGATTCTGTGCCGGGTATCCAGGGCATGGTCTGCTAATCCGGAGCAGCTGTAGTGACGAAATTGGATGTAATCTTGGTGGTCTGTTATATGGATGTTGGCTGTCCTACCTGTTTGTCATAATAAGAAAGGTTGCAGCTGTAGGATTCCTGGTAAACTCCAAATAAATCCAGAGGGTGTAACTGGTCTTTGAGAAAGTGGATAAGGTCTGCTAGCTTTTTGCATGGTTTATAGATGGGCACAAGATTGTGCTTTTTTAAAATCTTGGCCACCTTTTATGAGACACCACAGATGTATGGAATGGTGATAGATTTGCTGTAATTTATGTTTAGGAGTAGGGGTAGGGATGGTGTGTGTGTGTGTGGTGTTAAAATTCTTTGTATTTGGTGCAAGGTGTAGAGCCATTGGCTAAATATTGTTTTTTTATGTGGGTGAGTTCTATGTTGAGTGCACTGTTATCTGAGCAAATAAGTTTTGCCTGGTGGACTATGATTTTTATAGTCCCAAATTGTTGGGAGGGAAGGATGATGTGACTGTTGATGGATGGATGTATGTACCTGTTTGTGGGTTTTCTGTAGACTGTGAAGGTCAGGGATCCATTTGGTTATAACTAGGGTGTCTAGGAAGGACAGGCTGTTGTTACTTTCTGTTTCTGTTGTGAATTGGATCCTTCGATGTTGGCTGTTCAAATGGGAAAGGAGGTGTGTAAAGTGCTCTTGCTATGTGGCCAAATTGCAAAACATTGTCAACACAGCATAGTGGGTTTAAGGCTAGAGGAATTTAGGGTATTCTTTTCAAATGTCTATATGAGAAAGTTAGCCTTGGAGGGGGGGGGGGCTAGAAACAGGTAAGACAGCCAACATCCACATAACAGACTACCAAGATTACATCCGATTCCACAACTATGGCAGCTCTGTATTAGCAGACCATGCCCTTTGGTTTACTGGAAACCGACGCATACTGACCAATATATATACACAAAAACTTCTGCCACCACCCAACATAAAAACTAGGGGTCTTAATACACTACAAAACAGGGCTTTGAAGATTTGCTCCAATGAATAAGCACTTAAGATGAATTAAAAGTTTATCAGCAATACCTTCCTAAAAAATGGTTACAGCCAAAATACTATCAACAAAATTCTGTGCAAGACCTCACTTAAAAACAAAAATAAACAAGAATACAATAAAATTGTAACCATTCCATACATTAAAGGGATATCAGACAAAATAAACAGAATACTACAAAAATGCAACCTTTAAACCTCCTGCAAAATTAAAGTTACTCAACTCATCCAAGGATCCTCTCCATCGACTGACACACCCTGGAGTATACCGTAATTTGCCCTATATAGGAGAAACAGGATGCACAATTCCTATCAGAAAAAAAAGGAACATAAATGACACATTAAATATAACTATGGTTAAGCCGGTCTTTCTGATCATGCCCTGAACACTTTACATAGAACTGACTGGAAAAGCACCTGTCGTTTATGTCACACCAAAACGTAGTATGAATGTAAATTTAAAGAGGCCTGTGAGATTCTTATCAATCACCCTAATCTTAACAATAATAATGGTCTAAAAATCCCAAGCATATGGAAGGCACATATTCTACCCACTTAACCTTTCTCCCTAAGAGTTAATTTTAAATAGAACCATAGGTAATCCAGGATCCTAAATCTAATATATCAATTGTCATGTTAAATTAGGACATCATTTTTAATGTAACAAAACTATCTATATGAAAGAATGTTTCTCTGATGTTGTCTTAAATAGAATATAGTTTTGATGTAGTTAATTTATTTTATTTCATTTATTTATTGTAATTTTATTTTATTTTCACTAGAGGTCAGGCCAGTAGAATAACTGTTGATCAAATCATTGTCTCTTCAGTATACTATGTGAAATGTAATTTAGCTTGTCTCTGCATATATATGTGTATACTCCAGCTGATGACCTTAAAATGAAGGTCAAAATGTCGAGAAATTAAAATAATTATTTATAACACTGTTGTAGAGTCCATAATTTCTGTAAAATGAATGCTGATCACCGTGTGACACTAAAGGAAAGCAGACCATGCCCTGGATACCCAGCACAGAATCCTTTAGAAAAGACAAAGCCACCTTACTTCCACCTAAGTAGTAAATTCAAGTTTGAGAGGCTTTTCCTGGAATCTTACCAACTATCACAGCCTAAACAAATATGTTGTATCAGACTCCTCCACATATGGAAACCCTCATCCATAGACAGTCAGTCCAACGACAAAGAACTCCCAACTGAAGCCAATAGGGGGCATAATTGTAGGACTTTAGGTCTCCTGTATCTCTGGTTTCTTCATCTTTGTTACTAAAGTGTTGCTGCATGCATGTGTCTATTACGAGTGTATTTTTCCCTGATGATGCCGATTTGACTTCGGCAAAATATAGGATAGTAAGTAAATAAACTTAAAAAATGTTTATTTTTAAGTTTCTTAAAAAAAATGATGCTGGAGAATCAACATATAATCCTAAACACTAGGATTATCAAAATACTCTGAATCAGAGATAGCTGTAGAATTTTTTTTCTACAACTATCTTTACTGATGACTAGCATTGTACAATCCTGATATTGTTTTGGTTATCTGCCTCTGCACCCTCTCCAAGGTTAATTTCTCATATCTCACCAGAACATGGTCCCTTCAATTCACCAGGATATGAAGGGGAATTTAAGGGACCATGTTCTGGTGAGATATGCCAATCAGGTCTCTTTACTTATGTTTCCAATGAACATTCAGAAAGAGCTGCTTTACCATGATGAATACAGAAATGTAGTCTACATATACTTCACCATAAGTAATGTCACATTGTGTTACTGAAATAAGAGCCAACAGGTTTCACTTCAGCAAAATAAAATATTCAAAATTAAGTGGATATTGAATACTACATTATTTCTTAGCTGAATAAGAAACTCAAAGATAGGAAATCTAATCTAAGAATTTCATGCTGAATATAGAAAACTATATAAATAAAGTTCGGCGAGACCAAGCATAAGCCAACACCTGGCAGTGCAATGCTGGGCAACTCATAGTAAAGGTGGGGTAAGCTCCAATCATTGTCTTTAGTATTTACCCATAATGCAAAACACAGTTTCTGGGAGATGTATTATTGTTCTATATTATGAGAGAAGGTCACTACCAGACCAGTTTCGACCTTTTTTGAGGTCTCGTCAGTGAGTAGGTAGACCAAGATAGATAGATGTAATACTAGTTTCAGTAGTCAGAGCTTATTTCTTTACTGTACGATTCGCCAAAAGGTGCATGCATAAATACAATTGCTGAAATAAGAGCCAACAGGCTTCGCTTCGACGAAGTAAAATATTCAAAATTAAGTGGATATTGAATACCACATTATTTCTTAGCCGAATAAGAAACTCAAAGATAGGAAATCTAATCTAAGAGTTTCATGCCGAATATAGAAAACTATATAAAGTTCAGCGAGACCAAGCGTAAGCCAACACTTAGTAGTGCAATTCTGGGCAACTCGTAGTGAAGGTGAAGTAAGCTCCAATCACTGTCTTTAGTATTTACCCATAATGCAATACATCTCCTAGTAGTAGCTGTGTTTTGCATTATGAGTAAATATATATCAAAGATTTCCTATCTTTGAGTTTCTTATTCGGCTAAGAAATAATGTGGTATTCAATACCCACTTAATTTTAAATATTTTACTTTGCCAAAGTGAAGCTTGTTGGCTCTTATTTCAATAATTGCATTTGCGCACCTTTTGGCGAATCGTACAGTAAAGAAATAAGCTCTGACTACTGAAACTTTAGTATTACATCTATTTAGGTCTACCTACTCACTGATGAGACCTCAAGAAAGGTCAAAACCGGTCTGGGTAGTGACCTTCTCTCATAATGTAGAACAATAATACATCTCCTAGGAGCGGTGTTTTGCATTATGGGTAAATACTAAAGACAGTGATTGGAACTTACTCCACCTTTACTATGAGTTTCCCAGCATTGCACTACCAGGTGTTGGCTTACGCTTGGTCTCGCTGAACTTTATATTATATAGTTTTCTATATTCGGCATGAAACTCTTAGATTAGATTTCCTATCTTTGAGTTTCTTATTCAGCTAAGAAATAATGTGGTATTCAATATCCACTTAATTTTGAATATGTCACATTGTGTTTTTATTCATCATTGCAAATTGAGCCTTTCTGATCAAGCACATGAAATATTATTTTATTATTCTTGGGAGGCCTCTCTCGTTCACTGTTTGTACTCAAACTACCCTTTCAGGGGCAATGCATTCCATGGTCCAACCACCCTCCATGCAAAAAAGTAACTTCTTATCCTCTTACTCACCACCTCCTTTCATAAATTCTAAGGATGGCCCTTGTTCTTGCTCCTTCCTCCTGATCTATCATACGAAAAAATTCTCCAGTGTTAACCCTGTAACTACCTCTCAACAGTTTAAATGCCTCACTCATATCACCCCTCATTTTATTGGCCAAATTCTGCAGTCTACATGTCCTCGTAGCTAACATTGTATAGTCCTGATATTTTTATCTTCCTTTGCACTTTCTCCAGTGTTAATTAATTCACGTTCAATTCCTGGTGACCAAATCTGAGTGCAATAATCCAGATATGTTCTAATCACACAAGCACCTCCGTAGCACAATTGGAAGAATGACGGTACGTTGTGCCCTTCAATTAGAAAAGGCCTAAGTTCGATTCTCGTCAAGACGGGAGGAATCTTTATATGAACTTTTTCAATTGAAGGTTAGTTAGCCGATCTCATATGCAAGTAGCAGGGTTTTTTCTCCCGGAAACTCAGGTTTTTCATCCCGCATACAGACAAATCGGCCCTTCAGAACACATGCAATTTACAGGCAAAAAATACTAGCGGTGGTGGTTTGGGGTGGTAGATGCCGTTGATATAGGTGATTTATAGTAGAGGTTCTGTGTAATAGTGAAGACTGAGAGTTGTACAATATGTGTCCTCCTGCGATGAGTCTTTGGACTCCTTGGAGGTGTCACGAATAATAATAATAATATCTCTACTGGTCTGCATCCTTCTCAGTATTGCAGTAATCTTCTGGGGTTACCTTTACTTTGAGTTTCTATCAATGATCATCCCAAGGTCCCTTGTCTCCTCTGCTTCCTCTAGTACAATTCCTTCAATAGAGTATGCTGCTCCCCATTGATGGATCTCAAACTTCAAGATCTTACATTTAGTGGTATTAAACTAGCACCCCCCATTCATTTGCCTATTTGTCCAGCTTATTCAAATCCTAATGTGCTGCTGTATTAGCACTATTGCTAATAACCCATCCCTGCTTCACATCATCTGCAAACAACTGAATATCTACCTGCAATCTGATACTCAGCTGACTCAGCATAGATGAATACTCACAATAGATCTTCTTCAGAGTTGCTAGAAGGGAATCATTATTCCCTTCTAGCAACAGTCTCTACAGAAGACTTGCATCAGAACCATTTAAATGCATTCCATAAATGCATTCATTTTTCCTGATGCAGCTCTGCTTGCAAATAATTCGAACTTATGACTGTTATACTAGAGCAATACACTGACTACTTTGCCTACTTATTTTTTATTCTCCTGAGCAACCCCTAATATCCAGTCTCATATTCTTTTTCTTCTTCTCAACCAAATAATTCATTTTTATACTACTGCTACCAACTCTTTTGCTCATTTACTTTTCATATCCAGTGCCTCAGTCACTCTACTCATTCTAACCCCAGGAAAACAAACCTTCTGCTCCTTCTCATTCCCCACCTCAATAACTGAATGTCAATACATAACCCTTTCTTTTAAGCTTATGCGGTGATCCGAATGCATTTTTGAAAATTATGGAGACAACTACTGTGTTTGAATAAAAACTTTAGTTTAATATAACTAAAATCTACATTTGACATTTCGACCTTTATGTCAAGGTCATCTTCTGGAGGATACAACTATACACAGTAACAAGCTACACTACAATCAAAGTGGTTCGTTAAAGACACTGACCAACCACTACAACAATTGTTGGCCTGACCTCTAGTGGAAAAAAAAAAAAAATTTATACATCAATGCTAGAGTCCTATTATTAGTGTTATCTTTGGTTGTAGTAATACATTGGGCACAACAAGTATTTATCTATATACATATATTAACAACATGTACATTCCAGCCAGTTGGTATGGAATGGTTTCTAATACTAGCTGAAGATTGGTTAGAGTCCTGACTTATGCTGGATCTTATATATTAGGTAGACTGAACGTGTGCCATCCAGATCCTTAGAATTTTCATGCCAACTTTGTTGTTGATATTTGGGTGGTTTATCAGAATTTCGCAGGCTTCCTTAAATTTCCTTTCATACCAGGTTTTTGTGCGGTGTAAAGAGTGGGTGCTTTTCCAGTTGATTTGGTGTAAGGTGTTGAGTGCGTAGTCGGAGAGGCCTGCTTCACCATAATGGTTATATTTAATGTGTCTAATGTGTTCTTTGTTACGTATAGGGGTTGTCCGTCCTGTTTCACCAATGTACGGTAAGTTACAGGTGCAGCAGATGCAATAGACTCCAGGATGTGCTAATGGGATTTGAGGATCCTTAGAGGAGTTGAATATGGTTTTAAGTTTAGTGGGTGGTTTAAAGGTGGCATTGAGGTTATAGTGTTGTAGGATTCTGCTGATTTTTTCTGATAACCCTTTAATGTATGGGATGGCTATGGTTTTACTGTAATCTAGATTCGTTTTTGTTGTTGTTTTATGGAGTATTTTATTAATAGTGTTTTTGTTATAGCCATTATTTATGAATGTGTCGCTGATGATTTTTAGTTCTTGTTTCAGAGCTTGCTGGTTAGAGCAAATTGTTGTAGCTCTGTTTTTAAGGGTGTTGATGACTCCATATTTTTGTGATGGGTGGTGGTATGAATTGGCATGTATGTATTGGCCAGTGTGTGTTGGTTTTCAGTAGACCGTGAAGGATAGACTGCCTGAAGGAAGACGTGTGACTAGGAAAGGGAGCGAATTTTGGTTTTCGATTTTGATGGTAAATTGTATGTTTTCGTGTTGTTTGTTCAGGTGGCATTGTTGCCCGTGCGGCCAGATCGCGAACACGTTGTCAACGTATCTAAGCCAGACTGTCGGTCTTAGCGTGGCGGAATCAAGAGCCCTTTGCTCAAAAGTTTCCATGTAGAAGTTAGTGATTGGGGGGGGGGGGTAAGTGGTGAGCCCCCATTGCTGTACCTTCTTTTTGTAGTTAAATTTGTTTTGCCACACGAAGTAACCGGACTGTAGTACGTGGGCAAAGAGGGCCGTAATGTCTGGCGGAAATTTGTTCTGTAGTAGGAGAATTGTGTCATTGATAGGGACATTAGTGAAAAGGGTAGAAACATTGAAACTGAATAATAAGTCGTCTTTGTCGAGTGTTATGTTTTTAATTTTGTTTATAAAGTGTTGTGTATTTTTTATATAGGAGGGGGAATGACCTACCAACTCCTTGAGTGTTGCCGTTAATTTTTTGGCTAAGTGACAATTGGGACTATCTATTCCTTCCATGATTGGTGAAAGAGGCACATTTTGTTTGTGTATTTTTGAGACCTCATATATTCTGGGGGGGGGGAGGCATAGTGGGGTTTGAGTTTTTTAACCATCTCTGGTGGCCAAGAAGTGACGGACTCGAGTAGTTTCTCTGTTTTATCCTTTATCCTATTTGTTCGGTTATAATTTACCATTTTATATGTGTTGTTATCAGCTACTAGTTGATTTATTCGAAGTACGTATGTTGCCCTATCAACTGTGGCATTGCCTTTATCTGCTTTTGTTATTATTATGTTTTGTTTGGCTTTTAATAACTAAATTGCTGCTAATTCTGTTTTTGTAAGGTTTTCTTAGTGTTCAGGACATTACTAGTTTCTAGTCATATCTTATCTGCTATATTGTTAGGTAGGGACTTGATGCCTCTTTCAATATGGTAGATAAATCCAATTTGTTTACCTTTTTGGGTGCTATTGCATAGTTAAGTCCTTTATTCAGTAGCGTAAGTTCGCCGTTGTTCAGGATGTGGCTTGATAGGTTGATCACATGGTTCTTGCTTGAGTGTGGTTGGTCGCTCCTTGTCTCCCTTGTTTGTTGTTCATTGTTGGTGTTTATCGGGGAAGAAGTCTTCTGATTGAATGGATTCCTGTGATTGGCTGCCATATTTTGCCGTTGTTTCAAACTGTGGAATTTGGTCTTGAGTTTTTCTTTGTTCTTTTCCAGGGTATATTTGGCCGAATTGTCAGTAATTCTCTCTCAAGTACTTGTAGAATGTCTGGATTAATATAGTTCAATAGTTCAGATTGTAGTTTTGAAACCAGATTTTGTGTTGTGGCTAGGTTTTGGCGGGCTGTTTGAATCTGTTCTCTAAGCATTGCTTTTTCTGTGGGGTCATAAATACGGAGTGCCTTAGCGGACGTAAATTTCTTTTTTTAGCCTGATGCAGATAGGAATAAGGTTATTGTCTCTGTATCTCTTTAAAAAGGCCAGCCGGTTGATCAGGAGGGAAATATGAATCTTTAACTTACCATAGCGATTGCACTCTTGTGGGTGTCATTTCCATGGATGATCTGAATCCTTTCTTTTAAGCTTACATGGTGATCCGAATGCATTTTCCGAAGAAGTCCGTCACTTCTTGGCCACCAGAGATGATTAAAAAACTCAAACCCGACTATGTCCCCCCCCCCCAGAATATATGGGGTCCCAAAAATACACAAACAAAATGTGCCCCTTCGACCAATTGTGGAGGGAATAGACAGTCCATTACCACTTAGCCAAAAAATTAGCGGCAACACTCAAGGAGTTTTGGTAGGTCATTCCCCCTCCTACATAAAAAACACAAAACACTTTATAAACAAAATTAAAAACATAACACTCAACAAAGATGACTTATTAGTCAGTTTCGACGTTTCTTCCCTAATGACCCCATCAATGACACAATTCTCCTACTACAGAACAAATTTCTGCCTGACATTACGGCCCTCTTTGCCCACGTACTACAGTCTGGTTACTTCATGTGGCAAAACAAATTTTACCTATAAAAAGAAGGTACAGCCATGGGCTCACCACTATCCCCCCAATCACTAACTTCTGACTGGAAACCTTTGAGCAAAGGGCTCTTGATTCCGCCATGCTAAGACTGACAGTCTGGCTTAGATACGTTGACGACGTGTTCGCGATCTGGCCGCACGGGCGACAAACGCTAAACACATTCCTTAGCCACCTGAACAAACAACACGAATGCATACAATTTACCATCAAAATCGAAAACCAAAATTCGATTCCTTTCCTAGACACACTAGTCACACATCTTCCTTCAGGCAGTCTATCCTTCACAGTCTACTGTAAACCAACACACACTGGCCAATACATACATGCCAATTCATACCACCACCCATCACAAAAATATGGAGTCATCAACACCCTTAAAAACAGAGCTACAACAATTTGCTCTAACCAGCAAGCTCTGAAACAAGAACTAAAATCATCAGCGACACATTCATAAATAATGGCTATAACAAAAACACTATTAATAAAATACTCCATAAAACAACAACAAAAACGAATCTAGATTACAGTAAAACCATAGCCATCCCATACATTAAAGGGTTATCAGAAAAAATCAGCAGAATCCTACAACACTATAACTTCAATGCCACCTTTAAACCACCCACTAAACTTAAAACCATATTCAACTCCTCTAAGGATCCTCTCCTCCCATTAGCACATCCTGGAGTCTATTGCATCCGCTGCACATGTAACTTACCGCACATTGGTGAAACAGGACGGACAATCCCTATACGCAAGAAAGAACACATTAGACACGTTAAATATAATCATTATGGTGAAGCAGGCCTCTCAGACCATGTACTCAACACCTTACACCAAATCAACTGGAAAAGCACCCACTCTTTATACCACACAAAAACCTGGTATGAAAGGAAATTTAAGGAAGCCTGTGAAATCCTGATAAACCAACCAAATATCAACAACAAAGATGGCATGAAAATTCCAAGGATCTGGATGACACACATTCAGCCTACCTGATATATAAGATCCAGCATAAGTCAGGACGCTTGCCAATGTTCAGCTAGTATTAGAAACCATTCCATACCTACTGGCTGGAATATACTTGTTGTTGTGCCCAATGTATTACTACAACCAAGAGATAACACTAATAATAGGACTCTAGCGTTGATGTATAATTTTTTTTTTTAATGTGTGTGTGTGTGTGTGTGTTTTCACCAGAGGTCAGGCCAACAATTGTTGTAGCGGTTGGTCAGTGTCTTTAACGAACCAGTTTGATTGTAGTGTAGCTTGTTACTGTGTATGATTGTATGCTCTAGAAGATGACCTTGACATAAAGGTCAAAACGTCGAATGTAGATTTTAGTTATATTAAACTAAAGTTTTTATTCAAACATGCTAGTTGTCTCCATAATTTTCAAAAATCAATACCTAACCACTCTTGAATGTTACTTCTCTTTCATATTGCAATCTTTTTGTTCTTTTCTTTCTCACTCTTTCATGCATATCTGTAATTTCCTTAATTTCACTTCCCATGCTTCATCTTTTGCCTCATGTTCACTAACTCCACTTTCAAGAGAAAATGGCTCAAGGAAGTATGTGAAACTAATGGCAAAGAAAAGAGTGCCACTAATAAGAAAGCATATGAGAATGATGGTGAAAAACAGAGTGCAATTAATGGTAAGATAGCAAGTGGGGCTGACTACACGAAAAGTATGTGTCTTGCAAAGATAGCAAGAGTGAGTGACAGTCACAAAATTAATGCAAAATTTGAAAGAAGAGTTAGTGAAGATAAGGCAAAAGATGAAGCATTTGGAGAGTGAAATGAAGAGAACTGTAGATATGTATGGAAGCGTGAAGATGATTGAAATGAATTATGCTCATATGAAGAAGGTGGTGAAGGACTCGTTAGTGGCATTGTATGTATAGTCAATTATTAGAAGTGTGGTGAATTTTTTCCAGAATTTTTTTCTGTGAGGTAGAATGAATAGAGTGATTAAGGCATTATATGTACAGAGTAAGTGAAAATGGTAGTGCTAGTAGGAACAAATGACTTGGTTGGAAACTAAGAGAATGTAAGACTGGATATCAGAAGATTGTTAAGAAAAATTAAAGATAATAGTGATAAAAGGAACGGTAGTCAATGTGTTGTGTGTTGCCCAGGTATGACAATGATGAGTTGAGGCATAGAGCAAATATCATGAATAGTATGTTAGCTGAAATGTGTGAAGAGAAAGGAATGCAGTTTTTGAATGTGGGGGATGAGTTTGAGGGATGAATGGAACTGTATAAGAGTGATGGACTGTATTTGAATGGCTTGAGTATGAGTCATCTGGAGGCTGCTACTGGAAGGGAGAGAGAGATGAGTGCAGAGAATGAATGCAGAGCATGTAGCAAATAATGTGAAACAGCAGAAGAGTAAGTAAGGAGGGATTGAAGGAGTGCTTATGAATGGAGAAGTTGTGTTAGCATGAGTGTTGAGAATGGCAGAACAGGTGTGCAAGAGAGCCATGGAAAATGGGGAAGTCATGATGGACAGGGAGGGCATGGTATGAGAGAGAGAGAGAGAGGCTGATGATTAAAGAGAAAATGAATATATGAGTAGATGGAAAAGGAATGGCTGTGTGTTAAGGCTTAAGTGCTGGGAAAAACTCATGATAAAATTTTAATGGAGTAAAACAGCACTAGGAAATGATTAAAAGTAGTATTTAATGATTAATGTATTTCATCTCAGTTACAGAGACATCATCAGTGCTGTTTCCTAGTTTCCATTAAACTTTTATCATGAAAGGAATGGCCTGGATGTAAAGGGTGGGTTTAGAGAAGGTGCTAAGATGGGTAATGAGAGAGGAATGGCTCAAGGAAGGCATGGAGAAGTCACATTTGATAAGTGGTATCAATAAAACTTGTTATATGATTCACAAACAAACTGTTACATTTGTATTTGTAAATGCTAGAAGTATTAGAAAGAAGGAGAAGGAAATTGTTGCATTTATTAAGTTCATTCACCCAACAGTTGTTGGAATAAGTGAGACATGGATGGATGAAGCTAACATACTGACAGGAATAGAGATAAAATGGCATGATATTTTTTATGAAGACAGAAAAGATAAACAGGGAGGTGGCATACTGTTGATGATACAAAACGAATTGTATCCATGCAAGGGAAAAATAGTGGCAGTGGTTTTTGAGATAGTGTGTGGTCTACAGCAAAGATGAATTGAATTAAATAGTTAGTTGGAAGTTGCTATAGAACTGGTGATGTGGAGAGTAGTAACTATGAAATGCATAAGCAAATGAGCAAAGCAGGAAAAGGATAGGAAAAGGGTGATCATTATGGGCAATTTTAATTATGGTAATATAAATTGGGATGAAAAGATAGCATGCCGAAGTAAAGAAAATGATATTCTCAAGTTTTTGAGGGACAATTACCTAAGGCAGTAAGTAACCAGAAGGCACTTCAGGATCTAGAGTTTTGGAATTGATCATCTCATCAGAAGATATCATAAATGAGCATTAAGTGATTAACTGAGTGGTTGTCAGCCATGTAAGGACATATATCCTTTCCTGCTTTGAGGAAAGGATATATGTGGAACTATAAGGCTGGTGATTATGAAAAGCTTAGGAAACAGATTGCAGCTGCAACATGAATGAGGATAGCAAGAAGATCAATGCTGCTTTGGTGATATTCAATAATTATCTAGTAGAAGCAAAGTCCAAATGTATTCCGAGTATCAGAGGATTAAATAAGACAGGTGTGAAATGGATGAGAGATTAGACATGCAAATAGAGGAAGATGCAACATAAGATGAGTGGTAATAATCAATTCCATGAGGAGTATAAAGAATGGGAAAGGAGAGTAACTTGGTTGATAAGGGTAGCTAAGTTTCCTACTGGCTGCATATGTTATTATTATTACATCACACCACCAGGGAGTCCATAGACTCATCGAGGGAGGACATCTACTCTACAACTCTTCTCATTATTTCTCCAACGCCATCTACTGCTGACTACCACCACTAGTACTTTCACAGACAATCACAAACATCCATGTCCACAGTGGGATTCAAACCCACAGCCTTTTGGCTGAAGAGCGAATTCGCTAACCATTTGGCCAAACAATTAATGCCAGCAGCACCCTCCCAAGTACTAACTGGGCTCAGGTTTGCTTAACTTCAATGATCAGACAAGAACTGGTGCTTTCAAACTGATCTGGCTGCTGACCAGATATCAAAAGAACTCAAGGAGTTCTTTTGATATGTAGCCAGTAGGAAAAAGAATGATTTTGAAAGGATGACAATGGTTAAATAAAATGGTGAAAGGATAATTGTAATGGAGGATATAGTTGGGATATTAAATGAGCAGTTCACAAAGGATTTCATTCTTGTGAATATGACAGCATGTTGAGTTTGCGAGCAATGGAAAAGGAGGAGAAGAAACTGGTTATGAAATTTTATTTCCTCAATTACCCAAGAGATATATGGAGAATTGAGGAAACCTGATGTTAATAAGGATGTGGGACTTGATGATATATCACTGCATGTTTTCATTTATATATAGAGGTCAACTACATGGTATATTGCTGACCTCTATCTTGACATGACATGTAATATGAGTGCTACATTGGGTCAAGTTCTGAAATAGTGGAAGGAAAGCAAGATTGTATTGCTTCATGAGGAAGGTAAGAGAAAACTCAAGCTTCAAATTATAGACTAATTTGTGTGTCAGATGTTTTCCTTGTAGTGTTGGGAAGGGTAATGAGAATGAAGATTCAGAATTTGGTTTACAACAACAATGGTATTCTCTTTGAGAGAACAGTGGATTTCCTGAAGGAAATTATTATTATTATTATTATGATTTTCATAATGTACAGAGCATCAAGAGCATCATCGTGTTTTAAATATAGATGCAAAAAAGTATTATTATCAAAAATTTTAATTGAAATGCAATGTAGAAAATGAATCACATATGCAGCACTTAGTGCTGAATTTTGTAAAAATTACAAGTTGAATGTCACTAAAGATGATTATTGTAATTGTGGAAATATTTCAGAAATCAATAAGAAAAATAACAGAATAATAATAATAATTATTATTATTATTTTATTCACAATTAAATAAGAGGCATAAAAAAAAAACATAATTGATACACAGTCAAAACAAGATATCAAATAAACAAAAATTTGACCGATGATACAGAACAATTCAGATTATACCCATGAAACTAAGAATAGTCCATCAGGTAGCGTTGTAAAATATGGACTGTCCAAGTAATGCTGTTTTTTGTAGATCATATGGGGTCACTTTGTTGATGTTTAATTGCTGTAAATTAGAGCATGACATCATCATCATCAAATTCCTGCCATGTACCCACAAGGGGTGTACAGGATATGATAGTATTACATGAAAAAATTATATTATTACTAACTTCCTATCTACAATTTTCCTCCAAATCAGTCTGTTACTTGTCAAGACTCCAACATTATCAGATCTTATATTTCTATCGTCTAAGGCACTTTGTACCGTATCAATCCACCTATATAAGAGGTCTTCCTCTGGGTCGTTTTGCTGCCAACCTGGCAGAGAACATTTGTTTTGCTAATCTTTCCTCACCCATTCTGTTTAGGTGACCATACCACCTGAGATTAGCACTGCTAACACATTCCTGGATGTTGACAATGTCAAGTTCTTTCCTAATATCCTTGTTTTTAATATGATATTGCCATTGATGCCATCTGTTTACGCCTATAATCTTTCTCAGAACTCTCATATCTACGGTCTCTAGTCTTTGGTCAAGTGTTTTACTTCTGACCCAGCTCTCAGATCCATAAGTTAAAACTGGTTTGAGCACTGTCTTGTATACAGCTAATTTAGTGTTCTGACTAATTTCTCTCTTATTCCATATGAATTTATTCATTTGACTTCCCACCATACCAGCTTTGCTGATTCTGTTGTCTATTTCTATATTTAATTTACCATCTTCACTAAAAATCGTGCCTACATAGCTGAAATGTTTTGCTTGTTCCACAGGTTCTCCATTCACAACACAGTTGACATTTTAAATGATTCTGCCTATTTTCATTGTCTTTGTTTTTTTATTGCTGACCTTCATACCATATCTATTACAACAGCTATTCAATTTAGTCAGAGAACCTTGCAGACTTGTAGCGAATTTATGTAGAAGTGTAACATCATCCGCATAAAGCAAAGAGCTGACATTAACATCGCCAATTTTGATATCATGTTTAATATCACTTTCCTTCATAATGTGATCCATATAGATAATGAATAACAGAGGGGATAATGTACATCCTTGTCTCACACCAGATTTAACATTAAACCATCTTCCTGTACTTCCTTCAATTCTAACTGCTGACTTACAACTCAAATAAAGACTAAGAATTGCTTGATATAATGCCCCATTGACACCATATAACTGCAGCATATTGAACTTCTCTCTCTCTCTTGGCACCTTATCATATGCCTTTTCCAAATCGACAAAACTTAAATACAGATCTTGGTTATGTTCCCATGATTTCTCCACTCTTTGTCGTAAAGTGAAGATCTGATCCTGACAGCCTCTGTTTGGTCTGAACCAGCTTGTTCTTCACCACGCTTTTCTTCCACAATTCTTCTCAACCGTTTCTCAAGTATACTTGCATAGATCTTGCCAGGAACACTCTGTAGGGAAATACCTCTGTAATTCTCACATTCAGTTTTATTTCCTTTTTTATATATGGGTACTATGAGAGCTCTACTCCAATCATCGGAAATTCGTCCCTCTGTCCAGGCTTTCTGAACTATGCAGTGCAGCCACTGTAAGACTCTTATACCACCATACTTCAGCATTTCTGGTCGAATATCATCTACTCCTGCTGCCTTTCCACATTTCAAGCCTTTGATGGCTTTTTCTACTTCAAGTGTGGATATGTATTCCTGACTGCATGCCTGGTCAGTGTTTTTTACCACTGTGCTGTCATCGCTGCTTGTTTCATTTAGCAGTTTTTCAATGTAATTACTCCATACTTCAAGAATATCTTTTTCTCCAGTTTTCATGTCAATTTTTATCATCTCTAACTCCTTTTACAGCACTCTTTCCTCCATTCCTAAGCTTCTTCAACAACCTCCAGAATATTTTGCCACCTTCTTGATATTTATTTTCTATATTCTTGCCAAAGTCCTCCCATGATTTTTGTTTAGCTAGTTTTACACACTGTTTAGCATTGTTGCATTTGTCTCTTTATTCTCTAAGAGCACAAGCTGACTTATTTGCCAGGAACTTTTGATATGCTTTCTTCTTTTCCTTCACTGCCTCTTTAACTTCCTGTGTCCACCAGGGAGTTCTGATTTTTTTATCCTTGCAGACAACATCACCACATGCCTCTCTGGCAGAATCAATCAATGTTTTCTTCAGAGTTTGCCACTGAATCTCCAAGGTTTGATTCCGGTTCTCAAACTCTTTAATTTTTTCTTCAATAATCTTTGTGTATTTTAATCTACAGTTCACATCTGACAGCTGCTCAACTTTTATTCGCTTTAAAACTTTTTTACATGTTATTCTTTTCAATATGAAATTCAATTTTATCCTTCTCAAGACTAAA
Source organism: Typopeltis vanoorti (assembly GCF_054136105.1). Lineage (NCBI taxonomy): Eukaryota > Metazoa > Arthropoda > Arachnida > Uropygi > Thelyphonidae > Typopeltis > Typopeltis vanoorti. Next base: position 95,075,325 of record NC_143560.1, on the reverse strand, counting down.
TAGTGATCACTTCCAATTTCACATCCTTTTTACACTCTGGTGTCCTGCACCAGGGAGAAAATATCACTATCAACAATAACATAGTCAATGAGACTTTTCTTATTCCTTGCCTCTTCTCTCCATGTGAATTTGTGCACATTTTTATGTTGGAACATGGTGTTTGTAATAACCAGTCCATGTCCTGAGCAGAAATCCAACAGATATTTGCCATTATTATTAGCTTTGCTCTTTTCTCCAAATTTTCCCAAAATATTTTTGTATGTCTCACAATCATTTCCTACTCTGCTATTTAGATCCCCAACAAGGACCAACTTTTCCTTTTTCATTGTGTCAGTTGCTTTTTCTAAAGCCTCAAAAAATTCCTCCATTTCTGCCTTAGTAGAACCTTCTGTGGGACCATAGGCATAAATAAGTCTCATTGTGCAGTTCCTCATTCTCATATTTGCCCACATTACTCTACTTGAGACTGACTGCCATTCAAGAAGATTAGCCTCGTATATTGTGTTGAATACTATGGCTACTCCTTCTTTTCCTTGATTGTCATTGCCTGAATATAACATTTTGCATTTATTGCTCAGTAAGATCTCACCAGTTTTGGTCTTTTTTGTTTCGGTCACCCCTATTATGTCGATCTGGTACTTATCTAATTACTCAGCTAGCTCCATTTCTTTGCCATTCAGGCTTCTTACGTTGATAGTACCAATCTTTAACTCTGGTGATGTTGAGTTGGGGTTTGTTTTCAAATTTGTTCCAGTATCTGACTTTTCGCTGTTCGCCCTGGTTCCCTGGCGAAAACAACGGGGGCCTTGTTTAACCGGGCAACGCCTCAGCCGGCATGAAATTTTGTCATGTTGTACCATCATTTTTTATTTTGGTTTAACCAATAAGAATACAATTTGATCCACTAAATCCCAAATTGGCATCCCATCTTCGTTCGTTCAGTATCCAAGTAGATACCCAACAGGGTGCACCACGAGAAGGTGAGGATTGGACCTTAGGTCAGAAGCCCTGGTCAGTTCTCCGCACTCCTTTAAAGGCTATGTGGAGGCCTCCTCTCAGTTATATAGCTTTGACCCTTAAGCATCCCTGAGCATGACATAATAATAATAAATTATTATTATTAATCCAACATAAAAAAAACTCCTATATCATGGTATCTGCGAATCCCTACTCAGATACGGAATAACAGTTTATGCAAGCACATCAAACAGCCACCTAACAAAATGAGAAATATTACACAGGAAAAGCGTGTGAACAGTGATTTGACACGCAACAACCAATATCCGACAAGCACATGGCGATACACAGAATTCTGAGCATTAAAACCTGAAACACTACATGACATTAACAAGGAGTTACTTCAACGTCACCTATCGAAACAACAGAGATACATATCGTATAACACAACCTACAACAACTGTCTACATCCCTACACCTTTCAACAATTCATATGGTTCTTTTGTGAGATCACATCAGATACCCACGCAACTCAACAACCTACCAAGAAATTTAAAATATATAGATAACTACAGAACAATAAAACACGAACGCTGGAAAATATACCAACAAAGTTAATGTACCATTAACACTAATATGCACATCACAAATCAACAGCATCCAATGCCAACATCCCATACATAAACAGTAGCAACAACATAAATAGTGAAGCCTAAATCCCACTTTCTTCACAAAAGCTAACCCAAGCTCAAAGTAGGTGGGATTAACTCATCTCACTCAACCACACGTAATCCTTATAACCAAAGAAGCAGATTAATGTAATAAAACAGTAAAGTATACAACAATAAAGAAGATACTGAAGATAAGATATTGATTATTATGTGATAATATAATTAATATAATACTCTTATGTAACATGAAAAAATAATGTAATAAATTATTCTTATAATTAAAAAATTATATGAACAAAAAAATTATTATACAAAAAATTCTGAATAATCTTTATTGGTAACATTAGAAGAACATGTGTTGTAAATACATAATATAGAGGCAAAAAAATACTATTAAAATTTTAATTGAAATCAATGTAGAAAATGCAGCACTTAGAGCTGAATTCTGTGAAATTATAAGTTGCAATGTCACTCAATATGTCTATACATACAGCTGCAAGAGGAATTAGGAACTTCCAATGGTCATGATCCTCTGCCGCCAAGCTCAGGTGTTCTGGTAGGATTCCCTAATGTGTCCACCCAAGGTTTTGGATATAATCTATCCAGCGAGTCCTTTGCCTTCCACTTGGCCTCCCACCCTCTGGCTTGGCAAAGAGGACCTGCTGAGGGAGCCTCTCTTGTGGCATTCTGACCAGGTGCCCGAACCAACGAAACTGTGATCTCTCAACACAGAGAAGCAGCAGTTGAGTATTGAGGGTTTTCCGAATTGCAGGGCTTCTGACCCTATCGAGTCTTGTCAGTCCTGCAACCCCTCGAAGGAACCTCATTTCAACCGCTTGGATTCGTGTCTGCATTCTTTTGGTCATTACCCAACTCTCATGACTATAGGTGAGGATGGGGACATAGACTGTATTGAAGACAGCCAGCTTTGCATTCTGGCTTAACTCCTGCTTCAATACTACTGAACGGCCAAGCTCCCACAATATTGAGCTTGCTAAGCCAATTTGAGTATCTACCTCTACGTCCCATTTTCCATCATTTGTGACTATGGACCCAAGGTATTTACACTTCTCCACCTGCCTCATTGAGACTCCACTTACATGTAGAGTGCACTGGAATGGTTGTCTTGAGACCACAAATGTTTCAGTTTTGGCCACACTGATCTTCATTCTGGCATCTGCACAAACAGCTACAAACCTATCCAGGGTCTGCTGGAGGTCATCTGTGGAAGAGCTAATCAGAACTAGGTCATCTGCAAAAAGCTGACGTCCAATGCTACATCTTCCAATTCTGACACACTCACTGCCTCGGCTGTGCCTATCAATCCAGTCCATAAATATTATGGAAAGGAGAGGTGATAGAACACACCCTTGGTGGAGGCCAACGGAGACTGTGAAAGGTTCAGACTTTGTGCTGTTTACTCTGACACAAAACTCTGGGCATTCATACAGTGATTTGATGGCAGCTAATAGTTGGCCATCCACTCCATACACCTGTACTACTTGCCAAAGCTTATCCCGAGGATCCCGGTCATATGCCTTCTCCAAGTCCACAAAACATGTGTAGACATTCTTGGCATATTCCCAAGATTTCTCAAAGACTTGCTTTAAAGTGAAGATTTGGTCAGTTGTGCTTCTACCAGGATGAAAGCCACATTGTACTTCCTGGAACTTTGACTCAACTATGCTCCTGCACCGTCTTTCCAAGCACCTAGCATACACTTTCCCAGACAAGCCGACCAGAGAGATGCCACAATAGTTACTGCAATCCTTCTGGTCTCCCTTCTTGAAGACTGGTATTATTATGCCTGTCTGCCATTGCTTTGATGCTCGCCCAGATATCCAAGCAGCCTGACACACTTGAGTCAGCCAGAGAACACCATCTTGATTTAAGGCTTTTAGCATTTCGGGCCCGAATTTCATCATCGCCAGCAGCCTTGCCCGATTTTAACGATTTTATTGCTAAATGGACCTCTTCTGCTGTGAGACTAGTCATTGCCCCGATCTGCACCTCTTGGATGTCCACAACTGCTGGGCCACCCGGGTTAAGAAGGCTCTCAAAGCATTCCCTCCATCTGTGGAGGATATCCTTCTCTTTTGTTAAAAGTGCACCATCAGAGGCCTTAATTGCCCTTGCTGTGCACGATTTTTTGGCAATCATTAAATTACTATTAATATTAAAAAAAAAAAAAATTTAAATAATCTAGGCTGCAGATGGTTGGTAACCAGTGAAGCTGATAAATTCTTTTCCTCAGAAATCTGAAAGGAATAAAAACTGGACAGCCCAAATGCATGAAACAGAAGTGGAAAAAAGGACTATGAACTGGATACAGATCGGAACAGTAAAAATAAGAGGCATCAATCACAAGATCGAAGAAATACAAAAAGCTCTAACAGAAATGAAAATAGAAATAGCAGTAATTTCAGAAACAAAGAAAAAATCAAAAGGATCTACAGAAATTCAGGACTACAGTTTAATATACAGTAGAGTACCCAACGGAAAGCGAGCAGCTGCAGGTATAGCCATCATGATCAGCAATAAATGGAAAGACAAAATTGAATCATATAACTGGATCTCTGAAAGAATAATAATGGCTAGACTTAAATTAAATAAGAAATTTATTACACCCATAGGAATATATGCACCTGAAGAAGGAAAAAAAATCTGAAACAGAAGAATTCTATAAAAATATCCAAAACATAATTCAGAACACAAATAAACAAGATTACTTAATCATTGCAGGCGATTTCAATGCTAGAATTGGATCAAATACATTTAAAGATTTAATAGGTAATCAAGGAGAAAACACCATAAATAAGAATGAAAGAGAAGATGAGGAATTTGTGGCCTATAATAGTTTGAAAATCACCAACAGCTTCTTTAAACATAAAGATATACATAGGAAGCCAGAGGATATAAAAGCATCATTGACTATATAATAGTCAGTGAAAAACTAAAGAAGTTGGTGAGAAATTGCAGAGTATACAGAGGATGCAATATTGACTCAAACATTTATTAATAAGTACTATTAAGATCCCAAACCAGAGAAATAGAAACAGTACAAGAACACAAAAACAAAAGCAGGACCAATTTAAAATAGACCTGTTACAGCAAAATAGTATCAGAAAACTATATCAAAGAAGACTTACAAATCATACAAAGAAAATAAATGAAGAGGGCGCTGGTGTCGTTAGTGAATGTGTTGAGTTATGCTAGAAAATGTGTTTTTAAATTAAAGTATAGTGTGGTTTTTTTTTGTCTCAAATTGTCCTGCAGTTGTTCTTCGATTGGATACAAGTGTCCTTCAGTGGTGTTATTGTTTGAAACTCTGTTGTGTATGTTGTGTTTTTGCTGCTGTTTGTTTCACTACTTCAGCCTCTAAAGATGGCATCCAACAAGAGACATACGTCAGTGGCTCAGAGGACTTCTATACAAAAGTCTGGCTCTACGTTGGATTTTTTGCAATGGATGCATTGTGGAAACTGCTATATGTATGCGCCGAAGAATGTGAAGGATTTGTGAACTGTTTGGCTAAATGAGAAGAATGAAAACATCAACGTATGTGAGAAGTGTCGGGACAGGCTGGAGTGATTAGGAATGGAAGCAGACGTTGGGACCATAGCGGAAGAACTTCAGCAGGAGTTCATGAAAATGAAAAGTGACCTTCATCTTCTGCAAGAGGAAATGGAAATGCTCAGTAAGGCGGTTCTGGAAATTAAAATTGAGTTAAATGTTTTGAATAGAGTGATTAGTACTATGGAGATTACTTTAGCTGAATTAACTAGAACAGGATTAAGTATGGGAGAGTCTTTGGTGATTGATGAAGTAATAAATAGTATGGAAGTGATTGGGAGTCAACAGAATGAAAGCACAAGAGGTCTAGAAGATACGAGATGTCATGAGAGTGAGGGAGTAAGTAAAAGAGCATTGAATAATGAAACTGGAAGAGTCATGCTGAATAACGTAGAAAATGAGGCCGTGCGTGACGTTATGAGTGGTAAAATATATGGTGATTCTATGATTAAGGGTATAGAGGATGGTATGCCTGAGGAGTGCTTGGCTGGTGGAACAGTAGAGAGTGTGGCTTTAGCAATAAAGAGAGGGCATGATGCAGAAAAGATGATAGTTATGGTGGGTACAAATGACCTGAGTGGTAGCATAAATCGGGTACCAAAAGATTTCAGAAGATTGTTAGATATCATGAAGAAGAAAAGTGTCACTGGGAGGTTAGTGTGTGTGCTGCCTCATTTTGATAATTATGAGTTAAGTGGATGAGTGAAGATAATTTATTTTATTTGTATGGAGTTTCCTCCCTTTTTCTCCCCCATCCCTGTTGGGGAGAGTTGAGCCCCCTTATAGGGGTTAAGTATTTATATGGCTGTAGATCCGTGTCTGTCTGTTTACGGGGCTAGTTTGCCTGCATGCAGGATGAAAAACGCCAGATAAACTTACGGAAAAAACCCTACCGACTGCGCCCAAGACCGGAGAACTTAGCTATGGCTGAGGAAGATCCTCAAATTTCTCACATCTTCGATGGGAATCGAACCTGGGACACTCCTTCCCCAGTCATATGGTTGCGAAGTGCACAGCCACTAGGCTAACTGCACGGACAGCAAAGATAATGAATGATATGTTTGGAAGAATGTGCAAAAAAAGAAGTCTGGAATTTGTTGATGTCTGGAGTGTGTTTGAAGGCAACTGTATTCAAGAGATGGGTTGCATCTGAACATGGAAGGTCATAAGTGATTGAGAAAGTTGAAGTAATTGGGCAGGGAAACTAAAATTGAAAAGGTTGAGTGTAAGAGGGAGAAACATATACAGTGAATGCATATTTGTTGAACCTTTTTCGTGGAATAAATTGCAGAATAGAATGGATAAAAATCGCCTTGGGACTACTGAAATTAGTGGCATCTATATCAGTTCTAAAGCTGGTACAAGAACTAAAGGGAATCTGCAATTTTTGTATACTAATGCAAGAAGCATTCAAAATAAGAGGGAAGAATTTTTGGCATTAGTCAGTCCAATCTCACCAAACGTTGTAGGCATTAGTGAAACTTGGCTATCAGCAGAAGATATGGTCACTGGAATTGAATGTGATGGGTACAATATTTTCAGGGAGGATAGAGATAAAGAAGATGGAACGGGTGGGGGAGGAGAAGTACTGTTGATGATAGCTGATGAGTCACAGCCAAAAAAATTAGTATATCAAGAGGATAGACATGTTAGTGATAGTACATTTGAGGCTCTCTGGTGTGAAATAGTGACCAATGCAAACACATATATAGTTGGTTGCTGCTATAGGCCAGGGGGCATAGGGGAGTGATATTGAATTCATGGATCAGCAAATTAGTGCAATGAGTGCAGGGTTAGGATTATTATGGGGGATTTTAATTATGATGATATCAATTGGAAGGAGGAAATATCATGTGGCAAAAAAGAAATGGAATTCATACATCTTCTACGAGATAATTACTTGAAACAGCACATAACTGAAGGGACACGAGGTGTGAGAGTGTTGGACCTGGTCATTGGTTCAGAGGATATAAGCATAAGTCAGGTGTCCTCTTTACCTCCAATTGGTGAGAGCGATCATGTAGTATTGACTTGGGAGGTTGCAAAATTTTTGTGGATTTCTCTCTTAAGAAGGGGTATATACAGAACTACAGGTTAGGCAATGATAACAAGCTTCGGAGTGAGCCTTACAACCGTTCCATGCCAGAACATATTACAAGGGGAAGATGTTAGCAGTGCATGGGATAAAATTGGCAGGTATCTGAGGAAGGCAATATCAAATTGTGTCCCCAGGTCAGGCAGACAAACAAGGTAGGCATTAGATGGATGAGTAGTAGTATCAAGCTTGATTTGCAAAAAAATAAAATGTTATGTTATGTTATGGATAAACTTGGATAAAAGTCTATCACCCAAGTGAGGTTACTCTGTACCTGTAGCAATAACTAATGTGAGAATTTAAGTTAAGAAATCAGAAGTACTTAGTATATTGCAAAATTTAAATGAAAACACTGCTATAGGTTTAGATGGAATATCAGCTCGGTTGTTGCATAAATGTGCAAAGGAATTGTCAATGCCTCTTACTTGATTATTTAACTTAAGTTTGAACTCTGGTATGGTCCGTAGGGAGTGGGAAGAAGGCAAAGTAGTTCCTTTGCATAAAGATGGGCTCTAAAACTGCGGTAGTTAATTACAGACCAATCACCTTCTCGAGAGTGGCGGTGAAAGTATTGGAAAAGTTGGTTAAAGACAAAATTCAAGAATGGCTGGATCAGGATATGATACTCTATAGTGGCTAACATGGTTTTGTTAAAGGTCGATCCTGCCTTAGCAATTTATTATCTTTTTATAATAGAATGACATCTGAAATGGGCAAAGGAAATGGCTACATTGGTACTTCTGGATTCTGCTATGGCTTTTGACAGGATACCCCATGGAATACTGTTGCGCAAATTGGAGCTGATGGGGATGGATACTAAACTGGTGATATGCATAGGAGAATGGCTCAGAGAGAGATACCAGAAGGTGGTGTATGGAGGAGCAGAATCCAGGATGAGGCATGTGACCAGTGGTGTACCTCAGGGCTCTGTGCTTGGGCCATTGTTGTTTAATTTGTACATAAATGATATAGGAGATGGCTTGAGGAGTGATGTTCAGTTGCTTGCTGCTGATGATGCAAAAGTTGGGTAGCACAATAAAAAATCAAGCTGATGTTGAGAGTTTGCAGGATGATTTAAATAAGCCTGCAAAATGGGCAAAAGGTAATGGATGTCAGTTCAATGTGGAAAAGTGTAAAGTTATGCATTTTGGGTTAAAAGATTACCAGCTGTGTACTACATTGATGGAACGGTACTCCAAGAAATTGATGAGGCTAGGGACTTAGGGATGTTAGTGGATAGGGAGATGAAGTTCAGGGAACACATTGGTAAGGTGTCCAAGATTGCAAATAGGATTGCTTGGTTATTGAGAAACACGCTAACATCCAGAGATAAAGAGCTTATTATTCCCCTTTATAAAACGTTGATACCTCCACATTTGGATTACTGTGCTCAGCTCTGGTCACCTGGATTCCTTAGAAATGAGGAGGTCATGGAGAGGATTCAGAGGAGAGTGACTAAGTTGGTGAATAATGTAAAAAAAATGCTCCCTAAAAATGCTCCCTAAAATTGTGGATTGCAGATATTGGTTGATAGGCAGAGAAGAGCGATATGATAATAACATTTAAATTACTAAAAGGTTTTTATAAGATTGATGCAGGGGAAATGTTTCAGCTGTGTGATAGTGATGGAAGAACAAGAGGTCATCCCTGGAAATTAAGGAAAAGTGTGGTTAACAAGTGTGAGAATGAGGTTTTTCACCTGGAGGGGTGGTGAATAAGTGCAATGCATTGCCTGACTCAGCTGTGAGTTCATATGTAAACGAATTCAAGAAGAGATATGATAGATATTGTTTTGATAGTTTGGTTCTCCCGCGATGAGTCTACTGACTCCATGTTGATACCCATAATAATAATAGTAATAATAATAATAAAAATGAATGGCAAAACATTAAACAAATAATAAAACAGGCAGCATATGAAGCTATAGGAACAAAACTGCGAAGAAAAAGGAAAGGACTAAGAACCTGAAACCCAGAAATAGAATCTTTAATAAAAAAGAAAAAAAAAATCTACCTTAAATGGTTAAATGATAGAACCATAGAAAATTAAATAGAGTATAAAAGAATCAGAGCAATAACAAGATGAGAAACCAGGAAAATCAGAACACAAGACTGGGAAAAATTTGTATCAAGATTAGAGCTCGACATAAATGGACCTCAACTTAAAGAGCTATAAAATCATTAAAAAATGACTCAAGAAACAAAGGATAATCTACAATTAGAAGGCTCCTCCACAAAAGAATGGACCAATCACTACACCCAGCTTCTAAAATGGATCTCAACCATCCATGAACTCGATTTCACCACATCTAGCTGAAAAATCTGGTCACTTCTGAGAAAATTAGGTGGGAGCAGAACCAACAACACACAAAACAACAGAGATAACTCCTGATCAAAGAGCCTGTGTAGCTCAGTAGAAGTGGCGTTTGCACTCTACGGCACTTGACTAAGGAGATGTGCTTTGCATTATGGGAGATACTGAGATAGGAGTGATGATAGCTTTCTCCATCTTTGACATGAGTTGCCTTGGTGTTGCACCACCTTAACTCAGTCCTGAAGATACTTTCAGGTGCAAGCTTTGTTTGCTCACAGTTGGATAAAGGATAAACTAAGCTTATTATAGTCTAACCAAGTGAAAAATAAACTCTTTCCAATGGAGAAATTGACATTGTATATAAAAAGCAAAAATTCCTAGCAGTCATTGGAACTTTGAATAGATACTTCAGTAAACAGATGTCTAGAACAACCCAAATGAAACTATATAAAATAATAGCCAAACCAATTCTGAAATATGGCAGTGAAACTTGGACTTTTGGAGAACGAGATAAAAGACAAATGAAAGCTGCAGAAATGAAGTTCCTAAGACCGCTCGCAGGCTATAAAAGAAGAGATAAGATAAGAAATGAAGAAATAAGAAAACAGTTATCCTTAATAAACATAACAGAAGACATCACAAATTATAGAAAGAACTGTAAAAAACACATAGAAAGAATGAATGAGGATGGCCAAATATTGCTTGGAAATATAAACCAAAGGGACTGATCAAGAGGAAGACCCAGGAGGAAATGGGCAGAAGACTTTTTAAACTCTTTAAAATGTTACAGGCAAACAATTGCCTAATATGGAAAGCCAAGAAGAAGAGATTATGAATCTTCTTACTTATTGCAATAAGGTGACAGGTGGATTGGACAAGCAAGCTTCATACACATTAGTAGTATACTTTGATTTTGGAAAGGCTTTTAATAGATTGCAACATGATAAGCTGATATTTTAACTAGAATGGATGGGATTGGATATAAGATTAGTACTCTGATTGGTGATTGGCTCTCTGATGGGTGTCAGGAAATTGTGCATAGGGGAGTAGCATTCCGGAAACAGAAAGTCACTAGTGGTGCACCTGAAAGGTTTGTTTTAGAGCCATTGCAGTTTATGTTCATGATATTGGAGAAGGTTTTGAAATGGATATTTAGTTGTTTTCAGATAATGCAAAGTTGGAATGTACTATTAGGAGTTGAGCAAATCTTGTTTTACAAGAGGACTTGAATAGACCGAGTGAATGGGCACGGGAGCAGGATTACTTCAATATTGCAAAGTGTATTGCAAAGTTCAGAAAACTAACATGGGATTTATGGTATACAACTGATGGGAATATATTGGATGTGGTAGAGGAAATAAGAAATCTGGGGTAATGGTGAATAGGGATCCAAAATTTAGAGGATACATTGCTAAAATTGTGAGGACAGCACAACAAATTCTAGCAATGATGCAGAGTACACTCACTTGTAGAAGTAAGAAGATTCTGGTTACATTGTTTAAGGTCTTGATTAAGCCACATATGGACAATCGTGCACAGATTTGATCACCTAATTTTCAAAAGGATGAAGAGATATTAGCAAGAGTTCAGAAGTGATTGACTAAGGTGATTTTTAGTCTCTGGAATGTCGATTATGAAGAAATGGGTTGAAAAGATGCTACTCAGAGCTTAATGGATAGGAGAGGGAAGATATGATAGAGACATATGAGATGGTAAGGGATTCTTATCAAATTAGTGTTAAAGATGCTTGTCATAGAATGGTGAGAGATGGGTGAGAACATGGGGTCATCTATGGAATCTGTATAAGGAGAGTGTGAGCAATGTTTTGAGAACCAGATTTTTTGCACAGAAAGTAGTGAATGAGTATAAAGTAGTGAGTATATTGTCTACAGAGAATGTGAGTATATTTAAGGCACAGTATGATGAGTTATGTGTGTGATAACGAGACCTCCCATGCTGAGTCTTTGACACCATGGAGGTCTGAAGATAATAATATTAATAATATTTTGATAATAATATTAATATTAAGTGATTCAAGATATTATTAATATTATTATCTTCAGACCTCCATGTTGTCAAAGACTCGGCAAGACTGACAATGAGGAAGATTGGCTGATTGACAGTAAGATAGTGGGCATTGCACTTTCTTTCTTGCTGCCTTTCATGCCCACTATGTTACTGTCAGTCAGCCGATCTTCCTCGCTGTTAGTCTTGCACACCTTTTTATTGCAATCTCTTGCTATCTTTCCCTATATGGAAAGCATTTTTTAAAAATTACTATTGCAATAAGAAATAATTAAAGAAAACATGCAGATTTTCCTATTCCAGGCAATGTATGTGATTTAAATTATAATTTTTCTATTTATTACTTTATAGATAATGACTACTATGAATTGTGATAAATCTTTTGGTTCTTTAGTTTAGGATTGTTTTCCATCATGATTGCCATATGTATATTCTGTCAAGCACACAGGAAATACACAAACATATCAAAAGTATTTAGTAAAAAAAAATTTTTTTTACAAGATATGTGTCATGTAACAAATAGAATGCAACTATAGCAACAAATTACTATTATTATTATTACATGACACCTCTAGGTAGTCCAGCAACTCATCAAGGGAGGGCACCTACTCTACAGCTCTGTCTCCATAACTCAATCCACCAACTACAATGAACCGCAACTACACCAATGCCATCTACTTCCCACCACCACCACTAGTATTTTCACAAACCATCACAAACATCCATGCCCACGGTGGAATTTTCAAATCTGTACCCGCAGCCTTTCAGCTGGAGAGCAGATATGCTAACCACTTGACCAACCAAGCTGGCAGTGTGCTAATTATTTTAAATACTACCTTAAATAATGGAAATATTTAAAATATTAACAAATTTATTTCAATTTGCTTTCATTATTATCCATTCTCTCAATTAATCCTTTCTCTTAGATATGATTTAGTGCGAGTTCAAAAGTATGACATACCTTAATAAAACAAGTGTTTTAACATTATACTACTGTCTGTTTTTTCATGTTAGCTAATATTTATCTCAATCATAGCAATTTTATCTTTATTGAATATTAATATATCTCTATCTATCTATATATATTAAAATATATATTTTTTTTAATATATATATTCTGATCTCTTATTTCCAAACTATTTAATTTCATCATATTAAGTTTTGCTTGATACACTTGTTCATTACTATTTCCAGTAAGACTTTTGAGCATAAAATGTCTAAATGTTGCCATCCTGGTCAGCTGAGTGGTTAGAGAATCTGCTCTCCAGCCAAGAGGCTGTGGGTTCAAGTCCCACCATGAGCATGGATGTTTGTGATTGTCTGTGAAAATACTGGTGGTGGTAGTGGGTAATGAATGGTGCTGGTGTAGATGATGGAAGTTGCGGTTTGCTGTGGTTGGTGAGTGGTGAAGATGGAGAGGTGTAGAGTGGGTGCTTCCCTCCCTCGACGAGTCTTTTGACTCCCTGGGGGTGTCAAATAATAATAATGTATATTCTTTTCTACACTTCATGCTTAGTTTTTACAGGTCATCCATTTTAAATATTTATAACTTTGTCTACTTGAATACTGGCTAAGAATATTTTTTTCACATTTAAAATTATATTACTTAATCTTTCTGAAAAACAAAAATGAAGTGAAAAAAATTTTAATGCTTTCTGTTAATAGGTATGGAAGAGTGCAGCTGAACAAATCCTTTATTCTCTTGGAGTTGCTTTTGGTTCACTAGTTACTTTCAGCAGCTATAATTTGTTTCATAATGAAGTTCACAGGTAAATCTGGTGCTAATATTGCAAAGGTTAATTATATGTATACCAACATTCGATTTTATAATTATCAATTTTTATAATAATACATATAAAAATTATTTACAACTGCCAGGAGTATTAGAAATAAGGGGAATGAAACTGTTGCATTGATTAATGAGCTAAGGGGAATGAAACTGTCATACTGATTAATGAGCACATTTGTCCCAAAATTATTGAAATAAGTGAGAATTGGTTGAATGAGGGTGATGTCTCAGTGAAAGTAGAGATGAAAGGATATGGTGTGTTCGGAGAAATTAGAAAAATACATGAAGGAAGGAAATACTGTGGATGAAAGCAGAGCAGTTATTTCCATAATAGCAGTGGTTTTGAAGCATTGTGATCTGAGTTAGAAGTGGAGAGAGAAATATTTAGTTGGATGGCGCAATATACCTGGCAATGTGGAGGACAATAACAAGAATAGGCCTATCTGTGTGTTAGGTGTTGTAGTTAAGTTGTTGGAGAAGCTTGTGAGAACTAGGATCCAGATGATGGGATCCTAGTTCTCACTAGGATCCCATCATCTGGATCCTAGTTCTGGATCCTGCATCCCATCATCTGTGAGATCTAGGATCCAGATTTTGTCTGGATCCAGGATTCAGACAAAAATGGTATTATCTTTGATCGACAGCATGGATTTGCTAAAGGGAGTCATGTTTTAGTAATCTACTTATTACAATAAGGTGACAGCTTCCTTGGACAGAGGAGAAGAATGCACAGTAATATACTTGGATTTTGCAAAGGCTTTTGACAGATTACCGCATGATAAGTCGATAGTCAAACTGGAGTAGATGATGTTTGATATTAAATTAGTGCATTGGATTGGAGACTGGTTATCTGATAGGTATCAACAAGTTGTGTATGGGGGAAGCGATATCCAGGAAAAGGAAAGTCACTAGCGGTGTGCCTCAGGGGTCTGTTTTAGGGCCATTACTGTTTAACTTGTATATTAATGATATTGGTGAAGAGTTGGATGCAGATATACAGTTGTTTGTAGATGTGCAAAGTTGGGACGAACCATGAAAAGTAGAGATAATGTTGTGGCCTTACAAGAAGACTTGAATAAATTGAGTGATTGGGCACAGGAATGGGGATCTGAGTTCAATGTTGCAAAATGTAAGGTTTTAAAATTTGAAAAACAAAAATGGGATCCAGAATTTATGCTTGGTGAGGATATATTGTCAGAGGTGGAGGAAATGAGAGATCTTGGGTGATAGTGTATAAGGATCTGAAATTTAGGGGACATGTTGCCAAAATTGTGAAGACAACACAATGGCTTCTGGGAATGATGCAGAGGACACTGACGTGTTGAAGTAGGGAGATTCTTGTTCCGTTGTATAAGGCTTTGATTAGGCCATACATGGACTGTTGTGCCCAGATTTGGTCACCTGGTTTTCAGAAGGATGAAGAGATGTTGGAAAGGGTCCAGAGGCGACTGACTAAGGTAGTTTCTAACCTCTGGAATGCTGAGTATGAGGAAAGATTGAGAAGATGCAACTTGCAGAGTCTGGTGGACAGGAGGAAGAGTGGAGATATGATAGAAACCTACACATTAGTAAGGGGTTGTTATAGGATCAATGCTGGAGAGGTCCTACAGAAAATAGTGGGAGATCTGGGGGAGAACCAGAGGTCATCCCTGGAAACTGTATAAAGAGGGTATGAGTAGGGGAGTGAGAAGCAAGTTTTTTTCATGCAGAATTGTAAATGATTGGAATGCTTTGCCTGAGAGTGTGGTATCTGCAGAGAATTTGAGTGTGTTTAAAGCACTGTATATGATGAGCTGTGTGTATGATAAAAGGACCTCCGTGATGAGTCTTTGACTCCAATGGGTCATGGGTAATAATAATAATAAGCAAAATACCTTGTACATAAGAAATGGGCTATGATTATGGGATTTTAATTATGATCACATAGAGAATGAATGGGAAGATAATTTCTCCAGTTTTTGAAAGACATAGTAGGTAGGTCGATAAGTAGTTTGCTGCCCAGGTATGAGAGTGATGAGATGAAGCATAGAGCAAGAATTATGAATGATATTTGATTTTTGAGGGAAGAATGAAATTATATAGGTGTAATGGGTTGCATTTAAATGATTTGGAGTGAGTGTACTGAAGAAAGTGTTGCTGGATGAAAGTACAGTGTGTGTGATGTGAGCAAGAGAGATCAGATGAAAGATATAAAGGGAAAAATCAGGAGAGTGATATTGAAGAGACAGAAGTGCCTGGCAGTAGGAAGTAATAGGGTGAGAGATGAAGACATAATGGGAATGCAAGAGGAACAGGGAAATGGAGCGAGCTCCGATGGACAAGGAGACATGCCATAGAGAGAGTGGATGTTGAAAGTGGCAGTGAAAGTGTGTATGAAGATGGAGTGTATTGTGGGTGGGGAAGTTGAGACTGAGCAACTATATGTGGTAAGTGGTTATAACGGTGATTCGTCAGGTGTGGTTGGGAAATCGCAACCCACGCATGGCTTGGATAGGACTGGTTATAGAACTGCTCTGTTTGTTTGTTTACAAATCCCAGAAGCATCAGCAATAAGGGGATGAAATGGTTTCAGTGATTGAGTTTATTCTCCCCAAAATCATTGGAATAAGTGAAATATGGTTGAATGAAGATGATATCATAACGGAAATAGAAATATAGAAGGATACAGTATTTTCTACAAGGATAGATAGGGCAAGAAGAGAGTGGAAGTGTTGCTGATGATAGCAGTGGAATTAAGTGCACATAAGGTAAACATGAAAGGGGGAAATAATAACAACGGTTATGAGGCAGTCTTGTGTAACATGGAAGTAGAGAGGAAGACATATTCAGATGGATGTCGCTATTTTTTCCCCCCCATATGGTGATACAACGGCTGTGAGTCCCTTTTACAGGAAGGAATGGCACCATCTCAATCTCCCCTAATTTTATCCAGGCTTGGGACTGGTATACTGAAGAATCAGGCTTATGGCTGGGTGTTATGTATTCCTGACTATAATCCATGTGCTTTCACGGGGCTGGTTTACCTGTTCTGGGGTACAAAAAACCTGAGTTTCCAAGTGAAAAAACCCACTATTTCCGTATGAGACTGGCTAACTCACCTTTCATCGAAAGAGACCAGATAAAGTTCCTCACATCACTGACATGAATCAAACCCCATTTGTTTCCGACCAAAGGGCTTGATGTTGCTATAAGTCTGGAAATGTGGAGGGTGGTGATGAAGAAATGTATAAACAACTTGGATTAGTGAACAAAGGAAGGGTAATTACTATGGGTGATTTTAATTATGGCGGTATAGATTGTAATGAAGAGATAGCATCGGAATGAGGAAAATGAATTTCTCGAGTTATTGAGAGATAACTATCTCTGGCAGCATATAAAGGAGGGAACGTGAGGATTGAGAGTTCTAGATCTGATCCTCTCACAGTTACATCCTCTGATGTAATTGTGAGAAGAATTTCACACTTTCCTCCAGTTGGTGAAAGTGATCATAAAGTGATCACCTGTGTTGTGGATAGTCATATGCAGACTTTTGTGAGGGAAAGGATATATGTGGAATTATAAGGCTAGTGATTGACATGCTTAGGAGACAGCTTGGAGCTATAACATGGAATGAGGAGTTGAGCAGGGAGGAAATAAATGCTACTATTTGGGATGCGATATCCCAAAAGAGAAAATTGTCCCAAAAGAGTCACATTGAACATTATTGTTCAATTTGTGTATTATTGATATTGGGATGGGTTTAACTAGTGGTTTGCAGATGATGCAGAACAGGAAGAGAAATGCAGAGTCAAGAGAATGTATGGCCTTACAAAAGGACTTGAATAGATTGCAGGAGTGGGCAGGTAAGTGGAACTATCAGTTCAATGTTGCAAAGTGTAAGGTTCTGAGATTTAGTAAGCATAATGCAATGCAAAGTATACACTTGGTATGGAAACTTTAAAGGTAGTAGAAGAGATGAGAATTCTAGGTGGTGGAGAAGGACCGGAAATTCAGGGGCCACATTGCACAAGTTGTGAAGATGTCATATTGGATAATGGTAATGATGTAGAGCAGTGCTTCTCAAACTTATGGATGTAAAGGCCCCCCCCTTTGAAAAATTAAAATATTTCACAGCCCCCATCGGAAAAAAAAGTGTAATACAGACATATATTATTATAATATTTATTGTATTTATATTCAATACAAAACATACACAGCGAATATTGCAATAATCAAATGCAAATATTACATTTTTAGCATCCTACATACACATTTGACAAGGCACACTTAGTCTTAAAACATTTTAAATTTGTTTTCATTATATTTCACGGCCCCCAAGGGGGGACCACGACCCACAGTTTGGGAAGTGCTGATGTAAAGGACCCTAACATGCAGAAATGGAGAGGGTTATAGGGAATATTGCAATAATCAAATGTATTATTATAATATTTATTGTATTTATATTCAATACAAAACATACACAGCGAATATTGCAATAATCAAATGCAAATATTACATTTTTAGCATCCTACATACACATTTGACAAGGCACACTTAGTCTTAAAACATTTTAAATTTGTTTTCATTATATTTCACGGCCCCCAAGGGGGAACCACGACCCACAGTTTGGGAAGTGCTGATGTAAAGGACCCTAACATGCAGAAATGGAGAGGGTTATAATGCCATTGTACAATATTGTACAATCCAGAGAAGATTCACAAAGGTGGTCTTTGGAATGTGGAGTACAAGAAATAGGAGGAAGAGTGGGAGGAATATGATTGAGATATAAGCTAGTTGGGGATTTCCTAATTGGATTGATAACAGCAGCATCTTTGCTGATGAACAGCATGAGTTTGCTAAAGGGACATCATGTTTTATCAGTCTACTTATCTGTAACAACAGGATAATGAATCCATTACACAGGGGAGTGCATATACAGTGTTACATTTAAATTTTGCAAAGGCCTTTGGGGAATCGCTGCATAACAAGTTCATAATTAAATTGAAATGAATGGGATTGGATAATAGATTAGTGCATTGGATTGGAGACATACTGTATGATAGATATCAGCCAACTCTGTTTGGGGTGGGTAGGCAGTATTCTGAAAGAAGTAAGTCATTAGTGGTGTGCTGTTAAGAGTCTGTTTTGGAACCATTCCAGTCTATCATACATGTTAATGATATATAGAAAGGTTTGAATGGGGATGTGCAGTTGTTTGTAGATTGAGGTAAAGTTGGAAAGAATAAGTAGGAGTAGAGCAGATGTTGGGGGTTTATAAATGACTTGGACTGGGCAAGCAAGCAAGTGATTAAGTATATCCCTTAAATGCTGCAAAGTATACAGTGTTAAAATTCACGAAGCAGATGTGGGATGCAGTGTTCAGTTTGTGGGAATATCTTATAGGAGGTGAAGGAGACAACAAATATCGGGGTGATTGTGTATAAAGGCCTAAAATTTAGGAATCACATTGCTAAAATTGTAGGAGCATCACAACAAATTATGGCTGTAATGAAGAGGCCAGTCATATAAAAGTACAGAGGTTATTGTTCCTTTTCATAAGTAAGTCCTTGATCAGATCACATATTGATTACTGTGAATTTCATCATCTGGATTTCAAAAGGAAGAAGATATACTTGAAAGGGTCTAGAGATGGATAACTAAGGTTATTTCTTTTCTCTGGAATGTTGGTTTCATATCCCTGAAGGGTGATTGTGGAAGTGAATTTTTTTCAATCTAGTGGATAAGAGGATATAACTGAAACATAGAAGTTGATAATAGGTTTATATCAGATTAATTTGAAAGATATAGGTGGATTGATACGGTACAAAGTGCCTTAGACAATAGAAATATAAGATCTGATAATGTTGGAGTCTTGACAAGTAACAAACTGATTTGGAGGAAAATTGTAGATAGGAAGTTAGTAATGATGTAAATTTTTCATGTAGTACCGTCATATTCTATACACCCCTTGAGGGTACATGACAGGATTTGATGATGATGATGATTTAAAAGAAGCATTTTGTAGAATGAGGAGAAACAGGAAGAACAACAAACCATCTCTGGAAGGTATATAAGGAGGATGACTTTTGCTTGGAGATTAGTGGGTGGTTTGAATTCATTGACTGAAAGTGCTGCAATTGCTGAGACAGTAAATGAATTTAAGGCACAATTTGATATGGGCTTTGTGTAACAGTAGGGCCACCCACGATGAGTCTTTGACTCCATAGAGATCTGATGGCAATAATAATGTTAAAAATGTGTTTATTCTGACAAAAATGCAGGCTTTTTTAATTTTTTTTTTTCACAAAAAAGGTTGTACAGTGGACTGGTAAAATAAATTACTACAGGATGGAACAAATTACATGAATCACATGGTTTTGATAAACTTAAAGCAAAAAAAAGAAAATTTATAAGGAGATGTGGATTTCTTATCTATTAAATATATTTGTAAATATTTAAATAAACACAGAGATAAGCAAATGTATCTGACCATTATTTGTGCGTGTGTGTTTGTGTGAGAGAGAGAGAGGATAATTCTTCTAGGTATAACATGAATCCCATATGTATTGGTAGGATGCTTAGCCAAATAATCTACATTTGATTGTAATGCTTTTTTTTATTGCTATTTCTTCTTATTTTCAGCCATTTTCTGTCCACTGCTGGATGAAGGCCTCCTCCAGTTCTTTCCACCTTTCTCTGTTCTTGGCAATGGTTGACCAATTTTTCCCAACAAAATTTGACAGTTCATCACTGCAGCTTCTTTTAGGACGTCCTCGGCCACGTTTCCCTTCTTTTGGAATCCAGTTCATTAGTATGGTGGTCCATCGCTCATCTTCTCTTCTGGATAGATGTCCAGCCCATTTCCATTTTAGTCACTTGTCAGTGATGTGAGTCTGGCTTCTTATCCAGATGTTTCACTTCTTATCTTTTGATGTGATGCCTAGCATCAACCTCCCCATTTTTCTTTAAGTTGTTGTTAGCTTATTTTCAAGTGCTTTTGTTAGACCAAGTTTCACAACTATATTTGATAACTGGAAGTATACACTGGCTAAATGTCTTCCTTTTTAAACAGAGTGGGACATCATTGTTTTGAAAAATGCTTTTCAATTTTCTGAATGCACCCCAGGCAAGTTGAACTCTCCTATTTATTTCCTTTTGGAGTCTACAGTTTAGATCAATGAGATGACCTACATATGTATATGAAGAGACTCTTTCCAAGAAATTGTTTTCTGTTATTATGTTTTTTGGTGTTACGAAATGATTAAACAAGATTTTAGTTTTTTCTCTGTTTATTTTTAGACTGACTTTTCTGCTTTCATGGTATAAGGTCTTCTATCATTATATTAAGGTATTCTGGAGTGTTAGCAAAAATTATGATACCATCTGCATATCTTAGGTGTGTAAGTTTCTGTTATTAATTTTACACCAAGGTTTGTTCAGCTTATATTATTAAATATTTCTTGAAGGACTGCTCTAAAGATTTTGGGTGATAGTCTCCTTGTCAGACACCTTTTTCAATTGATATTTTATTGCTACTTGTGTGAAGTTGGATTGTTGTTGTTTCAGTGTGGCATATTTCCTGGAAGAGGTCCATATATTCTCCAGGAACTCCTGATTCTGGAGTGCTTTGATTATTGCATTAGTTTTGATGGAATCGAATGCTTTTTCATAATCAATAAAGGCTAAACAGAGAGGCAATTGGTTTTCTTCTACTTTTTCTATTATTTGTTTTACTGCATGAATATGATCGATTGTGTTAAAGCCTTTACGAAATTCTGCTTTCTCTACTGGTTGATTTGAGTCTAGAAGAGGGGGTTAACCTGTTTGTTATTACTTTTGTGAGAATTTTGTACAGATTGGAGAGAATACTAATTGGTCTATAGTTCTTTACTTCTTCTTTGTCCCCTTTTTTTGAATAACAGTATCAGAGTAGCATTTTTCCAGTTTTCTGGTATCTTCCTCTCTTTTAGGCATAGATATAGTAAGTTTGTGGCATGGGGAATTATATTGTTTCCTCCACATTTAATTAATTCTATGTGAATTATGTCTTCACCAGGACCTTTTCCATTTTTCATTTGTTTTAATGCTTGTTTTATTTCATCTGAAGTGAATAGGGGATGAATTCTATATGCGATGGAGAAGAGTTATTTATCTATTGAAGGATCACTATAGAGTTCTTTATAAAATTCTTCTAGTCTGCTTAGGATTTGTTCTTGGTTCTTTATTATAGTTACATTCTTGTCTTTTAGTGTAGTTATTTGACTTTTGCCAGCTGATAAATGTTTTTCTCAGCTGGCAAAATTTTCATATTTATATTGTTTTCAATTGTTTCTTTTATTTTTTTTAGTGCTATAAGCCCTTATTTCATTTCTTATCTTTTTCCTTATTGTTTTGCATAGTTCTGCATATTCTATTTTCAAAATTAAGTTTTTGTTTTGTTTCATATTTCTTCTCTTTTTTGGTAGTTGTAAGGTTTCTCTGAAAGTTTATGGTCTTTTTGTTGTTTGTTGCTTTTGAATTCATTGGCTGCTGAGATTATTACTTCTGTTAGGTTTCTGTTTATTTTATTTATGTTGTCTCCTTCAAATATATTTATTAAGTCTAGTTTTTGATTGAGCTTTTCTTCATAATCCTTCTTGGTTTCAATAGGTTTTAAGTCAAAAGTTCTCGATTTTTTGTTGTTTAGCCGTTTTGTTCTTTCCAATTTGGGGTTTATTTTAATTTTGGCTCTCACCAAGAAGTGGTCACTTCCTGTTTTTATTGATTTAATACTGAGGTATCTTGAACTATTTCTTTATTATTACACAGTATATAATCTATTTCATTTTTTATTTCTCCATTTGGACTTCTCCATGTCCATTTTCTTTTGAGGGCTTTCTTAAAAAATGTATTCATAATGTAAAGCTTGTTACTGATAGAGAATTCTGTAAGAGCCATTCCTGAGTTGCTGTTTGTACTATATACGTATGGTCCTATTGTATCTATTTGGTGAATGGGATGACCAACTTTGGAGTTAAAATCGCCCATTACTATAGTAAAGTTTTGATTGCTATTTCTTTTTTGTCTAGCGTGTGCTGCAGTAAGTCATAAAATGCTTCTACCTCTTCATCAGTGTGGAATGAAGTGGAAGAATATATTTGGATGATCCTGATTTTAAGTTTGGAGT
Organism: Typopeltis vanoorti; assembly: GCF_054136105.1. Taxonomy (NCBI): domain Eukaryota; kingdom Metazoa; phylum Arthropoda; class Arachnida; order Uropygi; family Thelyphonidae; genus Typopeltis; species Typopeltis vanoorti. The sequence continues at coordinate 95,052,757 of NC_143560.1, read as the reverse complement.
TTATTTTAAGTGTGGTTTCTATTATTCTTTCATCTGTATAATTAAATTCTTCTACAAGGTGTGCAATTGCTTTCTTAATTAGAAATCCAACTCTGTATTGTCCTTTAGTTTTCCAATAATAGTATAAGTAGCTTGCATTTTTTAGTTTTATTAAATGTTCATCTTGCCTGCGAACGTCACTTAAACCTATGATGTCCCATTTAATATGTTTTAGTTCTTGTTGTCAGATGGTAAGATCTCCCTCTTCTTTAAGTGTTCGACAATTAAATGTTACTATATAGAGGAAAAGAGAATTGTATTGATTACTGTTATATTTATCAATTCTTTGGGCTATTCCAATATTGCTTATTATTTGGGAAAGCTTCCCCCATTGCATCATGTGCTGGTCTCCATAAATGGTTTTGATCAGATTAGTCATATAGTTGGAGAAATTTAGTCACATAGAGTGTCTGTCCATTCTGGCCATGGGCTTTACAGCCTTTCTTTCTTTCTTCTTGGCATTGTAGTGGAGGGGTTGTAGCCTAATCTCCCATGCTGGCCACATAACATCTTGGGAGATGCATTTTATAGTTTTCTGCCAGCTCTTTGGTCAGTATCACCTTTGCCATGGCTCATTACGACACCATGTTTCCCGGGGATCCATGTGGAGGCATGATACTAAGACTTCTTGGGTATGGCCCTCTGGACTTCACCGAAATATTGGCACTGCAATCTATATCATTTCCATCAGGGTTTTTTACCATGTTGTAGGTTGCCAGCCCACGATGGAAATCCATCCCAGGCTTAACTGTGCTCAACATACTACAAGCATGTTGAGCACAGTTAGCCACAGTCAGCCAAGATCCTGGTAGGAGAATACATCTAATCCTCCTATTGCTATTAACAGAAATGAAATAAATGACATAGTTTTTCATGCCTACTTTTTCCCCAGGAAAGAAAGAGAGAAAGAAAGGATGCAATAGTGTTTGGAATTTGAAATGTACAGGATAATCAAACTTAATGTATTCCTGTTCAACACCTTATGGAGTGCCACTCATTGATCCAAATGCTGCAAAACTATGCAGGAATACATTGTTCTTCATGCAAAAGTGATATCTGAGAAGAAAAAAAAAAAACGCAGTTGCAAAATTTACCAGCAGGGAACTGTATGTTAAACCAAATGTAGATGTAGTAATTTTTCTGTGTGTAATTAGGAGAAAAGCGAAGCATAAATAATGCATTTTTATTCACTTCTATTATGCATTCATGAGAAGTACTGTTCAATGTATCACTAGGATGCTTTCATGCAAAACGATCTACATTTGATTGTAATGCTTTTTTATTGCCATTAACAGAAATGAAATAAATGACATAGTTTTTCATGCGTATTTTTCCCCAGGAAAGAAAGAAAAAGTAATTCTTAGAAAGGCTTATACGTTGGTTGCACATGATTACTAAATAACTTAAGGAATTCACAACGTATACTGGAATATAAATTAAAATAAACTTTAATATGTACTTTCTATATTTTGGCAATGTCACATTGCCATCTTCATAGGAACATAAGATTAAGACATGTGCATGCAGGCAATAAAAACAGCAAATGAGGTCGAAGCGAGGATACTACTGTTTTTCCTAAAGTCCCAATGGTGCCCCCTAGCAGGCTATATTAGGTATCTTGGTTGTTGGGATAAAGTTCTCAAGATCTATGTCTCCCAAATTTAGGGCAGTCTCATGCATCCATACTGACTACACAGGTAAGCTTAATGCTTTATTATTAGATCGGGCTACTTACCTCCCCATTGAATACAATCCCACCAACTCACAAATTAGAAAACTCCATAGGCTCCTTAAGAAGGTGACCTGTGGAAGTTACTAACAAATTAAAACCTTTTAACTCTAGATCCCCCCCCCCACCAACCCCATATATATGGACTCCCAAAAATACATAAACAAAATGTGCCATTACATCACATAGTGGATGGCATTGATTCCCCCATGTACAAATTAGCCAATTATTTAGCCAAAGCGCTCGCACACTATACTGGCATCACACATAAAAACTCAGCCCACTTCAAAGCCAGTGTAGAAAACCTTACACTCCAACATACTGACATAATGGTCAGTTTTGATGTTTCCTCCTTATTCACAAATGTTCCACCTTAGAGCTCATCCAAGCCAAATTTCCTCCTGATATCTTATTTCAGCCCTATTTCAGTTCACAATGAACTCGGGCTATTTCGTTTGACAGCAAAAATTCTACAAACAGATAGAGGGGACAGTCATGTGTTCACCACTCTCCCCACCCTTGGCCAACTTCTTTATGGAGACTTTTGAAGAGAAAGCCTTGAACTCTGGCTCACAAAAACCTACCATATGGCTTCGCTACGTCGATGATGTGTTCACTATTTGGCCACATGGCTCTGATACTCCTCTCCTTCTTAACGCACTTAAACAACCAACACCCCAAAATCAAGTTCACCCTGGAAAAAGAGGAAAACAACAGCCTCCCTTTCTTAGACACACTGGTCACCTGCCAGCCTAATGGAACCTTGGTTTTCACAGTTTATAGAAAACCCACCCATACAGGCAGGTACAGTCACCAACAATCCCACCACCACTACTCCCCTCACAACAATATGGAGTTATTAAGACACTATACAACAGGGCTAAACTAATCTGTTCAAATGACAATGCCCTAACCACTGAACTAAATCGCATCCTTAACGCTTTCTCAACCAATGGCTACAATCCCCAAAAATACTAAAACCAGTAAACCCCCCCTCCCTTTCACAAAAAAAAGATTACTCTAAATCCATTACCATTCCCTACATCCTGGGCACCTCAGGAAAAATTACCAAAATCCTGAATAAACATGACCTGACCTCTTGTTACAGACCATTTAGAAAATTGGCATCCCTTATCTGCTCCACTAAAGACCAACCACTTCCCTTAGACCTACCAGGTCCCTTGCAGCTGTAAGCTGTCCTACTTTGGACAAACAGGCAGGACAGCGAATATCAGAATTTCAGAACACAAGGACTACATCTGATTTCACCAGTACAGCCACTTTGGGTTTGCAGACTATGCTCTGGATACACGCCACAGAATACGGTGGAAGAAAGCCACAGTAATACACTGCAGCAAGTATAAATTTGGAAGACTATTCATAGAATCAGCCTCAGCCCTAAGAAGATGCATGAGACTGCCCCAAATTTGGGAGATGAACATCTTGAGTACTTCAGCCCAACGGCCAAGAATGCCTAATATAACCCACTAGGGGGCACATCAGGACCTTAGGAAAAACAGTAGTTTCCTCGCTTTGACCTAGCTTGCTGATTTTAGTGCCTGCATGCATGTGTCATAATCTTATGTTCCCATGAAGATGGCAATGTGACATTGCCAAAATATAGGAAGTATATATTAAAGTTTATTTTAATTTATATTCCAGTATACGTTGTGAATTCCTTAAGTTATTTAGTAAGAAAGAAAGGATACAATAGTGTTGGGATTTTGAAATGTATAGGATGATCAAAAGGATGTGCAATCATTTGATCATCCTGTACATTTCCAGATGCGCAGATCTGCACACCAGGGTTTCTTTGCAATAAGGAAGAGGTGGAGAGGATCCAGAGTGGCCAAGATGGTAGTAAGTCTATGGAATCAACCTTACGAGAACAGGTTGAAGATTTGTGAGTTACAGAAACTGGTTGATAGGCAGAAAAGGGGTTATGTAATTGAGACATAAGAATTACTGAGGAGCTTTTACAAGATTAATTCAGAGGAAATTTTTTAGAATAGGTCTGGTTGTGGGAGAACCAGGTGCCATCCTTGGAAACTGAGTAAGAGTGTAGTTAGCAAGGGTGTTAGAACTAGGTTTTTTGCTTGGTGAGTGAGTGGAGTAGGTTGCCAGAGTCTGTTATGGGTGACATGACTGTGAATGAGTTCAAAGTATGATAGTTACTGCAAAAATGTTGGATAGTGCTTGACATTATGTTTAGAGTCTCCCTCAGTGAGTCCAAGGACTCCTTGGAGTAGCCCGTAATAATAATAAAAAAATAATAATGTGCTGCCCTTCCCAGTATGCCACAAACCGAATCCTTACACAGTGTGTTCATCTACAGAATGCAGCTGGTCAAGACTGATGTTGTGCACATGCTGCAGTATGCTGTCTTTCGGCACTGGCAATTATCAGGATAATCCCAATAAACTCTGTCTTTGAGAAATCTCCAGAGCCAGACGTTACATGTATCAGATCAGGTGAATGAGGAGACCACGCAGTGGGAAATGCATGTCTGATCACTCTGGCTTCTGTGAAATGCTCTCGAAAAACCTCAGAAAATACGGATCAACCAATGTGTGGAGGTGCCCCATCCTGCATGAAAATGATTAAATCCATGCACAGGTGCTGCTGTAGCTGTGGCACAACAAAATTGTTTATCATATCATGATACCTCTCAGCAGTAACTTAGCAGATCACAAGCCTCAGCTGGCGAACGTCTTCAAAGAAGAATGGTCCAATGACAAACAAACCTGCACCAGACAGTAACTTTTTAGGTGAATGCAAAGGAATTTGTTGGATTGCATGCAGGTTTGTTTGGCCCATACCTGGCAATTATCGGTATTCACAGCTCTTTTCAGGTGAAAGGAGCCTCATCTCCCCCACAAAATCATCCATGGCCATGTAGTGTCCAACTCCACTCAAGTAAGGAAAGTTAAAGTGAAAATCAGTCAACTTTCAAAGTCCTGTGGATGAAACTCCTGTGTCAGGGTTATCTTGACTGGATAGAAATGCAGAATCTTCCATAGAATGTTCCAAGAGATATGTGTCTTGATACAGCATGTGCACTGCAGGAACCAATGCTGTTATTCGTGGCCTGCTCCACTACAGTACTAGCAACTTCATTCACTTGCTGTGAATTGATTGGTTGGTGACCTCTGCCAGGCCTAAATTCGAATGATCCTGTTTCTTCAAAATGACTAATTGTTTGTCACACAGCACATAGAGATAGTGGAACTCATTGACATTTTTTCAGGTGACAAATTCTCAGAGTGCAGCAACAGCATTGCAGTTGTTTAGGTAGTACAGCTTCATAAGCAAAACATGTTGATGCAAGGTTAGTGCCATCAGTGTGTATGGTATTAACAAATAGAATGAAGAGAAAAATTCACACTGCCCATCTTTTTTAAATCCTCCTGACATCTGCTGAGTTACGTGATGTGCATATTCTATGCATTTGGTGTTTACAATGTCTCTGGTGGTGAATTTGGAACTACCTTTATTTTTCTCAGATATTGCTTCTGCATGACACAATGTATTCATGCAAAGTTTTGCACCATTTAGATCACTAGATGGTGCTCCACAAGGCCTTAAACATGGATACTTTAATTTTGATCACCCTGTATGTAGATACATTCTCACAATCAAAAGTATCTATTTGTATGAGTTTTCTCTGAACTGAGAATGCAAGTGTGTAGTTGTGACTCTGCCCCGTGTGAGCACAATCACTCTAATGACTTCTGGCTGAGGATGAAGGACAACAGGTTTGCTGCAGTGTTTCCCTGTGGTTTTGCTTATTCTTAGAACTCAAATTTCTTAATAGATTGACAACTTTATTGATGTGCCTACTCTTTAGCTGATGAAACATTAGAAATGTCTGATCATCCAGAGATCAGCATCACAGGAAGCACCTCTTCTAATGCACAAACAACTTTATTGGTGTTGTCAAATAGAATGCAAAAGGCACCAATTTGTTCTCATAAGAGGACAAAACTTGAGTGCTTGTATCTGCATAGAGCCTTTAGTGAACTAAAACAGTGTTGTTTTAATTTTATAGAGCTTGGAATGATGTTATTTCCCGGCTGTGTTTTAAAAAGGCTAACCTGCTCCTTTGTCTGGAAAGCTTCCATTTTAACTTACTGAATTGATATACTAAATCTCTGTGGATTATGGTAAGTGTTATGGAAAGTCTTATGTATATTGACTTTTCATACTGGTATTTTGATATTACAACATAGAATATATATTGTATAGATATTGCATACTGCTACAAACTGATATGTGCACACAGGCACTACTTTAAATAAGTGACAGTGCAATCAGTATTGCAATAGGACAATCAAGGATAGGGCTAAAAAGTGCAAAAAAGACCACAAAAGGCAGCCAACCTTTAAAAAACTATTCAAACCTCAACGAATTTGGGTGCACAAAACAGATTCAAAATTTGTAAGCATTCTCAGAACATTAGCCAATGGCCCTGAACACTCAATTTGGGTGTTCATCAGCTGGCTTTTTCATTGCCACCCAGTCTAGAGAGCACTATTTAGGAATTTAGGCACATGAAGAGTAGATGTAAAGATCCATAGCATTCAATCTCGAAAAAAGAAGGCTTTATGAAGACAGCACAAGATTAAGTGTAATAAGGAGTATACGAATCAAATTAGGAAGATGACTCAGTAAGTACAGCAGAAGTACATGCATATGAGCATAAATTGTCCAATTAAAATCAACAAAAATCTTAGAGAACACTTTGATATGTAGCAAGTAGAAGAGAATTGTTATTACGCTGTTCTGAAAAAGTCAGTGTCTCCTGGGAGGATGGTAGCAGGGGGTGGCCTCTTGTGGGAATGGGTATTTGGGAGAAGGGGGACAACATCAGGTAACACTGAGCCCAGTGTTACCTGATGTAACGCTGGGCTCAGTGTTACATCAGCCTGGCTAAAAATTATTGGGATATCACTGAGACATTACCTGGTTCTCACACAGGAGTACAGAGGGTGAGAACCAGGAAATGTTTAGACAGTTGAGTTTGGCAAGTACAAGAAGAATGATTGTTATGTGAGATTTTAACTACAGTAGTATAAAGCTGGGGAGAGGAAGATGCATGTAGCAATAAGGGAATGGAATTTCTAGAATTCTTAAGGGACAAATGTCTTGGCAACATGTAATAGAGTGAACAAGAGATTCAATAACTGATATGACATAGTTATCAGATAACAGATAATAACTGAGATGACATCTCTCCCACCAGTTGGAGAGAGTGACCATATGGTTTTGACTTGGAAAATGAATAGACATGCAGAAGTATCAAAGAGACGGGAACGTATGTGGAATTATAAGGCAGGTGATTATAATAGTCTAAGACGTCAAATTGAGAGAAGTTTCATGGAGGGAGGAATTGGAAGGCCAGGATATCATTAGGGCGTGGGAAATTATGAAAGAATATTTGCTAGCAGCAATGGTAAGTTATATACTGCGAGTGAAGAAGAGGAAACAATTTGGAGTAAAGTGGATGACAAACAATATTAAACAGGAATTGCATGCGAAAAAGAGCCAAAGAGGCTGTGGAAGAGATATAAGGAGACAGGTGAAGAGAAGATGCATGAAGAGTATAAGACACAGGCCAGAACAGTGACTAGTATGGTAAGGAAGATGAAACTGGAATATGAGAGGAGAATAGCCCAAAGATCCAAAGAAAATCCTAGGGAATTTTTTAGATATGTGGCCAGTAGGAGGAGAAATGACTATGGAAGAATGATATTGTGGGATAAAAATGGGAATAGATGACTGATGCAGAGGACATAGTAGAATTGTTCAATGAACACTTTATTGGAGTATTTCATTCTGGAGGAGTCAGTTTTAATGCCAGAGGGATAGGGCATGTTCGAGGTTTAGAGGTACAGCAGGAGAGTGTGTTTCAAATGCTGAGTACTCTGGATGTCAGTAAAGCTGTGGGACTGGATGGTATTTCACCACGAGTTTTGAGAGAATGTGCTAGGGAACTGACAGTGCCTTTAACCTGGCATTTCAATGAAAGTCTGGCTGTGGGAAAGGTGCCTTGGAATGGAAGGAAGGTAAAATAGTGCCATTGAATAAGGACGGTAGCAGACAGGAAGTGTCTAATTATAGGCCAGTTTGTGTGTCATCGGTAGTTGTTAGTAAGATCTTGGAGAAAGTAGTGAAGGACCGTATACAGCATTGGGCAGATGAGAGTAATGTTATCTCTGGGAGTCAACATGGATTTGTGAACGGGCGCTCTTGTTTCAGCAATATGCTAGACTTTTATAAAGTTACAAGAGCATTAGATGAGAGAAAGGCATATACTGCCATTTTCTTAGACTCAGCGAAGGCATTTGACAGGGTGCCACATGATAAGCTGATATTTAAGTTGCAGCACATGGGTCTGGATGTCAGATTGTCCAACTGGATTCAGGATTGGCTGTCTGATAGGTATCAGAGAGCTGTGTCTGGTGGGGCAGTTTCAAGGAAGCAGAAGGTTACAAGTGGGGTCCCACAGGGCTTAGTACTTAGGGCAAATGAATGAGGGGTGTCAGTTTAATGCAGCAAAATGTAAGGTCTTGAGGTTTGGGAAACATTGATGGGACTCTGCATACTCTATGGGAGGAGTTATACTGGAGGAAGTAGGGGAGACAAGAGATCTAGGAGTTGATGATGATAGAAACCTGAAATTTAGGGGACATATTTGAAAGGTGGTGAAGGTAACACAGAGGATTGCTGCAATAATGAGAAGGACATTGACCTGCAGAGATAAAACAGTTATCATTCCGTTGTATAAGACCCTAATCAGACCACACTTGGACTATTGTTCTCAGAGCTGGTCCCCAGGATTTGAAGGGGATAAATTAACTGTGGAAAGGGTACAAAGGCGGATAACAAAGATTGTTTCAGGACTGTACAATGATAGTTATGAGGATCGGCTGAGGGAATGTGGACTGCAGAGCTTGGTGGATAGAAGAAGGAGAGGTGATATGATTGAGACTTTAAAACTGTTGAGAGGTGGTTACATGGTTGACAATGGGGAGTTCTCTCACTTGGTTAAACAGCAGGAAGGAGCGATGACAAGAGGCCATCCCTGGAAGTTACGAAAGGAAACTGTGTGAAAGAGGGTGAGGAGTGGTTTCTTTGCATGGAGGGGTGGGTGAACCGTGGAATGCATTGTGTGATGGAGTGCTGAGAGCGAGAACGGTCAAGGAGTGGTAAATAAAGTAATTTAAATTAAAATTAGTGAGTTAGTTGAATAGGTGACCGGATGCCATATAATTATCAGCTTGTTGTTTATGTGGTGTGGTATCCCAGAAGACGTAGGTTACTACCAGTGTGTGCTTCAAGAGTCAGTTTTATGACCACTATTGTTTAATTTGTATATTAATGATATTTAATAAGGTTTATCTGAAAATGTGGATGGCAAATACATAATTGGGAAGAACAATAAGGAGTCACGCAGATTTGAAGCCTTAAAGATAGCTTTGAATAGATTATGTGAGTAGTCAAATGAGTGGATATATCATATTAGTGTTGCAAAGTTTATGGTCTTGAAATCTGTTAGGGAATTGTAGGTACAGAGTATATAATCTACACCCACAGTAAAAAAATTTGAGGAGATGAAAGAATTGAGTGTGGCAATGGACAGAAACTTGAAGTTTAAGAGTCACATTGCAAAAATTGTGAGGACATCACCAGGGCAGTCGCCAGATTAGATCGCGCCCTGAGGCAAACAATTAAATATCGCCCCTGATGGATTATAAGACAAATATAAGAAAATCTCGAGTTGCTATTTTGTTTTTATTACAAGAGAAACACTAATGCAAGACGATTACATAATAATATTAATTAAATGTTTGCTATATGGGGATATTGCACAATAAAACTGTTTATAAGCGCTTCTAAATTTATAGGCTATGTCCGTCTCTATCAATATAGTTGCTAGACTAACCAATCTTTCTTGGGTCACTGCTGTTTGCAAATAATTTTTAATTAGTTTAAACTTGGAAAAATTACTTTCTGCACTTGCTACGCTAACAGGAATTCTTAGTGTAGCGACGATGCCTACCACAATATGGCTGAATGAGTGCCTTTATTAAGCCGCACCGTGAGGTGCTACACCCTGTCAATGGTATTAGACATCACACTGGATTATGATAATAGTGAGTACTTCAGAAGAAGAATCAAAGAGAATATGGTTCCCTTGTATTAGACCTTGTTTAGAACTAAAGTGTACAGATCTGGTCATCTGGATTTCAAGGAAATAAGGATATTTTATAGAGTCCAGAGAAGATTCATTATCTCATATCAAGGCTTTGGAATCTATGATGTGAAAACAGATTGCGGAAATGTAATAATCTAATTTTCAGAGCTCTATGAATAAAAGGAGTGGGGATGAGATTGAGAAGTTGTTATCAGATTAATGTGGAGGAGAATTTTTGTAAAGTGAAGATAGACATTAATAGAACAACATGCCATCCTTGGAAGATGTATAAGAAGAATGTGAATAGCAGAATGAATAATGGGTTCTTTGCAGAGAGAGGACCGTTAAGTGAAATGCATTACCTAAGAATGCAGTGAATACAGAAGCTGTGAATATGTTAAAGGCATGGCTTGATGATGTTTTGTCTGTGAAAGTATCAACATAATATGATGAATCTTTAGACTTCCTGGAGTTATGATGTTAATAATAATTATTAGTATTATTATTGTTGTTGTTGCTATCATTATTATTAAGAGAGACCTCCAGAAACTATTAAATTATTTCACGAAATCCTCGTTCCATGTTATAGCTTCAATCTTTCTCCTAAGCTTGTGATAATCACCAGCCAATTATTATTATTACTATTATTATTATTATTTAGGTCCGAATGGAGTCAAAAGACTCATCGTGGGAGGTCCTTCCTAAGAACATAAAGTCTGTCAAGACTCATCGAGGGAAGGTCCCCCCTAACAAACACAGAGTCTATCATACCACTCTTTAAACTCATTGACCATTCTCGCTCTCACCATTCCATCAGGCAATGCATTCCACGGTTCAACCACCCTCCACACAAAGAACCCACTCCTTACTCTCTTGCTCACAGTTTCCTTTCGTAACTTCCACGGATGGCATCTTGTCATCACTCCTTCCCACTGTTCAACCAAGCGAAAGAAATCCCCAGTGTCAACCCTGTAACCACCTCTCAACAGTTTAAAAGTCTCAATCATATCACCTCTCCTTCTTCTATCCACCAAACTCTGCAGTCCACATTCCCTCAGCCGATCCTCATAACTATCCTTGTACAGTCCTGAAACCATCTTTGTCATCCGTCATTGTATCCTTTCCACAGTCAATTTATCCCAGTCAAATCCTGAAGACCAAATCTGAGAACAATAGTCCAAGTGTGGTCTGATCAGAGACTTATACAACGGAATGATAACTGTTTTATCTCTGCAGGTCAGTGTCCTTCTCATAATTGCAGCAATCCTCTGTGTTACCTTCACCACCTTTGCAATATGTCCCCTAAACTTCAGGTTTCTATCAATTATCCACCCCAGATCTCTTGTCTCTCCTACTTCCTCCAGTGTAACTCCTCCCATAGAGAGTATGCAGCATCCCATAGATGTTTCCCAAATCTCAAGACCTTACATTTTGCTGCATTAAACTGACACCCCATTCATTTGCCCATCTATCTAGCTTATTTAAATCCTCTTGCAGGACTACCACATCTGCACTATTATTAATAATCCTTTCCAGCTTCGCATCATCCGCAAACAACTGAATATCCCCTTGCACTCCACTGGCAATGTGATTGATATAAAGGTTAAACAATATAGGTCCTAGTACTGAGCCTTGTGGGACCCCACTTGTAACCCTCTGCCTCCTTGAAACTGCCCCACCATTCACAACTCTCTGATACCCATCAGACAGCCAATCCTGAATCCAGTTGACCAATCTGACATCCAGACCCATGTGCTGCAACTTAAATATCAGCTTATCATGTGGCACCCTGTCAAATGCCTTTGCTAAGTCTAAGAAAATTGCAGTATATGCCTTTCCCTCATCTAATGTTCTTGTAACTTTATTATAAAAGGCTAGCATATTGCTAAAACAAGGACGTCCTTTCACAATTCCATGTTGACTCTTACAGATAACATTACCTCATCTGCCCAATGCTGTATAAGGTCCCTCACTACTTTCTCCAAGGTCTTAACAACTACTGATGACACACAGACTTGCCTATAATTAGACACTTCCAGTCTGTTACCACCCTTATGCAATGGCACTATCTTACCTTCCTTCCATTCCCTGGGCACCTTTGCCGAAGCCAGACTTTCATTGAAAAGCCAGGTTAAAGGCACTGTCAGTTCCCTAGCGCACACTCAAAACTCGTGGTGAAACACCATCCAGTCCCACAGCTTTACTGACATCCAGAGTACTCACCATCTGAAACACACTCTCCTGCTGTACCTCTAAACCTCGAACCCGCACTATCCCTCTAGCATTAAAACTGACTCCTCTAGGATGAAATACTCCAATAAAGTGTTCATTGAACAATTCCACTATGTCCTCTGAATCAGTCTCTCCATTCTCATTTTTATCCCACAATATTATTCTTTCATCGTCATTTCTCCTCCTACTGGCCACATACCTTAAAAAAAAAAAAAAAAAAAAAAAAAAAAAAATTCCCTAGGATTTTCTTTGGATCTTAGGGCCAATCTCCTCTCATATTCCAGTTTTGCTTTCCTTACCACACTAGTCACTCCTCTGGTCTGTGTCTTATATTCTTCATGCATCTTCTCTTCACCTGTATCCTTATATCTCTTCCACAGCCTCTTTTTCGCATGCAGTTCCTGTTTAATATTGTTTGTTATCCACTTTACTCCAAATTGTGTCCTCTTCTTCACTCGTGGTATACAACTTACCATTGCTGCTAACAAATATTCTTTCACAATTTCCCACACACTAATGATATCCCGGCCTTCCAATTCCTCCCTCCATGAAACTTCCCGAAGTTGACGTCTAAGACTATTATAATCACCTGCAGTATAATTCCACATACGTTCCTGTCTCTTTGATACTTCTGCATGTCTATTCATTTTCCAAGTCAAAACCATGTGGTCACTCTCTCCAACTGGTGGGAGAGATGTCATCTCAGTTATTATCAACTCTTCTGATGCTATAACCAAATCCAAAAAACTCTTGAACCTCTTGTTCCCCTCTGTTAGATGTTGCCTAAGAAATTTGTCCCTCAAGAATTCTAGAAATTCCATTCCCCTATTGCTACATGCATCTTCCTCTCTCCAGTTTATACTAATGTAGTTAAAATCTCCTATAACAATCATTCTTCTTGCACTTGCCAAACTTAGCTGTCTAAACATCTCCTGGTTCCCATCCTCTGTGCTCCTGGGTCTGTAGCAACACCCCACTATATATCCCGTCTTGCCTATCTGTACCTCACACCATACTCTCTCAAAATCATTTATCTCACTTCCTTCCAAAGCCTCCACTCTTAGAGGACATAGGTCATCACTTATCATAAGCAGTACCCCACCACCACGCTTTCCCCTCCTATCCTGACGAAAAATGCTATACCCAGCGACTTCTATTCCTGTTGTTATATCCCCTTCTGTCAACCACGTCTCAGTGATCGCAATAATCTTTGGCGAGGCTGATGCTATCTGCACCACCAATTCCTCTCCCTTATGCCAGATACTCCTGGAATTAGTATAAAGTATATAAATGCCATTGTTTCTATACCCAGCATTATCCCTTCTAGACTCCACTGGGCTCAGTGTTACCTGACATTATCTCCCTTCTCCCACGTATCCATTCCCACAAGAGGCCACCCCTGCTATCATCCTCCCTGGGACACACTGACTCGTTCAGAACAGCAATCTCTCCAGATGCCTACGTCCTTCCTCATTCAAATGTAAAAGGTCTCTCGCATACAATTCCTCTCTTTCCTCAAACGCCCTCCAAGCATCCTCACATATACCAGTCCTCATTTCACACATTCTCGCTATTATGCCATTCAATATCACCGCTCTTCTGCTCAGCTCATCGTTATCATACCTAGGCAACATGCACGCTATTTTTCCTCTCTCTGTCTTCTTCCGTACAGTCTCAAGCAAAAATCTCATATCTCTCGCTGCCTGACATACATTGCCACTCAAGTCATTCGTTCCTACCATCACAATCATCTCTTCCATCCTTTCACCTCTCTTAATTTCCATAGCCACCCTTTCTATTGTTCCTCCTGGCAAACACTCCTCATGCATCCTATCTGGAACACCACGAATCATTGAGTCGCCATACATTATACCTCTACCCATTCCCTCTCTCCTATTGTTTCCATTCTCTCTTCTTCTTTCATTCCCATACCTCTCTCTCCTACTGTTTCCTTTCTCTCCTCTTCTAGCACTCCCATACATCTCTCTAATTCCCTCTCTCCTAATACTATTTCCATCCTCTCGTCTTCTAGCATTCCCATACCTCTCTCTCATTCTATCTCTCCTACCGTTTCCATTCTCTCCTGTTCTAGCACTTCCATATCTCTCTCTCTCTCTCTCTTTCTCTCATTCCGTCTCTCCTACTGTTTCCATCTTTTCATCTGCTAGCATTCCCATACCTCTCTTTCATTCCCTCTCTTCTGCTGTTTCCATTCTCTCCTCTTCTAGCACCCCCATACCGCTCACTCATACTCCCTAAATTCTCTCTCTCTCTCTCTCTCCTACTCTGATTCGCCTTGCATTTATCTCTTCCATTCTCCTAATCTTATCTTTCATACTTCTGCTCTCATTCACAAGACATTCCACCTCCTCTTTCAACCCATCTATCTTCCTCTGCATGTCAGTCACTCTTAATCTAAATTCACTCTCCCAAACAAAACCATCTCCTAAACTTTCACAGTCACTTACACCTTCCACACTATCAACTATTATTTTCTTACTCATATATATCTTTTTTTCATTCTCTCCTATCACACTACTTGTCTTCCTACATTCATTTCCCGTTCCTGGAGCAACAAAGTTGGATATCGATATTTCTAATGCACTTATTTCCTCCAACTGCCTGCATTTTGCACACATACGCTCTCTGCTCTCTTTCACAAGCCACATATCTAATTCTCGAGACGCATACATGTCGCAAGTACTGCATGCCACAAAGTCCCTTATGATATTGCTTATAATTGAGTTCTTAAATGGCGGAGGACTTGGTGATATGCCACTTGCGACTGCTGCTGAATCCGCCATCATTCCTTACTGCCAATTAGCATAATCTTTAGTAATTATTCAATTAATAAATTCCGTTAAATAAATAAGAAAAAAAAAGTACAAACTATTACAAGCAAAATTCCACATATATCCTTTTCTCACAAAATTCTGCATATGACTAGCCACAACACAGGTGATCACCTCATGATCACTTTCACCAACTGGAGGAAAGTGTGAAACCCCTCTCACAATAACATCCTCTGATGAAATGATCAGATCTAAAACTCTCAATCCTTGCATGCTCTCTTTTACGTGCTGCCTGAGATAATTATCTCTCAAAACTTAAGAAATTAATTTTCCTTATTCCCAAATGCTATCTCTTCATTCCAATCTATACTGCCTAATTCCCAGGCTTATAGCAACATCCAACTAAATATCTCTTCCTGTCAACCTCAATGTTATACTACACTGTCTCATAACCATTGTCACTAATTCTCTTTTTCATGTCTACCCTATGTGGGCTTAATTTCCCTGCTATTATTTGACTGAAATTGCTGTATTTTTCCATGTATAAGACGAACCCTACTTTTTCGAACCCAAAATTAAGAAATCAATATTTTAAACATAAAAGAACACATTTGATATTTTTTTAAATATTCAAAGTATATTTAGTAATTAGGTAATATTTTTAAGATGCATACTAAGAAATTATGCATCGCTCTCAGTTCCAGGCAACTTGAATTTTGAAGAATATGACAATTTTTTTATTGTCTGACATTTTTATGGGCTAGTGCTCAAAATATTGTTAATGCATTAACTTATCCTGCCAATGTATTGCAGACATATGAATGCTTTCAGAGTTTTGATTGGTTTATTCAGAATCAGCTGTTAATGACATCAATTGACAGAATTAACAAAGGCTAGTGATTGGCAGAAGCCTGTTCACGGCGACAAGGTACCTCAGTTTTGCCATGGCAACCACTGGTCTCTCAACCAGTTACTCCCCCCCACCCCCTCATGTATGAGATGACCCCCAATTTTTGGTCTAAAAATTTTAGGAAAAAGTGTCGTCTTATACTCGGAAAAATACGGTATATACCTAAAGTTATATTCTTGGTTTAATCCTTTAACCCAAGTGCACTTCACGTGCAAAATTTGGTTGCCCACACTTGGTTAAATTAATAAACCAAGAATATAATTTTGGCATCTTTAATTTATACAGTATTATCAAGTGAAAAAACTTTCAACAACAAGAGCGACTACAACAAAAAAGATATTTCACTATTTAGACTCTTTAGAAACAAACTTGGAGTCTGAAAATAAGTAAATCTAGACAACCATCATCATGGAAGGAAGAAAATAAACAAAAGAAGAAGCCCTGGAAATGATCAAAGGATATCATGAGCAAATAGTATTAGGAAAGGCTACTTTTGAAGATTTGGCTTCAAAATACAGTGACTGTAGTTCAGCAAAACGTGAGGGAGATCTGGGCCTTTTGGGGAGAGGAGCAAAACCCTTTTGAAGACTCATCATTTGCTCTGAAAGTTGGAGAACTTAGTCAGCCAGTCTATACTGATTCGAGTATTCATTTGATTCTTAGGACTGCTTAGAAAGCAGAAATGTAAAAAGCATGTGAAATTATTGTACTCAATGCAGTGCATACTAAATAGATGTACAAATATTAAGGCTTATTCTCTATTTTATTATGTGGAATTAATAAGTTCACTGGCTTAGAATGTAGCTTATTCTTGTTTGATATGTTTTTTAAAGTAGCTACTCTAACATTCAATCATTAAATAAGTGATTATTGCTTGCTTTGTATTTCATTACTTTCCATTGTTTTACTTAATATGCTTATCTTAACTGGTATTAAAGATAAGTGACTAAGTATTTTCCAGAATGCATTTATTTGTTCTGAAAAATTGCCATCCTAAATTCTGCTAAAGTAATTCCATTAAAGTAAAAATATTTCTAGAGCTTATTATGTAAATTAATGAATAAAATGATAATGAAACAATTGCACCTAGTTTGAAAATGTCTCATTGCACTTACTTGGAAAAATATATAAATTGCAATTAATGATAATTCAGAATTTTTTTGTCATTATTTGGATCTGATATTAACATTTAATTTTTTTTTAATTACTACATTATTTGCATTTGGTATAAAGCTCAGTATAATTGCATTTTGGTCTATCCTAACAGATAAATCTAGAAATCTGTTTTGTTATGCACAGAAATATACTTTTTTATAATTTCCATTTATTCCACTAGTTAATTGGAATATACATATTTTCCACCCACCCTAGTAAGTAGAATGTAAAGTTACAGCCATTCATTATATTTCTGAAGTCATGTGAGGTTAATTTTTTTTCAGTCATTTAATGGAAAATAAGAGAAATTATAAACATATATTTCCATAGTCTTATTAGATTCAAGCTTGATCAGTTTTAATGAATCTCTTGATCAAGGGATGGTTGATGACAGAAAGTGTTAGTAGCGAGAATGTCGCGGGAAAATGAGTGCACATTCAAAAGAGAAGGATGGTGAGAAAGAGAGGCGAAAGAATACTAAAAAATCAGTGAAAAAGAGTGATTTGAAAACCGTAATGGATGTTAAAAAGAACGAAAGTGAGGCGAGAGTGGCGGAAGGAAATGAAATTGAGAGAATGAATGAAGCAGGAAATGGCGGGACAAAGGAATCGAAAGAATGAATGATAGCGAAAGTTGGACACATGTTGGACCTAAAGTACGTAAACAAAGAAGGATGAATGAGAGTGAAAATGAAAAGAGGGGATCGAGAGTTAGAAGAATTGAATGATAGAGAGAATGTGATGCAAGATTCGGAAGTTGAATTGGATTGGATGAGGCAAGAAATGAAATGGATGCAGAATGAAATTAAGAAAATTCAGGTAAAACTATTGAAACTAATCATGATGGCACAAAAGAGTTAACGAAAAATGAGCGAGTGTCATTATATGGCTACTCCATTATTAAAGGTGTGCTGGATGATAGGATGCACAAGGTATGTTTTCCAGGTAGTAAAATGAATAGAGTGATTGAGGGATTGGATATGAGACAGGAGCAATCAAAAGAGTTAATAGTTTTAATAGGTACCAATAATTTGACAGAGGACAAAGAGCATGTCAGAATGGATATCAGGAGACTGCTTAGAAGGATAAAAGAGAATAGTGTGACAGGAAGGGTAGTCAGTGTGTTGCCTAGGTATGACTGTGGTGAAATGAGGCGGAGAGCAAGGATTATGAATGAAATGCTGGCTGAAATGTGTGAGGAGATGGGAGTACAGTTTGTTAATGTGTGGAATGAGTTTGAGGGACGAAGTGAGCTGTATGGGAGTGATGAACTGCATTTTTGAGTGGTTATGGTGTGAGTCACTTGGAGAGTCTGCTGCTTTAAGGTAGAGAAGTGACTAGAGAGAATGAATCAGATCAAGTGGGAAGTGATGTGGAAGAGCAGGAGAGATTGAAGAGGTGGTTATGAATTGGGAAGAGAGTAGTATGAGTATAGAGAATGAGTGTGCAAGAGGAGCAGGGAAATGGGAAGGCTCAGAGTGGACAGGGGTACACAGCGTGAGAAAGATGGATACTCCAAGAGGATGTGAGAGCATGTGCAGACAGGAAAGGAATGGGATGACCTGGGATCAAGAGGAAACGGTTGTAAATGAAAAGGGTTCTAAAATGAAGAAGCAGAAAGGGAAATGGTCTCAGTCGAGCATGGAGAGATCAAATCGAATGAGTGTTATCAATGGAACTAGCTGTAGATTCAGGAATGAGCTGTTGTGTTTATATACAAATGCTAGAAGTGTAAGAAACAAGGCAGATGAAAGTTGCACTAAAAAAAAATTGTTGGAATAAGTAAGATGTGGTTAAATGAGGATGACATCCTGACAAGAATAGAGATGGAAGGGTATGATGTGTTTCGTGAGTATAGAAGGGGTAAAAAAGGAGGGGGAGTGCTATTGATGATAGAGAAAGAGTTATGTCCATACAGGGTAGAGATGCAGGAAGGAAATAGTGCCAGTGGTTTTGAGGCAGTATGGTGTGAGATAGAAGTGAATGGAATCAAATACTTGCTAGGATGTTGTTATAGACCAGGAAATGTGGATGGTGGTGATAATGAAATGTATAATAAAATTAGCCAAGCAAATAAGAAAAGGATGATCATTATGGATGATTTTAATTATGGCAATATAGACTGGAATGATGAGATAGCAACTGGAAGTAAAGAAAATGAGTTTCTTGAGTTTTTGAGGGATAACTACCTCAGACAGTATGTAACAGAGGGCACACAGGGATTGAGGGTCTTGGATTTGGTCATCTCATCAGAGGATGTAATTATAAATGAGGTGTCAAATTATTCCCCAATTGGTGAGAGTGACCATGAGGTGATTACCTGGGTGGTTGCCAGCAGTGTGAGCACCTCTGTGAGAAAAGGGTATATGTGGAACTACAAGGGGGGGGGGGGGGAGAGTGATTATGAAGAGCTCAGGAGACAGCTTGAGGGTGTAGCATGGAATGAGGAGTTAGCTGGAAAAGCGATCAATGCATCTTGGGGGATTTTCAAAACCTGTTTAGTAGATGCAATGTCTAAATGTATTCCAAGGGTGAGAAGGTTAAATAAGGTAGGTGTGAGATGGATAAATAAAGAGATTAATCATGTGATACAGAGAAAGGACATTGTGGAGGCAGCATAAGAGAAGTGGAAATAACCAATTCTATGAGGTCTATAAAGACCAGGCAAGGAGGCTGACTTGGTTGGTGAGAGTAGCTAAAGAGAGGTATGAACAGCAGTTAACTAATGAAGCCAAAAAGTATCCTAATGAGTTCTTTCAATATGTAGCCAGCAAAAGAAAGAAAGATTATGGAAGGATGACATAGATTGCAGAAAATCGTATAAAGACAGCTGTTGCGGAATGTGTGGTGGAGATACTTAATGAGCGGTTCATAGCGGTCTTTCAATTCTTGTGAATTTGACTTCATGAAGAAATTGAAAGCAGTTGATGATGGAGACTGATGATAGTAAGTGAGCAAGAGGTGTATGGGAGTGTTGAGTAAACTAGATGTTAATATGGCTGTGGGACCAGCCTTATGGAAGAAAAATCGTTACAGCAGTGTCCAGATTGGGATATATACACGGTGGGGCTTCCTCTCAAATTTTCTGTGAAACTTGTAGGAAAGTATTTATTTCTAGGCCACTTGATTTCAAGTGAGCTCTGAAGTGCAGACATTCATTTGCAAATTCAGGTTCAATATCAGTCGAAAAGTGTTTTTGAATTCCCCCCCCCCTTTGATGTTGTCCTTTTCACATATCACATGCATTGTTTTGAGAAACCGGAACTCCTTTGAAAGGTTTTCATACTACACTTTTTTTTTTGCACAGTCTCTCATTCATTTTGAATGAGAGACTGTGCAAAATTGTGTCATAAGTATTAGTTTTGAAACTGACTGATGGATTGTACTCATCTTCATTTTCGTTACTTTCATCTGTGCTGTCATCAAAAAAACCTGGTGGGCGTTTTTTTCCTGTTTTTCCCTACCTCGTACAAGTCAACTCCACTAAGTTTCTTGCCCTGTTCTTCATAGGATTCATAGAGTAACTCTAGTTCTTTGAAATATTCTTTGAAGGAACCATACAGTTCACACATAGTTCCTATATCAATGTTTACACTTTCTAATTTCTTGTTTGTGGCATTCATTCTTGCGAGAATATCACCCCATAGGCAGGTCATGATCCCAACCTCCAGTGACTGAAGTTGCCGTAGAATCCCACTTACTTCACATTGAGTAACTTTCTTCTGGGTGGTGTCATTTTCAATTTTGGACAAAGTGGAAATTATTTCCTTCCATCCATTGCGAAGACTCCGACAGGCATCATCACGAGCTGACCAACGAGTAGGCAAAGGACGCTTGATTACTTTTGCGGAAGTTTCCAGGTGCTTTCTTAGAACAATCCACCGATGTGTTGAAGATGTGAAAAATGCATACAGTTTCTGAAGGACATCAAGAAATGTGGAAGAGTACCGACAGGATTAGGCAGCGCAAGTACTAATTAGAGACAGAGAATGTTGAGTGCACGGTGTGAATTCTGCCAATGGATTTATTGCAAAAATTCTTGCTTGTAGTCCTGTGTACTTGCGTGACATGCTACTAGCATTATCATATGCCTGCCCCTTGCAATTTGCTACATCAATTCCAAGCTGGTTTAGTGAAGTCAAAACTGCCTCTTGTAACTCTTCAGATTTGTGACTTACATTAGGAATGAAATGCAAGAAATGCTCCACAGGAGTTTCATGTTCTTTCACATATTGTACAATAAAGACAGCTGATCAACACGAGACAAGTCTGGTGTTGAGTCAACATTTTTGGAATAGTACTTAGCTATTTTAAGTTCTTCCACAATAAATTTGATTACTTTCTCCTATTATTTTAATAAATTCCTCATACATGGCAAAGAAAAGATAGGAAATGAAACCTTTTCCTTTTTTCTCACTTTTGGCAATGTGCTCAGCAAGAAAGGGATCAAATTCACTAATTAACTCTAGACACACCATTACATTTCCATTATGCACAGAACCAAAAATGTCATGCTTTCCCCCTCAAAGCAAGTCCTCTATTGGCCAATGTTTTTACAACTGCAACTACTCGTTTTAACATCTCCTTCCAGTATTTAATTTCTTCTTCCAGTTGCTGAGTCATTTGTAAGTCAATTCTCCCTGCAAGATTTACTCTTTGTTTCAGAGCTATCAGACAGTTCATATGACTAGTTGCTTTCTCATGATGACTCACTCCTGCTTCTGCATTTTTCCAGTCATTAAATTCACTGACAGAGTGACTATTGTCAGATCCCCCCTCCACCAAAAAGTCGACAAGGCACACAGAAGATCTTTCCGGTACTAGGAGAGTACCGGAAAGATCTTCTGTGTCAAAAAAATAACAAGAAAATTTCTTATTATTTTTTTGCCATTAATCAGATTCCTCTCAGTGAGTTTCTTAGAAACATATCTTACTTTTGTCAAGATAAGCTCTTTGTGATTTTGAAAGATCACTGTCTAAATTTTGTGGAAAACCATTAACTGCGATATTCTCGTGTGTTACGTCATTTAGAATCCACTCACTATCACCTGTGCTTCCAAATCGTTGGAATTTGTTGTAGGTATGTCATTTGAAACAGATTCAATTTCCGTCTCCTCAACCACTTCTTGTTCTTTTTCTAAATCACAATTATTATTAGCAGATACCCACAGAAAAAAACTCTCCAGCTTTCTTGTCATTGATACTACTTCGTTAATTTACGCTTCCTTTTCTTTTCACCTATTCTTATATTCACTACCACTCAGTCACTTATGTTTTAAAATTTAAATAGTAATTGAAAACATGCAGGAAGTATCAGAATGATTTACACAATTTATAACTTTTTATAAGCAAAACAATAAAACAGTATTACCATCACTCTGATGACAATATGACAAGGGCACTGAAAACTCTAAAAATAATTTCAGATTTAGCACATCTTAACTGTCACAAAGATATCAGGATACTGAACTAAAGAGTTAAAGGAAGGGCAACAATTAATAATCTTGAGTTGAATTCAAAATAATAAAGAAGGAAAAGTTGTTAAAGTTATTAAGAATAATACTGACACAAAATTAAGCTTTCCATTCACCTGTCTTGGTCTGTATAGTTTATGCAGAATTTGATTACATGCCAGTATGCTTGCAGACCAAACTTGCAGTGAGGAAAAGAAAAATATTTCTCTACTTGTGGGTAGATGCGGCATATAAGGAACATGTTATAATTACAAAAATGAGAGCCTGGAAATTTCCACCGCCTCTCAAAATTTGCCGCTCTAGGCCAGGATACCTAAATACACCACTGTGTCGGACTAGATAATATATCACCACATATTCTGAAGGAATGTGCCAGGGAGTTGACACCTGCCTTGACATATTTTTTTAATACGAGTCTTGCACTCGGTCAAGTTCCTAAGGAGTGGAAGGAGGGCAAGATTGTACCACTTCATAAAGGAGGTGATCGAACTCAAGCATCAAACTACAGGCCTATCTGTGTGTCAGGTGCTGTGGTTAAGTTGTTGGAGAAGATTGTGAGAACTAGGTTCCAGAGTTGGGTTGACAACAATAGTATTATCTTTCATGGACAGCATGGATTTGCTAAAGGGAGGTAATGTTTTAGTAATCTACTTATTACAATAAGGTAACAGCTTCCTTGGACAGAGGAGAAGAATGCACAGTAATATACTTGGATTTTGCAAAGGCTTTTGACAGATTACCGCATGATAAGTCGATAGTCAAACTGGAGTAGATGGTGTTTGATATTAGATTAGTGCATTGGATTGGAGACTGGTTATCTGATAGGTATCAACAAGTTGTGTATGGGGGAAGCGATATCCAGGAAAAGGAAAGTCACTAGCGGTGTGCCTCAGGGGTCTGTTTTAGAGCCATTACTGTTTAACTTGTATATTAATGATATTGGTGAAGATTTAGATGCAGATATACAGTTGTTTGTAGATGTGCAAAGTTGGGACGAACAACGAAAAGTAGAGATAATGTTGTGGCCTTACAAGAAGACTTGAATAAAATGAGTGATTAGGTACGGAAATGGGGATGTGAGTTCAATGTTACAAAATGTAAGGTTTTAAAATTTGGAAAGCAAAAATGGGATGTAGAATTTATGCTTGGTGAGGATATATTGTTAGAGGTGGAGGAAATAAGAGATCTGGGGGTGATAGTGGATAAGGATCTAAAATTTAGGGGACACATAGCCAAAATTGTGAAGACAACACAAAGACTTCTGGGAATGATGCGGAGGACATTGACGTGAAGAAATAGGGAGATTCTTGTTCCATTGTATAAGGCTTTGATTAGGCCACACATGGACTATTGTGCCCAGACTTGGTCACCTGGTTTTCAGAAGGATGAAGAGATGTTGGAAAGGGTCCAATAGCAACTGACTAAGGTAGTTTCTGACCTCTGGAATGTTGAGTATGAGGAAAGATTGAGAAGATGTAATTTGCAGAGTCTGGTGGATAGGAGAAGAGGGGAGATAGAGATCTATCTCCCATCTTCTCCTAAGTTGTTATAGGATCAATGCTAGAGAAGTTCTACAGAAAATGGTGGGAAATCAGGGGAGAACCAGAGGTCATCCCTGGAAACTGTATAAAGAGGGTGTGAGTAGGGGAGTGAGAGGCAGTTTTTTTTTCATGTAGAGTTGTAAATGATTGGAATGCCTTGCCTGAGAGTGTGGTGTCTGCAAGGAGTTTGAGTGTGTTTAAGACACGGCATGATGAGCTGTGTGTGTGTGATAAAGGGAACTCCCAGATGAGTCTTTGACTCCATGAGGTCTTGGGGTAGTAGTAATAATAACAATATAATTATGTAGTTAATGCATGTTTAAATTCTCTTTTAGCATCTGTGGATCTTTTACATTCTTAGATCATCATATAATGTGTATCAAAATAAACTGTTAGTTACCACTTAGACAATAATTAAGGAAATCTGTCAGCAGTGTAAGCCTTTTTTTTTTTCCTCCTCCAGCAGCACCACCTAATAACTTTTTTTTTTTGATTACTTGTCACCTTGTTGTCGAACAGTAGATCTTGAAATACTTTTGTCCTTTCATATATACAATTACATCCATTCAGATTAAAAGCTAGAGTTGTTAATTTTCATGTTCTTGTGAATCTTACAAAAATATCAGTATGTGTATTTATATAGAATAATTTTAAATTATTTTATTTCATCTCACTGTCATGTTGTTTGTTATTAAATAAATTTTCATAGTACCTTCATTCTCTCAATGTATTTTGATATGCATAATTTTTCTCTTATGTTCTTTATTTTAATGATTTGACATTGTTCCTTGAGTATAACAGGATAAAAGCGGTATCATTCTGTTGTATAAGACTAATCAGACCACACTTAGACTATTGTTCTCAGATTTGGTCCCCAGGATTCGAAGGGGGGAAAATTGACAATGGAAAGGGTACACAGGCGCATAACAAAGATGGTTTCAGACTGTACCATATGAGTTATGAGCATCGACTGAGAGATGAGACTTTTAAACTGTTGAGAGGCAGTTACAGGGTAGACATTGGAGAGTTCTTTCACTTGGTGGAACGGCGGGAAGGAGCGATGATAAGGGCCATCTCCCTGGAAGTTACGAAAGGAGGCTGTGCGAAAGAGGGTGAGGAGTGGTTTCTTTGCATGGAGGGTGGTTGAAGCTTGTAATGCATTGCCTGAGAGAGTGGTTGGAGCTGGAACGGTCAATGGGTTCAAGGAGTGGTATGATAAACTTCGTGTTTCCTAAAAACGACCTCCCTTGATGAGTCTTTTGATTCCATGGAGGCCTGGATAATAATAATAATAAACTTTATCCAGTGTTTTCGAAACTCTGAACCAACCAGCAGCAACTAATAACTGTTTAAGAACCTAAGTTATCCCTTTCTCTTTCCATTCCAAGCAAACCAGAAAATATGCAGCCTACTTAAATTCTTTAAATGCTTTCTGAACCATCCGACCTTACCTATCATTCTTGATCGTTTGATAATAAACAAACATATTTCTTAATTTATTTAATAAAATAATATTTAATAAAAAAATGAAGTTCATATTTAATTATAAATATTATTTTAAAATTATAAGATTATTAGATAAATGAAGAGCCAAAGGCTTCAATTAAAATTATAATATCTATTATAACTAAATTAATTTTTTAATTTGTTAATAAATTAACGAGTAAGAAATAAATAATGAATTTATTTCTTACCTAGCTTGCTGATGTTAAATCAGCAAGCCAAGTAAGAAACTGGTCAGTCTACTCTGTATTTAACATGGCTTGCTGATTTAATATTACATCAGATAAGATCACATTGATTAAAAAAAAAACATAAAAAAATAGTATATTTGTGCATTTTCACAAAGCTATTTGCTTTGGAATGGAAATTTAAACCAATAAAGACTTGTCAAAAATATTATTTTATTGAAAGCTTTGTTAATAATTGATTAAAAGAAGTAGTTATTCATTACCTTAAAAAAATTTGAGGATATACTGGGCAGTTATTTGGAGAGCATAGGTCACACAGTATCTCTCTTGATTGATGCTTGGATATTATTTTGTTAATTTTGTTTTGACGTGGTAGTGTACTGAATGTTTAAGGGCATTTTTCTGTGATGCCCTATGTCAGTAAGTATAAGCTTCTTTCAATGTACCAGATTAATACCATTATTAGTATTAATATTTTTTTCATTTTTAGGGATACTATGATGATTGTGATCTTGGATATTTTCACAAGTTGTATAAATGGTACTGTGATCTTTAGTATTTTGGGAAATTTGGCAGATAGTGTACAACTTCCTATTGACAAAGTAGTAAAATCAGGCAAGTGTTTTTCTGTTTATTTAAATATGTAGAGTGAATGCGATGGCTAAATTAAAATACTGGATTACTTACAAGTAATATATTGTATTCATAGAATGTTTGTTGAACATGTTATGAGTATCCTTGATAAAATAAATTCCGTGTGATGATACAGCATTCCTCCTTTTTACGGGAGTTCATGGCACCATCTAGTCTCCCCCCCCCCCGGCATAGGCTGACGAATCAGACCTATGGCTGGGTCAGTATTCCTGACTGTAATCCGTGTGTGTCCCCGGACTGGTTTGCTTGCTTGTGGAACGAAAAACACCAGATAAACTGGTGGAATAAACCCTACTGTCCATGCCCAAGACCGGCTAACTTGGCTATGGCTGAGGAAGATCCTTTAGCTTCTCACATCGTTGACGGGAATCGAATGTAGGACACTCCTTCCCCAGGCATATGGTTGCGAAGCGCAAAGACACTAGGCTAACCACGCAGACAGTATCCTTGATATGATGTTATGATGAACCTAGAGACTTTGTAATATATGTACAAATATGAAACATTCCTCTTCGTACATGGTGCAAAATAAAATGCAAGAGAAAGTAACATTAACTTCAGAATGTAAAAAATAAACAAGGCTTTCAGATAGAATGAAAGTATTATTATTCTGAACCATCATGGAGTCACAAGACTCATCATGTTTGGGGGGGGGGGGTAACACAAAGTCTATCATACCATTCCTTTAACTCATTCACTGCTCATGCTCTCACTATTCTATAAGGTAATGCATTCCATGGTCCAACCATTCCCATGCAAAACTGCTACTTATCACCCCTATTGCTCACCACTTCCATTCTTGACTTCCAAAGATAGTCCTTTGTCTTTGCTCCTTCCCCCTTGTTTTACCATGCAAAAGATCTCTCCAGTATCAACCCTTTAACTACCTCTCAACAGTTTAAATGACCCAACAACTTCACCTCTCTTTCTTTTATTTATCACATTCTACACTCCACATTCTCTCAGTCTGTCTTTATAACTAACATTATATAGTCCTGCTATCATTTTTGTTATCTGCCTCTGCACTCTCTCTTCAGAGTTAATTTATCCCCTTCAAATCCCAATAACCAAATTTTAGTGCAATAATCCAAATGTGGCATGATTAGAGCTTTATAAAATGGAATTGCCACTCTTTTATCCCTGCTAGTTAGTATTCTTCTCAATATTTCAGCAATCCTCTGGGTTACCTTACCACTTTTGTGATATGTCACCTAAACTTCAAGTTTCTACCAATTATCGCCATATGGTTCCTTGCCTCCTCCACATTCTCTAGTGCAGTTCCACCAACAAATTATACAACCTCTCATCAATAGATTCCAAGCATCAAGACCTTACATTTTATTGCATTAAACTGATATCCCCATTCATTGGCCTATATGTTCAGCTTATTCAAATCCTCCTTAAGTACTACCACATTGGCACTATTACTGATAATCCTTCATAGCGTCACATGATTTGCAAACAACTGAATATCCCCCTTTCCCCTACAATTCATTAGTAGTGTCATAGATATTAAAGTTAAAAAATACAGCCCCAGTACTGAGCCCGGTGTAACTCCACTTGAAACCTTTTGCTTCCTTGATACTGCTCCCTGGTACGCAATTCTCTAATAGCTATCAGACAGCCAATCTCCATTCCATTTCGCTTATCTGATATCTGAAGTCTAAACCAATATGCTATAACTTAAATATAAGCTATTATAAAAGGAACCAGATTACTAAAACAAAAGCACCCTTCAACAGACCATGCTGACCCTCACAGGTAACACCATCAACGTCTGCCCAATACTGTATATGATTTCTCATTAATTTCTCCAAAATTATAGAAGAAATACAAAGTGGTCAATAGTTTGTAGAAATGCATCTTGAAAGTTGAGTTCTAATTATTCTGGTAATATGCTCAGATATTTATAACTCCCTCTGTGTTTAATAATGGGTTGCATTAAGCATACACCCTTATAATGACTCCCCACTCTGAGCCACATTGCTCCTCCAGAACTGCGACAACAGGAAGCCTTGCTTCGTGAATATAAAATAATTTTAATTAACCAAAACCTCCCAATACATGAATTTATTCCAGATGCTTTATCTAATAGACTAAAATCCAGAAGACCTGCCATAAAAACCACCCGTAATCTTCTTAGCCAGAATGACAGTATGATGAGTATGTGGGATGTACTGTGGTCCCAAGCAGTATCACCTGAAGTTTGTAGTTTGTAATCACATAAACATCTTCCAAAAATCATCTGGACTTGACCTGTCCAGGAATATATGGACAATGGCTAACAGGATTCGTTCAGGCCATAGTGTATGTGGAGAATCACTTTCAAAGTGGGGTAAGATACCAAATCCTCACTGTCTCTGTGGAGCCGCGATCCAAACCTTTCGCCATATAGTATAGGAATGTAAGCTGACTGTATATCTAGGTGACTTTAAGGTTATCTTTGACCTATACCCAGAGGCGATCAACTGGATTAAAAACCTAAATGTTAAAATATGATTAATCTTCTGTCTGATGCCTGTCATAAATTTCATATTTGTATTTGCCTGAATGCAGATGTTTTACTTTCTTTTATTCATATTATCATATATGTGTATCTTATCCATGTTCATGTGTATTTTATCTTATTGTCTTTTAACCATGTATGCAAGCCATACAATAAATAAATAAATAAATAAATAAATTGAGCAAATGGGAAAGTCATACCATTGAAGCAAGTTGGAAAGTACTGCTTTGCCATCCAAATATGTGGGATTTCATGGATTACACTTATCCCTTTTATGGTAAATCATATTACATAACACTCCTTGTCAATTAACTTTTTTTTTGTTTGTTTGTGTGCAGGTATATATAGCTTTTTAGTAAACTTTGCTGGTCTTTAGAAGTTATAATTAGACTATTCTGCTATACTACAACTTAAATTCCATATCTGCATTGTTAAATTGATCTGACATTTATATTTGTACTGTTATTCCATCATTTAAATCATAGCAAAAAGGCACATGACACACTGAGAAAAATTTTATGAATGGAAAATATTATTTTGAGATAGTTATGGAAGCCAAGTATCTTTAGCTATGATTGGAAATAAATCAATGTGTGTGGTATGGATTACACTTAAATAAATCTAGAATTAGGTGTCTGGAGAAAGTGTTGTACAATAAACATATGTGGATGTGCAAGGTCAGGGACTCTACAGCTTTCTGGATAAAAATGGGTGTATATGCAGGCACTCTTGAAAGTCTAGACGTATCAGGTTTTTGCACCATCCTTGTACAATGGAACTATCATACATTCCTTCCATTCCTGTGGTATCATTCCTGAGCTGAGACTCAAGTTATACAAACACGTGAAAGGCCTAGCCAATTTGGTTGACCATTCCTTTAGCAAACGTACTGATATTCCATACATGACACTCTGAGAAAAATTTTCTGAATGAAAAATATTATTTTGAGATCGTTATGAAAGCCAAGTATCTTTAGCTATGATTGGAAATAAATCAATGTGTGTGGTATGGATTACACTTGAATGAATCTAGCATTAGATGTCTGGAGAAAGTGTTGTACAATAAACATATGTGGATGTGCAAAGTCAGGGACTCTACAGCTTTCTGGATACAAGTGGGTGTATGTGCAGGCACTCTTGAAAGCCTAGACATATCAGGTTTTTGTACCATCCTTGTACAATGGAACTATCATATATTCCTTCCATTCCTGTGGTATCATTCCTGAGCTGAGACTCACGTTATACAAACATGTGAAAGGCCTAGCCAATGTGGTTGAACGTTCCTTTAGCAAATGTGCTGATATTCCGTCTGTCCCTATTGATAGATTCTTATCTAGGTTATGCAACAGCTCTTTTCATGCACCTTTAACTCTTCATCCAATGTAGCAGTAGCACAGTGCACCATATTACAATCACCTGGGTGATATATATCTTAGCAAAGTGAGCACTCATTAATTGAACAATCTCATTAGCTTCTGACACTAGAGTACCATCTGCATTTAATAAAGTTATTCTTCAACATTCATTTTTTTTTCTTTTGCTTGCAGAATAATGATAAAATTCTTTTGGATTGCCTTTAGCTTGCATAGTAGCCAATTTCTTTTCATACTCTGATTTAGCTTTCTGCACAACACTCATTTCTTTTCTGGGTATAACTCATCTCACTCTTATTCTCATGCCGTTCTTTCCATATCATCTTCTTCTTGTGGACCTCTTACTTAATAAGGTTGCACTTTTTCAAAGATTCCCATACATTGCTGACATTTTTTCCATTCAGTGACTGATACCATAAGACCAAAGATAGTATTCTCCTAAGTTCACTATAATTTCCAGCTTTGTAGTTCAGCATGTAACTTGTTCAAACTATTATTTTAAGGAAATAATGATGTATACTAAAATATTAATTATAAAAACTTTAATTAATACATTGCCTATATTTCAGCAATGTTAAATTACCAAAGTATTGTTATTTCCTTAACAATAATAGTTATGAATAACTAATGTATAAGCCTATTTACCAGAAGTAACTTTGTTCTAATGGAAACATCAATATAATTTGATACTTCCCAAGAAAGCACAGCATGATCACTGTCATCACCAACTGATGGTAAAATAGTGATATTCTTAACAAAGACTCCCCCCCCCCTTCTGATGCTGTGAACAAATCTAACACTCTTTGACCTTAGGTTCCTATTTTCACATGCTGCTTGAGAACGCTGTAATAATAATATTCATTTTTTATTATTATATTCATAATAATAATAATAGTAAAACAATTATTATCTTCATTCTTATCATGAGATTTCTCTTTTACCCAATCCAATGTATGGAGTCCTAAAGAAGGCCTGTGACTAGTAGCATACTGCAGGGTTCTGTTCTTGGACCGCTACTGTTTAATTTTTACATTAATGATATAGGAAAGAATCTGAAAGGAACTGTTGAGTTATTTGTCAATGATGCAAAGTTGGGTAGAAAAATAATTAATATAGATGATGTCAAATTTTGCAGAATGATTTGGATAGATTGTCAGACTGGGCTAAGGAGAATGGATGTCAGTTAGATGTGGCAAAATGTAAGGTTATGCATTTTGGGGGTGAAAAGATTATCAGCAGTATATCACATTGGTGGAACCATACTCCAGGAAATTGACAAAGCCAGTGACTTGGATGTGTTAGTGGAGGGGGGAGTTAAAGTTTAGGGAGCACAACAAAAGTAGCTAAAGCAGCTTATCAAATTACTTGGTTACTGAAGAATATTTTGATGAAGGCTATTGTTCCTCTTTATCAAGCCTTGATAAGACCCCCCATCTTGACTACTGCGTGCAGATCTGAGTGTCAGGGTTTCTTTGTAATGAAGAACAGGTGGAGAGGATCCAGAGACAAGTGACCAAGATGGTAGCAGGTCTATGGAATGAACCTTACGAGAAAGGTTGAAGATATATGGGTTACAGAAACTAGTTGATAGGTGGAAAAGGGGTGATATGATTGAGACATACAAATTACTGAGGGGTTTTTACAAGATTAATTCAGAGGAAATTTTTCAGAACAGGTCTGGTGGTGGGAGAACTAGTGGCCTTCCTTGATAATGATTAATTGATGGCCACCATTAAAGATCATTATTAATAATGATCCTACCAAAATTAATATTAATTAATAATTACCAATGATTAAGTGATGGCCATTAAGGATCATTATTAATAATGATCCTACCAAAATTAATATTAAATAATAATTACCAATGATTAAGTGATGGCCATTAATTAATAATTGCCATGATGATTCTTAATCATCATTAATGATCATTAATTAATAATCATCGGTCATAATGGAACTGTTCAAATTTGCAATTACATAAGGTTACTTCACATGGAAAGATAAAATATATAAACAAGAGGAAGGAACTGCAATGGCTCACCCTTATCACATAACCTAGCCAACTTTTTTCGTGAACATCTAGAAGAAAGAATTTTTGCTCTTGACCCAAATTGAACAATTTGGTTGCAGTATATTGGTGACATCTTTATAGTTTGGAGTCGCACAGAACCAGAACTGTACTCATTTCTACAAAAAATCAACATCCTACATCCTTGTAGCATCACACTAGAAAAAGAATCATCAAAAGATATTTCCTCTCTTAATGTCCACGTTCAGTGTAAAGAAGATGGATCCATTTCCACTTCTGTCTACCAAAAACCAACTTTTCAGGTTGTTAAATCCACAATACATCAGCTCACCATTCATCTCATACTTATGGCGTCATAAAATCCCTGGTGCCTAGAGTACACAAGATTTGTTCTTCTGAAGAATCTCTACAACAAGAATTACATAAAAAAATAATCAACTACTCTCCTATAAAGCAACCCAGACAAGAAGAAGTCATAGGACTCGTATACCATATATTAAAGGCGTTTCTGAACATGTGGTAAAAATTATGAAAAAATATCAATTCATTACTACCTATAAGCCTGGCAACCAAATTCATAACCTGCTACCTTCTCCAAAAGAGAAACTCACCAGCAGTGCTATCTGATATATATACAAAGTACCATGTTCATGTAACTTGTCCTAGTATGGGCAAACAGGAAGATCTGTAAATAAACCTATCTCAGAACATTGTGACCACATCTGTCTTATCAAACCTCGCAAATCTGGCTTTGCACATGGATTTGAAAATACTAACCACAGGATCCTGTGGCAAAATGCTAACCTGCCACATAGATCCATATATATAAACATGAACGTTTATATAAAGAAAGTGCTGAAGCCCTATTTCATGGATCCAATCTTAATTGTAATGACTCCCTCAATGTTCCAAAAGTTTGGGAAATTGTTATCCTCAATTGTATCAAATAAAATTATCTCTTATATATATTTTAATTTAATTTGATTATTTTTCATTTAAGCCCAAATGTTTCATCCATTATTCCTAAGTCCCCTAGCTGGTGGAATATGGTATGACTGTATATCTAGAGAGAGAGAGAGATTCCAATTTAAGCATGCACTCTGCTGTTTTTATAATTCAATTTCTGTTGTTGTTTGATAATTGTACTGATGATGTCCTTTGATAAATAAGACAAAATATTTACATAATAACATTTAGCTTATTTTGGCATACATGTCATTCTCTAGTTACCAGAAAGTAGGGGAAAATGAAAAATGAGAGTGACTAGTGGAGTATCTCTGGGTTCTGTACTAGGGTCACTATTCTTTAATTTGTATATCAGTAATATAGGGGAGGATATTTAATTGTTTGATAATGCAAAACTGGAAAGGCCTTAGTTGATAAGGGTGATGTAGATATCCTGCAGGTTGATTTAAATAAATTGGTATTTTGGGTAAAGGATAATGATTATCAATTTAATTTTGCAAAATGTAAGGTTATGCACTTCTGGTTGAAAAGGTTGAATACTGTGTATCACATTGATGGTACTGGATTGCGAGAAAATTGATTAGGCTAGGGACTTAGGAATAATGGTGGACAAAAAAAGTTGAAGTTCGGAGGGCATATTGCAAAAGTTGGTAAAATAGCTCAACAGATTACTAGAATGTTGAAAAACATGCTAAGAAGTAAATGTAAGGAAGTTATTATCCCTCTTTATAAGGCCATGATTTGGCCACATCTTGACTATCGTGCACAGATTTGGTCATCCAGGTCACTCATCTCTGAAAATCTAATAAACTGCTAAATCACCTTGATTAGAGTAGAGAGGATTCAGAGATGAGTGACCAAGCTTGTGACAGGTCGGTGGAATGCTCCCACTGAGGATAGGTTTAAGCTGTGTAGGGTACCAAGTTTAGTTTGACAGGCAGAAAAGAGGGGACATGATAGAAACATAAGATATTGAAGGAGTTTTATAAAATTGATGCAAAGAAAATAGAATAGTAGGGGTCATATGTGCATGCTGTGTAAGAGTGTAGTTAGTAAGGATGTGCAGACTAGATTAATAATATACTGACTTGGAAGTATAGATATTATATTGCTTTGAATCATGATCAAAATAGTGATAATGATGAAAATGAAACAAATCTAGATAAAAACTTGCTAACAAATTAACTTGTTTATCAGTGAATTAATCAAATGGCTAGAGCAATGCCTCTTTGTGATGGAACAAGAGCTAATGCATTTTCATTTGATGTATGAAAACTTACACAAGGAAAGATCAAAGCACACAAAGAAATTCCCAGGGAAATTCTTACACTTTCGCAGAGGCTACTGTAATATTCTTTAAAAGTACATCTCATAAATCTGTTTTCATACCATATTTACCAATAACATTTCTACCTGTACTAATGTATGAATTTCATTAAATTATTTAATTCATACTTAGTTGCATTTAATTAATAGTCCTGTTTTTTCATTGATGCTAATAAACTTTTACTTGATCATTTATATAAAGTAATGTATTCCATTGAATCACTTAATTTATATTTAATATTTAAGTTTCTAGAGTTCTATGTTGCTTAAGAGAGGTATAATTAGCAGATCAGAAAGCTAATCTGGCATGGCTCCAGAATCAAGGGTGCTAGAAAATCAGTTCAGTAGTATATCTGTATTTTATTATTATGGTGAGTCCAAGTACTCATCACAAGAGGGTGCTCCACACCATACAACCCACTATCTACTCTGATGAATCTGTCATTTACACTAGGACATTTACTGTACTAAAAATACTTTTGTCTGTTAATTGCATGCCGTCTGGCCAATTTACTTATATGTGGGATGAAAAACTCAAGTTTCTGGGAGAATCAAATCCTGCCACAATGAGATCAACTTTCATCATGATAAAGATTCCTCTAGTCATGATGAGAGTTGACAGACAAAGCAAACTCACCTGTTTCCAATCAAAGGATGTATTATCCTATCATTCTTCCAACTGCACTTTGAAGCATAATGCACCTGGGACAACTGTTTATAACTTGTTTGTGATTTGTTTTCTTTGCATTGAAATAATGACTTTCAGTAGTTCTCATAATATTGTTACAAATACCAGACAGACTTGGCATTGCTATAAGTATTATCTGTGATTCTCTCATCCTTCCATGTTCTCATTTTATGCAGTAGAGTGCAAAAAATAAACATAAATAAATTCTTAGGAAAAAAAGTGTAAATTTTGTAACAAATTAATTGCAGGATGCATCTGGTATTGTATAGATTGGATAAATAACATTATGTAGGAATGTAAAGCCTGCACCTGCTAACATTATTGTACACTTGTCAGTAGAATGATACCACTATATGGTGAAGTAGATAGAATCCAGAAGAATGAAGGTAGCTAATAGAGTACCTCGGGGCTCTGAACTAGGGCTACTATTGTTTAGTTCACATATTGATGATATAGGGAATGATTTTGGGGGGGGGGAGGATATATCCAGTTATTTGCTGATGACACAAAACTGGAAATGACAGAGTTAATGAATGTGATGTAGAGATCTGCAGGATTAAAGATGTTAAGAAATTATATTCTTGGTTTAATCCTTTATCCAAGTGTTAGCAAAGTTTGCGCCTGAAGTATTTTCAGGACAGGCAACTCGTACATAGAGGCTGATAACTTCACATCACTTGCCTTAGTATCCCACAATGCAAAGCACATTTCCTTACAGATATTCATTATGGGAAGGGTCACTACCCAGACTGGTTTCGACCTTTATTGAGGTCTCATCAGTGGGAGCCACACCCAAAGATGATACCAAGGTTGAAGTAATGCAGAAGTCACATTTCCATATATGAGTAGCCAAAAGGTGTCACACCTTATTATTAAAATTCTGCATCTATATGAGTTGCCCTGTCCTGAAAATACTTTAGGTGCAGACTTTGTTTGCTTAGTTGGATAAAGGATTAAACCAAGAATATAATTTCTTCACATCTTTAATTTATAATATAACCAACTTCCAACAGCTATCTATAATCCAGAGAAAGCCATGCTGCCCACTATAGAGTTTTGCATCCCACTCACTGTTGTATTTTACCTTTCGCCAACTTTTCCAATACTTTAACAACACCTGATATATTAATTGGCCTGTAGTTTGCTACTTCTGTCTTGGAGATGCCTTTATGCAATGGTACTATGTTATCCTCTTTTTTCCACTCCCTTGGAATCTTGCCAGAGCTGACTTAGATCGAACAACTTTGTCAGAGGCAATGCTGATTCTCTTGCACATTCACATAGTACACAGGCTGATATGCTCTGGTCCCACTACTGTGTTCACATTCATGTTTT
This sequence comes from Typopeltis vanoorti, assembly GCF_054136105.1. Taxonomy (NCBI): domain Eukaryota; kingdom Metazoa; phylum Arthropoda; class Arachnida; order Uropygi; family Thelyphonidae; genus Typopeltis; species Typopeltis vanoorti. The sequence goes on along the minus strand of NC_143560.1, from coordinate 95,016,122 downwards.
TTAATGTGCTGAACACCTCCTGTTCATCTATGTTGATATGTGCCTCTAACATCAGCAACTATATAATCACCACCTGGATGATACACCTGTGGAAAAAAATAGTTTGCTATATACTATTTCTCAACTATTTCTTCTGGTTAGTTACCTTCCTACCATGAACATTGTTTAAAGTCATCATACCATTTTCCCTTTTACTTGCTACATAATTAAAAAAACTCTCTTGGGTTTACTTTGGCCTGTTTAGCTAATTCTCTCTCATAGTCTGATTTGGCCTTCCTTACCATACTAGTCACCCTTCTTGCTTGCACTTTGTATTGCTCATCACTTTTTTTCCATCACTTTGTATGCTGATCACTTTTTTTTTATATATTTCTTCCACGGTGTTTTCTTTTTTTGCAGCTCTTGCTTTAAATCTCTACTCATCCACTTAATTCCAACATGGTTTATCCTCCTAACCTTGAGTATCCAGTCTGATACTGCTACTCTCTAACAATCTCTGACCACTTGCCATTCACTACTGACATTCTTTCCTTGTAGCTTCTCAAGCCATGGGGCTGTTTCAAGATGACTCCTTAGTCTCTCATAATCACAGCTTTGTAGTTGAACATAAACCCCTTCTTGACAGAGAACTCAACATGTTTGGCAGCTTCCCAGAACAAGACCACATGGTCACTCTCTCCAATTGGAAACAAGTGTCTACCTTGGTTACTGATACATCTTCTGATGCTATTATCAGATCCAACACCCTCTCAAACCCTTGTCTTCTCTATAAAATGTTTCATGTAATTATCCCTCAGCAACTGTATAAATCCCATTTCCATGTTTGCCATGCCCCCTTTCCTCCTTCCAATCAATGTCCCAATAGTTAAAGTCCCCCAATAATAACTGTTCGACTTGCACTCATTGTCCTAATCTACTAACATATAGTATCTACATTTTCCTGTGGACCCCCGGTCTGTAGCAGCACCCAACAACGTCCTGTTTGCCTCTATCTTGCACCATACAGCCTCAAATGAACTATCTCCCTCATAAAATCTCTTTAAATTCTACTTTTGTTGGTTGTAATTCTTCAACTATCATCAGCAATGCTGCACCTTCTGTCCTGTTCCTTCTGTCCTTTCTGAACATGCAATACCCTGTGCATTCTATCCCTGTAACTATATCATTTTCAGTCAACCAGGTCTCACTGATGCCTATAATTTTTGGCTACGTCGAGCTGACTAATGCCAAAAACTCCTCACCCTTATTCCTGATACTTCTTGCATTCGTGTACATGCATTTCAACATCCTTTTGCACCCATAGTTACTTCTTTCTTCTGAGAAATTCATTAATGAGAAAGTTTCATCACTTTCTCATTAATGTAATGTCATTATCAACCCATTGAAATTGGAAACCTGTGAAATCCCATTCAGCATTGCATAATCATTCCTGTACACATGCTCATTTATCATAGGTTTGGCCAGATATACCTCCCTGATATCTCTAGTTTCCCTGGTTTTGCACTACCACACTCTCACTAAAAAACACTTTCTCCAAACATCTTACTTCAAAACCATTTAAATGTAGTTAGTTGGGCATGTATAAGTCCTTTTGTCCAACAAATTCACTCCGTACATCAATAAACTGCACACCATTCTTCCTACACACTCTTCTCATTGACAATCACGGCCCCCTCTTCTCAGTTCTCTCTTATCATACCGAGGCAGCAGATTCACAATCTTTACATTTTTACTCTTCATTTTTGCTTCCACTAACAACTATTTCATATCTTCTCTCATTTCATATTTCTCACCTTTCAAATCATTTGTGCCAGCCAAAACAATTAACTCGTTCACTTCTTTCTTCTGCATATTTATAGCTTCACTAACATCTTTTATCTTTCCAGGTGAAAAGACAAAAGATGTTAGTGAAGTATAATTAATGAGAAAGTTTCATCACTTTCTCATTAATTATACCTCTTATTATCAAATCCCCCCCATACAGTACTATCTCTTTTCTTCCAGTTTCTCACACTTTTATGCTTTTTCCATTCACTCTTTCTTTCATTCTCTGTTCTTCTGTACCAAATACCAATCGTTTCTCCAGTTGCTTGAGATCACATTTTGTCCTGTGAAGGAGTCTTTGTAAGCTTGCAGTTTCTTTCACTGCTAGGATCTCATCATCCACATTACTTTCAACCACTTCCTTCAAAGTCTCATTTGTATTTTTGTACTATCATTCACTGCTTTCACTACATTCACTACAACACTTGGACAATCCTGCCTTATATCCATATTTCTTGCATTTCTTATACTCACAAAACATTTCTGACAGATATTTTCTCCATTCTCACTCTCATACCACAAACCATTCTCAGCAATGAACACTTTAAACACACACTATTATTATTATTATTATTATTAAACAAGACCTCATGGAGTCAAAGACTCATCTAGGAGATCCTTTTATCTCACACACATCTCATCATACCGGGTCTTAAACACATTCAAACTCCTTGCAGACACCACACTCTCAGGCAAGGCATTCCAATCATTCACAACTCTGCACGAAAAAAACCTGCCTCTCACTCCCCTACTCACACCCTCTTTATACAGTTTCCAGGGATGACCTCTGGTTCTCCCCTGATCTCCCACTATTCTCTGTAGAACTTCTCCACCATTGATCCTATAACAACCCCTTACCAACTTGTAGGTCTCTATCATATCTCCCCTCTTCCTTCTCTCCACTAGACTCTGCAAATTACATCTTTTCAATCTTTCCTCATACTCGACATTCCAGAGGTCAGAAACTACCTTAGTCAGTCGCCTTTGGACCCTTTCCAACATCTCTTCATCCTTCTGAAAACCAGGTGACCAAATCTGGGTACAATAGTCCATGTGTGGCCTAATCAAAGCCTTATACAATGGAACAAGAATCTCTCTACTTCTACACGTCAGTGTCTTCCTCATCATTCCCAGAAGTCTTTGTGTTGTCTTCACAATTTTGGCGATGTGTCCCCTAAATTTTAGATCCTTATCCACTATCACTCCCAGATCTCTTATTTCCTCTACTTCCAACAATATATTCTCACCAAGCATAAATTCTGCATCCCATCTTTGTTTTCCAAATTTTAAAACCTTACATTTTGCAACATTGAACTCACATCCCCATTTGCTTGCCCAATCCCTCAATTTATTCAAGTCTTCTTGCAAGGCCACAACATCTTCACTACTCTTTATGGTTCGTCCCAACTTTGCATCATCTGCAAACAACTGAATATCTCCATCCAAATCTTCGCCAATATCATTAATATACAAGTTAAATAGTAATGGCCCTAAAACAGATCCCTGAGGCACTCCACTAGTGACTTTCCTTTTCCTCGATATTGCACCCCCATACACAACTTGTTGATACCTATCAGATAGCCAGTCTCCAATCCAATGCACTAATCTAATATCCAACCCCATCTGCTCTAGTTTGACTGTCAACTTATCATGAGGTACTCTATCAAAAGCTTTTGCAAAATCCAAGTATATTACTGTGTATCCTTCTCCTCTGTCCAAGGAAGCAGTCACTTTATTGTAATAAGTAAGTAGATTACTAAAACACGACCTCCCTTTAGCAAATCCATGCTGTCCATCAAAGATTATACCATTGTTGTCAACCCAACTCTGGATCCTAGTTCTCACAAGCTTCTCCAACAACTTAACCACAACACCTGACACAGAGATAGGCCTATAGTTTGATGCTTGAGTTCGATCACCTCCTTTATGAATTGGCACAATCTTGCCCTCCTTCCACTCTTTAGGGACTTGACCAAGTGCAACACTCATATTAAAAAAATATGTCAAGGCAGGTGTCAACTCTCTGGCACGTTCCTTCAGAATACGCGGTGATATATTATCAAGTCCCACAGCCTTATTTACATCTAGTTTACTCAACTCCCCAAACACCTCTTGCTCACTTACAGTCAGTCTCTCCTCCCCATCATGAACTGCTCTTAATCTCTCCATGAAGTCACATTCACAAGATTGAAAGATCTTTATGAACTGCTCATTAAGTATCTCCGCCACACATTCTGCAACAGCTGTCTTTATACCATTTCCTCCAATCAATGTCATCCTTCCATAATCATTCTTTCTTTTGCTGGCTACATATCGAAAGAACTCCCTAGGATTCTTTTTAGCTTCATTAGCTAACTGCTGTTCATACCTCTCTTTAGCTGCTCTCACCAACCAAGTCACCCTCCTTGCCTGGTCTTTGTAGAACTCATGAAATTGGTTACTTCCACTTCTCTTATGCTGCCTCCACAATGCCCTTTTTCTCTGTATTGCATGCTTAATCTCTTTATTCATCCATCTCACACCTAACTTATTTAACCTTCTCACCCGTGGTATACATTTAGACATTGCATCCACTAAATATTTTTTGAAAATCCCCCAAGCTGCATTGATCTCTTTTCCAGCTAACTCCTCATTCCATGCTACACCTGCAAGCTGTCTCCTGAGCTCTTCATAATCACTCCCCTTGTAGTTCCACATATACCCTTTTTTCACAGGGGTCCTTGCACTGCTGGCAACCACCCAAGTAATCACCTCATGGTCGCTTTCACCAATTGGTGGATGATTTGATACCTCATTGATAATTACATCCACCGATGAGATGACCAAATCCAAGACCCTTAATCCTCTTGTGCCCTCTGTTACATACTGTCTGAGGTAGTTATCCCTCAAAAACTCAAGAAACTCGTTTTCTTTACTTCCAGTTGCTATCTCTTCATTCCAGTCTATATTGCCATAATTAAAATCACCCATAATGATCACCCTTTTCTTATTTGCTTGGCTTATTTGACTATACATTTCACTATCACCACCATCCACATTACCAGGTCTATAACAACATCCCACCAAGTATTTGATTCTATTCACCTCTATCTCACACCATACTGCCTCAAAACCACTGGCCCCATTTCCCTCTTGCATCTCTACCTTGTATGGACATACCTCTTTCTCTATCATCAATAGCACTCCCCCTCCCTTTTTACTCCTTCTATCCTCACGAAACACATCATACCTTTCCATCTCTATTCCTGTCAGGATGTCATCCTCATCTAACCATGTCTCACTTATTCTGACAATTTCTGGGTGCACAGACGCAATTAGCAACCATTCATCTGCCTTGTTTCTTATACTTCTAGCATTGGTATACAAACACAACAACTCATTTCTGGATCTACAGCTAGTTCCACTGATACCACTCACTCGATGTGATCTCTCCTTGCTGGACTGGGGCCATTTCCCTTTCTGCTTCTTCATTTTAGAACCCTTTGCAATTCCATCTGTTTCCTTTTGATCTCTGATCATCCCATTACTTTCCTGCCTACACATTCTCTCACCTCCTCTTGGAGCATCCACCTTTCTCACGCTGTGTATCCCTGTCCACCCTGAGCCTCGCCGTTTCCCTGCTCCTCTTGCACACCCATTCTCTCATTTTCTATACTCATACCACTCACTTCCACATTCATTTCCACTCCTTCAATCTCTCCTGTCTTACTCTCCTACTCTTCCACATTACTCCCCTCTCGATCTGATTCATTCTCTCTATTCACTTCTCTACCTTCCAGCAGCAGTCTCTCCAAGCGACTCACACCATAACCACTCAAATGCAGTCCATCGCTCCCATACAGCTCACTTCGTCCCTCAAACTCATTCCACACATTAACAAACTGTACTCCCATCTCCTCACACATTTCAGTCAGAATATCATTCATAATCCTTGCTCTCCACCTCATTTCACCACAATCATACCTAGGCAACACACTGACCACCCTTCCTGTCACACTATTCTCCTTTATCTTTCCAAGCAGTTTCCTGACATGCTCTTTGTTCTCTCTCAAATCATTCGTACCAATTAATATAATTAACTCTTTTGCTCGTTACCACCTCATATTCAATGCCTCAGTCACTCTACTCATTTTAACTACCCTAACTATTCTTCAATATTTTATTCACCCCAAAACTATGCTAACTATTAATAGTTAGAATAATTAATAGGAATATGTAAATAGTTAACTATAGTTATTGGTTGGTAATAACTATTATTCTTAAATATGGTGACCTTTCTCCTTAACCACCCTATCCCAATTTTGTAAATAATCCCATCTACAGAAATTAATATCCCATCTGTAGTATTTAAATAAGAAAGAATATTAATAATTTTTTATGAAATAAAAATTTTCAGAATGTTAAATAGAATCAATATAATAAATAATACACATGATATTTCTTTTTTTTTTTCATATATGGGAATGACATGACCACAGAATTTCAAATTTTCTTGTGATGACTTTTCCTATGTTTCATGTGATTAATTTTCCTTGCAATTAATTTTCACATAATGAATTGGCTGTGAAAAATTTTCTTTCTTACTTAATTAATCCTCCTCTTTATGGTGTCGAGGTTTTGCAGACCACTCTCCAATTTTTCCTATTTTGTGTGAGTTTTCTGGCTTTGTTCCATTCTATTCTCTCTCTCTTTCTCAAAGCCTTTTTAACTTCATCTTCCCATTTTGCTCTGGGTCTTCCTCTTGGCCAGGTATTCTCACTTCTTGCACAGTACACCTGCATTGATATTTTTGAATCATCCATTCTGTTTATATGTCCAAACCATCTAAGCTGGTTTTCCTCAATGCTTTCATTAATGGTTTGATCTGGAAATTTTGCCTTATAGTTGAGTTACAAATTCTATTATGCCTTGTTTTCTTCTCTATTTTCCTGAGGTACCCCAGGTCCATTGCTTGTAACTAACTTTAATGTCTGTCTGACAGAGTCCAGATTTCACATCTGTATGTGAGGATTGGTACAAATGTCTTAAATATAACATTTTTTGTTCCATTACCTACTGCATTTCTATTTAAAAATCTGCAGTTTACCACATATACATTTTCCCAGTACTATTAATTCTATCTTTTATTTCTTCATCTATTCTTCCATCTTCATTTATTATTATTATTATTATTATTATTATTATTATTATGGGTATCTCCATGAAGTCAGTAGACTCATCGCGGGAGACCCAACCTATCAAATCAATATCTATCATACCTCTTCTTGAATTCATTTACAGACGAAGAACTTGCAACTGAGTCAGGCAATGCATTCCACTCATTCACCACCCTCCAAGCGAAAAATCTAGTTTACCATTTGACTACATACCCCTCAAGCCCTCATATTTCTTAAACATATGGAATGATATTTACTTTAAAATAATATTGATAATAGAGAGAGAGAGAAAAACAGGATGGCTTCTTGATATACTTATTATAATAGGAAGGATAGTTCTTTAATGTTCCAATCTTGTTCAGTTTCCCTAAAAGTTTAATTCTCATCGTGGCAAGAAGAATCTTTATGAGTTTTTTTCAGTTGATAGTGAGTTAACCAATCTCATATGGGGGTAGCAGGGTTTTTTCTGCTGGAAAACTTGGCTTTTTTAATCCCTCCTAGGCAAATTAGCTTTGAGAACACATGCAATATATAGACTAAATACTATTGGTGGTGGTGGCGGCAGCAGGCAGTAAATGGCATCATGTGTAGATAATGATAGTAGTAGCAGTTCTGTGTGTAGTTGATAGATTAAATGGTAGAGATAGACAGTTGTAAAGTACCCTTTCTCAGTGAGTCCTTGGACTCTTTGGAGGTGTAACATAATAATAATAATAATGTGCTATCACAAAGCAATACATAAAAAAAAATTACCTACATGCTACATCTTACCACCACTTCTGCCACTCATAAACCCCATCTAGAATGCAAAAAACTTTTTAAGTACTTTTCAAAGATGACTTAGCTACACAGATTTAGTGCAATTTTTCCAGAATAAAGCTATTCATCATACTCAACAGTCAAAATAGCCAGAAGAACTTATGCAATTAACAGTAAGTAATCGTACACTGGCCTTATAGTTTTAGTTGCTTGGGCTTTAATTCCAAACAGTAACCTTCCAGTTACTTTGGAATTACAAACAACAATTACAATCCATCATTTTTTAAGACTAGTCTCAAGAGCCAATTAGACTTACAGATTGTTAACCATAAACAATTGACAACAAGCATTGTATAACAGTATTTGAGAACAAAGGCTACAACGAGAAACCTTCAAATAAATTTTTTCATATTAAATTGGATATCTCTCTCTCTCACTCCATAAACAGATTATTATTCTGTATTTTTTATCAAAGATACTACTAGAAACAAAGTACCTAAAAATTATACATCAGAACAGTAAATATGCCATCTATATCAGACTGATCAAGGATCCCCAAGATTCTTTGCTCTTAGCATAGTGCATTCCATGTCGTGTAGTGCATCCCATGTCATCAGTGTAGTTCACATTTTGAACAAATAGACAGAAAAATTAATGTCATAAAAATTGACCCGATCATTTTACACAAAGAAAAAAAAAAAAAAAAACACACCTCTTCCATGGAACCAAATTTTAAGTCTGTCAACTTTGTGCAGGAGGCTGCTGAAGTATTAAAAAGCCCATTCAACTGTAATAGAAGAACAGCTTAGTTTTGAAAGTTTTGAAATAGGATTTGACATTGAGTCCAGTTAAATCATTAACTCAAGAGAAACATCACCACAAGGAGGTCTTTGCTGTGAGCAGACAGTTATGCATAACATCAAAGTGTCAGGTACACTGCAAGATGAGGACTCTGTATTACATAATGTCATCTTTAACTTACATTTTTATTAATATAAAATTTGGCAATATTATTATTATTATTATTATCATTATTATCATCATCCAGACCTCCATAGAGTCAAAAGACTCATCATGGGAGTTCGTTTTTAGGAAACACAAAGATTATCATACCACTCCTTGAACCCATTAACCGTTCCCACTCTCTCAGGTAATGCATTCCACTGTTCAACCACCCTCCATGCAAAAAAATCACTCCTCACCCTCTTGCTCACATCCTCCTTTCGTAACTTCCACAGATGGCCGCTTTTCATCACTCCTTCCCGCTGTTCGACCAAGCAAAAGAACTCGCCAATGTCTACCTTGTAACTGCCTCTCAACAGTTTAAAAGTCTCAATCATATCACCTCCACCTCTCCTTCTTCTATCCACCAAACTCTGCAGTCCACATTCCCTCAGTAGATCCTCGTAACTGACATTGTACAGTCCTGAAACCATCTTTGGTTTCAGGACTGTGCAATCATCTCTATACCTTTTCCACGTTAATTTATCCCCTTCAAATCCTGAGGATCAAACCTGAGAACAATAGTTTAAGTGTGGTCTGATCAAGGTCTTATATAACACATTGATAACTCTTTTATCTCTGCAGTTTAGTGTCCTTCTCATTATTGCATCAATCCTCTGTGTTACCTTCACCACCTTTGCAATATGCTCCCTGAATTTCAGTTTTCTATCAATCATCACCTCCAGATCTCGTCTCCCCTACTTCTTCAGTATACCTCCTCCAATCGAATATGCATCCCCTTATCAATGGTTCCCAAACTTCAAGACTTTACATTTTGCTGCATTAAACCAAATCCCCCATTCATTTGCCCATCTGTCTAGCTTATTCAAATCCTCTTGCAGGGCTACCACATCTGCACTATTACTAATACTCCTTCCCAGCTTTGCATCATCTACAAACAACTGAATATCCCCTTGCAATCCACTGACAGTATCATTGATATAAAGGTTAAACAATATAGGTCCCAGTACTGAGCCCTGTGGGACCCCACTTGTAATTCTCTGCCTCCTTGAAACTGCCCCACCATACACAATTCTCTGATACTTATCGGACAGCCAATCCTGAATCCAGTTGACCAACCTGACATCCAGACCCATGTGCTGCAACTTAATATCAGCTTATCATGTGGCACCCTGTCAAACATCTTTGCAAAATCTAAAAAAATGGCAGTATATGCCTATCCCTCATCAACTGTTCTTGTCACATCCTTATAAAAGGCAATCATATTACTAAAGCAAGAGCACCCCTTAACCGATCCATGTTGACTCTCACAGATAACATTATCCTCAACTTTCCAAAGCTGTATATAGTCCCCTCACTAATTTCTCCAAGACCTTAACAACTACTGATGAAACACAAACTGGCCTATAATTAGACACTTCCAGTCTGCTACCACCCTTGTGCAGCAGCACTATCTTGCCTTCCTTCCATATCTTGGGTACCTTCCCCACAGCCAGACGTTTATTGAAGAACCAGGTCAACGGGTCAGTTCTTTAGCACATGCCCTCAAAATCCGTGGTGAAATACCATCGAATTATAATTTACAATAATATCAATCATAATGATAATATCTATTATCAGTCATAATTTACTTGTGCATCATACATTTAATCATTGTCATACACTAAGCTTATCACCACCCCTACTTATCATTCATTTTTCCTATCATTATCATCTATTCATTTTCTGTAGGATAAAAATGTTGATTTATTATTTTTTTCTGAGTTATATTTGTCATTTTTAATTTAAGAACCATGGGAATTCGTTTCAAATTTGTTACTATTTTTTTTTTTAAGTGCAAAGGATATTTATGATTGACTAATGATTATTATTTTATGTTTTTCTTATACAGAATTAGGCTTAGTCTTTGTCATATATCCTGAAGCTTTGTCTCATCTTGCAGTTCCACAGTTATGGTCAGTCTTATTCTTCTTCATGCTGTTTCTCTTAGCTATAGACAGCCAAGTAAGTTAGTTCAAATCAGTATCAGTGCAGTCATATATACATCACTTACTTACTACTAGATATTGTGCAGGATGAGTTAAATAAATTGGCATTGTGGGCAAAGGATAATGGTTGTCAAGTTACAAAATATAAGGTAATGCACTTCAGAATGAAAGGTTACTCATGTATCACATTGATGATATTGGATTATAGGAAACTGATGAGACTAGAGATTTGGAAAATTGGTGACAGAGAGTTCCAGTTCAGAGGACATATTGCAAAAGATGACAGATAGCTCAGAGGATTACTTGAATGTTGAGAAACATACCTTCCCATCTCATCTCATCTTCTTTATACCCTCTTTTACCTTGCGGTGTCGAGGGTCCATTGATCATTGGACCTCAATCCGTTTACAGGATAAGGTGGTCAGCCCTATGGCCTGTAGTGTTAAGTTCTCAAGGCCAGTTTGCCTGCTTTGCAGGATGAAAAACTCCAGAATAAACTGAGGAAAAACCCTGCTGTCCACACCCAAGACTGGCTAACTTGGCTATGGCTGAGGAAGATCCTTCAGCTCCTCACGTCACCGACGGGAATCGAACCTAGGACACTCCTTCCCCAGGCATATGGTTGCGAAGCGCATAGCCACTAGGCTAACCGCGAGGACAGAGAAACACACCAATTAGTAAAAATAATGAGGTTATTATCCCTCTTTATAAGGCAACAATTTGGCTGCATCTTGACTGTTATGCACAGATTTGGTCTTTTGGGTCTCTTGGAGATCAGGAAGTGGTGATGAAGATCCAGAGATGAGTGGCCAAGTTTGTAAGAGGTTTGTGGAATGACCCTACGAGGATAGGTTGAAGATGTGAGGATTGCAAAGTGTAGTTAACAGGTGGAAAATATAGGACAATAGAAACTTATAAGTTACTAAAGGATTCCATAAGATTGCTACAAAAGAAATTTTTTGTTATGCAGTAATGTGCTGCCTTATGACATTTTGCTTTAGGACAATATGCTCATTCAACAATTTCAGTTATAACCAGTGTGTGTGCCGCATTCACTCATACACTATATTAGTGACATGATGCTGCCATTAATGAACAGATACGAATTTTTCATGGATACTCTGCTCATGACATTGTTCTTCATTCTCTCTCTCTCTCTCTCTGTGTGTGTGTGTGTGTGAATTTTTCACGGACACTCTGCTCGTGACATTGCTCTTCATTTTCTCTCTCTGTGTGTGTATGCGTGTGTGTGTTTTCACTTCACCAAGAACTTTGTTTTTAATAACTGTAAGAATTATGTATATTGTAGTGGTTAACTGCCATGATATGTTTAGCCTATGGTCTATCTCAGTGTTCAATATACCATCATCACTAAATTTAATAATGTTAATCTTAGCAATGTGTGTGTGTGTTTTCGATGTTTCGTTGGGAATTCTGACCTCTCATAACTGTTATTTTATTTTATTGGTCTTATTAATAGCAGATAATAATCAGAGATTATCAGCTAAGATTAACATTATTAAATTTAGTGATGATGGTATATTGAACACTGAGATAGACCATAGGCTAAACATATCATGGCAGTTAACCACTACAACATACATAATTGTTACAGTTATTAAAAACAAAGTTCTTGGTAAAGTGAACAATGTTTCACCAATTAATATTATAGTTGTCTGTAAACATAATTATCTAATTGGTGAAATGGAAAAACATTTCCATTTTAGCAGAAATATTTTCTTGGCATAACTGATGTAAATAAATGCTTCGTTTAAATTAGGTATGCACATATGATGATTTAAACATTTCATTAAACTATTACGTGACCTGGGTATGCCTGTATGGCAAACAGAGGAGAAGTAAAGATTGCCACTGGAAGTTATGTAAAAGCATGGTTAGTTTGGGTATATGGGATAGATATTTTATTATTATTAGCACCAGACCTCTATGAAGTCAAAAGACTCATTACAGGAGATACATCTGTTATGTAACAGATGTATGTAACTGTAACACATTGTTACAGTGTGTAACAGATACACACTGTTACACACAAAGCCCATCATATTGTGCTTTTAACTGCATTCAACACATCAGGAAATGCATTCCATTTACCAACCACTTTTCATGCAAAGAACCTGCTAATTATGCCCCTGCTTACATATACCTAATACAGCTTCCAGGGATGTTCCCTTGTTCTACCCCTTTCCCATTCTATGAAAAATCATTTCCACATTAACCTGCTAACACAAGCCTTTACCAACTTAAATGTCTCAGTCATATCTCTCCCCCCCCCCCCCTCTCTCTCTCTCTCTCTCTCTCTCTCTGCCTCTTATTCACAAGACTTTGCAAACTGCATTTGGAATGTGATATCCTACATCCCATGAATTAAAAATACCAAGAAATTATATTCTTGGTTTAATCTTTTATTCAAGTGTAAGCAAACCCAGGTTGCACCTGTATTTTCAGGACTGGGCAACTCGTATGTAGAAGCTAATGACTTCACATCACTTGCCCATAAATACAAAGCATACAAAGTATCCCATAAATGCAAAGCACATATCCTTATGGACATGTATAATGGTATGGGTCACTATCCAGCCTAGTTTCAACTTTTATTGAGGTCTCATCAGTAGGAGCTAGACCCAGAGGTGATACCAAGGTTGAAGTAATGCAGAAGTCATATTTCCATATATGAGTAGCCAAAAGGTGTCACACCTTATTATTAAAATACTCTGGATTGGAGATAGTTGTTGAATGTTTTCCACTTGATTTTACTATGAATTAAAGATACCAAGAAATTATATTCTTGGTTTAATTCTTTATCCAAGTATAAGCAAACACAATTTGTGCCCGAAGTATTTTCAGGACTGGGCCACTTGTATGTTGAAGCTATAACTTCAACCTTGGTATACTAAGGCAAGCGATGTGAAGTCAGTAGCCTCTATATATAAATTTCCCAGTCCTGAAGTCACTTTAGGTGCAAGCTTTGTTTGCTTACACTTGGATAAAGAATTAAACCAAGAATATAATTTCTTGATATCTTTAATTCATAGTATAGCCAAGTGGAAACTTCCAACAACTATCCCAAAGACCAGTTACCACCTTAGTCAGTCTTTTTGTGACCCTTTCCAATATATCTTCCTCACTATAAAAACAAGGTTACTCAATATGTATGCAATATTTTGTACAAGACTTGATCAATGTCTTCTACAATTGAAACCAGAACCTTTTTATTTTTGCTTGTTAATGCAAATCCTCTGCATCATTGCTATAATCTGATGTGATGACTTCACAACTTGTGCAATGTGAGCTCTGAACTTCGAATTCCTGTCTATTACCACTCCAACTTATCTCCTCAACTTCCTCCAAAAATTCCCCACCAAGTGTATATTTTGCATTCCATTGTTGCCCACTAAATTTCAGAACCTTACACTTTGAACTGATAGTCCCATACTGTTTCCCACTCATACAATCTTTTAAATTCCTTCTATAAGACCACATCTGCTTAATTTCTCATCACTCCTTCCAGTTTTGCATCATTTGCAAACAGTTGTATATCACCAGTTAAACCCATCCCATTATCATTAATATACAAATTAAATAACAATGATCTCAAGACAGACCCATGTGGCACACCACTTGTGACTTTCCTTTTCCAGGATACTGCTCCCTGCCTCCCCCACCCCATACACAACTTGCTGATACCTGTCTGAAAGACAGTTGTCCACCCCCCCCCCCAATCTATCACCCAATACCATCTGCTTTAGTTTAGTAACCAACTTGTGGTGTGGCAATCTGTCAAAAGCCTTTTCAAAATCAAAGTATACCACTGTATATGCATCTTCCTTGTCCAATACATTCATCACCTTGTTATAGCACCTAAGCAAATTGCTAAAACAAGACCTCCCTTTAACAACCATGCTTACAAGCACAAAAAATACCCCTGTTATTAACCCACTTTTGTATCATATATCTCATCACCACTCCAGTACCTTAACTACAACTACAGATATACAAATCCTATAATTTGTTGATTTAGCCTTATCGCCACCTTCTTGAAGTAGAATAATTTTTCCTTCCTTCCATTCCTTTGGGACATATTGTTGCAAGCCTCTTGTAAAATAGGTATGCCAAGGTTAATGCTAACTCCTTGGAACATTACCTTAAGACACATTGCAATATGTCATCAAGTCCTATTGCCTTATTGATATCTACACTTACTTGGCCACTGAATGAGAAACATTTATGCAGATGTATGTAAATGTCACTTACACATTGTATATGCAAAACACTTGGTCACATGTGTCACTGTCTGTTTTAGGCAACTATTTAAGAATGCTGCTGGTTAATAATCATCAATAGTATTGATCATGGTGGGAAAAAAAAGGATCTTTCATAGTTTGATAAATTATTGTGGATGTCAGTCTGGATGAAGCCATAATTTTGAAAAACAGCACAGCTGACTGGTTTCTCAAAAGGTGAGATGATATCCCGGATGTTTAATCAGTAGTAAATTACCCACATTGCTTGTCTAAGAGGTGTATCTGTGATTCTAAGGTTGGGAATGAGATCACTGTCATCCAAGCAGGCTTGTACTGACAAACAGAACTTCCTGTGTGCAGCAATTGACCAAAGCATTTAATGAAGGATGTTCCTGACCCACATCTCATCAAAGTGTGCATGGGGAATTGAAGAGGATTTGAATTGGCAGTTGTATGCCTACTGTTATCAAACTGTACCATGCAGAAATCAATGTTACCACTGACTTATGCGAAGAACCAGAAAGTTTGTTTACAGTGGTGTCAGGAACACTGGTGACTGGACACTGAAAGACTGAAAAAAATCATGCGGTCTGATGAGTCATGGTACATATTATTTTGCACCGACAGTAGACAGAGATTTTGGAAAAAAGCCTGTGAAGTAATGAACCAAGCTTGCTTTTGTAAACACAACTCAAGTTTCTGAAGGTGGTATTATGGTGTGGGGTATGTTCTGTTGGTACAGAATAGATCCCCTGATATTGCTAGAAGGTTTGGTGTCCTCCAAGGAATGTTTGAATATTGTTGCTGATCAAGTACATCCTGCAGTGTTGCCTTTTATCCAGTAGGTGACAGTTGTTTCATAGATGACAATACTATTGTCCATTGAGCAAGAATTGTTCAGTAGTTGTTCAGTGAGTATGATAGCGACTTCCAACATCTTCCCTAGCCACTACAAAGTCTGGATCTGAACTCCATTGAGAATGTATGGACATGCTAGATATACAGTTCCAGGAGCAAAGTCCTCTTCGGTCAAATCTAAGTCAGTTAAAGGACTGCTTGGCAATCACCTAGTATGTTGTAGATGCAATCTAACACCTTGTGGAATCTATGCCAAACTGCATATGTATTGTAATTTGGGTTAAAGGAAGTCTGACATCGTATTAAATAAAAGTTTCTAATTCAGTGTTCCCTATGTGTAGCATACATAATTCTTCGTATACCTCTTGTTCACTCACCATAATGTTTCTCCCATTCCATTTTCTACATTTCTGATTTTCTGATTTCCCACTGAGGATGATATACCCTGATGAACTGCTCACTGATACCTCAACTATGTCCTCTGCAGCAGTGTCACCAGTCTATCACTTTTATCCATTAACATCATCTTGCCATAATAATTTTCTTTCTACTTGCACCATATCAAAAAAAATAACTCTTTAGGTTTTTTCTTGGCCTGATTTACTAATTTCTGTTCATACTGCACTTTTGTTATCTTTACCAACTGAGTCACTCTCCTGGCATGCTCTTCTTCATACAACTGATTATTATATTATTCATCTTGTGCTATCTCTAAAGTGCCTTCTTTCAAATTTCATTCTTAACCCTCTCTTTCATCCACAAATACCTTATTCAGCCTTTTTTACCTTCATAATACATTCACACATTGATGCTTTTAAGTATTTCTTTATCGGTTCTCAAGTAGCATTTATTTCCTTTCTTCTCAATTCCTTATTCCATGATATAGCTCCAGGATGTCTTATAAGCATGTTATAATAATCAGGCTTGTAATTCCACATATATCCTTTCTTCACAGAATTTTTCATATCGCTAGCCACAACCCATGTAATCACTTCATGATCACTCTCACCAACTAGAGGGAAATGCAAACCACCACTCTCAATTACATCCTCTGATGAAATGATTGTATCTAAAACTCTAGATGCCCTCCTTTACATGTTGGTTAAGATAGTTATCTCTCAAGAACTCAAAAAATTCATTTTTCCTTATTCTCAAATCCCCATATTCCCATATTTTCACTCCAATATATACTGCCATAATTAATATCACCCACAATAATTACCCTTCCCTTGTTTACTAACCCAAGTTGCTTATACAGTATGGTGGGAAAAAAAAAACAGTACTGAATAACTACAACAATACATATGTTATGGAGTAAATGGGTTTATTAACAAAGAAATATATGTTTACACATGATGAATGATATGTGCATCCACAACTATTGGTGGAATTTTGGTCAAATAAAACATTAACGATGCTAGATTATGTGCTCGAAATGGGCACCTTGTCTTTCAAGACAGGTTTCATAGTGCATGTGATGGTTCTCTGTCATCTTGGAGAAAAAGGGGTGGGACATTTGCTGGACATATTTTGTAATTTCATCTCTTATTTCATCGGTTTGATGATGGTATTCCAATTTTACTGCTGTTCAGCATTGACTGAATTTCAGAGATTGTGCTAACAGTTTGTGGTCTGAATGCCCTTTGCATTGCGGCAGAACACTTCCTGTACATTGGAACCTCTTGATTAAGGCAATGATCACTACTACTTGGAGCACACTTATGGAAATGAAGAACAAACTGCTCATAAACACATCATAGGCATGGATCATTTGCTCTACCAACCACATGTGAATGAAAATAATGCTCAAAAATAAGCGTCTTTTTTTCCAACATCAGCATCATTGTTGCAGCTAAATGTAATGGCATAGAGTCTACATGTGCTCTTCTGTTAATGTGCATCCAGTCGAACAGCATATCTAATAGGATGTGTACTGAAGTGGGGGGGGGGCAAAGTTTAGTACTGTTTTTTGTAACATACTGTACATCTCTTCACCACCTCCTTCCACATCCCCTGACTTATAGCAACATACAACCGAATATCTCTTCATGTCAATCTTCACTTTGCACCACACTATCTCAAAACCATTGCCACTGTTTTCCTCTTTCATGTGATCCTTATGTGGTCATAATTCTCCTGCTATCATCAGCAGCACTTCTCTTTCTTGTCCCTTCTATCCTCGCAAAAAACACCGTACCCTTCCATTTGTATTTTCATCAGGATATCATCTTCATTCAACCATATTTCACTTATTCCAACAACTTTTGGACAAATAAATTCAGTGAAACAATTTCATCTCTCATATTTCTAATAGGGTTGGCATTTGTAAATTAACACCGCAGTTCAGTTTTAGGTCATAACCATTCCTACCCAAGCTACTTGTTGGTTGTGATTTCCCCATCACACTTATCCTTGCTTAATCACCTTTATCACTATTTCCCCTATATATCTCCTCAGTCTCAACTACCTCGCTCACATCCCTATTCATTTTATTTCTATGCTGATCATCCCCACACACACATTCACTACTACTTCCAACATCTGCCCTCCATGTGTGGTGTCTCCCTTTCCACCCAGGATCTTCCATCCTGTTCTTGTATATTTCCATTCTCTCTTCATCTCTCACACTACTACTATTTCCATTGCCTAGCACTTCACCTCTTAATTCTAATCTCTTGCATTCATAAACACACTGCATTTGCTTCTAGCAACAGTTTCTCTAGCTCACTTACTCCAAACCCATTCAAATACAATCAGTCACTCCTGTATAATTCCATTCTTCCCTCAAATATATGCCACACATCTACAAACCGCACTCCCTTCTCCTCACACAGCTCTGCCATCATACCATTCGTGATTTTTGCTTTGTCTCAACTTATCATTGTCATACTCAGAAACACTGACAACTTTTCCCATTATACTGTTATCTTTCACTCTCCTCAATAACCCTTGACATCCATCCTCACATTCTCCCTTTCTATCCACCTAAATCATTTGTTCCCACAATCATCACTCACATCTTTCTCATTTATTCCTCATATCCAATGCAATAATTATCTTGCTCATTTTCCCTCCTCGATAGCAGACCTTATGGAATCTTTCATTAACCAGTTATTCATCACCTCTTTTGCACTCTCATTTGTTTCCACTAAACATCTAATATCACTCTGCAGATTACTTTTTTTCATTTTGAACAACTCTTTCTTCAGTTCTTGCATTCCAGCAAGCTCACTCTCTGTTGCTTTTGTAGTCTCATTTCCTCTTATTCTGCCTCAGCTTTCTTCTGTTTCCTCATTCCTACTCCCTTTTGTTTCCATATCACTTATGTTTGTTTCTTCATTCTTACATACTTTCACTCCCTGAATCTCACTAGATTTTATTCCATTTATGTTTCATTTCTTTATGCTAACTCTCATTCCTTCAGTCTGTTTTGCATTTGCTGATAACTTGTAGTTTAACAAAATATCAAACTCTTTACAAATTCATACCTTCTCTCACCTACTGTTTATTCTTCTCTACCAACACATCTTTCACATTTCACCATGCATGCTTGTTACATTCAGGACATTAAACAATTTTCAAAAAATTGTACATCATTAATACCATTTGATATACATGCTTCATGGCATGTAGATCTTGTTTGTACTGCTATTGTATTTCATTCAAGGCACGATTCAGAAGTCAACATGCAGGTACGCTAAGGCAGCAGTCTCAAACTGGCAGCCCGTGAGCTGCATCTAGCCCCAAGCAATTTTACACGGTCCGCGAATACATTTCAATTATGTATTTGTTGTAAATACAGTGCTGATAGTTTTAGAGACATAGAGATATAGACTGGGCTTATGTGCGCATAAGCTCAGTCCATATCTACAATTTACAATTAGTAAATTTAGTTCACCAGCCGACAGTTGGTGGCGCTTCAGTATTCTGGTGTTTCCGATGCACAACTACACAGTTCATATTGCAATATAGATGGAGATAAACTAATGTACGGCTTATAGAATGGGTGCACCTTTTTGACAACTGAGAGTTCGTTGATGACGGTTGTGGATTTTCTTCTCGATAGAACGTGATGATCAAATATGAGAAACTTTGGTTTTGTAGTAGTGTAGCAGCTAGATTAACTAGCAGAAACGTGATTAAAGTTATTAAATTACGGATTATACTGTATTTAAGAAAAGCAGCAAAGGTAAGCCGACTGTAATTGCAACAAGGCGATTCGTTAGGCACAGCCATTAGAATCGCCATTGTTAGCACATCTATTTCGGATCCATATATTTGCAGGAATTACTTGCGTTTATATGCAAATTGTTAATGATGAATGTGTTAGATTTGGACGCCCTCACAGATTCTCTGGATGAAGAGCCAGTGCTTATTCTTGTAAATAAACTTCAAAGGAAGTTTAAGCTCAAATGGCCATCAAACATGATAGATCCTGACATCATTATTGACTCTCTAGATAAAGGACTGGCATTCAGCTTCATAAAGAAACTCCTTAAGAAGTTTGAGCTTGAATGGCCCGGCTTCCTAAATTTTTACTCTTTACCCGAGACTGATGAAGATTAAAATGAAGATACTCCTCAAATGGAGGAAAAATTAAATCTAGTAATCTTGGACTCTACTCATTCAGATCAAGGAGAGACACACGCACGCAAAAAACGCAAAACTCTCGCCTCGGAGTCAGCAAACAAAAATGGCATGGATGAAGATGCCCCGAACACAGATTCCTCTGCCTCCACCAATGAAAACGTGCCTCCAGTCATTCTTAGGGAAAAGCAGAGATGGACAGCCTTAAGAACTACCATGGCCAACCTGCAGATAAATTACTCCACTGCCAAGAACACAGAGGAGGGCATCAAAATTCAGCCCGTTACAGTGACTGACTATAGAAATTTAACCAAGGAGTTGGATGTAAGTGGTATACAATACCATACCTTCACATTTACCTCGGAGAAAAATTTAAAAGTGGTACTCCGAGGCATATCTGAAGACATTGAAACAGCTGAAATAGCTGCTGACCTCAACATGCAAGATCTGCCTCCCATAAAGGTCAGCAGAATGTACAGATCATACGAGACCCCCTATGCCTCTGGTATTGGTGCAAATACACAATATCTATAAAAATATTTATAACTTGAAGACAATCTGTGGGCTTAAGGTCTCACCGGAGCGACTTAGGAAGAGGGCCTCTTCTGGGCAGTGCCATAGATGCCAAAAATTTGGTCATGCCCAGAAGTTGTGCAAAGCTCAATACAGATGTTTAAAATGTGGTGACACCCACCCCACACATACCTGCTCCAAGCCAAAAACCACCCCGGCTAAGTGCGCTAATTGTGGTGGGCCCCCCACCCTGCAAATTACAGAGGGTGCATTTGCCACCCAAAAAACAGGCAAACTAAGTTAATCAGTCAATCTACCTCACTATCAGAAACGAGATCCCTAGAAGCTCAAGTTCATCAGGCTCCTATTAGTTTGAACAAGATGACAGGTGTTCACCCACCATCAACTGAGCCCTCCCCAAGAAAATAAATCTTCAACACCAAACAAGAACATATGCTGATGTGGCCCACCCCAAAAAAGCAGTCCATGACCAGAATATGCCAAATCCACATTGAAATATAGCAGCCATCATCACCTCTTCTCTTGTAAATATGTTACAGGATTTCAGTAATGTAAATCCATCACTAAGCACTACAAAAAAGTTTCTTGCAGCAAACACAGTCCATTTTATCTGCACTCTCTAATGCATAGGAAAAAATTTACCCCAGATTCTCTAATGATTATTGCATGGAATGCCAATGGCCTTAAAAATAAAATACTAGAAGTGCAGGAATTCAATGACAGATATAAACTAAAATGTATTATTAATTAATGAAACTCACCTGAGACCTGCTGACAGTCCTAAATTCATAGGATATCAACTTTACAGGAATGATAGGCTGTATTACAGAGGTGGTGGTACAGCCATCCTCATCAAAAATCACATCAACCATCATGCTGTAGCCATTCCTACAACCACTAATCTCGAAGTCACAGGTATCAATGTCATCACAAACTCTGTCGGAAACATAAAAATCTATGTTATATCAAGAATTAAAATAGAAATGGAAAAAAACCAGGTTTTTTGAATTATTTATATACATATATATTAATTAGGGATGAGCGGAGGATTTTTTTATATATTTATATAGGGTGGGAAAGGGTGAAAGGGGTTGAAAACAGCAACTAATTTTTGAGGGGGGGGATTGTGGGAAAGGAGGACGTGTTCAGACGATGACCAAGCATAGTCAAAACGGACCGCACCCAGTCAACCTCCTTTTCTAACTATTCTAACTACTTAGCTATTTATTGGTAAATATACATCTACAGTGCCCTAAGAATCTATGACGTTTAAACAGGGGCACTCCTAAACAGAAACAGGCAAATTAGCGTAAATATAATAGTTTGTTAAGAGGAGTAACATGGGAGTTTTCCCAGAAATAATATCCATAATATATATACATACATATATATATATACATATATATATATATATATATTTTTTTTTTTTTTTTTTTTCAGTAAAGAAGACTAAATATAAAATTTAAAATTTCTTAGTGTCAAAATATTAGTATTGAAGGAAAAGGTAAAGACTAGTATTGCTGCCGCAGATGGCAATTTAGCTTATGCTCATTTACATAACGATGATAGGATTTATGCACTTTTATTATCATTTTCTTTAATATAATTTCTCAAAAATACACCTATGATTTAAACTAGCTCTGCAAATGATAGAAGTGTACGAGATGACTTTACTATGCAGGAAAAGTGCACTGATTTTCAAAATACATTTGTATTCAATAAGTGAAACACATCCCTCTGAATTAGTTCAGATAAAAAAATATATCACAACCCTAACTATTCTTCAATATTTTATTCACCCCAAAACTATGCTAACTATTAATAGTTAGAATAATTAATAGGAATATGTAAATAGTTAACTATAGTTATTGGTTGGTAATAACTATTATTCTTAAATATGGTGACCTTTCTCCTTAACCACCCTATCCCAATTTTGTAAATAATCCCATCTACAGAAATTAATATCCCATCTGTAGTATTTAAATAAGAAAGAATATTAATAATTTTTTATGAAATAAAAATTTTCAGAATGTTAAATAGAATCAATATAATAAATAATACACATGATATTTCTTTTTTTTTTTCATATATGGGAATGACATGACCACAGAATTTCAAATTTTCTTGTGATGACTTTTCCTATGTTTCATGTGATTAATTTTCCTTGCAATTAATTTTCACATAATGAATTGGCTGTGAAAAATTTTCTTTCTTACTTAATTAATCCTCCTCTTTATGGTGTCGAGGTTTTGCAGACCACTCTCCAATTTTTCCTATTTTGTGTGAGTTTTCTGGCTTTGTTCCATTCTATTCTCTCTCTCTTTCTCAAAGCCTTTTTAACTTCATCTTCCCATTTTGCTCTGGGTCTTCCTCTTGGCCAGGTATTCTCACTTCTTGCACAGTACACCTGCATTGATATTTTTGAATCATCCATTCTGTTTATATGTCCAAACCATCTAAGCTGGTTTTCCTCAATGCTTTCATTAATGGTTTGATCTGGAAATTTTGCCTTATAGTTGAGTTACAAATTCTATTATGCCTTGTTTTCTTCTCTATTTTCCTGAGGTACCCCAGGTCCATTGCTTGTAACTAACTTTAATGTCTGTCTGACAGAGTCCAGATTTCACATCTGTATGTGAGGATTGGTACAAATGTCTTAAATATAACATTTTTTGTTCCATTACCTACTGCATTTCTATTTAAAAATCTGCAGTTTACCACATATACATTTTCCCAGTACTATTAATTCTATCTTTTATTTCTTCATCTATTCTTCCATCTTCATTTATTATTATTATTATTATTATGGGTATCTCCATGGAGTCAGTAGACTCATTGCAGGAGACCCAAACTATCAAAACAATATCTATCATATCTGTTCTTGAATTCATTTACAGACAAAGAACTCGCAACTGAGTCAGGCAATGCATTCCACCCATTCACCACCCTCCAGGCAAAAAACCTCGTTCTCACACCCTGTTAACAAACACTTTTTCCTTAATTTCCAGGGATGACCTCCTGCTCCTCCATCACTATCCCACAGCTGAAACATTTCCCCTGCATCAATCTTATAACAACCTTTTAGTAATTTAAATGTTTCTATCATATCCCCTCTTCTCTGCCTATCAACCAACCTCTGCAATCCACAAGCTCTCAATCTATCAATGTAGGCAGCATTTTTTACATCACACACCAACTTAGTCACTCTCCTCTGAACCCTTTCCACAACCTCCTCATCACCAAGGAATCCAGGTGACCAGACCCGAGCACAGTAATCCAAATGCAGAAATATCAATGCTTTATAAAGGAGAATAATAACCTCTTTATCTCTGGATGTTAATATGTTCCTCAATAACCAAGTAATCCTATGTGCAATCTTGGACACCTTAGCAATGTGTCCCTGAACTTCATCTCCCTATCTACCAACACCCCTAAATCCCTAGCCTCATCAATCCCTTGGAGTACCGTTCCATCAATGTAGTACACAGCTGGTAATCTTTAAATCCCAAAATGCATAACTTTACACTTTTCCACTTTGAACTGACATCCATTTCCTTTTGCCCATTTTGCCAGCTTATTTAAATCATCCTGCAAACTCTCAACTTCAACTTGACTTTTTATTGCACTACCCAACTTTGCATTATCAGCTAACAACTGAATATCTCTGTTTAAGCCATTTCCTATATCATTTATGTACAAATTAAACAACAATGGTCCAAGCATAGAGCCGTGAGATACACCACTGGTCACCTGCCTCATCCTGGACTCTACTCCTCCATACACCACCTTCTGGTATCTCTCCCTGATCCAGTCTCCTATCCATATCACCAGTTTAGTATCCATCCCCCATCTGCTCCATTTGCACAACAGTATTCCATGGGGTATCCTGTCAAAAGCATTAGCAAAATCTAGAAGTACCACTGTATAGCCATTTCCTTTATCCAACTCAGATGTCGGATAAAGGAAATGACATTCTATTATAAAAAGCTAATAATTTGCTAAGGCAGGATTGACCTTTAACAAAACCATGTTGGCCCCTATAGAGTATCATATCCTGATCCACCCATTCTTGAATTTTGTCTTTAACCAACTTTTCCAATACTTTTACCACCACTCCAGAGATGTGATTGGTCTGTAATTAACTACCGCAGTTTTAGAGCCACCTTTATGCAAAGGAACTATTTTGCCTTCCTTCTACTCCCTAGGGACCATACCAGAGTTCCAACTTAAGTTAAATAACCAAATAGAGGCATTGACAATTCCTTTGCACATTCACTCAACACCTGAGCTAATATTCCATCTAAACCTACAGCAGTGTTTGCATTTAAATTCTGCAATATACTAAGTACCTCTGATTTCTTAACTTGAATTCTCACATTAGTTATTGCTACAGGTATAGAGATATTCTCACTTGGGTGATAGACTTTTGAAAAGTGGTCACTCACTCTACTATTACATCTGAATTGGTCACCTCGATACCATCAGTGCCCACTAAGGTTATCCTTCCGAAGTCATTCTTCCTTTTACATGCCACATAGCCAAAGACCTCTTTGGAATTACTGTTGATCTCCTTGGCTAAAGTTTTCTTATAATCTGATTTAGCTTTTCTTACCATGCTGGTAACCTTCCTAGTTTGAGCCTTGTACTGCTCATGGGTGTACTGATCACCTTTCTCCTTATAAATTCTCCATAACATTTTCTTTTTGCATATCAAGCTTAATACTACTACTCATCCATCTACCGCCTACCTTGTTTGTTTTCATGACTGGGGACACAATCTGATATTGCCTTCCTCAGATACCCACTGACTTTATCCCATGCACTGCTAACATCTTTCCCCTGCAATATGTTCTGCCATAGGACTGTTGGAAGCTTACTCCGAAGCTTGTTATAATTGCCTAACCTATGGTTCCGTATATACCTCCCCTCTTAAGAGAGAAATCCGCAAATTTTGCAACCTCCCAAGTCAATACCACAGGATAGCTCTCACCAATTGAAGGTAACAAGGACGCCTTACTTATGCATATATCCTCTGAACTAATGACCAGGTCCAACACTCTCACACCAGGTATCCCTTCAGTTATGTACTGTTTCAATTATAACGTAGAATATGTATGAATTCCATTTCCTTTTTTGCCACATGATATTTCCTCCTTCCAATTGATATCGCCATAATTAAAATCCCCCATAATAATCACTAACCCTGCGCTCATTGCACTAATTTGCTGATGCACGAATTCAATCTTACCCCTTATAGCAGCAACAAACTGTATATATGGTTGAATTGGTCAGTATTTCACACCAGACCGCCTCAAATGTACTGTCATTCACTTATCTACAGAGTCGCATTTATACTTTTGGAGGCCCCAGGCGCAACAACATTATGAGGCCCTCAAAAATAAGCATTTCTTTAGTTTATTGAAAATAAAAGTCAACATTTCCATAATAATTCATTTTAATAACACGATACAACATTGGTATACATATATTTGCATTTTAAAAAAAAGTATAAAAATAAATCAGTTCAAAAATAAAAATAAAAAATTAATAACTAAAATTTTTTTTTTTCTGGCTTTGGTTTTAGAAAATATATCTATAATGTCATCATAATTGATTGAGTCCATTGCATCTGACTCAATGCATAATGACAGGTCACGTTTTATTTTGGTGCAAGTTGCTTCTTAAATAATTTTTTATTCGTTTCAACACTGAAAATGGGTGTTCAGCACTTGCGTTTGAAATAGGCATCATCAAAAATATTTTTAAAATTGTTTCTACGTTCGAAAAAAGTAGACCTTAACCCATCATTTATAAATTTGTACATATTTGTAATTGAAGAATTTTCTTCCTTTATCATTATTAAAAATTGCTTAACTTCATCAGTAAATTTTTCTGGATCAATATCATCCCATAAGTTTGTAAAATTTTGATCTATATCTTCCATCAAAAAAATGTCAAACATATCTAATTATGTCGAAATAGCTTTTTGTTCTTTCATTAATTTCCAAAATTAGCTTATCGCAAATGACATTAAAAGTGTTCACAGCGAAATTTTCTTTCCCATGTAATATAATCTCATTGTTAGATTGTGAAACTTCGTCACTCATTTTTTTTTTTTTGGTTTTTTAACTCTTTCCTTTTCATCTTTAAATTTTGTCTCATCTGTTAATAAATCCGCTTCTCATTTACAGTAGCAAAACTATTTCTTATATCTAAAATAAAACCAACTAAAGAGTGTTACAAATTATTAGCTAAAACCAAATCCATGTCGGGATCTTGTAGAGAGATTTACTAGTAGCATGTAATCGTTGTAAAATTTTGTCCCACACAACTGTTAAAATTGCTGTTTCTAGTTTGTTAAAATGTTCAGCCAATGATGAGCTCTCTAATTTAGAAACAGGTTTTTCATGAGGAGAAATGGATAGTTCAAGTAATGCGTCTTTAATTTGCTTATATCCACGTTTCAAAGCCAATATAGCGTCAGCTCTTTCAGACCACCTCGTTTCACTTAGTCTTTTAACTGTTAAAGATTTTTTTTAAATGTTTAAGGAGTATACCCCATCTTCTTGTTGAAGATGAAAAGTAATCATATACATTTTGAATAAAACAAAAATATTACACTGCTTCCAGACAAGATTCCACAGCATAGTTTCCAATTAAATTTAAGGAATGACTAGAGCACAGTATATAATGTGCAAAGGGTTACGTTTTTTCAGCATAGCTTGTAAACCTGTATATAGATACCTTTCATATTGACAGCATTATCATGACTTTGCCCTCTGCATATTTTTATATCCAAAGATAATTCTTCTAATTTTTTTAATACTACCTCTTCTAAATATAAGGAATTATGTTGTGTAATTCTGATGAACCCGATAAATGTTTCTCTAATGTCAGAATTTGTGGCAACATACCTAAATATCATAGCTTGTTGGTCATTATGGGCAATGTCTGGCATTGAATCGAGTATTATTGCAAAATAAGCAACTTCCTTAATTTCTGATATTAATATTACTCTTGTTTTTTTAGCTATTAAAGCTATGAATTCATCACAAGTATGGTAAGAAAGATAATTTGATCTGTCAGAACTATAGTTGGCATACATTTTCACGTGATGTTTTAAAAAATCATTAATTTACATAAATAATGTAAACACAATAAATAATTTCTGCAAGAATCAGAAAAAATATTTGTATTTCTTCTAAATGCTACCCTTAGTTTCTCAGTAAATTAATGGTAGCTATTATTCGTTTTAAAACCTCTCCAATAATTTTCTTCAGATTGTATTTGTTTGATCAATTCGACTATTTACAGAACTTGATTTTCTTTTGCGATATGTGCCCGTCGCTCGTATATGCTCAGTAGAATGCTCGTGATCACATGTGGTTCGTGTTATATTTCCCCAGTTATTAAAACCCTTCATGAC
Organism: Typopeltis vanoorti; assembly: GCF_054136105.1. Taxonomy (NCBI): domain Eukaryota; kingdom Metazoa; phylum Arthropoda; class Arachnida; order Uropygi; family Thelyphonidae; genus Typopeltis; species Typopeltis vanoorti. The sequence goes on along the minus strand of NC_143560.1, from coordinate 94,987,765 downwards.
CTATTGTTTGACTAGAAAAAAATTTACAAACAAAGCAGTAAATTGCTTTGCTGGTTTCTGAAAAAATTAGCCACTCTCGTTTCTCCTTTGTTCCATTCGCCTTTTTACAGTAAAAATGTGATATATTTACATTTCTGACATATATTCTATTGCGTTCTGTGTATTCTTTTTTTTAAATTTTCGATTTTACCAACATTCTGGGGCATATTTATTAAAATATGTTCGATAAACTGTTCATTAATAATAAATCGGTGGGATAAGAGATAGCTTGCTTGCTGGTAAGTACAGACTCCAATTGAAAATTTTTTTCAGAATCCTCTTGATTTGTTTCATTTACTTCTTTCTCTCCTATGTTTTCCACATCATTTTGATGTTCTTCATTTTCACTTTCATCTACTCCTGATAATAAATAAATTTTGTGTGATGATACAGTGTTATTTGATACAGTATTATAAAATGTATTCCGGAGACAGAATACATTTTATTCTGTCTCCGGAATCGGCATAGGCTGACGAATCAGACCTAAGGCTGGGTTAAGAATCCGTGTGTGTGTCCTCAGACGAGTTTGCCTGCTTGCGGGATGAAAAACACCAGATAAACTGGCGGAAAAAACCCTGCTGTCCATGCCCAAAACTGGTTAACTTGGCTGTGGCTGAGGAAGATCCTTCAGCTCCTCACGTCATTGATGGCAATCGAACCTAGGACACTCCTTCCCCAGGTATATAGTTGCGAAGCGCAAGGCCACAAGGCTAACTGCACGGACCTCCTGATAACGATACCAATGTTTCGTTTTCATTCAGTTCTACGAAATTCTTAGTTTTCAGAATGCAAGAAAGACAAAATTGCCCCTTTTGACTATTTAACTGTTTTTTATTTTCTCTAAGTCGTTTTGTTTTACTAGCTGCAGATTCAAATTTTCTTGGCATCATTATGTGTATTAGTCTATCAAAAGCAAAATAAATATTTATTAAATCCAAAATAAACATATAAATAAAATAAACAATTATGTTAAAAGCTTAAAAAATACAAAAATAGAAACAGTAGTATCTTGGTTTTGTTAAAATAAATGAGTAACAGTAAAATAAGAATAATAATTAATTGAATAATATATTCTTACCGGCTGCGACAACTACTTTAACCATATAATTAGGTATATACATTTGTATACAATATACTGCTTTACAAGTACTAGCCAAATAACGGTAACCAAACTATCAGTTTAATTACCGTTTTTTTGAATTTCCTTTATTGTTCTGCTGTTCTAAAGTTTTACTGTTCTAAAGTGGTTGTTTTTTTTAAAAAAAGAATTTAAATGCAATCAAATTAAGCTTGCTAATCAAAGTAAAAATTGGAACTTCATGAACTATAAAGTTCAGATATTCTCACTAAAAATAAATAAAAATTTTGAATTTACAGTAATAAAAATTATAGCAAAAATCATCATGTTTATGAAATTACATTTATTTATTACAAGATTTATTCAACTCCAGCTTTGATTTTTTTTAAGTTGCAGTAATAAGCATAATAATTCCAGCTTCAGTTAAAATGTAGAGGCAATAAATAGTAACAATAACTTGCTATGCTCGCTAACATCCACTTGTTTACTCGATATTTTATCCTAAAATAACTAGAATCTTGATGTACAAAAAATGAACTGAATAATCAATTTAATTTATAAATAATAATAAACTTGAAATTCAAATGCTCTATTTATGTGATATAGAAACTGCTCATACCCAACTAATTAATACAAATAGCAGCAGCACCCAAAAAAACCTCTGTTGTCTCTGGAACGTATTTCAAAATGATTGCAAGAACTTTAACTCAAAAACTTATTTACTCTGTTTACAATTTTCAATTATTAAACATCTAGTATACTTGCAAAGAGGTAAGCAAACTCTCTGTTAAGTTACTTTTACAAACTGTATATCAACTTCAAATATGCCAATAGATTCTCTTATTGACACTTCTTGTTACTGTTAATCTAAATCTCAATTTCCAAATAAAACACATTATAAGAGGAATTGTGCAAAAGTATATAACTTACAAAAGCTCTGTATCGCACATTCAGTCAAAGGTCTTGCACAAAATGTTCTAAGGTAATTCTCTCCTCTCAGATCTTGAGCTTTTTTCAGGAAATCTGGCTTCAGAAATATCTCATCAGAAAAATAGCAGACTGTGAACTGCGCCCTGCGGTACTCATATACAGCTCCAGCAAAAAGTTATTCTCCCATGGCGAAAAGAAAAACTTAAGAGCAAAGGTGCTTCAGGTAATTTGTCTTTGTCTTGCCTTTTCTCCTCTGCTTGGGCTTGCCAAAAATGCCTGGACAACTGCCGCCTCCACTAACTCGAATTGCCGCCAACTGTCAACTGGGATTTCTCTCTGGCCTGGAAGCTTTTCTCCAGTGATTGGAACATCACCTTTCAGCAACTTGAAGCCTTCTCTTAAGACTGGAACCGGGAAGCTCCTCTCTGGCAATGTCTGGAAACGGGAAGCCCTCTCTCTCTCTCTAGTGACTTCTGGATCCGTGAAGCCTATATCCTTGACTTTGTCCCCTTTTATTATACCTTCTCTGAGACCTCGCACGAAGTTTGTAACCCCCAAAGAATTCGGCATGATTATTTCATCTTAAGTTTCAAGTTCGGCCTGCTCTCTATTCTCTTTGCCGACCATCGGAAAGTTGTTTGAACCTTTCTGACTGACTTCGGTGGTGTTTATGTGCAAAGCTTGTAAGCCTTTCTCATACACACAAAATTTAATAAACAACCTTTCTAATGCCGCCATGTAGATTTATTACATACAGCTCTGGTGAAAAACATTGCCTTTGTTTTTAACGCTCTAACATATTCTTATTAAAGAAGTAGATGCAGTTAATTTCCAAAGGGCTATTTACAAAACTATCTAATATAAAATATACAGAAACAAACAAGGTTATTTTTTACAACATTCTTATGGGACTTGACCTAAGTAAAAAATCGATGTAAATGTGCTTTGGAATATTTAAGCTACAATCCAGTTTTTACAATATTGATAAGAACAATAGTCTAAAAGTCCAGGTAGTCCAGTGAAAACCATCTGTGACAAAATGGAACTAGTTTGTTTATTTAAAAACACAAAAATACAAATTTATTAAGTATATCTTTATAGAGTTCATAATTAAAAGGACTCTCATAATAATAATAATAATAGATTTCTACAGATGTGTCTCATCTTGTTTTGGTAATGCATGATGTGTCTCATCATGCATTATCAAAATTATAAAGTTATTCTGAAGCATTATGAATTTTGCTATTTTATTATTATGCTGCTAATATTTCTTCAAATGCGGCACTTTTTACAACAAAACTGGCTAAGTTATGTTGAATATGTCTGTTCGCAAATATACTCAAAATCCCTTTGACCTAATAAATAGGCAGAATGCTGATGAAGTTTCATCAGCATTCTATCTGTTAAAATGCAATACCCCCCCCCCCACTGGTAATGGATTATTGTAGTTATGTGCACTGTATTTCTTGGATTAACCCTTTTTTGCTGCACAATTTACTTATTGTCTCTTCCCAAATAAAAGGAATTTCACATGTGCAAAAATAAATAATTGAAATGTTTGTTTGCATTGGAAATATTATGTCAAATATTTATATTTTTTAAATAACATTTATTGAAATAAATATGACATTTTGCTTCCTTTCCTTGCAAAATAAGATTATATGGGTTGCACATTTCAATTTTAGGAATGATTTTTTTATTTTGTTATGACTAAACTGCATTACTCAGGGTTTCCATTAAAGGCGAATTAAAGTGCGGGTTAGCCATTAAAGGCGAATTAATTCTGTTATGAAAATTTTGGAAATAAAATTTCATTTTGATGCATGCACCCACACATGTTTCAAAAGACATAGCAAAAAATATCGCTACTTCAAAACTGGCGCATAATATCAAAATTAGCCAAAAATATGTACATAACACTTGACTTCATAACTGCCGTTTATTTTGATTTATAGTGAGTGATTAGGGGGAAAACCAAGAAAGTTGAAATGCAAAAACCTACAGATTACGTTATAAAAATTATGCATTACATGATATGATTCAAGATTTATGTATGATAACTAACCTTCAAACTAAGATTATGAATAAAATAGGAAACTTAATTTGGAACAGATGGAGGCTGTATTCATTTTTGGATTCGGATTTTCATGAATTTATAAAATAATTGTTTGACATAAATAATTATCTTCATTCAAGTTCTTGGAGAATTTTAAAAGGTATTGGCGATTAAAATAATTAGAAAAAAAATTGATAGTGACATTGATCTTCCAAAGTGATACAATATGAAGTGAAGAAAGTATGAAAGGATTTCTTATTTTACACTGGCATTAAAAACTATAATTATACGATAAAAACGAGCAGCAAAATGAATATAACTCATAGGTATTTAGTCCGATATAACTTAGATTCCAGTTACCGAGCAAACAGCAAGCGACTGCGTTTCTTGCTGTAGGCCACAGGACGTAGCTATTACCTATGCCAGGTAATGTAGTTAAGTGTTTTCAGCGTGAAGGATTATCGCTCCTTGTAATAGACTTGACGGTCAAACTACACTTCTTATCCATGTTCTTTCAGCAGGTGGACAGAATATTATCTAGGTTTGCTGGACATGTATATACGTCCAGCAAAGAAATGGTACGCTTACATACATGAAGGTTATGGAATACAGAGTTCCTGTTAGTTTTATATTCTTCGGAAAGAAAACAATGTATTTCAAATGGAAGCAGGAAGCCTCACAAATTTTTCAGCAGCATCTAGTTTTTATATTATGAATTTAATATTTAAAAATAATTATTTTATTTTGTAACTATAACTATGCTGTTTTTTAATTGTTCTTTGTGAGGAGTAAGGTTTTAAAATGAGGCCCCCCCTAGAGAGTGAGGCTCCCATCTTGCGCCTCATGCACCTAATGGTAAATGCAGCCCTGCATGTCTATCATCTTGATATACTACTTTCTTTGGCTGCAACTCATCAGCTATCATCAACAGACCCCCCCCCCCCCCGTTCTATCTTCTTTATTTCTATCGTCCCTGAAAATATTGTACCCATCACATTCAATTCCAGTGACCACATCTTCTGCTGACAGCCAAGTTTCACTAATGCCTACAACTTTTGGTGAGATAGGACTGATTAATGCCAAAAATTCTTCCCTCTTATTTCAAATGCTTCTTGCATTAGTATACAAAAATTGCAGATTCCCTTTAGTTCTTGTACCAGCTTTAGAACTGATTATTTTTTATCCATTCTATTCTGCAGTTTATTCACGAAAAAGGATTAACAAATATACATTCACTGTATAAGTTTCTCCCTCTTACACACAACCGTTTCAATTTTAGTTACCCTGCCCAATTACTTCAACTTGTTCAGAAAATAGTAACTTCTTCAATCACTTATAACCTTCCATGTTCAGATGCAACACATCTCTTGCATACAGCTGTCTTTTGCCTTCAAACACACTCCAGACATCAACAAATTCCAGACCTCTTTTTTTGCACATTCTTGCAATCATATCATTCATTATCATTGCTTATCTACTTAAGTTAGATGACAACTCATAATTGTCAAAACGAGGTAGCGCGCACGCACGCACACACACACACAGTATCCTCCCATTGACACTTTTCTTCTTCAAGATATTTAACAATATTCTTAAATCTTTTGCTACCCGATTTATGCTACCACTCAGGTCATTTGTACTCATCATAACTATCATCTTTTCTGCATCATGCCCTCTCTTTATTGCTAAAGCCACTCTCTCTCTCTCTCTCTCTATTGTTCCACCAGCCAAGCACTCCTCAGGCATACCGCTCTCCATACCCTTAATCATAGAATCACCATATATTTTACCACTCATAACTTCATTCAAGTCCAAACAAGAATCACTCATGACCTCATTTTCTACACTATTCAGCATGACTCTCCTAGTTTCATTACTCAACGCTCTTTTACTTACTCCCTCACTCTCACGACATCTTGTTTCTTCTAGACCTCTTGGTGCTTTCATTCTGTTGACTGCCAGTCACTCCCATACTATTTATTTCTTCATCAATCACTAAAGACTCTCCCATATTTAATCCTGTTCTAGTTACTTCAGCTAGAGTAATCTCCATAGTCCTAATTTCTCTATTAAACCCAATTAACTCAGTTTTAATTTCCAGAACCCACTTACTGAGCACTTCCAATTCCTCTTGCCAAAGATGGTCACTTTTCATTTTCCCGAATTCCTGCCGAAGTTTATCCGCTACGGTCCCAACATCTGCTTCCATGCCTAATTGCTCCAGCCTATCCCGACATTTCTCACATACGTAGATGTTTTCATTCTTCTCATTTAGCCAAACAGTCCACAGATCCTTCACATTCCTCGCATATATATATAACATTTTCCCCTGTGCATCCACTGCAAAAAATCCAACGCAGAGCCAGACTTTCCTAGAAGTTCTGGAAGTGGCTGATGTACGTTTCTTGTTGCACGGCATCTTTAGTCGCTGAAGTAGTGAAACAAACAGCAGCGAAAACACAATATATACAACAGATTTCCAATTAATAACACCACTGAAGGACACTTGTATCCAACCGAAGCACAACTGCAGCACTATTTGAGACAAAAAATGCACACTATACTTTAATTAAAAGTATAGTGTGCCTTTTTTACAATAAGACTTATTTGTGCCTATGGTCCCACAGAAGGTTCTACTAAGGTAGAAGTGGAGGAATTTTTTGACGCTCTAGAAAAAGCAACTGACACAATGAAAAAGGAAAAGTTGGTCCTTGTTGGGGATCTAAATAGCAGAGTAGGAAATGATTGTGAGACATACAAAAATATTTTGGGAAAATTTGGAAAAAAGAGCAAAGCTAATAATAATGGCAAATATCTGTTGGATTTCTGCTCAGGACATGGACTGGTTATTACTAACACCATGTTCCAACATAAAAATGTGCACAAATTCACATGGAGAGAAGAGGCTAGGAATAAGAAAAGTCTCATTGACTATGTTATTGTTGATAGTGATATTTTCTCCCTGGTGCAGGACACCAGAGTGTACAGAGGATTTGAAATTGGAAGTGATCACTATTTAGTCTTGAGCAGGATAAAATTGAATTTCATATTGAAAAGAATAACATGTAAGAAAGTTTTAAAGCGAATAAAAGTTGAGCAGCTCTCAGATGTTAACTGTAGACTAAAATACAGAAAGTGACAAACTCTGAAGAAAACATTGATTGATTCTGCTAGAGAGGCATGTGGTGAGGTTGTGTGCAAGGATAAAAAAATCAGAACTCCCTAGTGGACACAGGAATTTAAAGAGGCAGTGAAGGAAAAGAAGTAAACATATCAAAAGTTCCTGGCAAATAAGTCAGCTTTTACTCTTACAGAATACAGAGACAAATGTAAGAAAGCTAAACAGTGTGTAAAACTAGCTAAACAAAAGTCATGGGAGGACTTTGGCAAGAACATAGAAAATAAATATCAAGAAGGTGGCAAAATATTCTGGAGGTTGTTTAAGAAGCTTAGGAATGGAGGAAAGAGTGCTGTAAAAGGAGTTAGAGATGATAAAAGTGACATGTAAACAGGAGAAAAAGATATCCTTGAAGTATGGCGTAATTACTTTGAAAAAGCTGCTAAATGAAACAAGCAGTGATAAAAAACACTGACCAGGCATGCAATCAGGAATACATATCCATACTTGAAGTAGAAAAAGCCATCAAAGGCTTGAAATGTGGAAAGGCAGCAGGAGTAGATGATATTCGACCAGAAATGCTGAAGTATGGTGGTATAAAAGTCTTACAGTGGCTGCACTGCATAGTTCAGAAAGCCTGGACAGAGGGACGAATTCCCGGTGATTGGAGTAGAGCTCTCATAGTACCCATATATAAAAAGGGAAATAAAACTGCATGTGAGAATTACAGAGGTATTTCCCTACTGAGTGTTCCTGGCAAGATCCATGCAAGTATACTTGAGAAACTGTGAGAAGAATTGTGGAAGAAAAGCTTGGTGAAGAACAAGCTGGATTCAGGCCAAATAGAGGCGGCTGTCAGGATCAGATCTTCACTTTACGACAAATAGTGGAGAAATCATGGGAATATAACAAAGATCTGGATTTAAGTTTTGTCGATCTGGAAAAGGCATATGACAAGGTGCCAAGAGAGAAGCTATTCAATACGCTGCAGTTATATGGTGTCAAAGGGGCATTATATCAAGCAATACGTAGTCTTTATTTGAGTTGTAAGTCAGCAGTTAGAATTGAAGGAAGTACAGGAAGATGGTTTAATGTTAAATCTGGTGTGAGACAAGGATGTACATTATCCCTTCTGTTATTCATTATCTATATGGATCACATTATGAAGGAAAGTGATATTAAACATGATATCAAAATTGGAGATGTTAATGTTAGCTCTTTGCTTTATGCGGACGATGTTACAGTTCTAAATAAATCTGGTACAAGTCTGCAAGATTCTCTGACTAAATTGAATAACTGTTGTAATAGATATGGTATGAAGGTCAGTAATAAAAAGAAAAAGACAATGAAAATAGGCAGAATCATTTAAAATGTCAACTGCGTTATGAATGGAGAACCTGTGGAACAAGTAAAACATTTCAGCTACTTAGGCATGATTTTTAGTGAATATGGTAAATTAAATATAGAAATAGACAACAGAACCAACAAAGCTAGTATGGTAGGAAGTCAACTGAATAAATTCATATGAAATAAGAGAGAAATTAGTCGGAACTCTAAATTAGCTGTATACAAGACAGTGTTCAAACCAGTTTTAACTTATGGATCTGAGAGCTGGGTCAGAAGTAAAACACTTGACCAAAGACTAGAGACCACAGATATGAGAGTCCTGAGAAAGATTAGAGGCGTGAACAGATGGCATCAATGGCAATATCATATTAAAAATGAGGATATTAGGAAAGAACTTGACAATGTCAGCATCCAGGAATGCGTTAGCAGTGCTAATCTCAGGTGGTATGGTCACTTAAACAGAATGGGCGAGGAAAGATTAGTAAAACAAGTATTCTCTGCCAAGTTGGCAGGAAAACGACCCAGAGGAAGACCAAGATATAGGTGGATTGATACGGTACAAAGTGCCTTAGACGATAGAAATATAAGATCTGATAATGTTGGAGTCTTGACAAGTAACAGACTGATTTGGAGGAAAATTGTAGATAGGAAGTTAGTAATGATGTAATTTTTTCATGTAGTACTGTCATATCCTGTACACCCCTTGAGGGTACATGGCAGGAATTTGATGATGATGATGATGAGCCTTTTTTAAATTAATTTAATGTGCCTTTTTAAAATTAAATTAATTTAATTTAATTTAATTTAGTTGTGCTGTAAAACATGTTTTACAGCACAACTCAACACGACAGCCATGTTCACTAACGACACTAGCATCGTCCACAATTTATAATATCTCCCAAATATTTGAATTTTATTGCCTGATCAAGATGCTGTTTTTTTATACTAAGATTATGTTCTTGATATACTTGATCTATCCTCACTGTTTTGATCTTGGCTATATTTATAACCATCCTTTCTTTTCCATTTCTTCACTCCATACATTTAGATTATACTGTAGATTATTCGTTTCTGATGAAGCCACAAGTACTACATGATCTGCAAATACCAATTCTGATATCTTCACAGGTTTTCTTAATTTTCGACTTGATACTGTTTCGTTTGCATTTTTCAGGCTTTAATTACATCATCCATTAAAATGATAAAAAAATATGGTGATAGTATATCATCTTGTTTTACTCCGGCTGTAGTTTTAAATATTTCTGACAATTCCTATACTCTGAATTGCATTTATTAAACCTTTATTTCTTTTTTATTGTTTCTTCAGAACTTTCCACAACACTTTCCGTGGTACTTTATCAAATACCTTTTCTATAATCCAAAAATGCCAAATGTATTTCTTTCCCATATTCTACTGCTTTTTCAATAATCTGTCTTATAGTATGTATATGATCTTGTGTACTGCTCTCTGGTCTGAACCCACATTGTACTTCATCTAAATTCTGTTCTTACTTACATACTTAATCCTCTTCACTCCACCTGGGAACATAGATCTTCCACCACCACCATTTGACACCAGACTTTGTTTTTTGCTTCGTCTGGTATCTTTGGAAGGTTTCAGTTTGCATAGCAAAATTTTTTTTTCTGAGACTGGGTTGCTAGTCCTATGCTCAACCCTCCCCATTTATCTGGGCTTGGGTCTGGCATGTCAAGTTTTCACTAAGCATGGCTGGATTAAATTCTGTTCTACCTGAGTTGTAAGTTTGTTTCCAATATTCTCGAGTATATTTTTGTTGTTCCGCTCGGTTAGTGGCTATGTGCTTTACAACCGTATGCCTGGGAAAGGAGTAACCTGGGTTCGATTCCCATCGCTGACATGAGGAGCCTAGGATCTTCTCGGACATAGCCAAGTTAGCCAATCTTGGGTGTGGACTGCAGGATTTTTCTCCCCAGTTTATCTGGGGGTTTTCCTCTCGCAAGCAGGCAAATAGGCCTTGAGAATATAATGTCTCTATGTCTGTAGAGGGCTAACCACCTTATCTTCATATAATGGTTGTGGTTATAAGGATAGAAACCCTTGACACCATAAAGTAAAAGAGGAAAAGATTAAGAAAGAAAGAATATTTTTGCTGGTATACTAAGAAAGATATGCCTCTGATTTTCACAGATTCTATTATCTCCCATTTTGAATATAGGGACAATTACTGATATTTCCTCTGTTTCCATTTTATATTAATAATTTTTAGGAGCATATCATCACCTACTGGTTCCATATACCTAAGCATTTTTGGAGTAATATTATCATGACCTGGTGCTTTCCGTAGCCTCATTTTCTTTATTGCTGCTTACAGTTTCTCTATGTCTATTTCACTTTGATTCTGTGTTTCGATTTGGGTCCATTCTTGATCTTACACCTCCCTCACATATCAGTAATTCTGAAAAGTACTCCTTCCATCTGTTCATTATTTGTTTCTCCTGTGTCAGTAGTTTTCCATTTTTATCCTTTATGAATTTTATGGGGCATTCCTACATTCCTTCTCTTTTCTGATATTTTTCAGTACTTTGTAAAGCAGTTTTCGATTCTCTTTATAATTTCTCTTCCATATTTTTCCCAAACTCCTCCCAGCTCTTCATTTTAGCATTCTTTCCATATTCTTAACTTTATTTCTCTGTTGTTAATATTTGTCTTTCTGTACTGTTTTTGTACCTAAATACTTCTTCCAAAGTTTCTTGTTTTCTGTATCTCTCTTTTGATTTCTTCTATCCATCAAACTTTTTTCTTTTTCTTTGACCCTACCTTTGATACTCCACATGTCTCCTCTGCAGCTTTCAGCAATAGGTCCCTAAATCCTATCCATATCTCACCTACATTATTGCTTATCTTTATTTTCTTTATTCTTTACCCTATTATTTCTTGATATTTCGTCTTAATCTCTTCCTTCTTGAGAAGATAAGATTTCACTTTCATCTTTATCTTTTTTGGATATTTCTTTACCATTCCTCCTCTCAAGTTTTTCTGTTCTCTGTGTTATAAGCAAATAATGGGCACTTCCAATCTCAAGACCTCTTTTAACTCATGCATCCCTTATTTTTCTTAGCTGTTCTTTTCTTACTATTATATTTATTATATATCTTTCTTTCCTAGACAGTTCTTCTCTTGTATATTTGTGAATATCCTTATGGGGTTAATTTGTATTGGCAATTACAAGATCATTTGCTGTGCAGAATTGCAGTATTTTTTTCCATTATTATTGACAACCTCTTCTCCATATCTAATTGTCACATTCTCCCATTCCCTCCAATTCCTTCTTACTCTTCCATTCAAATCTCCCAGAATAATATATTCATTTTCTACATCATCTATTGTCATTGTAGTATTTTGTAAAATTCTTCCTTTACTTCTTTTTGTTCATCTTCATTTGGCCAATGAACAATTATCACTGTCAGTTCCTCCTCCTCCTGTTTTATATGGACCAACAACACCTTTTCATTAATAAGATTCCATCCTTTAATCTTATCCATATTTCCACTATGAACAAGGCATCCAACTCCTGCCTTTACCCTCTCGCTTCCTGGTATTCCATTGTATAGTAACAAATATCCATCTTCCAAAAACATATTTCCTTGTCCCTTTTTCTTTGTCTCTGTCACTGCCAATTATTTCACTGCTGTCTTCTTAATCTCCCTACCTAATTCAGTTTCCTTTCCATTTAGGCCTCGAACATTCCATGTTCCACACACTGTAATCTGTAAATCTCACAAGGTCATCATCCTATAGTTCCATCCGGTTTGTTCTCTGCTTTGAAGTCTTTTGATCATTTTCAATTTGAACTTGCAGTTGATTGGTCTATAGAGCTCTAGCATAGTAGAGGTGCCCCTCTTTCCAGCTCTTATACTCGCTGCTGTGGGAGAAGTTCAGGTTACCTGATGTTTTGGTTACCCTACTTCCTGAGATGGGAACAATGTATTTTACCCCACTCAGGTTTCTTACACTACCCTCCTCTTTTCTCAACTGGGCTTGGGACCAGCTAAGATAGAGTTGAAGAATTTTCCTACAATGAATTGTTGTTGATGAATGGTGTGAACATGGCTAAAGGGAGGGCATGTTTTAGTAATCTACTTACTTATTACAATAAGGTGATGGCTTCATTAGACAGAGGAGAGGAATACATAAGTATATCTAGATTTTCCAAAGGCTTTTGATAGATTACCGCATGATAAGTTGATAGTCAAACTAGAGCAGATGGGGTTGGATATTAGAGTAGTGCATTGGATCAGATACTAGCTGATAGCTATCAGCATATTGTGTATGGTGGAGCAGTATCCCCAAAGAGGAAAATCACTAGTAGATGTGCCTAAGTAGTGTGCTTTAGGGCCATTGCTGTTTAACCTGTATGTTAATGATATTGGCAAAGATTTGGATGGGGATATTCAGTTGTTTGCAGATGATGCAAAGTTAGGACAAACTATGAAGAGTAGAGAAGATGTTGTGGCCTTACAAGAAGACTTGAATAGATTAAGCAAATGGGCATGGGATTGGGGTTCAATGTTGCAAAATGTAAAGTTTTAAAATTTAGGAAACAAAGATGGGATGTAGAATTTATGCTTGGTAGTGATATATTGTTGGAGGTGTAGGAAATAAGAGATCCTGGAGTGATAGTGATAAGGATCTAAAATTTAGAGGACACTGCCAAAATTGTAAGGACAACACAATGAATTCTGGGAATTCATAGGGCAGTGACTTGTATAAGTCAGAAGATTCTTGTTCCATTGCATAAGGCTATGATTCTTAACAGGGTCATTCTTAACATTATGCAAATAGGGAAAGGCGAAAACAGTATAGAACTTTTATTTCACAATATTATAATATATTATCAACATATCATTGGATAATAGACTTCTGAGTTGGATCAGCGACTGTCTGTCAGACAGGTATCAGAAATTTGTATATGGGGTGCAGTATCACGAAAGAGGAAGGTATCTAGTGGTGTGCTGCAGGGGTCAATTTTTGGACCATTGTTGTTTAATTTGTATGTTAATGATATTGGGATGGGTTTAACTAGTGATATGCAGCTGTTTGCAGATGACGCAAAATTGGGGAGAGCAATGTAGAGTCAAGCAGATGTCATGGCCTTACAGGAAGACTTGAATAGATTGCATAAATGGGCAGGTAAGCGGAACTGCCAGTTCAGTGTTGCAAAGTGTAAGGCTTTGAGATTTGGTAAGCAACGATGGGATGAAAAAAAATATACACTCGGTGAGGAAACTTTAAAGGAAGTAGAGAAGATGAGAGATCTAGGAGTGATGGTGGACAAGAACCTGAATTTCAGGAGCCACGTTGCACAAGTTGTGAAGACGTCACATCAGATAATGGCAATCATGTAGAGGATCCTGCCATGCAGAAATGCGAAGGTTATAATGACATTGTATAATGCCTTGATCAGGGCTCATATGGATTACTGTGCACAGGTTTGGTCGCCAGGTTTTCATGGTGATGAAGATATATTGGAAAGGATTCAGAGATGATTCACAAAGGTAGTCAGTGGTCTTTGGAATGTGGAGTATGAGGACAGATTAAGAGAATGTAAGTTGCAAAACCTCATGAATAGGAGGAGGAAGAGTCATTTGTTGTTATCAGGTTGACATGGAAGAAATTTTTCATAGAATGGGAGAGGGGGGAGTAGAACAAGTGGCCATCACTGGAAACTGTATAAGGAGGGTGTGCAGAGGAGTGGGGAGCAGGTTCTTTACATGGAGAGTGACTGGTGAATGGAATGCATTGCCTGAGTGTGTTGAATGTAGACACATTGAATTAGTTTAAGGCACAGTTAGATGAGCATTGTGTGCAATAGTGCGTATCTCCCACAATGAGTATCTGACTCCATAGAGGTCAGATGGTGATGATAATAATAATAATATGTTTATGACTCCCATTCAGAAAAGGTTATAAGACTATAGTACCTTAGTACTATAAGGAGAATAAGGATTTTTTTTTAAGATTAATTTTCTAATACAACTGACCATTGAAGAACACGGGTTTGAACTGCATGGATCCACTTATACGTGTTTTTTTATGAATAAATATATTGGAAAAATTTTTGGAGATTTGCAACAATTCAAAAAAACTTGCAGACAAACCGCATAGCTTAGAAATATCAAAAAAATTAAGAAAAAGTTAGGTATGTCATGAGTTCATAAAATATATGTAGATACTAGTCTATTTTATCATTTACTACCCTAAAATAAAATTTATCAAAACTTACACACACAAACACTTACAGACCATACATGGTATGTGAGTGTTTGTGTACACTCCAAAGACTGGCCATTTGCAGTCAAGAGAAATATAAACAAAAGTAAAAATGCAGTGTTAACAATAACTGCATAAAATTAACTGTTATTAATTAGTTAAATAGTTAATTAATTAGCATAAAATAAAAATTTTATAACGATTCATTGGTGTATAAGATAGGCTACCATGAAGCAATCATATTGCTGCTGCTTCATTATCAATGCATGAATTGTTATACCTGTAAATAAATATGAATAATTTATTTTCATGTTATCTTTTCATTTTTTGATGTCTAGTGTTAAGAATATGTATAACATCTGCAGTGATTTGTATCATATATAAGACAATATTAATGTAGGTATTGACAGACATACGATTCTTCTTGTAAACAGATGACATAAACTTCTGGTATCGATAAATACAGTAGAGTACTGTAAATGTATTTTCACTTCTTATGGTTTTCTTTAATAACACATTTTATTATATGGGGGGGTTGGTGAATCTAACCCCACATTGTTCAAGGGTCAACTATATTTTTGTATTTTTTATTGCTTTTATTTATTGTGGAGTAGGTGCCCTCCCTCGATGAGCCTTTGGACTCCCTGGAGGTGTCATGTAATAATAATAATAAACATACATAATATTATTAATATTATTATTTCGTGACATCTCCAAGGAGTCCAAAGACTCATTGAGGGAGGGCACCTACTCAACTCTCCATCTCTACCACAACCATCACCATCATCTACATCAATACCATCTATTGTTAACCATCACCACTACTGGCATTTTTTGTCTGTAAATTGTGTGTGTGTTCTGAAGATGTATGAGGGATGAAAAACCTGAGTTTCAAGAGGAAAAAACCCTGCTATCTCCAACCAACTAAACTGAACTACCACAACCATCATCATCTACATCAATACCATCTATTGTGAACCACCACCACTGGCATTTTTTGTCTGTAAATTGTGTGTGTTTTGAAGGTGTATGCAGGATGAAAAACCTGAGTTTCAAGGGGAAAAAATCCTGCTATCTCCATATGAGATTGACTAACTCACTTTCAATTGAAAAGTTTCTCATATAAAGTGTCCTTTTATCATGACGAGAATTGAACTTAGGCCTTTTCCAATTAAAGGGCATGACATACTGCCATTCTTTCAATTGCGCTATGGAGGCACTTGGATGGAGAAGTTGGTGAGAGCTAGTTTACAAAAAGTGGATTGATAACAATGGTATCATCTGTACTTATCATTATAGGTACCTGTGGCTAACTATAAAACAACAAAATTATTAAAAAAAAAATCACAAATATTTCGTAACGAAAATAATACCTTGGGAGGGGGGAAAAGAGAGACAATCATTCTGACTCAGGTTAGGCCAATGTAAAAGAGCTTAACAACTTTCTTTGAAAAGGAGTTCATATTTGAAACTGCTTCTATGGAGAAGACGAGCTTCATATCACAAGATACTATGTTTAGTGTCAATAGTATGCTGTGCCAGTCCAGATTTTTGAGGTTTCACATATTAAACGTAGTATTGACCAGAACAAACTTCCCCAAAGTATGTCAAATTACAATCATAAGGGATTGCTGTTTCTTGTATTCACTTGTTGTTTCTACACACTGATGATGTACTGTTATTTTCACTATGAAATATTTGTACTTTCATTTAAGTATATTACTGTGGTCATCTTGTAATTCTCCCATTCTATGAAAAATTTCTTCCGCATTAACCCAGTAACAACCCTTTACCTGCTTAAATGCCAATCATATCCCCCTCTCTTCTTCCAATTAAACAGTCTTTGCAAAATTTCATTCTCTCAGTCTGTTGTCATATCCCACATCCCAGGGACCAGTAACCCTTAGTCACATCTTCTCTGGATCCTTTCTAATTATATCCTCATCACTATGTAAACTAGGGGATTAAACCTGAACGTATGGTTTATTATGGGATCATAACCACTAGAACCATACAATGGAACTACAACCTCTTTATTTCTACATGTTACGGTTCTCTTTATCACTGGCATAATCTGATGCGGTGGCTTCACAACTTGTGAAATATTACCTCTGAAATTCCGATCCTTATTACCACCACTCCAAGGTCTTGTGTTTCCTTAACTATCTTCAAAATTTCTCACCAAGTGTATACTTTGAATTCCTTTGCTGCCTACTAAATTTCAGAACCTGACACTATGCAGCAATGAATTGACAGTTTCATATTGTTCCCCACTGATATAATCTATTTAAGTTTTCCTGTAAGGCCACAGCATCTGCTTGATTCTTCATCACCCTTCCCAGTTTTGCATCATCTGTACATAGTTGTGTATCACCAGTTAAACCCATCCTGATATCGTTAATATACAAATTAAATAACAATGATCTGAAAACAGACCCCTGTGGTGCACTGCACCACTAGTGACTTTCCACTTCTGGGACTGAACTCTCATACATACTGTATAAAATGTGTTAATTGACTGTTTATGTTATCGGCAATGTTTCTGGTCAACAGTAGGCTATTAGTAGTTAAGATTTTGGGGAGTCAAATGTTACATGCAGATTTTTGAACAACATGGGGGGGGGGTAGGTGACCCTAACCTCTACATTGTTCAAGGGTCAACTGTATTTTTGAATTTTTTTATTGATTTTTTATATAGTCTGGAAACTCTGCTCTATAGATGAAATGTGGAACATTTTTGAGCCACTTCAGGCCTCCAACAAGCAGGGCAGTGGTCTCACACTGTGCAATGAAATACATATCCCACAATAGGCTACATGTTCAAATTCTACCATGGTCATGATGCGATTCAAACCTGCAGCCTGTTGGTTGGAGAGCAGATATGCCAACCAAATACTCATCTCAATTAATTTAGCTTGCATAAATAAATTTATACATAAATAAATAATGTAGGAATGGGCTCGGTGTCTTATGACAGCTTCAGCATCTTGAAGGGTCAATTATCATTTCTATTTTCACTCATGGAAGATCTCTCGGTAGCAAGATACTACTTCCATACCACCCTGCCTAAGTTTAGAGTTCCACTCATAATTTGGATCATTTAAGAATTGGTCTATAATTTGTGTGATTGTTGTTATGCTTTTATTAAGAAAATCTGTACTAAATTCTCTGGTATGCCATCTTCATAATCAGCGGTTGCAGATTCTGCCCGAATGTCTTGCTCTGCCAGTTCTCAAAGATCATTGTTGCTAAGACTCTCACCATGAGACAGCAGCAATTTTTCAACATCCTCTTCATTAACATCCTCCATTCCTACTTCATAAGCCAAATGATAGTCAGTGGTCTTTGGATCTATGTTTTACATCAATATTTTGAATGTGAAATATTAATGATTGATTCTTCATAAACTAAGTTTTCGTATATTTCAGGCCAAATTATTATTATTATTATCCAGGCCTCCATGGAGTCAAAAGACTCTTTGTGGGAAGTTGATTTTAGGAAACACAAAGTTTATCATACCACTCCTTGAACCCATTGACCATTCCTGCTCTAACCACTCTCTCAGGCAATGCATTTCACGGTTTAACCATCCTCCATGCAAAGAAACCACTCCTCACCCTCTTGCCCACAACCTCCTTTCATAAATTCCAGGGATGGCTCCTTGTCATCACTTCCTCCTGCTGTTTGACCAAGCACAAGAACTCCCCAATGTCTACCCTGTAACTGCCGCTCAACAGTTTAAAAGTCTTGATCATATCACCTCTCCTTCTTCTATCCACCAAACTCTACAGTCCACATTATCTCAGTCGATCCTCGTAACTGACATTGTACAATCCTGAAACCATCTTTGTTATCTGCCTCTGTACCCTTTCCACAGTTAATTTATCCCCTTAATAGTCCCATGTTTGGCATCATACAACGGAATGATAACTCTTTTATCTTTGCAGGTCAGCGTCCTTCTCAGTATTGCAGTAATCCTCTGTGTTACCTTCATCACCTTTGCAATATGCTCCCTGAATTTCAGTTTTCTATCACTCATCACCCCCCAGATCTCATCTCCCCTACTCCTTCAGTATACCTCCTCCTCCAATCGAGTATGCATCCTCTTATCGATGGTTCCCAAACTTCAACACTTTACATTTTGCTGCATTAAACTGATACCTCCCTATTCATTTGCCCATCTGTCTAGCTTATTCAAATCCTCCTGGAGGGCTGCCATATCTGCACTATTACTGATAATTCTTCCCAGCTTCACATTATCCACAAACAGCTGAATATCCCCTTGCAATCCATTGACAATGCCATTGATATAAAGATTGAACAATACTGGTCCCAATACTGAGCCCTGTGGAACACCACTTATAACCTTCTGCCTCCTTGATATTGCCCCACCATGCACAACACTTTGATACCTATCAGACAGCCAATCCTGAATCCACTCGACTAACTCGACATCCAAACCCATGTGCTACAACTTAAATATCAGCTTATCATGTGGCACCCTGTCAAACGGCTTTGCAAAATCTAAAAAAAGGCAGTATATGCCTTTCCCTCATCAACTGCTCTTGTCGCTTTATTATAAAAGGCAATCATATTACTAAAGCAAGAGTGCATCTTAACAAATCCATGTTGATTCTCACAAATAACATTACCATCATCTGCCAACGCTGTATATAGTCCCTGACTAATTTCTCCAAGACCTTAACAACTACTGATGACATACAAACTAACTTATAATTAGACACTTCCAGTCTGCTACCACCCTTGTGCAGCGACATTATTGTACCTTCCTTCCATTTTTTGGGTACCTTTCTCACAGCCAGACTTTTATTGAAGAGTCAGACGAACGGAGCTGTCAGTTCTTTAGTTCATTCTCTCAAAACCCGTGGTGAAATATCATCCAGTCCCACAGCTTTACTGGTATCCAGAGTACTCAGTATTTGGAACACGCTCTCCTCTTGTACCAGTTATTATTATTATTATTATGGGAACCTCAAGGAGTCCTTAGACTCATTGAGGCATGCCCTAAATATCACGTCAAGAACAACTATTCAGCATTCGCACAGTATCTATGATACTTTGCTTTGAACTCATTTACAGTGATAGTATCCACAACAAATTCAAGCAGCCCATTCCACTCCACAACTTTCTAAGTAAAAAAACCTAGTTCTAACACCCTTGCTAACTACACTCTTGCTCAGTTTCCATGGATGGCCCCTAGTTCTTCCACCACCAGAGACCTGTTCTGAAAAATTTCCTCTGAATTAATCATGTAAAAAAATGCTTCAGTGATTTGAATGTCTCAATCATATCACCCCTTTTCCATGTATCAACCAATTTCTGTAACCCACAGATCTTCAAACTGTTCTTGTAGGGTTCATTCCATAGACCAGCTATCATCTTGGTCATCACTTGCATGTGGATCGTCTCTACCTCCTCCCCATCAAGAAGAAACCATGGTGCCCACATATTACTTCCATACTCGATTCGTGCATTTTTCAGTAACTTCATTCCAGGCTATATTGCTGTTTTCTATGGCATTCATAATGTTGTAGTATCTCCAAAATTGTTTATCTTCACCATCCCTTTTATCTATGAGTTGCTTGAACGTGAGATGGAGTAAGGATAATTTCTCTAAAATTTGATATTATCCCCATGTCAAGCTACCCCAGATATATGGAATCCATAAAATTCATAAACCTCATCACAGCATGGAAAGCCCATTTTCAAACATTTATCGAAATCTCTCTTGCCCTCATAGTCAACTCTTCCTCATCTATTAAAAATTCCCTACACTCTAAAACAGTGGTTCCCAACCTTTTTTGCTACACTCCTTTTACCATATGTCAGAATATCATTCCCACACCCCCTTTTCAAGATTGTCTGACTAAAAGGTAGATTCATATAATAAGGACACCATATTGAAAACCTTTTATTAATTTTCTGTATTAGTACATATACATTCACTGGGATTATTTTTATAATGGAGTTTTACAAATTTAGTAGCAATAGAAAATGTTGATGGATTTTAAAACTTGAATAAAAGTAGTTTTCTACATGTCTCATATATATTTTGGTTTGTAATAAATGTTTTTTAATCTATTTAAAAATATGAATATTTATGCAGTTTCCGAGTGTAAAAATTGTACCATTAAATGGTTAAAAAAAAAAAAATCTAAAAACTCCGAAAATCATATTCAGTTTCACATATAAATAAATATGTATTTAAATAAAATTTATAGGTTACACCCTAAAAATTTTCTACAGATTTCCTTTCAAGCATCCTAAAATCTTCAAGCTATAGTTAATTCTGTCCAATAACTTCATTAATTATGACCATTAATTAAAAATTTTTAAATATAATGATAAACTATTAAGAAAACGTTTTTATTTGTAAAGAATACAGTATTTAAAATTTGTGCCTAATGCATAATCTATCCCCACTATGGTACCAATTTCACCCATGAAATCCTGAAATCCCTCCCTCAGTTTGGAACCTTCCGTTCTAAAACATTAATAAAAACTAACCTTTGACATCATGGTCAGTTTTGATATTACTTCACTATTTATAATGTACCTTGGATGGAGACTCTTGACCTCATTGAGCCACATCCCCCCCCCCCAAAAAAAACCCTTTTAACTGTTCATATAATCAGGTTATTTTTTATGGAAAATAAAAATATACAAACAGCTGAATGGGACTGAAATGGGTTCCCAATTCCCTTTCTCTCCACCCTTTAGTTTACTTCTAAATGGAACATTTTGAAAATGAAGCATTCGACACAGCCCACTAAAACCAACAGTTTAGCCTGTGCTATGTTGATGATGTGTTTGCTATTTGGCCTTAATAGTCTAGACACATTGGCTACATTTTTAGCACATATTAATGGCTATCATCCTAAAATAAACTTGACCATAAAAAAAGATTGTCTTCCCTTTCTGGATATACTAGTGACAGAACTCATCGACTCATTGTCCTTTTTCATTTTATAGAAAATTCACTCGTACAGGAAAGTATTTGCATAAATTAAAACTTCTTTACACTTTAAAACGTTAATCACACCATCACTACCCTTCCCAACAGTATGGCATCCTCAAAACACTTACTGAACCAGAGCTATTTATTAAAATGACACAGCCCTTGAAACTGAGCTCAGATAACTTTGCAACACCTTTTTTAGCCAATGTCTGCAGCCTCCATAACACAGATAAATTATGAAAAGTAGTCTGAAAAGTTCTCGGTCTCAACCATATATGGCAACACTATCAGCAAGATTTTTTTTTTCTAAAGTTGGTACATCTGTCATAAGCATCCATGTGAAATTGCAACTCAATCTATCAAGTAGTAGTTTGCTTAATACAGCTATCTGTAGCAAAAGCGTTGTCTGTATCCCTTGAAATTGATAAAATTGAGTATCATACAGTTATAAAATTCTTTAAAAGAAGGTTTAACACCAAAACAAATTCATTTGAAGTTCATAAAAGTTTATGGGCACTCTTCTCCTTCATTTTCAACAATTAAGAAATGGGTCGCTGCGTTTAAATGTGGCCATACCAGCTTTGAAGATGATGCACATGAAGGATGTCCAAAAAGTGTAACAACACTAGAAATCATTGATCAAGTGTATGATATGGTATTGGATGACCGCGAGTCAAAATGCTTGAAATTGCTGAGGCTATAGGCATTTCTAAAGAATGTGTAGGATATATTTTGTATGAAGAATTACATATGAAAAAGCTGTGTGCAAGATGGGTGCCACGATTGCTCACAGCAGATCAAAAACGCACTCTCGTGAAAATCTCTGAACAGTACTTGGAACATTTTAACATTTTGTGCATCGATTTATTGCTATGGATGAGACTTGGATTCACCATTACACACCAGAATCCAAACGCAGTCAAAACAGTGAACAGAAGCCAGTTGTTTCAGTGCCAAAGAAGACAAAGTCATCGGTTCCATCAGCAGGAAAGGTCATGGCATCGGTGTTTTGGGATGCTAAAGGCATTTTGTTTATTAATTATCTTGAAAAGGGTAAAACAATAACTGGAGAATATTATTCTGATATTTTAACCAGACTAGATGAAAAAATTCGTGAGAAAAGAACCAGCTTGCAGAAGAAATAAATCATCTTTCATCAGGACAATGCACCTGCCTACAAAAGTGTTTTGGCAATGGGAAAATTAAGTGATCTGAGCTATGAATTATTGGAACATCCACCCTATTCCCCAGATTTAGCTCCCTCTGACTTTTGTCTCTTCCCAAAACTAAAACTCTTCCTCACTGGTCAGCATTTTTCTTCGAATCAAGAGGTGATTGCAGCTGTAGAGGGGTATTTTGCAGATCTTACTGAAAACCACTACAGGGATGGGATAATGGCACTGGAGCATCGCTGGAATAAATGTATTAGTCTTAAGGAATATTATGTTGAAAAATAAAAATAATTTTGAAATTATAATTTCATTTTTTCATTGTTAGGCTAAGAAACTTTTCAGATCACCCTCGTACTGTACATACCCCCCTTCCTTCTGCAACCAAAATACAGAGTCACAGCAAAACCATCCCATATATTAAAGATATATCAGAAAGCATATCCAAGTTCTCTGCAAATATGATATCTGTGCCACTTTCAAACCTTTTATTCAGCTAGCCACATTCATCTGTTCTCCTAAAAATCAATTTCATTCTCTTGCACATCCTAGCATGTATAAAGTTCCATGTGCCTACATTTAAGCCTATTTGGACAGAGTGGTAGATTAGTTAACATTCACCTTGAAGAACACAAAAATTACATCTGCTTTCATCTGTATGGCAAGTTAGGTTTTGCATCCTCTGCTCCAGATCTTCCTTCACATAGGATTAGATAGTGGAAACATCAACACTACATAGAAGTCGTTATAGGTCTGAGAGACCATTTTTAGAATAAGCATAAGCTATGAAGCACTCTACCAACAAGTATGGTTACATTAATTTGTCAACAATCTGGGAGACTGTCATTTTGAGACCTGATTTCTCTAAATTAACTTTATGGTTTTCTGGCCCATAGAGGGCACCATGTAGGGACATTAGTTCACTTTCAGTTACAGTTTGAATTGTTTCCCACATTTATTTAGTTTGGTGCTGTGTGCTTATCACAATTATAATTGTGCTCTGAAAAAGTTTACATCCAATTCTTGTCCATCCAAGATAAGTGGAGTTCCCTACTTAAGGGATTTAGTCAATTCATGCAGCCAGCTTGCTATTCTTTTGCTGTTTATCCCAAAGGCAAGTATTTTATCTGTAGATCTGTGTTTTTCATGGGAGCCAGTTTGCCTATTTTGAGGAACAACAAAAAAAAAAACAGTTTTCAGAAGGCAAAACCATCAATCTCATAATGAGACCAATAAAGTCACCATTTGATTGAAAACACTTGATAGAGTTTCCTCACATCATAGACAGGATTTGAACTTGGGTCTTTCCAACCAGAGGGCTTCATGTAAACAAACTGAGCTATATAAGCTCTTAGTAAGTTTACTAAATGTATTTTTTTCCCTCTTTGATGTTGTTTATATCATGAAGATTTATTATGAATTTTTTCAACTGTCTCATATGAGACAGTTGGAAAAAAAAAAATGGGAATGCACAATGTTGGTTATGAGAATATTGAAGGCATGAAAACTGTAGAGCCAGAGGTTGGATACATGATGAAGAAGTGATATGATTGAGATACCTAAGCGGTTGAGTTGTATTTAGTGGATTGATGCTGTGGAGATTTTTCATAAGGTAGAACAAGAGAAGGAACAACATGAATAAGGGTTATTCCTGGAAGTGGCTTTTTTTTTTGCATGGAGGGTAACTAGAACCATGGAATGTATTTCTTAAGTGAGTATTGAGAGTGTGAATAGTGAATGAGGTTAAGGAGCGGTATTGTAGATTTTGTGTTATCTAAGATGAGTCTTTCACAATGAGTTCTGTGATTCCATGGAGATCCTGAATAATAATAATATACCAACCAGTTCTATCTATTCCTAATCAGGCTTTCCATTTAACTACAACTCGATAGAGACTGATGTATAATTAGAAATGAAATGTGTCTTATCACCACTGTTGTGCAGTGATACTATTTTGTCTTCTTTTCTTCCTTTTGAACTTTCGGTGTTAAAAAAACATTAAACAACCACGTCAAGGGCACAGTCAAATATTTTGAACATTCTTCAAAATATATAGTTTAGAGGGTATGGTGGAAGAGGGATTGATGGTGAAAGAGCAGGAGGTACAGGAGGAATTAAGGAAACTTGATATTAATAAGGCAGTAGGAACTTAACAATATATCACCATGTGTCTTGTGTCTTGAAGGAATGCACTAGGGAATTAATGGCCCTTTTGGAATCCTGTTTAACATGAGCCTTGCCAAAAAAAAATGGAAGGGGGAGCAATTGTTCAACTTCACAAAGGGAAGGAGCATAAAACTGAGACTAAAAATTATAGATCAGTCTGTTTGTGTGGAGTTGTTGTTAAAGTGTCAGAGAAGTTGGTGAAGACTAGGATTCAGAAATGGATTGATAATAGCATCATTCTTTATAATCTGTTTACGTATTAAAACATAGTTAAAAATTCACTGGATAAGAGAGATGCATATACAGTGGCATACTTAGATTTTTTCAAAGGCCTATGATAGACTGCCACATGACAAGCTACTCACTAAATTAGAACAAATGGGATTAGATAATAGACTAGTGAGTTGAACCTACTACTTACCTGACAGCTGATTAGCTGTCAGGTATTAGTAGGTTGTGTATGGAGCAGTGTATTCCCAAAAGAGGAAATTCACTAGTGGAGTGCCACAGTGTCTGTTTTGGAACCATTATTGTTTAACTTATACATTAATGACATTGGGACCGGCTTAACTGGATATATGCAGCTTGTTGCTGATGACACAAATTTGAGAAGAACTATGAGAAATAGAGCTGATGTTGTGGTCTTACGGGAAGATCTCAATAGACTGTGTGAGTGGGGCCATCAGTTGAATCTTTCAAAGTCTTGGAATTTGATAGGCAAAGTTAGGATGCAGAGTATACGATTAATGAGAAATTTGAAGGAGGTGGAAGAGAAGAGAAATCTGGGAGTGATGGCAAATAGAGACTTCAAGTTTAAGAGTCAATTGCTAAAATTGTAAGAACATCCCAACAGATTATGGATAATGAGGAGGTCACTAACATGCAGAAGCAAAGAGGTTATGCTTATCCTCTATAAAGCTTCGATCAGGCCACATGTGGAGTACTATGCACAGATTTGGTCACCTAGTTTTCAGGACGAGGATGTACTGGAGAAGGTTTATTTACTAAGTTGTGGAATGTCAGGTGTGAGGAGAGATTGAGGGAATGCAACTTACAAAGCCTTGAGAATTGAAGAAGAAGAAGAGAGGATTATGATTAAGACATATAAGTTTGTGAGGGATTGTTACTATATTATTAATGTGAAGAAGATATTTCATAGAGTAGAGGGATGCACTGGTTGAACTAGTGGCCATCATCGCAAGCTGTATAAGGAGGGTGTGAGAAGAAGGTTCTTTGCATGGATAGTGATTGGTTATTGGAATGCATTGCTTGAAATTGTGGTGGTGAGTGCAGAAACTGTGAATGGATTTAAGACACGGTTCGATGATCTTTTTGGATGAGAGATCCTTTTGGATTCTTATGGGCTGCCTGCAGTGAATCCTTTGACTCTATAGAGGTCAGATAATAATAATAATAATTTCACAAGAATGTTACTCTAGCTAATATTTGTGCTTTAATCCAGGTTTGAAATTTGTTTGACTATACTGTTCTTTATTCTTCTTATTATTATTACCCAATACCCCATGGAGTCAAAGACCCATCTAGGAGGTCATTTTATCAAACACACAACTCATCATGCCATGCTCTAAACATTATTCTCTGCAGACGCCATACTATCAGGCAAGGCATTCCAGTCATTCACAACTCTGCATGAAAAAAAAAAACTGCTTTTCACTGCTCTATGCACACCCTCCTTATACAGCTTCCAGGGATGACTTCTAGTTCTCCCCTGATCTCCCACTATTTTCTGTAGAACCTCTCCAGCACTGATCTTATAACAACCCCTTAATGACTTGTAGATCTCTATCATATCTGCCCTCCTCGTCTTGCCCAAAAGATTCTGCAAGTTGCATCTTCTCGATCTTTCCTCATACTCGATACTCCAGAGGTAGAAACTACCTTAGTCAGTCACCTTTGGACCCTTTCCAACATCTCTTCATCCTTCTGAAAACCCGGTGACCAAATCTGGGCACAATAGTCCATGTGTGGCCTAATCAAAGCCTCATACAACAGAACAAGAATCTCTCTACTTCTACACGTCAGTGTCCTCCGCATCATTCCTAGAAGCCTTTGTGTTGTCTTCACAATTTTGGCTGTGTGTCCCCTAAATTTCAGATCCTTGTCCACTATCACCCCCAGATCTCTTATTTCCTAGACATCTGACAATATATCCTCACCAAGCATAAATTCTGCATTTTAAAATGTCGAAAACATTTTTATTTTCAAAATTTTAAAACCTTACATTTTGCAACATTGAACTCACATCCCCATTCCTGAGCACAATCACTAAATTTATTCAAGTCTTCTTGTAAGGCCACAACATCTTCTCTACTTATCATGGTTCTTTCCAACTTTACATCAACTGCAAACTACTGAATATCTCCATCCAAATCTTCAGCAATATCATTAATATACAAGTTAAACAGCAATGTCCCTAAAACAGACCCTTGAGGCACACCACTAGTAACTTTTCTTGGATATCGCTCCCCCATACACAACTTGTTGATACCTATCAGATAGCCAGTCTCCAATCCAATGCATCAATCTAATATCCAACTCCATCCACTCCAGTTTGACTATCAACTTATCATGTGGTAATCTATCAAAAGCCTTTGCAAAATCTAAGTATATTACTGTGTGTCCTCCTCTGTCCAAGGAAACTGTCACCTTATTGTAATAAGTAAGTAGATTACTAAAACATGATCTTCCTTTACAAATCCATGCTGTCCATGAAAGATAATACCATTGTTGTCAACCCAATTCTGGATCCTAGTTCTCATAAGCTTCTACAACACCTGACACACAGATAGGTCTATAGTTTGATGCTTGAGTTCTATCATCTACTTTATGAAGTGGCACAATCTTGCCCTCCTTCCACTCCTTAGGAATTTGACTTAGTGCAAGACTCATATTAAAAAAATATGTCAAGGCCAGCATCAACTCCCTGGCACATTCCTTCAGAATAGGTGGTGATATATTATCAAGTCCCACAGCCTTATTTACATCTAGTTTGCTCAATTCCCCATATACCTCTGGCTCACTTACAGTCAGTCTCTCTTCCCCATCATGAACTGCTCTCATTCCCTCCATGAAGTCACATTCACAAGATTGAAAAACCTTTATGAACTGCTCATTTAGTATTTCCACCACACCTTTGCAACAGCTGTGTTTATACCATTTTCTCCAATCAATGTCATCCTTTCATAATCATTATTTCTTTTACTGGCTACATATGTTAGTAAAGGATGTTAGTAAAGCTGTGGGATCTGGATGGTATTTCACCATGAGTTTTAAGAGAATGTGCTAAGGAAGTGACAGCGCCTTTGACCTGTCTTTTCAATGAAAGTCTGTCTGCAGGAAGGGTGCCCATGGAATGGAAGGAAGGTAAGATAGTGCCATTGCATAAGGACAGTAGCAGACTGGAAGTGTAATTATAGGCCAGTTTGTGTGTCATCAGTAGTTAGTAGGATCTTGGAGAAAGTAGTGAAGGACCGTATACAGCACTGGGCAGATGACGGTAATGTCATCTGTGAGAGGCAACATGGATTTATGAAGGGACGCTCTTGTTTTAGCAATATACTAACCTTTTATGATAAAGTTACAAGAGCATTAGATGAGGGAAGGGCATATACTGCTATTTTCCTAGACTTAGCAAAGGCATTTGACAAGGTGCCACATGAAAAGCTGATATTCAAGTTGCAGCACATGGGTCTGGATGTCAGATTGGTCAACTGGATTCAGGATTGGCTGTCCGATAGGTATCACAGATTTTATATGGTGGAGCAATATCAAAGAGGCAGAAGGTTACAAGTGGTGTTCCACAGGGCTCAGTGCTGGGATCTATATTGTTTTTTAACCTTTATATCAATGGCATTATCCGTGGATTGCAAGGGGATATTCAGTTGTTTGTGGATGATGCGAAGCTGGAAGGGTTATTAGTAATAGTGCAGATATGGTAGCCCTGCAAGAGGATTTGAATAAGCTAGACAGATGGGCAAATGAATGGAGGTGTCGGTTGAATGCAGCAAAATGTAAGATATTGAGTTTCGGGACATTGATGGGACACTGCATACTCTATGGGAGGAGTTACTCTGGAGGAAGTAGGGGAGACGAAATCTGGGGGTTGATGATTGATAGAAAACTGAAATTTAGGGAACATATTGCAAAGGTAGTGAAGGTAACATAGAGGATTGCTGCAATAATGAGGACACTGACCTGCAGAGATAAAATGGTTATCATTCCGTTGTATAAGACTCTGATCAGACCACACTTAGACTATTGTTCTCAGATCTGGTCCCCAGGATTTGAAGGTGATAAATTAACTGTGGGAAGGGTACAAAGGCGGATAACAAAGATGGTGTTAGGACTGTACAATGTTAGTTATGAGGATCGGCTGAGAGAGTGTGGACTGCAGAGTTTCCTGGATAGAAGAAGGAGGAGAGGCGATATGATAAAGACTTTTAAAAGTGTTGAGAGGTGGTTAAACTGGGGGGGGATTTCCTTTGCTTGGTTGAACAGCGAGAAGGAGTTAAGACAAGGGGCCATCCCTGGAAGTTATGAAAGGAAACTGTGAGAAAGAGGGTAAAGAGTGTTCCTTCTCATGGATGGTGGTTGAACCATGGAATGCATTGTCTGATGGAGTGCTGAGAGCGAGAACGGTCAATGCATTTAAGGAGTAGTATGATAGACTGTGTGGATCCTAGGAGGGACCTCCCTCAGTGCATCTTGATAGACTTGCGTTTCTTAGCAAGGACCTCCCGAGATGACACTTTTGACTCCATGGAGGCCTGAATAATAATAATAATAGTAATATCGAAAGAACTACTTAGGATTCTTTTTGGTTTCATTAGCTAACTGCTGTTCATACCTCTCTTTGGCTACCCTCACCAAATAAGTAACCCACCATGTCTGGTCCTTGTAGTCCTCATGGAATTGGTTATTCCCAATTCTCTTATGCTGCTTCCACAATGCCCTTTTTCTCTGTATTGCATGCTTAATCTCTTTATTCATCCATTTCACACCTACATTGTTTAACCTTCTCACCCTTGGAATACATTTAGATATTGCATCTACGAGATAGATTTTGAAAATCCTCCAAACTGCATTGATCTCTTTGCTAACCATCTCATTCCATTCTATACCTGCAAGCGTTCTTCTGAACTGTTCATAACAACCCCCCCCCTTGTAGTTCCACATATAACCTTTTCTTACAGAGGTCCTCGCTGCTGGCAACAACCCAGGTAATCACCTCATGGTGACACTCACCAATTGGTGGGTGATTTCACACTTCATTTATAATTTCATCCTCAGATGTGATGACCAAATCCAAGACCCTCAATCCCCATGTGCCCTCTGTTACATACTGTCTGAGGTAATTATACCTCAAAAACTCAAGAAACTCATTTTCTTTACTTCCAGTTGCCATCTCATCATTCCGGTCTATATTGCAATAATTAAAATCACCCATAATGATCACTCTTTTCTTATTTGCTTATAATTTGATTATAAGCAATTTGATTATAATTTTCATAGTCACTACCATCCACATTTCCTTGTCTATAACAACATCCAACCAAAGTTTCATTCCATTCACCTCTATCTCACACCATACTGCCTCAAAACCACTGGCACTATTTCCCTCTTGCATCTCTACTTTGTATGGACATAACTCTTTCTCTATCATCAATAGCACCCCACCCCCTCCCTTTTTACATCCCAACGAAAACATCATATCCTTCTATCTCTATTCCTGTCAAGATGTCATCCTCATTTAACCACATCTTACTTATTCCAACAATTTTTGGGTGAACAGACTCAATTAGTACAACTTTCATCTGCCTTGTTTCTTACACTTCTAGCATTTGTATATAAACACAACAGCTCATTCCTGAATCTACAGCTAGTTCCACTGATAACACTCATTCGATTTGATCTCTCCATGCTCGACTGAGACCATTTCCCTTTCTGCTTCTTCATTTTAGAACCCTTTTCATTTACAACCGTTTCCTCTTGATCCCAGGTCATCCCATTCCTTTCCTGTCTGCACATGCTCTCACATCCTCTTGGAGTATCCACCTTTCTCACGCTGTGTGCCACTGTCCACCCTGAACCTCCCCATTTCCCTGTTCATCTTGCACCCCCATTCTCTCATTTTTCATACTCATGCCACTTACTTCCTCATTCATAACCACCTCTTCAATCTCTCCTGTAATACTTTCCTGCCCTTCTCACTTCCCGCTTGATTTGTTTCCCACTCTTGATCTTCCCACTCTATACTCACTTCTCTACCTTCCAGCAACAGTCTCTCCAAATGACTCACACCATAAGAAGAACTCCTGATTGAGATGAGTTATTCTAATAATAATTAAGTATACATGCTTAATTGTTTGAGTATGAGCAGCTGTAAATGATGTGTGCTAACAGTATTATTAGTGTGGGGGATTTTTCTTGCCTATACTTAATTACGAAATCGTTATTATTAGACCTTGTAACCTGCAGGAAAAAAAAAATGGCAGCAGCATTGTCATTCCATTACTTTAATTTAGATTTCAGTCATTTCGTTAAGTGTGAGGTCTGTTATATGTATTCTTTCGATTACATAAATGATTTGTGGATTTTTAGAGTAGATGGAAGAAGGATGTATGTGTGAAGTGCGACCTGAACGAGGAACTGATGAATGCGAATATGAAATTGATGACAAAGTGTTAGTAGCAAGAATGTCGCAGGGAAAATCAGTGCACTTTTGAAAGAGAAGGATGGTGAGATAGAGAGACCAAAAAATGTAAAAGAAATCAGTAAAAAAGAAAAAGGCGATTTGAAACCATAACGGATGTTAAAAGGGATGAAGGTAAGGTGTGAGTGGTGGAAGGAAACGAAATTGAGAGAACGAATGAAACTAGAAATGGTGTGACGCAGAAATCAAAAGTGAAAAAAATTGAAAGAACGAATGATAGCAAAAAAAGAATGAATGATGGCGAAAGTTGGACGCATGTTGGACTGAAAGTACGGAAACAAAGAAGGCTCAATGAGAGTGAAAGTGAGTAGGGGGGTCGAGGGTTAGAAAGATTGACTGATAGAGAGAATGTGTCGTGAGATTCGGAAGTTGAATTGGATTGGATGAGGCAAGAAATGAAATGAATGAGGAATGAAATTAAGAGAATTCAACTTCCGAATATCACGACACATTCTCTCTATCATTCAATCTTTCTAACCCTCGACCCCCCCCCCCACTCACTTTCAC
Source organism: Typopeltis vanoorti (assembly GCF_054136105.1). NCBI lineage: Eukaryota > Metazoa > Arthropoda > Arachnida > Uropygi > Thelyphonidae > Typopeltis > Typopeltis vanoorti. The sequence goes on along the minus strand of NC_143560.1, from coordinate 94,955,393 downwards.
TCTCATTGATCCTTCTTTGTTTCCGTACTTTCAGCCCAACATGCGTCCAACTTTCGCCATCATTCATTCTTTTTTTGCTATCATTCGTTCTTTCAATTTTTTTCACTTTTGATTTCTTCGTCACACCATTTCTAGTTTCATTCATTCTCTCAATTTCATTTTAATAATCAAAACTATTAAAATAAATCATGATGGCAAGAAAGAGTTAACGAAAGATGAGCGAGTGACGTATGGCGACTCCATTATTAAAGGTGTGCTAGAGGATAGAATGCACGGTTTGTTTTCCAGGCAGTAAAATGAGTAGAGTGATTGAGGGATTGGATATGAAGCAGGAGCGAGCAAAAGAGTTAATAGTATTAATTGGTACAAATGATTTGAGAGGAGACAAAGAGTGTGTCAGGAGGCTGCTTGGAAGGATAAAAGAGAATAATGTGACTGGAAGGGTAGTCAGTGTGTTGCCTAGGTATGACTGTGGTGAAATGAGGTAGACAGCGAGGATTATGAATGATATGCTGGCTGAAATGTGTGAGGAGTTGGGAGTACAGTTTGTAATGTGTGGAATGAGTTTGAGGGACAAAGTGAGCTGTATGGGAGTGATGGACTGCATTTTAGTGGTTATGGTGTGAGTCACTTGGAGAGACTGCTGCTGGAAGATATAGAAAAGTGAATAGAGAGAATGAATCAGATCGAGAGGGGAGTGATGTGGAAGAGCAGGAGAGTAAGACAGGAAAGATTGAAGAGGTGGATACGAATGGGGAAGTGAGTGGTATGAATATAGAAAATGAGAATGAATGTGCAAAAGGAGCTGGGAAAGGGGGAGCTCAGGGTGGACAGGGTTACACAGCATGAGAAAGGTGGATGCTCCAAGAGGAGGTGAGAGCATGTGCAGAGAGGAAACAGTTGGAATTGAAAAGGGTTCTAAAATGAAGAAGCAGAAAAGGAAATAGCCCTAGTCGAGCATGGAGAGATCATATCGAGTGGATGGTATCAGTGGAACTAGCTGTAGATCAAGGAATGAGCTGTTGTGTTTGTATATAAATGCTAGAAGTATAAGAAACAAGGCAGATGAAATGGTTGCATTAATTGTGTCTGTTCACCCAAAGATTGTCGGAATAAGTGAGACATGGTTGGAAGAGGACAACATCCTGAGAGGAATAGAGATGGAAGGGTATGATATGTTTCATGAGAATAGAAGGGGTGAAAAGTGAGCAGTGAAATAGTGCCAGTGGTTTTTGAGGCAGTATTGTGTGAGATAGAGGTGAATGGAATAAAATACTTGGTTGGATGTTGTTATAGACCAGGTAATGTGGGATGGTGGTGATAATGAAATGTATAATCAAATTAGCCACGCAAATAAGAAAAGGGTGATCATTATGAGCGATTTTAATTATTGCAATATAGACTGGAATGATGAGATAGCAACTGGAAGTAAAGAAAATGAGTTTCTTGAGTTTTTAAGGGATAACTACCTCAGACAGTATGTAATAGAGCACACACAAGGATTAAGAATCTTGGATTTGGTCATCTCATCAGAGAATGTAATTATAAATGAGATGGCAAATCATCCACCAATTGGTGAGAGTGATCATGAGGTGATTACCTGGGTGGTTGCCAACAGTGCGAGGACCCCTGTGAGAAAAGGATATATGTGGAACTACAAAAGGGGGTGATTATGAAGAGCTCAGGAAACAGCTTGCAGATGTAGCATGGAATGAGGAGTTAGGTGGAAAAGAGATCAATGCAGCTTGGGGGATTTTCAAAAACTATCTAGTAGATGCAATGTCTAAATGTATTCCAAGGGTGAAAAGGTTAAATAAGGTAGGTGTGAGATGGATGAATAAAGAAATTAAGCATGTGATCATAGAAAAAGGGCATTGTGGAAGCAGCATAAGAGAATCGATAATAACCAATTTCTTGAGGTCTACAAAGAACAGGAAAGAAAACCAAAAATGATTATGGAAGGATGACATTGATTGGAGAAAATGGTATAAACACTGCTCATTAAGTATCTCCACCACACATTCTGTGTGGTGGAGATACTTAATGAGCAGTTCATAAAGATCTTTCATTCTTGTGAATGTGACTTCATGGAGAGATTGAGAGCAGTTGATGATGGGGAGGAGAGACTGACTATAAGTGAGCAAGAGGTGTTTGGGGAGATGAGTAAACTAGATGTAAATAAGGCTGTGGGAATTGATAATATATCACCACGTACTCTGAAGGAATGTGCCAGGGAGTCAGCATCTGCCTTGATATATTTTTTTAATATGAGTCTTGCACTTGGTCAAGTTCCTAAGGAGTGGAAGGAGGACAAGATTGTGCCACTTCATAAAGCAGGTGATCAAACTCAAGCATCAAACTATAGGCCTATCTGTGTGTCAGATGTGGTTAAGTTGTTGGAGAAGCTGGTGAGAACTAGGATCCCGAGTTGGGTTGACAACAATGGTATTATCTTTCATGGACAGCATGGATTTGCTACAGGGAAGTCATGTTTTAGTAATCTACTTACTTATTTCAATAAAGTGACTACTTCCTTGGACAGAGGAGAAGGATATACAGTAATAAAGTTGGATTTCGCAAAGGCTTTAGATAGAATACCCCATGATAAGGTGACAGTCAAACTAGAGCAGTTGGGGTTGGATATTAGATTAGTGCATTGGATTGGAGACTGGCTATCTCATAGGTATCAACAAGTTGTGTATGGGGGTGCAATATCTAGGAAAAGGAAAGTCACTAGTGGAGTGCCTCAGGGGTCTGTTTTAGGGCCATTACTATTTAACTTGTATATTAATGATATTGGTGAAGATTTGGATGGAGATATTCAGTTGTTTGCAGATAATGCAAAGTTGGGATGAACCATAAAGAGTAATGAAGATGTTGTGGCCTTACAAGAAGACTTGAATAAATTGAGTGATTTGGCACGGAAATGGGGATGTGAGTTCAATGTTGCAAAATGTAAGGTTTTAAAATTTGGAAGACAAAGATGGGATGCAGAATTTATGCCTGGTGAGAATATATTGTTGGAAGTAGAGGAAATAAGAGATCTGGGGGTGATAATGGATAAGGATCTAAAATTTAGGGTCCAGAATTGTGAAGACAACACAAAGGCTTCTGGGAGTGTTGCAGAGGACACTAACATGTAGATGTAGGGAGATTTTTTTTTCCGTTATATAAGGCTTTGATTAGGCAATATATGGACTATTGTGCCCAGATTTGGTTACCGGGTTTTCAGAAGGATGAAGAGATGTTAGAAAGGGTTCAAAGGTGACTGACTATGGTAATTTCTGACCTCTGGAATGTCGAGTATGAAGAAAGATTGAGAAGATGTAATTTACAGAGTCTGGTGGATAGGATGAAGAGAGGAGATATGATAGAGACCTACAAGTTGGTAAGGGGTTGTTATAGGTTGTTATTTCGTGCAGAGTTGTGAATAATTGGAATGCCTTGCCTGAGAGCATGGTGTCTGCAAGGTTTGAGTGTGTTTAAGACACGGTATGATGCGATGTGTGTGTGATAAAAGGACCTCCTAGATGAGTCTTTGACTCCATGAGGTCTTGGGGTAATAATAATAACAACAACCACTCAAATGCAGTCCATCGTTCTCATGCAGTTCACTTCGTCATTCAAACTCATTCCACACATTAACAAATTGTACTCTCCTCTCCTCACACATTTCAGCCAACATACCATTCATAATCCTTGCTCTCTGCCTCATCTCACCACAGTCATACCTAGGCAACATGCTTACTCCCCTTCCTGCCACACTATTCTCTTTTATCCATCTAAGCAGCCTCCTGATATCCATTCTGACGTGCTCTTTGTCCTCTGTGAAATCATTCGTACCTATTAAAACCATCAACTCCTTCCCTTGCTCCCTCCTCATATCCAATGCCTTAATCACTCTACTCATTTTACTGCCTGGATAAAATACCTTGTGCATCCTCTCATTCAGCACACCTTTAATAATGGAGTCATCATACAATGCCACTCGCTTGTCTTTCGTTAACTCTTTCGTACCTACTTGATTTGTTTTAATTGTTTTCACCTGAATTTTCTTAATTTCACTCTGCAACCATTTCCTCTCTTGCCTCATCCAACCCAGTTCAACTTTTGAATCTCGCCTCACATTCTCTCTATCATTCAGTCTTTCTAATTTTCTGACGCTCGACTCCCGCTTCACACGTTCACTCTCATTCATCCTTTTGGGTTTCTGTACTTTCGTTCCATGCATCCAACTTTTGCTTTCATTCATTCTTTCCATTTTTCCCCCTTTCATCATGCTATTTCAGTTTCTTTCATTCTCTCAATTTTGTTTCCTTCCTTCCACATTCGCCTTGCTTTCATGCCTTTTACCATCCATTATGGTTTTCAAATCACATGTTTTCTTTTTCAATGCTTTCTTAACAATTTTTCGCCTTTCTTTTACACCATGCTTCTCTTTCGAACGAGCAATCATTCTCGCTACTAACACTTTCTGTCATCAAATTCATATTAGCACTTATCGAATCCTCATTTAGCTCACACTTCGCACATACCCTCCTTCCATCAGCCCTAAATGTCCACAAACCCTCTATGTTATCAAAAGAATACATGTAGCACATCTCTCACTTCACGAAATGACTGAAGTCTAGGTTAAAGTCATGGCCTGACAAAGCCATCGCCATCTTTCTTCTGCCGGTTTCTACTCTTAGGGCCAAAAACAACGAATTTGTAATCAAGTTTAAGCAAAATATCCCGCACGCTAATAATACTGGTAGCGCACAACTTTTATAGCAGCTCTTACTCAAACAATCACTCATATATAATTAATTATTTTAAGAATAACTGATCTGAATCCAGAGCACTTCTTACACACTGCCTCTACTGTTGCCTCACAAGCACTCTCTCATCAATTTATAGGTGATTCACTTTTTTACCCTGATTAAAATTTTACTACCATATAATAATAGTCCATGTTACAGTGGCTACCATAAGATAAGATTCAAATCTTATGGTAGCCACTGTAACATGGACTATTATTATTATTATTATTCCTGACTTCCATGGAAGTAGAAGAGTCACTGTGGGAGATAAGCCTTGGCCATAATAGTCTTTACGTTTTATACAAATTTTCTTTGCTTGGTGTTCTTACACCAATAAAGCAAGCAACCAACCAACCTTGCTTGGTGTGAGACCATCATCCTATTACTGGATACATTAAGTGGAGTTGAAAAAGCACATTTGGTCCCTAGAGGAGGGTTCCTTCATTATCAGACCCTCAGTACATCCGAACATTACTAATGTACAATAGGTCTTGCAGTCTTTCATGGATGAACCTCAGCAATTTGCTGCCAATAATGAAATGAAACTAGAGGGAAACTTGTTTTATTTATTTTTTTTTTAAATTAATGATTTTGCAGCGTCACCTTCTGGATGAGTTTATCACTGATTCCTTTTAATTCAAATAGTTTTTAGGCTTTCACATCTTTGGAATATTTCGATTTCTTGGATCATGAAAGGCACAAGTTAATTTTTTTTAAAAAAATAATAACAACATAGCATTTAATCATGTTGCTCATATTTCAACTGTAATTTCAATTAGCATCATTAAAGCAAAATCAACATAATCTTATAAAAACTATTAAAGGAATGCAAAATTGGTAATTTTTGTATACCAGTGAGATTGGAAATATCTGAGAAATGTTAAGTTAGTTATACAGATAAGCAAGTAGCTGTGTAGCATATCACAGAAGAATGATAGGACAGCACACTGGAAAAGACCTGAGTTTGATTCTTGTTATGATGAGAGGAATCTTTACAATGACTTTTCGAGTGAAAGTGTGTCAGTCCATATTATGTGGGAGTAGCAAAGTTTTTCTCCTGGAAACTCAGGAGAAAAATTAGCCAGAGAATTTGCAGTTGACAGACAAAAATACTTTTAGTGGTTGGTATATAGCATCGCATATGGTGTGGATTATGTATTAGTGAACAGTATATGGTATAATGGTAGAATTAAATAGTGCAGACAGCGGGGGTGTGGTTAGAGTGTCCTCTCACAGAGTCCTTGAATTTCTGCTAAAAACTTTCTACTCCTATTCCTTCTTGCTTTAGGTATGCAGTTCCTTGCTACCAACTGCAGACACTAAGAGTATACTGTTGATTTATTTCCCTATAAGTATTTCTGTTCCTTAGTCTACCATAATCTTCCATTTTATAATTTCATATACCGTATTTTTCGGACGATAAGATGCACCCCAAATTTATGAGACGATTTTTAGAAAAAATATTTTATTATATAAAGATATTTACAAATTCTTACTTAATTTTTATTTATTGTTACAATCATTTGCATTAGCAATATTCAGTTCATCTTCACGCTCGGTACTATCACTGGTCTCGTTAATGTCACCGTTCGTATTACTTTTGTCTGAACTATTGTTGTGACTCCCTTCAAAAACTGCATCATCTTTGGTACCATCCATCACATTAGTTAACCCGCATTTCTTAAATGACTTTATAATCATCTCTTCTTTCACAGCTTCCGATGAATTTTTTTCACCTATTTACATGCTTCTGAAATTGTTGGCCGTTTCATACGTCCTGTTGCTGTAACATCATGATTTGGCTTTGCCATCCATTGGTTCCACTCTTCCTGCTAAAATTTTTGAATGGTTTATTAATAGATCCATCCAAGGGTTGTAATTGACTTGTAAGGCCTCCAGGAATGACAGTTAATTCTGTATTCATTTCTTTTAGAAGCTTCTTGGTTGATTCTGTTTCATGCCCTCTGAATTGATCCCACACTAACATCGCAGGCTTTTTATGCAACGCATAGGACGTTTTTCCCATATCTTTTGTATCCAAATTTCATTCCTGTTTCGTCCCTCCAGCCTTTATCTTGAACATGGATAATAATGCCACGAGGAATTTCATCCCTCGGTAACGTTTTTTCTTGAAGATTAACATGGGGGGGGAGGTAGTTTTGTTACGTCCGTGCAACAAGCTAAAACTACAGTATAGATGAGTTTTTTCATGACCTGTTGTTTTAATCACTATTGATTTGGTGCCTTTTGAATCTACTGTCTGATTTGAAGGAACATCAAAAGTTAGAGGCCCTTCATCCATGTTCATAATTTGATTAAGCTCAAAATTAAATTTTCTTCTTGCTGATATGACAAATCTATGGATTTCTATAATTTTAGCTTCATAGTCAGCCGGCATTTTTTGGGCTAGAGTGGTTTTTGTACGCATGCATAACCCGTGTCCTTTCATAAATTTGAAGCACCAAGATGGTGATCTGGTAAAATCTAAAATTCCATTATCAGTTGCCCATCGTTTCGCTTCAAAAATTATCATTTTCGTAGAAACAGATATTCCCATGTTTCAATGATTTGTTACCCAATTTTTCATTTGTACTTCTAATTCTGGCCATTTTTCTTGCTGCGAATGGAATGTTTTCTTGTGTTTACATAGCAGTTTTAATTGTTCCTCTTGTTTTCTCCACTCGCAAACCATTTTTTTTGTTGGTGGTGGACCAAAATGTTTTTCTGCTGTTCTATTTCCATATTGTTTTGCATAATTTATTACATTTAATATATAACTCACGTTATATGAAAGTCTTTTTTGTTTTACACTCATTTTTCTAATTTTAAGATAAAAATTTTAACAGCTTATAAAAAATAATTCAAATGAACCGTACAAAAGCATGTTTACACCCTAATGACTGTTGATGCTCTAAATCAGTGATTCACCCACATGCAGCGAGATAACTTAGGTACCTTCCTTCAGTGGCATACTTACTAATTTTATTAGCATATTGTGCCAGTAATTGAACTTCACTAACAGCTTCGATACAGTGTAAAGATTCGTATTTTAATGTTGCCTTCGGACCATAAGACGCACCCCAATTTTAAGTCGATTTTTCTATGTAAAAAGGTGCGTCTTATGGTCCGAAAAATATGGTATATCTTTCCCTATCTCAGATATGTGTACTTGTTTCCAAATGAAGATCCCATTTCCACTCCACTCCAACTAGAGGCATAGCTAACTCCTTAGTCACAATTGCATAATTCAGTGTTATTATAATATCTAACATTTGATAATCTCACCATTACATGCTTCGTAATCTTCCTTTCTTTTTTTTTTGTAATACAGTATTTTATAATGTTGTGTATTTGTATGTTTTGTAATATTATAAAATATTTCTTAGTGTTTTTTTTTTTTTTTTCTCATTTGTATTTTGTGTAGTTTGCTTATTTAGAAACTCTTGTTACTGTTCTGCATGATGCATACCCCAAACTCCGAAGATTTAAAGGGACAATTGCCTTTGCTATTTGCACAGCCTGTTTCATATTGGGACTTCCTTGTGTTACTAGAGTAAGTGAATAGTGATTTGAGAAATTATTATATTTCATTAAAAATGTTCCCTGACAGAAAGTAAATGACCTAATTAATTAAAGAAAAGTACAGTGTATGAAATTATCTCTTTTTTGAAAGACATGAAAATATTTGACTAGGAAAAATTCACCCTTATTGAAAAGCCTGATTTACAATTCTGTTCAGTATGTAAAAACTGTTGGTAGGGAACTTGTTGAGCTAATACAGCCTGTCTCAGATTTTTTTTCCCCCCTCATAGAAACTGAAGTATTTTTGGCTTCAAAACACCCACCCACATGCACAGTTAGCATAATATGCTGGTGTTTTAGATACCTAAGCAAATTATAAGAATTCCACCTGTGGTAGAGAAAAAAACGGATTACACGAGGGATGTCCAGAAAGTAAGTTCTGATGGGTTGTCAGAGAAACAAAAATATACTTACAAAAAAAAAAAACTTTATTGGAAATTAAAGTAGACGTCTTTCACTACTTTTCTACATAATTTCCGCTATCATTCAGGCACTTCTCATAACGAGGCACCAAGAGTTGTATACCTTCATCGTAGAAGGTTGCCGCCTGTGATGCAAACCACGTATTCACTGCTTCTTTGACCTCATCGTCATCTTGAAACCGTTGGCCACCAAGGAAAGATTTCAGATGGTTGAGCAGGTGAAAGTTGCTTGGTGCGAGGTCAGGACTATGGGAGATGATGGAATTGCTCCCAGCCAAATGTGGTGAGAAGTTGTGTTACGGCAGCTGTGTGTGTGTGTGTGTGTGTGTGTGTGTGTGTGTGTGTGTGTGTGTGTGTGTGTGTGTGTGTGTGTGTGTGTGTGTGTGTGTGTGTGTGAGCAGGCGTTATCATGAATCAAAACAATGCCCCTGGTAAGTATGCCACTTCGTTTATTCGGGATTGCACAACAGTTTCTTAAGGATTTCATCACGCTACCATGAGAATGGTGATACTTTCCTGAGCAGATTTGTCACTGAGGATGAAACTTGGGTGTTGCACACAACTCCTGAATCCAAACACCAGTCCATGGAGTGGAGGCACACCTCATCACCAGTCAAGACAAAATTGAAGACAACGGTTTCCAGTTGGAAAATCATGTGCACTGTGTTTGAAGACAGACAAGAAATTTCACTGGTTTTTCAAGAATTTCAAGGATGCTCCACAATCAATGTGAGTATGTACTACCAAACCCTTAAGAAACTTCATCGTGGCATGCTTACCAGGGTCATTGTTTTTGATTCATGATAACACACACGGCCAGCGTAACACAACAACTTCTCGCCACCTTCAGCTGAGAATGATTCCATCATCCTCCATATAGTCCTGACCTCGTGCCAAGCGACTTTCACTTGTTCAAACATCTGAAATCTTTCCTTGGTGGCGGTTTCAAGATGACGACGAGGTCAAAGAAGTAGTCAATACATGGTTTGCATCACAGGCGACAACCTTCTACGACAAAGGTATACAACTCTTGGTGCCCTGTTATGATAAGTGCCTGAACAATGGCGGAAATTATTTAGAAAAGTAGTGAAAGATGTCTACTTTAATTTCTAATAGTTTTTTGTAAATTTTTTTGTGTTTCTCTGACAGCTCATCGGAACTTATTTTCTGAACGTCCCTCGTAAATGCTTCTACACATAAAAATGAAGATCTTATAAACATTACCACTATCTTCAATGCAAATATTAATATTAACAATGCAAATATTAATTACCAGTTAGTGGTGATAGCAATAATGATACCAGCAATAGCTATAAAAGGTTCTTTAATGAAGAACATCAAATCGTATATTCTGCCAATTTACAAAAGTGTTCATGGGGAAACTATAGCTGCAAATGAGCAAGCAGGAGACTAACCACACTAGTAAAAAAATGTTTGCAAACATCAAGCTTATCTGAGCATATACAATATTACACACAAATTGATTTTTTATGTGATTGCCGATAACAAAAGGTCTTAAATGTGTTAGCACAAAATGTGTTAATATTAGGATTGTGGATGTATTAAATGTTATATAATCCATACCTGCAACAGATACTAAACATGGAATTTTTTCAAGCCACTTAGTGCCTAAAATAAGCAGGAAGGTCAAGGATGAACTTGCACCAGTGAATAAAAACTGTCATCAGCCATCTAAAGATATTCACAAACTATTGAGATCTTGCTTTAAGGCCACAACATCTATACTATTCCCCTATATATATATATATATATATATATATATATATATATATATATATATATATATTAAAGATGCCAAGTAATTTTACATATATATATTTTACATATATTTTTATATTTTATATTTTTATATTTTACATATATATATATTAAAGATGCCAAGTAATTTTATAAACTTGGCTTTTTTTATTCCTCTTTGGGAGAAGGAGTAAAAAAACCAAGTTTATAAAATTACTTGGTATCCTTAATATATATTATCCCCAAGGTAAAAAACTTTTCACATATATATATTTATATATACATCACTCTCCTTTGTGTGAAGGCACTCATGAGGCGAGTGAGTTTAGTTTCTGAAGCAGAAATATTGAATAGGGTAGTCAATTCAGGAAGTAAAGAAAGGTGGACTAAAGAGATGCTGCAGTTTCTATATACTAATGCAGAAGCATCAGGAACAAGAGGGGAGAGTTTTTGGCATTGGTTAGTGCAACCTTGCCAAAAGTTATAGGCATTAGTGCGAATATGACTAACATCAGATGATGCAGTTACAAGAATTGAATGTGAATGGTTTAGTATTTTCAGGGAAAATAGAGAAGATAGGATGGGGGGGGGGGGGAAGTACTGCTGATGATAGCACATGAATTACAGCCAAAACGAATAGGAGACAGGTGGGAGGGTGCTGTTCATTTCAAACAAACTGGTATGAGATTAAGGCCATTAAGACAAAATATACAGTTGGTTGTTGCTATAGGCCAGGGAGTTCCACAGATGATCTGGAAGACTTATCGCCAAATTAGCACAATGAGTACAGTTCGAGTGAGTATTATCGGACACTTCAGCCTATGGAAATATAAACTGGAAGGAAGAAAGATCACATGGCAAGAAGGAAACAGAATTTACACACCTACTAAAAGCTAATTACTTAAGGCAGCATGTGATGGAGGGTCTAGGAGTGGGAGGGTATGGATATCAGAAGAGTTATCCATAACCAAGTTGACCACATTGCCTCCAATTGGTGAACGTGACCATGCAGTCTTGACTTGGGAAATTGTAAAACATGAGGAATATTCTGTCAATCAGGGATATATGTGGAACTATAAGGCAGGTGATTATGACAAGCTTAGGAAGAAGCTTAAATCTGTGCCATGGCATAAAACACTGCAGGGTAAGGATGTTATTAGTGCAGGTATATAGTTAAGGGTCATCTAGAGAAAGTAGTATTAAATTTATTAAAGTAGTATTAAAATACCTAGGGTAAGGAGGGTTAATCAGTAAGAGTTAGATGGATGACTAATATGATGGATAATATAATAAGATGGATGAGATGGCTCAGGCAAGAAAAGTGACCAACATGGCAAGAAAGGCAAAATCAGATTATGAGAATAATCCAGCTAAAGGAAATCCCAAAGAGTTCTTTCATTATGTGGCAAGTAAGAGGAAGAATGACTATGGAAGATTAATCTTAATGAGTGATCATGGTCACGAGAGGACAGAAGTGGGTAAAATAGTTAAGTTACTGAGTGACCACTTTGTAAGGGTATATCATTCTAGTGAGGTTATGGCTATAACCTATGTGACATACACTAATGTGAGAACAGAGGTGAATGAATTGGAAGTTCTTAGGATATTATAGAATCTCAATGTGAATACAGCTGTGGAATTGATGGGATATCAGCTACGGTTTTGTGAGAATGTTTTGGCAATGCCTTTGACTAGGCTCTTTAATTTAAGTCTCAGCTCTGGCAGAGTTCCAAGAGAGTGGAAAGAGGGCAAAATAATTCCCTTGCATTATAGACCAATCAGTAACTCAGGCATGGTGGTAAAAGTATAGAAAAATTGGCAAAAAAAGAATTCAAGAATATTTAGATAAAAATATAATACTGTGTGAGGATCAACATGGCTTTGTAAATTACTAACTGTAAATTACAGTTAGTAATTTACTAACTTTTTATAATAGAGAACATCTGAGTTGGATAAAGGAAATGACTACACAATGATTTTGCTGGATTTTGCAAAGGCATTTGACAGAATACCACATGGAACTCTATTACACAAATTAGAAAATGGGATGTGGATATGACACTGGTTAAGTGGATAAGAGGGCAGCTGCTGGACAGATATCAAAAAGTGGTATATGGAGGGACAGAATTGAGGTGAAAACTGACTAATGGTGTGCTGCAAGGTTCAGTGTGTTCAGACCATCGCTGTTTATTTTGTACAAAAATGATATTGAAAATTACATGAAAGGATATATTCAGTTAGAATTGTTAATTCTTGACCACAAAGATTAATGAGAATAAACTATTATTTAGATATTGGTCAAGTGTAGGTGAATAACTAATTTAATTACCAACTAGTTTTGCCGGCTTAATGCCCTCGGCTTCATCAGGGTACAATTCAGGAAATAGAAGAAGCTAAAAATTTAGGGATGGTGGTCGACAGAGAGTTAAAGTTTAGAGGACATATTGCTAAGGTTGCTAAGTTAGCTCATTGAAATAGAATTGCCAGTTAATGTTTAGCTTGTAATTTTCATTTTCTTTGCGTTCCTGATTGTACCCTGATGAAGCCAACAGCATTAAGCCGGCGAAACTAGTTGGTAATTAAATTAGTTATTGACCTACACTTGACCGATATCTAAATAATAGTTTATTCTCATTGATATATTTAGTTGTTTCTTGATGATGTGAAATTAGGTAGAGTAATAGTTAAGGCAACTGCAAAGAGCTTGCAGGATGATTAAATAGGCTGTTAGTATGGGCAAATGATAATGGGTGTCAATTTAAATGTGGACAAATGTAAAGTTATGCATTTTGGGATTAATAGATTACGAGCTGTGTATCACATTAATGGCACTTATTCCAGGAAATAGAAGAAGAAGCTAGAAATTTATGGACGGTGGTAGACAGAGAGTTAAAGTTTAGAGGACATATTGCTAAGGTTGCTAAGTTAGCTCATATAATTACTTGGCTATTGAAGTACACATTAAAAAGTAGAGATATGAAAGTTATTCCTCTTTATAAGGGCCTTGATATGCCCACGTCAGGATTACTGCACTCAAGTCTGTCCCCTGGGTTTCTTGCTGATGAGGAAGTGGTGGAGAGGATTCAGAGGTGAATGACTTGCAGAATGTTCCTTATGAGGAGAAGTTGATTAATAGAACAAAAAGAGGGGATATGATAGAAACATTTAAGTTGCTTAAAGGGTTTACAGGATAGATTCAGGGGAAATGTTTCAGCACTTGGCTAGAGGGACCAGAACAAGGGGGTTATCCCTGGAAGTTGAATAAACCTGTTGTTAGTAGAGGTGTGATGATTAGATTATTTGCTTGGAGAGTTGTGAATGAGGGGAATGGGTTGCCAGAATAAGAAGTATTTTCAGGACTGTCCTGAAAATACTTCTGGTGCAAACTTTGTTTGAATTATTATTATTATTATTATTATTATTATTATTAAACAAGACCTCATGGAGTCAAAGACTCATCTAGGAGGTCCTTTTATCTCACACACATCTCATCATACCGGGTCTTAAACACATTCAAACTCCTTGCAGACACCACACTCTCAGGCAAGGCATTCCAATCATTCACAACTCTGCACGAAAAAAACCTGCCTCTCACTCCCCTACTCACACCCTCTTTATACAGTTTCCAGGGATGACCTCTGGTTCTCCCCTGATCTCCCACTATTCTCTGTAGAACTTCTCCACCATTGATCCTATAACAACCCCTTACCAACTTGTAGGTCTCTATCATATCTCCCCTCTTCCTTCTCTCCACTAGACTCTGCAAATTACATCTTTTCAATCTTTCCTCATACTCGACATTCCAGAGGTCAGAAACTACCTTAGTCAGTCGCCTTTGGACCCTTTCCAACATCTCTTCATCCTTCTGAAAACCAGGTGACCAAATCTGGGCACAATAGTCCATGTGTGGCCTAATCAAAGCATTATACAATGGAACAAGAATCTCCCTACTTCTACACGTCATTGTCTCCTCATCATTCCCAGAAGTCTTTGTGTTGTCTTCACAATTTTGGCGATGTGTCCCCTAAATTTTAGATCCTTATCCACTATCACTCCCAGATCTCTTATTTCCTCTACTTCCAACAATATATTCTCACCAAGCATAAATTCTGCATCCCATCTTTGTTTTCCAAATTTTAAAACCTTACATTTTGCAACATTGAACTCACATCCCCATTTGCTTGCCCAATCACTCAATTTATTCAAGTCTTCTTGCAAGGCCACAACATCTTCTCTACTCTTTATGGTTCGTCCCAACTTTGCATCATCTGCAAACAACTGAATATCTCCATCCAAATCTTCACCAATATCATTAATATACAAGTTAAATAGTAATGGCCCTAAAACAGATCCCTGAGGCACTCCACTAGTGACTTTCCTTTTCCTGGATATTGCACCCCCATACACAACTTGTTGATACCTATCAGATAGCCAGTCTCCAATCCAATGCACTAATCTAATATCCAACCCCATCTGCTCTAGTTTGACTGTCAACTTATCATGAGGTACTCTATCAAAAGCTTTTGCGAAATCCAAGTATATTACTGTGTATCCTTCTCCTCTGTCCAAGGAAGCAGTCACTTTATTGTAATAAGTAAGTAGATTACTAAAACACGACCTCCCTTTAGCAAATCCATGCTGTCCATCAAAGATTATACCATTGTTGTCGACCCAACTCTGGATCCTAGTTCTCACAAACTTCTCCAACAACTTAACCACAACACCTGACACACAGATAGGCCTATAGTTTGATGCTCGAGTTCGATCACCTCCTTTATGAAGTGGCACAATCTTGCCCTCCTTCCACTCTTTAGGGACTTGACCAAGTGCAAGACTCGTATTAAAAAAATATGTCAAGGCAGGTGTCAACTCTCTGGCACATTCCTTCAGAATACGCGGTGATATATTATGAAGTCCCACATCCTTATTTACATCTAGTTTACTCAACTCCCCAAACACCTCTTGCTCAATTACAGTCAGTCTCTCCTCCCCATCACCAACTGCTCTTAATCTCTCCATGAAGTCACATTCACAAGACTGAAAGATCTTTATGAACTGCTCATTAAGTATCTCCACCACACATTCTGCAACAGCTGTCTTTATACCATTTCCTCCAATCAATGTCATCCTTCCATAATCATTCTTTCTTTTGCTGGCTACATATCGAAAGAACTCCCTAGGATTCTTTTTAGCTTCATTAGCTAACTGCTGTTCATACCTCTCTTTAGCTACTCTCACCAACCAAGTCACCCTCCTTGCGTGGTCTTTGTAGACCTCATAAAATTGGTTACTTCCACTTCTCTTATGCTGCCTCCACAATGCCCTTTTTCTCTGTATTGCATGCTTAATCTCTTTATTCATCCATCTCACACCTACCTTATTTAACCTTCTCACCCGTGGTATACATTTAGACATTGCATCCACTAAATATTTTTTGAAAATCCCCCAAGCTGCATTGATCTCTTTTCCAGCTAACTCCTCATTCCATGCTACACCTGCAAGCTGTCTCCTGAGCTCTTCATAATCACCCCCCTTGTAGTTCCACATATACCCTTTTTTCACAGGGGTCCTTGTACTGCTGGCAACCACCCAAGTAATCACCTCATGGTCACTTTCACCAATTGGTGGATGATTTGATACCTCATTGATAATTACATCCTCCGATGAGATGACCAAATCCAAGACCCTTAATCCTCTTGTGCCCTCTGTTACATACTGTCTGAGGTAGTTATCCCTCAAAAACTCAAGAAACTCATTTTCTTTACTTCCAGTTGCTATCTCTTCATTCCAGTCTATATTGCCATAATTAAAATCACCCATAATGATCACCCTCTTCTTATTTGCTTGGCTTATTTGACTATACATTTCACTATCACCACCATCCACATTACCAGGTCTATAACAACATCCCACCAAGTATTTGATTCTATTCACCTCTATCTCACACCATACTGCCTCAAAACCACTGGCCCCATTTCCCTCTTGCATCTCTACCTTGTATGGACATACCTCTTTCTCTATCATCAATAGCACTCCCCCTCCCTTTTTACCCCTTCTATCCTCACGAAACACATCATACCTTTCCATCTCTATTCTCTATTCCTGTATCCTGAATACACTTGGATAAAGGATTAAACCACGTATATAATTTCTTGGTATCTTTAATTTATCATATCTCCTTCATTGCATGTTATCTAGGGTAATTTTCTCTCTAAAACTGTATAAATTCCATTTCTTTCCTCGCTGTGACCATTCCTCCTTTTAGCCTGTATTCTAATAGTTGAAGTTCTTCATAAATGGTTATTCGACCTGCTAATTTGCCAATATGTGCTATATACATTCTCCCTTTCATCGCCAGGCATATAGCAGCAATGAACTATTGTGTGTGTGTGTATATATATATATATATATATATATATATATATATTCATTCCGTTGCTTTAAATGAAGCTGTCTGGGGGGTGAGAAGTTCTAAATTACTTTTCTTTTTGGATTCAGTTTTTCTGCTATCATTAGTAAAATTCCTTCGCATCCTTACATTGTTTTCTGTCTTCTCTGTGAAAAAGGGAAAGAAAAAAAAAAGCCTTTAGAAGAAGGTTGAGGAATTTTTGTCATTGAATCATTTCCAGAAGCTCTTCAACCTTATTTTAAATATTTCTGGCAACAGTATAAATAAATTACAATATCCCATTCCTCTCATAACCTCTGTTTCACTTTGTGTTGATTATCCACTCCACTAATGTTACAAACCTAGTGAGTTTCTCTCAGCACCATGTGGTCACTCTCCTACTTAATCATATCTAGGTTTTATGGATGCACACACACACACATCTGCATACTCTCCCCCCCTTAAACCTTCTAGTTTCCCCTAACTCTGTACTTCTAAATTCTCACTGAAGTACTTTCTCAAGCCACCTAACTTCAAATCCATTCAAATACAAACCACATGACTTATATCAGCCCTTCCATCCATCAATTTAACTCCACGCATTCACACTCTTCCACCTGCACAATCTCTGCACTGACCCATTCGCAACCATAGTTCTTCATCTCATCTCACTTCTATCATACTTTGGCCACAGAGTCACAGTTTTTAACCTTCTTCGTTTTTTTTTACTTCCTCATTCACCTATACTGGAAACTCTTTCATATCTTCTTGAATGCAACACTTGTCACTTGCTAGACCATTAGTACTGGCTAAAATAATAATCTTTTTCACTTTCCCTTTCTGCATCCTTACAGCATTACCAACATCTTTAATTATTTCTCCAGGGAAAACACCTTTTCATTACACTCTCCTCGAGTACTCTTATCATGGAATCACCATACAGAATTTGACACTTATTCTCTCTCTTTTGCTCTTTCATATTCAACTTTTTCTTCCCTTGCAATTCCACTTTTGCTTCTGTGCTATACCTGCCACAGGCATTTCTCCAACCATTCTCAACAGGATGAACCTGAGTAGTCTGCTAGGCTAGAATGCTTATTATTTATTATTATTATTATTATTCAGGTCTCCATGGAGTCAAAAGACTCATCGTGGGAAGTCCTTCCTAAGAAACACAAAGTCTATCAAGACTCATCGAGGAGAGGTCCCCCCCTAAGAAACACAAAGTCTATCATACCACTCCTTGAACTCATTTACCGTTCTCGCTCTCACCACTCCATCAGGCAATGCATTCCATGGTTCAACCACCCTCCATGCAAAGAAACTACTCCTCACCCTCTTGCTCACAGTTTCCTTTCGTAAATTCCAGGGATGGCCTCTTGTCATTCCTTCCTGCTGTTCAACCAAGCGAAAGAACTCCCCAGTGTAAACCCTGTAACCACCTCTCAAGAGTTTCAGGGTCTCAATCATATCACCTCTCCTTCTTCTATCCACCAAACTCTGCAGTCCACATTCCCTCAGCCGATCCTCATAACTATCATTGTACAGTAATGAAACCATCTTTGTTATCTGCCTTTTTACCCTTTCCACAGTTAATTTATCCCTTTCAAATCCTGGGGACCAAATCTGAGAGCAATAGTCCAAGTGTGGTCTGATCATCTGATCAGAGTCTTATACAACGGAATTATAACTGTTTTATCTCTACAGGTCAGTGTCCTTCTCATTATTGCAGCAATCCTCTGTGCTACCTTCACCACCTTTCAAATATGTCCCCTAAATTTCAGGTTTCTATCAATCATCAAACCCCAGATCTCATCTCTCCTACTTCCTCCAGTATAACTCCTCCCTTAGAGTATGCAGTGTCCCATCGATGTTTCCCAAACCTCAAGACCTTACAATTGCTGCATTAAACCGATACTCCCAATCATTTGCTCATCTATCTAGCTTATTCAAATCCTCTTTCAGGGCTGCCGCATCTGCACTATTACTAATAATCCTTCCCAGCTTTGCATCATCTGAAAACAACTGAACATCCCCCTGCAATCCACTGACAATGTCATTGATATAAAGGTTAAAAAATATAGGTTCTAGTACTGAGCCCTGTGTGACCCCACTTGTAACCCTCTGCTTCCTTGAAACTGCCCCACCATACACAACTCACTGATACCTATCGGACAGGCAATCCTGAATCCAGTTGACCAATCTGACATTCAGACCCATGTGCTGCAACTTAAATATAAGCTTATCATGTGGCACCCTGTCAAATGCCTTCGCTAAGTCTAAGAAAATGGCAGTATATGCCCTTCCCCTCATCTAATGTTCTTGTAACTTTATCATGAAAGGCTAGCATATTGCTAAAACAACAGCGCCCTTCACAAATCCATATTGACTCTCACAGATAACATTACTCTCATCTGCCCAATGCTGTATACGGTCCTTCACTACTTTCTCCAAGATCTTACTAATTACCGATGACACACAAACTGGTCTATAATTAGACACTTCCAGTCTGCTACCGCCCTTTTGCAATGGCACTATCTTACCTTCCTTCCATTCCATGGGCACCTTTCCAGTAGCCAGACTTTCATTGAAAAGCCAGGTCAAAGGCACTGTCAGTTCCCTAGCACATTCTCTCAAAACTCGTGGTGAAATACCATCCAGTCCCACAGTATTACTGACATCCAGAGTACTCAGTATTTGAAACACTCTATCCTCCTGTACCTCTAAACCTTGAACCTGCCCTATCCCTCTAGCATTAAAACTGACTCTTGCAGGATGAAATACTCCAATAAAGTGGTCATTAAACAATTCTACTATGTCCTCTGCATCAGTCACTCTATTCCCATTTTTATCCCACAATATCATTGTTCCACAGTCATTTCTCCTCCTACTGGCCACATATTTAAAAAATTCCCTAGGATTTTCTTTGGATCTTAGGGCTAATCTCCTCTCATGTTCCAGTTTCATCATCCTTACCACTAGTCACTCTTCTGGCCTGTGTCTTATAATCTTCGTGCATATTCTCCTGTCTCCTTATATCTCTTCCACAGCCTCTTTTTCGCATGCAATTCCTGTTTAATATTGTTTGTCATCCACTTTTCTCCAAATTGTGTCCTCTTGTTCACTCGTGGTATACAACTTACCATTTCTGCTAACAAATATTCTTTCATAATTTCCCATGCACTAATGATATCCCGGCCTTCCAATTCCTCCCTCCATGAAACTTCCCCAAGTTGATGTCTTAGACTATCATAATCACCTGCCTTATAATTCCACATACGTTCCCGTCTCTTTGAGACTCCTGCATGTCTATTCATTTTCCAAGTCAAAACCATATGGTCACTCTCTCCAACTGGTGGGAGAGATGTCATCTCAGTTATTATCAACTCTTCTGATGCTATAACCAAATCCAAAACTCTTGAACCTCTTGTTCCCTCTATTACATGTTGCCTAAGACATTAGTTCCTCAAGAATTCCAGAAATTCCATTCCCTTATTGCTACATGCATCTTCCTCTCCCCAATTTATACTACTGTAGTTAAAATCTCCCATAACAATCATTCTTCTTGTACTTGCCAAACTCAACTGTCTAAACATTTCCTGGTCCCCACCCACTGTACTCCTTGGTCTGTAGCAGCACCCCACTAAATATCCTGTCTTGCCCACCTCTACCTCACACCATATGCTTTCAAAATCATTAGTGTCACTACCTTCCAAAGTCTCCACTCTTAGAGGACGTAGATCGTCACTTATCATAAGCGGTACTCCACCACCACGCTTTCCCTTCCTATCCTGCTGAAAAATGCTGTACCCAGCAACTTCTATTCCTGTTATTATATACTCTTCTGTCAACCATGTCTCAGTGATTCCAATAATTTTTGGCTATGCTGATGCTATCTGCACCACCAATTCTTCTCCCTTATTCTGGATACTCCTGACATTAGTATATAGCATATAAATGCCGTTGTTTCTATACCCAGCATTATCCCCTCTAGACTCCACTGAGCTCAGTGTTACCCAATGTCGTCCCCCTTCTTCCAAGTACCAATTCCCACAAGAGGCCATCCCTGCTACCATCCTACCTGAGACACACCGACTTTTTCAGAACAGCAGTCTCTTCAGATGCCTACGTCCTTCCTCATTCAAATGTAAGTGGTCTCTTGCATACAATTGCTCTCTGTCCTCAAATGCACTCCAAGCATCCACATATTCCAGTCCTCTCTTATCACACATTCTAGCTATTATGTCATTCAATATTACCACTCTTCTGCTCAGTTCGTCATTATCATACCTGGGCAACACACACACACACACACACACACACACACACAATCTTTCCTCTCCATGTCGTCTTTCGTACCACCTCAAGCAAGCATCTCATATCTCTCACTGCCCTATTTACACCACCACTCAACTCATTTGTTCCCACCATCACAATCATCTCATCCACCCTTTCACCTCTCTTAACTGCCAAAGCCACCCTTTCTATCGTTCCTCCTGGCAAACACTGCTCACGCATCCTATCTTGAACACAACAGATCATTGAGTCCCCATACATTATACCTCTTACTGTTCATGATACTGGATATGTGATTTATGTTCATCACAACAGATAGCCACACATCTGTCATGGACTGTCCAAAGTAAGACAAACCACAGGAACAAGGGATGTGATAGACACCTGGAAAGCTGAGTGGAGAAAGTTTGTCTTTAGATGAGGAAAGGAAGTTAGAAATCTTCCTAATAGGACAAAAGGAAACTTCAATATTAAGAGATTTTATAACTTTTGCAATATATTCAGAAATTCCTTTAATATATGGAAGTGGAATCTGAGAGATTTCTTAAGGAGATTTAGAGACTAGCCTAAGGCTGTTAAAATCTTTCTTGATAAATAACTCAATAAAAGCAGTTTCGTAATGGTAGATTTGATGTAATTTAGTTCTTGCTGTAGACAGTCTTCAATTGAATATATATCATGAACACAATGTAATAAGGTCTTAACAGTTCCAACTTTTTGAATAGGATGATTATGCGAAGTAGCATGGATATAACAATCTGTGTTTCTTTCTTTATTTTATTTTACTTTTTTAAATTAGGAATTTATTAACCATCTGCTACCTTACTTATGCTGTTGTGACACTTAAATTATTTCTTTTATTGCATTTTTTGTTCCACTGTTAAAATGCTGGAAATGTCTTTGATACAGAGACAAAAATTTTATATATATTGAATAAATACTTCCATGTAAGTTTGAGTTTCCATCTTTAATTTCTACAAACATTTCAGGCTTGATCCCTTCATTCATCTGGTCCATTTTACTTCTACTTTATTTATTCACCTTTAGAATACACTCGGACATTGCATCTGTTAAATATCTCCATATATTTAACAGATGCAATGTCTGATAAATCTGAAAAAGGTGATAAATGTTTTAGATAAGGGAGAATCATATACAGTAATATTCTTGGACTTTGCAAAAGCATTTGATAGATTACCACATGATAAGTTGGTGTGCACGCTGCAGAGGAACAGGAATAGATAGTATATTGGTTAGATGGATCAGTGATCAGCTCTCTGAATAATACCAGCAAGTTGTGTATGATGGAGCTGTCTCTCAGAAAAGGAAGTTAACAAGTGGTGTGCTTCAGGGGTCTGTTCTTGGATCCCTACTGTTTAATTTATTTGTTAATGATATTTCTTGTGGATTGACTAGGGAATCTTCAAATGTTTGCTAATGATGCCAAATTAGGTATAATTGTCAGGAGTGGGACTGTTGATAATTCTCTACAGGAAGATTTGATTAGACTTTTAGCTTATCCGCATTTAGCTATTTAGCTTATTAGACATATTTAGCTTATTAGACATATCCGCAAGGAGATGTGTTTTGCATTATAGGGGAGATACTGAGATAGGAGTGTTGGTAGCTTGCTCCACTTTTGCAACAAGTTGTCCTGGTGTTGTACCACCTTACCCCAGTCCTGAAGATACTTTCAGGTGCAAACTTTGTTTGCTCACACTTGGAAAAAGGATTAAACTAATTTTATTATACTTTTATCTTGTACAAATGAGTGGGATTGCAGTTTTAATATTAATAAATGCAAGTTTTTACACTTTGGGATACAGAAATATATGACTACGCACTGTATTAGTGGATGAGATTTGGGATCTTGGAGTGATGGTAGACAGTGGACTGATGTTCTAGGGACATATCTTATAGCTGCTATGATAAAAAGTACATTGACATGTAGGGATAAGGATGTGACGGTGTATGTATATAAGGCATTGGTCAGACCACATATTGACTATTGTGCTCAGATTTGGTCACCTGTTTACATTGTAATGTCGAAACACTAGAGAGGGTCCAAAGACAAATAATCAGAGTGATATCAGGACTTGGAGTGTTGTTTATGATGAGCGTTTGAGAGAATGTGGATTACAGAGGTTGGTGGATAGGAGGAAAAGAGGAGATATGATAGAGACCTTCAAGTTAGTTAAGGGATTCTATATGATTAATACAGAAGAAATTATAAAAAATGTTAAAATGAGAAGAACATGGGGCCATCCCTGGAAGTTGTATAAGATGAGGTGAAGAACGGTGTGAAGAGTAGATTTTTTTTTTTTACATGGAGAGTAGTTAGTGAATGGAATGTGTTGCCTGAGTGGGTTGTGAGTGCAAGTAGTGTAAATCACTTCAAAGCCCATTACGACAGACATGTTGGTTGAGTGGGATCCACGATGAGTCTGTTGACTCCATGGAAGTTACCAAATAATAATAATAATACTATTTCAATCAGTTTGGAAGTGCATGTGGCATGAGATGTTGCTTCACAAGACCAATTTCCAGTGTTCTGTGGTCCAAATTTTGTGTGCTTGGTCAGTCTATGCCAGTTAATCATGTGAATTTATTGCTGTCAACAAAGGTTTGTGGACTGCAGCTCTTCTTTGAAAATCCATATCCATGACAGTAGAGAAGAGCCGTGTCATTAATTTAGGTGTTTACAGGAAGATATCTTAGTACAGTGTTTCTCAAACTTCAGATATCTGTGTACCCCTTCTTAAATTTTCATTATTTCCAAGTACCCCCTTATCAAAATAATAATAATAAATATATAAAAAAGTATATTTTATTGTAAATGTCTATTTTATTTGAATTTAGATGTACATGTAAACAAAAAATTGTGATTTATTTTTAATAGAATAAAATTTATAAAGATACTATAAATTTTTACTTAATTTAAATAATTTATCATCAATGAAAGGAATACAATATCAACATTTTCTTGTTGCTTGCAGCTACTTGTATCTGCTATATTGCTCTCTTATGTGCGTTTATAAATCCACTCTTTAACCAATGATCCATACTTAAGAATTTGAAAGCTAAAAAAAAATTATCGTATTTACTCAAATACTTGCATTTTTTCCCAAGCTTAAAGCAATAAAATCATGGTGCAAGATATATGCGGGGATTTTCAGAAACTAAAGTTTTCAGAAAAAAAACTGAAAATGGGTATGACTTACTAAGAAGTTCCTATTCGCCATCACTACTTCCGGTCTCGAGAGCAGTTTCCTTGTGTGCATCGTCAAAGTCATCTACCCAAATAACGTCATCTTCTTTCCCATTATTTCAAGCAAAAATTTACCAGTAATTTAAATTAACAGCCCTTCACAAATGACTGATGAGAAGTGAAAGCAGAGTGCGGAACGGACAGCAATGGTAGGCTAATAGAGACAGAGCAGCTATGAAGATGTGCATATGATTGGGGCCAGTAGTGCACTCAAGATTTAATCTTGGGGGGGGGGGGGGATAGTTGAGTAGACGATTTGAGAATACACATTCATTGCATCGCATACAACATATGACTGAGCATCTGCAATGATTGCTAATTCATAAGTAGTATAGAAATAGAAGACATGACACAACATAAATTTAAAAAAATGAATTTTAATTAGGAAAATATTTTTGGAAAACTTTCTACTGTTTTTTCTTTTTAGGAGGGCCAGGGCCCCTTGTTCCCTCCTGGATGCACCACTGATTGGTGTGGAATTAACAAAAGATCACACGATCCAAAGACAAAAGCAAGCTAGCAACTGAGTTTTCTCTCATTTCAACAATTGAGTTGAAATCCTAATTCTCTTTAACCGAATTGCATAATACCTGAAACACATTCACTATATATTTCTTAATTTTAACACGTTCATGACTGGGTGGTGTCAAACAAAATCATATGTTGCTCGAGTCTATACAGCAGTTTCTGTGGGACGGGACATGTGATTCATTAGTTAGTGCCGTTTTTATCTCAGTTGTCTCTAATTGCACTATTTGTTGAGAAATATATTACACAGCCTGCAAATGTCTCTGTACCTTATTCAGATAAGGTACAGAAACATTAATGAAACTAATTGTTTTTCGTGCATCTACAGTATAGTAGCTGTTACAGAGGGTGTGTTGATTACCGCTGGGAGCAAGTTACTATCAATCTATAGTAACTCGCAATTTGAGTAAAAGAATTCATACGTAATATAATTTAATATACGTTTAAATTAATTATATATTTCTTAGTAATGATTCCATGTATTAATGATGCATAGCCAAAAATTGCCACGCACTTCCCTCCCCCTCGAAGACCTTTCACGTACCCCCGGGGGGTACTCATACCGCACTTTGAGAAATACTGACTTAGTACATGGAAAATCTTACCATCTTTTGCATGGGGAAAGATAGGTGTCATTTGAAGAAAAGTTCTGTATATGTATATATGCAACACTTAAGCATTTCAAAGAGTCATCATATGACTTCCAAGTGAACTGCAGATCTTTATTATTATTATTACATAACACCTCCAGGGAGTCCAAAGACTCATCGAGGGAGGGTACCTGCCCTACAGCTCTCTGTGTCCACCACTCCACAAACCACAACTACCTTCATCATCTACACCAACGCCATCTACCGCCGACCACCACCACTAGTATTTTCATAGACAAACATCCATGCCCGCTGCAGGATTCAAACCCGCAGCCTTTTGGCTGGAGAGCGGATACGCTAACCACTCAGCCAACCAGGCTGGCCTTTTAGTTTAGAATAGCTTATTCAACGACGACACCTGACAGAACCCAGGATGATGATGCTGATGGCCAAGAATATAATTTCTTTGCATCTTTAATTCCCTTTTTGAATCTGATATCTTAAAGAGCTGTACTAGGATTTCTAACTGAATAACTTCAACCTCTGATACTGTGGTCTTTATCTACCTGCAAGATTCTTCATATGCTGCTTTTTGTGACGGTTCTTCAGTCCAAATTTTCTCTTGTCCAGTATCAAACTATACAACAGGAACAGCCTGTGACACAAAATTTGCATATTGCATAGCTGCATCATTTTCCTGCATTTTTTCTGCAAAAGAGAAGTGTCCACTACTTTTGGTAGGATTGTTGTATAAAGGGAAAAAAAGGGTGAAGATGATGTCATTTGTCAGTGTGTATTAATTATAATACTTCAAGAAATAAAGCTAGAAACTTTAATAAAACTCTAATGTAAAATAAAATACTTTCTATTATTATAATTACAGGGTGGTATCTATCTAATAGTACTTCTGGATCGTTATGGAGTTGGTTTAGCCTTAATGATCGTTGCCTTTTTAGAGCTAATTTCTATAGTGTGGGGTTATGGTAAGTCACAAGTTTATTTCTTAATATGAAATTTTTTTGAAAAGTATGTAAATCCAAATCACCAAAGTGAAACAAATTGGATTTACATAGAAGAAAATTTACAGAATTGATGTCCTCATATAGACCACTAGCTTGATACCTGTGCTTTGCTATGGTATTTAACTACTACATATCAATTTTGACTCCAGTAAGCTTTCCTTTGATTGCAATGAGCAATTTAAATTTAGCACAACTTTCCCATGTCCGGCAACACCATTGTAATTATTAAAAGACATGTCAGTTATTGAATGACATGACCAACACTGGTTGAAACACTAGTTTCTGGTTAAAATTCCCTTTAATTTGATACCTCACATTATATTTTCAGCCATTTGTTCATAGAATTTGAAATTTATAGATATTTGCTATTTAAAAACAATCAAATTATAATACTTCTGGGTATAAAGCATTTTTTTGTTTTATAAATTGTTATTTTTGTTTTTTGAATTGGTTTTGTGATATAATAGCATAGTACCCGTGCTTCGCAAAGGTGTTCGCAAAAGTAAATGAAAATTAATAAATAAAAAAATATATGTTGATGCAGAAAAATAATGAAGTGAAATTTGAAATATAACATTTGATGAGGAAATAAAAAAGAGAAGATTGTAGTGAAAAAAATAATGCAAAAAATACCTACAACCTTTTTTTCTCTACTTAAGGATCGCTTTGTAAACCACATTCATAGTTCTCCTCTCAGATGCTAGTATCACCAGGCTGCTGGGTGAGCTCACGTAGAACTTCCCATGTGAGAATCAGTACTCCCTCAAGTCAGTCCCTGCCACCTTTAGTGACTGCCCGGGACTTGTTGAGGTAATAGCCAAGCAGACCTTGAGAGGAAACTGCAGCCTCTTGAACTTGAAGAGGTGCTGGTGTACTCTGATGGTATGCACAGTGTGTACCCCCCCCCCCCCAAGCACAGTCGTGAACACTGTTGCCTCAGTGACATTCCTGTGGAGGGCACTGCAGAGTTTGGGTGGGTTGAGGTTCTGAAGCAACATCGCTGGATCCCCCACTTTGAGGATAAGCTTGTGGACTGGAAAGCCAGGAGGGTTGAGGAACTCCACAGGGTAGTGGACTGCATCATCCGTTTGCACCACTGAGTTCAGACCTGTACTCCATTTCTTCCCCTTCGAATGAGTTAAGTAGAGTGTCATTGATGTGGCAGCCTTGTTGTTCTTGGGGGGGGGGTCAGAATGGTACACTCGCACAGCCAGTCTATGTACTTCTTGATATCGGTGATATCAGGGTATATCCTGGCTGTATGGTCTGCTAGGGTCATCACTACTGACCCAGGCCTGCAGGGATGGTCACCTTTTCCTCGAACTCGGGGATACTCTCCATCCCCTATTTTGAGTAGGAGTTTGGAAAATTGTCCAGCTGAGACATCGCCTCTCAAGTGGACCTTCATGTTCTTCCTGAGAGAGAGAGAGTTTCCAGATGAGGGGCCATAGATATGATGCTGCGATGCTCTCCTTAACCTCATCAGCTCGAGTTCCCCTTGGCATTACTGGCAGAGTCTGCCGGAAGTCTCCAGCCAGCAGCACAGTGACTCCTCCATCACTCCATCATTGCCTCCCCGATGTCTTTGAGGGTTATGCTCAGTGACTCAAACCTACCCCCCTCCCTTTTGTGCACCATGGTGCTCTCATCCCAAACAGTGTGAGCTTATGGTCATTGTTTGGGATGAGGCAAACAAAGCAACATGGCTCACAGCACTTGGGCCATGTTGCTTTGTTTAGAGATGCTGCACAGGGATATTTCTACATGGATGAGATTGAAGGGCAGCGTGAATCATCTTGCCTCCCTCTAACAGATAGCAGTGATACCAGAGGATGCTACAGCCAAGGCAAAGCCACGATCACTTGATGAGGAAAGTCCTCCCATTGCCACCAGGAGCATCTAGGAAAAAGACCTTCCCAGCACCTGACTCAATGCTGTTAGGGCCTGCTGATAGCAAGCTGCTGATACATCAGTGAACCTTCGTTATTCGATACCACTTGTGTCGAGGCAGGCTGTACTGTGGCAAGCCTTGTCTGCTGAAAGCCAACACTGTGTCCTTTATCAGCACCAGGCATCTGTTGTACAGGGCATCCCAAAATTCACGCAAGGTTTAAATTTCGCATCATTTGTGCGGTAAAATGTTGCCAATGAGAAAAAAAAGACAGCGTGACAGCTGACAGTTCAGGGTTATTAAAAATGAAGCGCTACACAAAAGAACAACGCATTTTCATTGTTGAGCAATATTTTAAAAGTAATGAAGGTTTGTCAGCTACAGGAAGCAATTTTTGTACAAAATATGGTCGGAATAGTGATTTAACTTCATCAACTGTGAAAAGATTAAAATATTCAAGGAAACTGGATCAATTAGTGATCTTATACACTCTGGCCGTCCTTCAACAAGTCGTTCAACAGAAAATATCGAAGCAGTTCGTGAGAGTGTTGCTGAGAGTCCAGGAACATCAATTTGCCACCGTGGTCTTGAATTGGGCATTTCGAGAAGCTCTCCACACCGTTCTCACGAAAGATTTGCATCTTTATGCTTACAAAGTTCAGTTGACTCAAGAACTGAAGCCTACTGACCACACACAGCGAAGAGAGTTCGTTGAATGAATTATGGAACAACAACAAGTGGATGCTTATTTTTCGAACAAAATCATCTTCAGCGATGAGGCTCATTTTCATCTTGATGGCTTTGTTAATCGACAAAATTGTCGCATTTGGGGTTCAGAAAATCCACGAGTGATTGTTGAGAAACAAATGCATCCACAACGTGTCACTGTTTGGTGTGGATTTTGGGCTGGAGGCATCATCGGTCCATTCTTCTTCGAAAATGCGGCTAGTAAGGCAATAACAGTTAATGGCGCTCGCTATCGTGACATGATAATCCAGTTTTTTGTGCCTAAATTGCAAGATATGGATGTGGATGACATGTGGTTTCAACAAGATGGTGCCACATGCCATACAGCCCGAGAAACAATTCAATTACTGCATGAGTCATTTCCTGGGCGTGTAATTTCCCGTTTTGGTGATCAGAATTGGCTGCCCAGATCATGTGACTTAATGCCATTGGAATTTTTTCTTTGGGGTTTTTTGAAGTCTAAGGTTTATGCCAACAAGCTCATGACCACCCACGCCTTGAAGGAGGAAATTGAGCGCTATATCAATGAAATTCAGCTACATTTATGCAAAATAGTCATGGAAAATTTTGACAAAAGAGTGCGTATGTGCCAGCAAAACCATGAAGGCCATTTACACGATATGCTATTCCATGCATAACTCTATACTGTATACTTTATGAATCAATAAGAAATTACAATTTTTAATTAAAAACCTGTGTTTTCTATCAAAATTACTTCTTGCGTGAATTTTGGGACACCCTTTACATCTCGTCCATCACCTGCTGCACGCTGCCTTGCAACTCCCTCTCCACATGCCTCGGGATGTTCTCTGAGAGACTGTCTTTGTACTTCTGTCAGTTCTCCGATCCTCTGGGTCTTTGGGACGTCTCCCAAAGACTCAGAGGATCAGAGAACTGACAGAATGCCAACATCACTGTGAAGAGCTTCTGCAGCTTGAAGGGAGAATCACGCAGGGCAGCTTCTTCCAAGATAGTGTCCTGCTTGTCATCCTTGAGCAAACCTAATGCCTTGCATATGGACTGGAATGTGGGATGGTGGACACTATTCAGTCTTCAGCTCTGAAAAGGACATTGGGCCTTGAACCTCATGTATCAGCAGTTGAATATGATAACACTTAGTGTTATTTGGGTGGATGGTACCACCCTTCCCAGCATTCTTGTGTAGAATTTTTGAGTGTTGTAAAAAATCCATTAAACCTCCAACATAATAACCTTCCCAGCATGTGGCCAGCTCCTGGCTGGCCATCAGCATCTTTACTCTGTTTCCTTCTTGTGAACTTGTTAATCTTCCAAACAAAGTAAAAAGGGAACTCAGAGCATAGAAGGGTTTGTACAAGTCAGTTTTGTATATCTTTAAGAAAGCCAAGTGTGTTATCTGAGGAGGGTTGCTGAGCTTCTCAGCCAAATTGTTGGAAGTGAAGTACACATGCTGACCATTCTTGAGGTGAACAGCGAGATGAAAGATAGTAGGGTGAGTCTTGTGACTCCATGGAGGCCTGAATCATAACAGTAATATTTTATAAGAGGATTAAATATACCTCTTAAATATATATATATATATATATATATCTGTAATTTTGGAGTCATATTTATTAGCTCTTTTTATAAATAAGAATTACTCATACTCTTTTTCCATTTTTTTGGTGGGTTTAAGAAACTTGCCGTATTTTTCCATGTATAAGACTAACCCATGTATAAGATGAACCCTACTTTTTCGAACACAAAATTAAGAAATCAATATTTTAAACATAAAACAGAACACATTTGATATTTTTTTTAATATTCAAATATATTAAATTTAGTTTAATCCTTTATCCAAGTGTGAGCAAACAAAGTTTGCGCCTGAAAGTATCTTCAGGACTGGGGTAAGGTGGTACAACAAGGAGATAGATACTGAGATAGAACTGTTGGTAGCTTGCTCCATCTTTGCAAGGGGTTTTCCTGGTGTTGTACCACCTTACCCCAGTCCTGAAGATACTGTCAGATGCAAACTTTGTTTGCTCACACTTGGATAAAAGATTAAACTAAATTTAATATATTCTAACCAAGTGAAAAATAAACTTTTAAGATATATACTAAGATGCATTTTTAGGGATGCATTTTCTGTGCTAACTTGATTTGTGTTCTCATGGCCAGCCCTTCTCTCCTCATGAAGTTGAAGCATCATTTTGCTTTTCCTGTGAAATCAGCAATGTTCATTTCTCTTGCAAACCTTTTTGCCTCATATTGAATAAGCTTTGTTGACACACATATCCCACTCTGGCGCTGCTCCATAATCCAAGTCTTAAACCTCTGCTCCAAGTTTGGCCATTTTTTCTGGTTTTCCACCTAAGGCCCTCTTCTTTTTTTGGCATCTTGAGTAGTTTTCCTTCCTGTTTTCTCCACTGTCTAAATCATACATTCAGTGGGAGGAGGTCCAAACTGTCTCTCTGAAGCTTTATTTCCATGTTCTTTTATATAATTGATGACTTTTAATTTGAAGTTTTGAAGAATATGATAATCGTTTTTTTTTTTTTTTTTTTTTCAGATTTCACATTTTTATGCTCAAAAGTGCTCAAAATATTGTTAATGCATTAACTTACCCCGCTAACGAGTTGCAGATGTTTGAATGCTTTCAGAGTTCTGATTGATTTATTCAGAATCAGCCATTAATAACATCAATCAACAGCATTAACAAAGGCTAGTGATTGGCAGAAGCCAATCAATAGCCTTTGTGTGAAATGCATTCACGGAGACAAGGTACCAGCAGTTTTGCCACTGCAACCACAGATATCTC
Source organism: Typopeltis vanoorti (assembly GCF_054136105.1). Lineage (NCBI taxonomy): Eukaryota > Metazoa > Arthropoda > Arachnida > Uropygi > Thelyphonidae > Typopeltis > Typopeltis vanoorti. Next base: position 94,923,323 of record NC_143560.1, on the reverse strand, counting down.
AGTTGGTTACCCCCATGTATAAGACAACCCCCAATTTTTGGTCTAAAAATTTTAGAAAAAAGTATCATCTTATACACAGAAAAATATGGTAATTCACAATTTATTATTGGTATTATTATTAGTATTAGACAGGAATCACCATGGAGTCTGAAGACTAATTGCAGTAGGCATTAAACATTTTTCCAAACAATAACCATCTCATGCACATATCTGTCATACTTCTCTTTGAACATTATTATTATTACACCCTCCATTGAGCTGACAGACTCATCGTGGGAGGTTCATTCAACTGACAGCATATTTATCATATAGAATCTTTAGAATCTTAAAGTCCTTAACACTCTATGCATTAACAACACACTTTGGTAATGCATTCCATTCACTGACAATTCTCCATGTAAAAAATCTACTCTTCACATCCTTCTTCACCACACTTTTACATAACTTCTAGGAATGACCTCTGGTTCTTCCCCTCTCACCTTCTACTCTTTTTATAATCCCCTCTGGATTAATCTGATAAAATCCTCTCACTAACTTAAACGTCTCTATCATATCACCTCTTTTCCTCCTATCCACCAAAGTTATACTGTCTATTCCCAACCTCTGCAGCTTGTATGCCAACTTATCATGTGGTAATCTATCAAACCTTATCTAACACACTTGTCACCTTATCATAAAATGCAAGTAAATCCTTCTAATTCTATTCCCGACATCACATCCTCCTCAGAAACCAAGTTTCACCAGTATGATATATGCCGATAAAGTGCTCATTCAATAATTCCACTATATCTTTTGCAACTGTTAGTCTGCTACCATGACTATCCACCAATGTTAATCTGCCATAATTATTCTTCTTGCTTGACCAGCCAATCTCCTCTCGTATTGCACCTTTTTTTTCTTTACCGTGCTCGTCACCTTCCTAGCCCGCACCTTATACTCTTCATGGATCTGATCACCACCAACTGTCTTGTACCTCCTACGTAACATTTTCTTTTCCAGCACAGCTTGTTTGATTTCGCTGTTCATCCATTTTATTCCCACTTATTTGCTTGCTTAACCCTCAGTATGCAGTCATACATTGCTTTTGTCAGATACTGCCTTATGAGTTTCCATGCATTTTCAACATTTTTTTCGCTCAACTCATCTACCCAACATACTGATGCTAACTGACTACAGAGCTTCCTATAATCACCTGCTTTATACTTCCACATGTATCCATTTTTAGCAATGACCTTTTCTTGTTTCATCACTCCCCAAACAAGTACCACATAATCACTCTCACCAACTGGGGGCAGTGTTGTCAACATCTCATTAACAACTACATCTTGTGAAGTTATCACCAAATCCAAAACATTAAAGCTTCTAGTTGCTTCTATCATGTGCTGCTTAAGATACTTATCTCTCAGAAATTCCACAAACTCGCTCTCCTTGTTCCCATACACTATCTCTTCCTTCCAGTCTGTATTCCTATAATTAAAGTCTCTCATCAGGATCATCTTCTTTTTACATGCCCAACTAATTTGTCTAAACATTTCCCAATCAGTATTCCCTGCATTCCCTAGCCTATAACAGCATCCTATCAGATATATTAACCTGTTATTTCTACTTTGTACCATACAGATTCAAAATCTGTGCATGCACCATCAACTTCCACACTTTGCAGACACAATTCCTCTGCAATCATTAACAGCACTCCCCCTCCTCTTTTCACATCTTTATCCTTCTAGAAAATTATATATATCCTTCTAATTCTATTCCCTACATCACATCCTCCTCGGAAACCAAGTTTCACTTATTCCAATTAATGCCACAAACTCTGCTCTCTTGTTTCAAATACTCCTTATTTTTGTGTATAAACATAACAATCGCTGTGTGTTTGAGGCCAACCTACCAGCATCAACATTCTCTATTCTAGCTGCTATGCTACACCTCTCTCTTCGGTTTGACCACTCCCGTTTCCCTGATCCTGACTGTGATTTCCATTCTTACCTGTCTCATCCTCACCTTGTATTGCAATGACATCTTCAACCTCATATTCGTCTTTCTCCTGCTGTACAATCTGTTGATTTGTGTTGTCCTGTTTCACAGGTAGACTCTGATCGTTTGCTACATTAACTTCTCAGAAAACAATAGCCTTTCTAAATGCCCAAGATCAAACCCATTCCAATGTAATCCGCCAGATTTATACCATTTGAACTTCTCTTCAAATTCATTGAACCCCTTTTTGCCTCGCACAACTCAGCCATTTACTATTCATTATCTCTGCTCTCCTTCTCAATTCATTGTTATCATATCTCGGCAACACGCCTACGACTTTCCCAACAAAACTATTCTTCTTTACCTGCTGCAACAACTTCCTCAAGTTTCTATCAACATTCTTCTTCTCTAACTGTGATTTGTGCCCACAACTACCACTAATTCTGATGCCCGGTATTTCCTTTTCTACAATGCATCAGTTATTTGCTTCATTGTTCCACCAGGAAAACATGTTTTGTGCACTTTATTGCTAATCACACCTCTAATGATCATGTCCCCATACACTGATATATGACTATCCTTTTATTCTTTCTTTATAACATTAACTTCCTCCTTCTCCTTTAGCTGTTTAATATCCTCTTCTAGATGTTTGATTTCGCTTTTCATCTTCATTAACTCCTCCCAAAGCTCTTCTACTACAGTCCTGACATTTGCTCCCATTTTTAATTGCTCTAATCTATCTAGACACTTTTCACATATGTTAACGTTTTCTTTCTTCTCATTTATCCAAGCAGATCTTTCACATTTTTTGGTACATACATATAGCAATTTTTGGTGCATACATATAGCAGTTTTTGCAATGCATCCAGTGCGAAAAATCCAAGGCAAAGCCAGACTTTTGTATAGAAGCTTTCTATGCTGCTGACGTATGTTTCTTTATGGATGCCAACTTTAGAAGCTGAAGTAGTGGAACAAACAAGTAGCAAAACACAATATAAACAACAAAAAAATTTCAACAACAGCATCACTGAAGGACACTTGTATCCAAACTGAAAAGAATGCAGCACAATTTGCAATGAAAAGCCACACTATACACTAATTAAAAACACGTTTTTTTATCACAGCTCAAAATTACCACTACGCTCACTTGCGACACTCTTTGAACACACTCAACAGGTTTTCTGTTGAGTGTGTTCAAAGAGATTATATAGAGAGTGTATTTTGTCTTCTCTGTCATGCTGGTCACCTATCTTGCTTCTGTTTATGAACTTCCTGATTATCTCTTTTCTCCTCACCATTTTCTTTTTTTGCAGTTCTTGCTTAATGAAGCTGTCTGATCCATTTATTCCACACTTCATTTATCATCCTTACTCTAGTTATGCAGTCTACTGCTACTTCCTTCACATGCCCCTTGACTATTTCTCAAGCACTAGTAACATCCTTCTGCTACAGTTCTTATGCTGTGCCATAACTTTAAGCAGCTCCTGAATTTATTTAAATGACCAGCTTTGAAGCTGATATATAACCTGAAAATTCACCATGTTTAGCCACCTGTCAGATCAAGACTGCATAATCACTTTCACCATTTAACAAATAATGTAACCACCTTTCTTAGACAAATTCTCTAATCCATTCACTAAATCCAGCCCTCTCAAACCCCCTAATATTCTCTATTACATGCTGTTTCAATTAACTATCTCTCAGTACCTGCATAAATTCCATTTTCTTCTGCCTATGCATCTTTCCTCCTTTCAATCTATGTTCTCATAATTGAAATTTCTCTTAATAATTACTTGTCCCTTCATTGAGCTTATTTGCTAATGCACACCACTTACTCTACTTTTGCTTTCCCTGTCCTGCAGCATCAACTAAATATAGAGTCCATCAAAAAAATGTATACACACCTCAGCAGAAAAAAAACCTCTATAAAAATTGTAATACTAAATTTATACAGACATCAAGGGATGAATACAAGTTACCTTTGACTTCTACAATTACACGAGGTGCTCAAAGTGGTTACCATTAGAGTCCAGACACTTATTATTGCAGTGAACTACTGCTTGGGCAATGTTGGCCAGAGTGTCCAGTGGGATTGCAGTGCATGCGCTTTAATTTCTTTCCAAAGGACCACCAGTATAGCTGGTTTTCTACAATACACTACATCCTTTAGAGTCCCCATAGGTAGAAGTCCAAGGGTGTTAAATTAGGAGACTGTGGGGGGAACTCAAAACGATCTTGCTTTCCTCGAACGACAATCATGCCTCAGCCATTTTGTTTGACTGTTCTACTGTTCACATGTTCATGCTAGTATTCATGCGAGTATCGACAACTTTTGAGAGAACATCATACTACCCATTGCTACCATAATTCGATCCAACTTTGAAAAAAGTCCATATGACATCTGTTAAAGTGTGTATACATTTTTTTGACGGACTCTGTATATATTTTCTTCTGCTAGTCTCTATCTCACACCAGATAACCTCAAATATGTTGTCTTCTACTTTTTTGTATTGTCTGGTGTTGAACTTCTGCTGTTATCAGAAATAACCCTCCTGCCAGTTCTATTCTCTCTATCCTCCCTGAAAATACCATATCCCATTCTATGGGGGTATCATATTTTCAGGAAGATATAACTATATTGTTAAATTGTGAATGAAGCTATGTTATGTAATTTATTATTTTTCATTCACATTTAACATGGCTTATTAAATATTAATCACGGTTTATATAAAATTGTTTATTATTCTTTAATTAAGAATTACTAATTAAATATTTATTCAAAACTTGACCTGTTATTAGTTTATAAAATAATAATATGTTTAGAATTTTGTGTAACTAAATATATATGGTGTAACGTAAAGTGTTAATTTATATTTAACTGTATACGTAATCAAAAAGTTAAAGAAGTAGCTTAAATATTCTGTTGTTTTTATTTGTGAAATATTTAATGTTATGTAATCACTCATGAATAATAATAGACCATACATTACATTAGCGAAATGTTTACGTGCAGTCTGTTGTCATGGAGACGCACGCGTAAACAACCACGAGTGGAGTAGAGCGTGGCGTTCGAATGTAAGGTGAGAGTGAAGGTCATAAAGAGAGAGAGAGATATATAGAGAAGAGGGAAGGTCAAAAAAGAAAAAAAAAGATATAGAGAAGAATTATTATTAAGAAGGAGGAGAGAGTTTTGCGGAACCAAGATTATATAATCCTCAGGGCAGAGATTTATGAGTATAGTGTTCGGAAGTGAACCTATAAGTAGTGAAACATAAAGTTTAATGTTATAAGCGAAACCTGCTGTTGTTATGAAGAAAGGTTGATGCCGTAATCAGATAAAAGGAAACTGGACAGTCAATGCGAAAATTCTGATTAGTTCTAGTTAATCTGGATTACGATTAAATTCTATGTTGCCCTAGGAAAAGGTTATATTGGTTACTTGGAGAAAGGTGAACAGGAAAAGATATTAGTACCTAATTACTGTTGTTTGGAATAGTGAAGTACGACTTACAGTAATACAGTTAAAACTATGGAGAATATTTGTTATGTGTGTTCCGCTAATGTTAATTAAGTTAATTCATAAGTGCTCTCTCAATAATTTGATGTATTGAAGAATTTGTCTGGTAAGAGTAGTTGTATAAGTTTCTCTATTCTTGCATTAACTGTAATATATCTCCGATGCTCAAGGTCCGGGAATATATTTGCTTGGAATATAGCTTACGTAGTTTATTGCCTGCTGTGAATATAAACATTGAGCTGATAGATTTGTGAAGCCTGAATAAAATATGAAATTGTTATATTAACTTGAGATAAGAAGATTTGTGTTTTTGAGACTGTGAATAGTATATGAAAATTAGAACATTGAATTAGCATCAGTGACCTAAGAAGAAGTGTTAAGTTAATTGTATAGTTCCATTTTAAAATAGAGTTCTTGTATTTTGTTAACCATATCATATATTAAATGTTTTATTTTGTTGATCTAAATATTGTGTTTGCCTGAATTCCTTATTATTGCACCGTTCATAAATATTCGAATCGTGCGGGAACCCCAAGTAAAAATGATAATAGATGATTCGGCCCAATGAGATGACTGCTAACTTAATTTAGAACTGATCCTACTATTTATATAGACTAATCTAAGAATAGGGTGGCGCAGTATAAATATAAATTTCCCTACTTTTGGATCGGTGATAATTTCGTAATTAGTTGTATTATTCATAAAAGTGACTTGAAACTAGATAGATTTAGAACACGACAGAAGGAGCCGTCATGACAATATCACCTTCTGTCAATCATGTCTCTCTGATGTTAATAACTTTTGAACAAGAACTAACCATTGCCCCCTCCCCACTGCTGCCTGGATCTGGATGGTTCTGGTATATATACATAAACATATATTAGTATACATAAACTTCAGTAGCCCCCTTGGATCTGCAGTGAATCAAAAGGGGAAGGGTATGATGTATTTTGTGAAGTTCGGATTCAGACAATTTCACAGAGTTTCACATGTTTCTAGGTAAAGACAATTGAATTTGAACTTGCTTTAATAAAGAAGTTTGGTCTGGTTCCAAAGAATTATGTGCCTAGTGTCAATAGCATGTGAAGAAAAACTAGACTTGTCAGATTCCAAAAGTCTAATATAGTTCTGTTTCTTCAGTTCTAATCGATATAGAATGGCCCGTCTGCCTAAAATAAAAGATATCATGAGCAGGGTTCTTGATAGACACTTGGTAAAGAAAAAGATAGTGTATCCTTTATAGACAGTAGAAAGAAAGAAAGATAGTTTCTAAGCTGGTTTGAAGGAAGTGTATAGATTGAATTTTCCAAGCATCCTAGCAATATATTTGTTCCAAGGTTCCTTTAAAGTAGGGTATTGAAATTCTTTTGACATCGATTGTAGTCTGGTGGAAGGATGATAATTATCAATAATTTTTTTGAATGGTAGTTTTGTTGTATCCATTATATATCAGATTGTTTTTAATTTTATTCAGTTCAGTTAATAAAAGGGCATCAGAATTGCAGATCGTATGAGCTCTATATATAAGACTTGATAATACTTATTTTTTGTGATGAATGATGGTGGGAGGATAAGTAAATGTATCTGCCATTAAAGCTTGGCTTATGAAAATTCAACACGACCTGTTGAACTACGAATAATTAAGATATCCAAAAAAGACAGTTGATTATTGGACTCATATTCAATAGTGAACTTCATACGGGCGTACAAGGACCATATACAAGGCTGAGAGAATATAGTATCAGAGTTATTTTTCTAAATGTTCCATAAAATAATCTGTTAAGGCTGGTGAAATAGGACTGCCTATCTCTGTTCCTACTATTTGCTTTAAAAACTTATTATTCCACTTAAAATGAGAGAAGGGGGAGTGCATATATGTGCAAAATGCAGGCAGTGGGTGGAAATCAGTGAATTAGATATTTCAATAACCGACCTAGTTGCTTCAGGGATGGGAAATGAATGTCGGGAGATGAGTAGTGTGATAGGAGAGAACGATAAGTGAAATATGAATGAGAAAATAACAGTCGGGAGTGTGGAAAGCTTGAATGACTGTGAAGTTTTCGGAGATGGTTTTGATTGGGTAAATGAATGGCGAGTAAGAGTGACTAACTTGCAGAGAGGGATAGATGAGTTGAAAGAGGAGGTGGAATGTCTTGTGAATGAGATGAGAAGTATGAAAGATGAGATTAGGAGAATGGAAGAGATGAATGCAAGGTAATCAGCGTAGAAGTGAGAGAAAGTTTTGGGCATGATAGGAGAGAATAGAAGCAGTACAAAAGAGGGAATGAGAGATATGTGTGAGAATGATAGAAGAGGAGGATAGTATAGAAACAGTGGGAGAGAGGGAATGAGAGAAATGTATGGAAATGCTAGAAGATGAGAGAATAGAAACAGTAGAAGAGAGGGAGTGAGAGAGAGTTATGGGAATGATAGAGGAGAGAATGGAAACAGTCAGAGAGAGAAAATGCAAAGGAGTGCTGGAAGCAGGGATAGAGTGATGCCAGGACAGCAGGTAAGTAGGGGAACACAGAGAAAAAGGGTTAGAGGGGAGAGAGAGAGAGTGTGTGGGATGCATGTGAGCAATCGAGGAACAAAATGGTCAGAGGTGTGATGTATGGTGACTCGATGATCACAGGTCTGCAAGATAGAATGCCAGAGGTGTGTTTGCCTGAAGGGATGATAGAAAATGTGGCTATGGCAATTAAGAGGGGTGAAAGGATGGATGAAATGATTGTGATGGTGGACACGAATGACTTCAGAGGCAATGTAAATCGGGCGACGAGAGAGATCTGAGATTCTTTGCTTGAGGTTATGCAAAAGTAAACACAGAGAGGAAAGATTGTGTGTATTTCCCAGGTATGATGGTGAGCAGAAGAGCAGTAATAAAGGAGATGAATTGGTGGCACTGATAGCGTCAGTCTGGCCAAAGATAATTGGAATCTTGGAGACGTGGTTGATGGAAGATGATATAATAATAGGAATAGAGGTGGCAGGGTACAGCATTTTTTGGCAGGATAGGAAAGGAAAATGAGGTGGTGGAGTACTGCTTATGATAAGTGATGACTTATGTCCTCTAAGAGTGGAGGCTTTGGAAGGCAGTGACACTAATGGTTTTGAAAGCATATGGTGTGAGGTAGAAGTGGCCAAGACAGGATATTTAGTGGAGTGTTGCTATAGACCAGGGAGCACAGAGGGTGGAGAGCAGGAGATGTTTAGGCTGTTGGGTATGGCAAGTGCAAGAGAATGATTGTTATGAGAGATTTTAACTACAGCAGTATAAGCTAGGAAGAGGAAAATGCATGTAGTAATAAGGGGATGGAATTTCTAGAATTCTTGAGGGAACAAATGTCTTAGGCAACGTATACTACAGGAAACAAGAGGTTGAAGAGTTTTGGATTTGGTCATAGCGTCAGAAGAACTGATGATAAGCTAAATGACATCTCTCCCACCAGTTGGAGAGAGTGACCATGTGGTTTTGACTTGGAAGATGAATAGACATGCAGCTGTATCAATGAAAAGTGAACGTATGTGGAATTATAAGGCAGGTGATTATAATAGTCTTAGGTATCAACTAGGGGCAGTTCAATGGAGGACAGAATTGGAAGGCCAGGATATCATTAGTGCTTGGGAAATTGTGAAAGGATATTTGATAGCAGCAATAGTAAACAGTATTCCACGAGTGAAGAAGCGTACACAATTTGGTGTGAAGTGGATGACGAGCAATATGAAACAGGAACTGCAGTTGAAAAAGAGATTGTGAAAGAGTATAAAGAGAGAGGTGGAGGCAGATACACGAATAATATAAGATGCAGGCTAGGAGAGTGACCAGTATGGTGAGAAAGGCAAAACTGGAATGTGAGAAGAGATTGGCACTAAGATCCAAAGAAAATCCTAGGGAATTTTTTAGCTGTGTAGCCAGTAGGAGGAGAAAGGATTGTGGAAGAATGACTCTTCTTTTTCTTCTTCAACCTTCTGGTTCTGTCCACTGCTGGATGAAGGTTTCCCCCAATGATTTTCCAGATCACTCAGTTTTCTGCCTCTCCCATCCATCTCACTCCAGCAATTTGTTCCAGTTCATCTCTCCACCTTTTTCTCGGTCTTCCTCTTTGTCTTGCTCCATCCATTGGTCTCCACTCTGTTGTTTTTCTAGTACATCCCCCATCACTGCATCTGGATAAGTCTGCAATATGGCCAGCCCATCTCCATCTAGCCTGTTTAATGTATTTTACAATATCCATGACACCTGTTTGAGATCTTATCCAGATATTTGTCTTCCCAGCATCTGGTGTCGCCTTGCCGGATGCCTTTTTATATTGGGAACTTTTCACTGTTTTTATATAATTTAATTACAGAAGTTGCATTATCGTAAATATGTTTTGGTGTTTCAATATATGGTTTCTCAGTTCCCTGGGTTTCAAGTGCTTTTAGCGTTGTAGATGTTTTAACTGAATCAAATACTTTTTCATAGTCTATATAGAGTCCATAACAGTTTATTGTATTCACTTGATTTTTCAATGAGCTGTCTTAATGTGTGAATATGGTTCCAAAGTATTGTAATTCTTTTTAAATCCAGCTTGTTCACGGGATTGCATTCCCTCTAGTTTAGATTTTATTCTATTATTTATAATTTTTGTGAAAACTTTATATATGGTGGAGAGTGCTTATAGGTCTGTAGTTTTTAATTTCTTCCTTATTGCCCTTTTTAAAAATTAATATTAGAAGAAATTGTTCCAATTTTTCAGAATTTTTCTCTGTTTTAGGCATTTATTAAAGAGTTTAGTCAGCTGTTTGATTATTATTATTATTATTGTTCCGGTAAACTCCAAGGAGTCGATAGACTCATCGAGGGAGGCCCTAACATCATGTCTGGAACAACTATTCAACATTCACACAGTATCTATCATATCTTGCCTTGAACTCATTCACGGTCGTAGCACCCACAACAGACTCTGGAAGCTTATTCCACTCATTCACCACTCTCCAAGTAAAAAACCTAGCTCTAACACCCTTGTCAACCACGCTCTTGCCCAGCTTCCATGCATGGCCCCTACTCCTCCCACCAGTCATATTTTCAAAAATATCTTCTGGATCAATCTTATAAAAACCCTTCAGTAATTTGAATGTCTCAATCATATCACCCTTCCTTCACCTATCGTCCAATGTCTGCAACCCACAAATCCTCAACATATTCTCATAAGGTTCATTCCACAGACCTGCTATCATCTTGGTCACTCGTCTCTGGACCCTCTCCACTTCCTCCCCATCACGAAGAAACCCTGGTGCCCATAACTGGGCACAGAAGTCCAGATTGGGTCTTATCAAGGCTCGATACAGAGGAACAACAACTTGTTTGTCTCTGCATGTTAAAGTATTTTTCATAAGCCAAGTGATTTGGTGAGCTGTTTTAGTCACTTTTGCAATGTGCCCCCTAAACTTCAACTCCCTATCCACCAGCACTCCCAAATCCCTGGCCTCATCAATCTCCTGGAGTACAGTTCCACCAATGCGATATACTGCTGCTATTCTTTTCACCCCAAAGTGCATAACCTTACACTTTGCCACATTAAACTGACATCCATTTTTCCTAGTCCAGTCCTCCAAACTATCCAAATCATCCTGTAAAATTTTGACATCCTGTGCACTCACAATTGCTCTACCAAACTTTGCATCATCAGCAAACAAGTGAACACTTCCTCTCAAATCCTTTCCAATATCATTGATGAACAAATTGAAAAGCAGTGGTCCAAGAACAGAGCCCCTGCGGCACTCCACTAGTCACAAGACGTCTTTTTGACTCCACTCCTGAATAAACTACTCTCTGGTATCTCTCCTTCAACCACCCTCCTATCCATCTTACCAACCCTATATCCATCCCCATCTGCTCCAGTTTACTGATTAGGGTTCCATCTGGTATCCTGTCAAAGGCCTTGGCAAGGTCCAGTAGTATCACTGTAAACCCATTACCCCTATCCAGTTCAGCCGTCACTGTGTTATAAAACGTGAGCAAGTTACTGAGGCATGATCTAACCTTCACAAAACCATGTTGTCCCCCATACAATATCTCATTTTCATCTATCCAATCCTGTATTCTTTTCTTGACTAATTTCTCTAAGACCTTCACAATGATTCCTGATATGCTAATCTGTCGGTAATTTACAACAGCAGTCTTGGAACCACCTTTATGCAGTGGAACTATTTTCCCCTCCTTCCACCCGCTCGGGACTAACCCAGACCCAAGACTCAAATTAAACAAAATGGTCAAGGGTACTGACAATTCTTTAGCTGCTTCTCGTACTACACGAGCTGGTATACCATCCAATCCCACAGATGTATTGACATTGAGGTTATGCAATAGACTACTCACCTCCACTTCATTCACCACAATTCCCGTATAATCTACTGGTTTATTCGTTTCTGCAATGTCACCACCTGGATGATATATTCTTGCAAAGTGCTCACTCAGTAACTCAGCTATCTCAACTGATTCAGTTACCTCCCTACCATCGGCATTCTTTAAAATCATTCTGCCATGTACATTTTTCCTTTTACTTGCTATATATCTAAAAAACTGTTTAGGATTCTCTTTAGCCTGCATGGCCAATGTTCTTTCGTAATCCTTTTTTGCTTTTCTTGGGGCCTTTCCATTCTTCATTTCCACTTCACCTTGTAAGATCTCAGGAGCATCGTATTCTTCCTCACTCGAGTTATCCATAGATGATTCTTGGATGTCTCGGTCTTTGTCTTCATAGAGTTCAGTATAAAATTCCTGAATTCTTTTGATTATTGTATCTCTATTTTTTATGAGTTCACCATTTTTTCCTCTTACAGCAGCTATTTCCTTTGTTCCAACTGATAATGTTCGTCTTATAACCTTCATATTACTATCGTTTTCTATTGTTTAATTTTCCTAGTATTATACGATCTAATTTCATGTTTCATCCTTTTACATATAGTTTTACAAATTTCTGCATATTCTATTTTATTGGTGTCATTCAAATCTCTTTTCATATCTCTTCTTTTCTTCATCAGATCTAAGGTTTCCTGTCTTAGTTTTTCCTCTCCTTGGTGCATTTTTACACCTCCTATTTCTAGTGCACAATTCAAGATAGATTTTGTTAATATTTCATTAGCATCATCGATGGTAGTAGCTATGTTTAACTTTTTTTATTTCATTTTTGAGTGATTCTCTATAACAGCTTTTATTGTGGTAGAGGTTTTGTAGATTCACTAAATTGGACTTTTTTCTTATGAGCTTATTCTGTTTCCAATTTTTGTTGATCTATACTTTTGCCCTTACTAGTCTGTGGTCACTTCCTGTGTTAAGTCTATTAAGCACTTCGGTATTATTTATTATATATCTTCTGTTGGAGTGGATGAAGTCTATTTCATTGTAAGAGAAGTCCAAATGTCCATTTGGGTTTCTCCAAGTCCATTTTTGGTTGATTTTCTTCTTGAAAAAGCTGTTTATAATAATGAGATTGTTTTCTTCTGCATATTCAATAAGTCTTTCTCTTCTTTCATTCCTCTGTCTAAATCCAAATTTACCGATGGAGTTCAGATAGTCATCTCTGCTTCCAATTTTGTCATTAAAGTCACCCATTATAATTATGTAGAATTCTTTAGAATTATTTCATGTGGATTCTAATGTTTCATAGAAATCTTCTATATCTTCATCTGGATGGTCCATAATTGGGGCATATACTTATATAATTTTCAGTTGGTATCTTTTATTTATGAAGAAACTTAGTTCAGCTATTCTTGATGTTATTTTATTTACAAACAGGACATTGTCCTTGATTGTTTTATTTATTAGGAATCCTACACCACCAGTTGAGTTTCTGTTCACATTCACAGTGGTAGAGTAGATGTCCATGTTTTAATCGCATGAGAGTTTCTTCTTTCCTTCTTATCTCTGAAAGGCCCACAACGTCTAATTTTATATGTTCCAATTCCTTCATCAGTTCTTCCAATCTATCATCATCCCATAGAGATCTGCAGTTATATGTAACTACTAATATCCTTCTATCATTGTGCACTGTAGGTAGACTCGTTGTCTTTTTATGCTGGGCGACGGACGAGCCAGTATGTAATTTTCCTATTTTATTCATCATTTGCATTGTCTTCATGGGGAGGTATTTGGCCTTATTAGCGCCACGCTGGCCAGACGTGTTGGTGCCTCACAATAGTGCATAAGATGAAATGACACAACAAAATAGGAAAATTCACCCCTAGCCCTCGAAAACTCTAATAGCATTGTGGGTAAGGAGCAAGAAGAGAAGAAAGAAGCAAGGAAGGAAGAGGAAGAACCAGTCTACATATAATATAACAGATGTATATTACATGAAGTAAGGCATGGTCCAGCATCAGGTACCTCGGGTTTGCAATGCCTGTACTCACTAAAGTGAGCCCTTGAGAATGACATTGTGGGATAAAAATGGGAATAAAGTGACTGATGCAGAGGACATAATGGAGTTGTTCAATGACCACTTTTTTGGAGTATTTTATCCTGGAGAAGGTTTTAATACTAGAGGGATAGGGCAGGTTCAGGGTTTATAGGTGCAAGAGGAGAGTGTGTTCCAAATACTGAGTACTCTGGATACCAGTAAAGCTGTGGGACTGGATGGTATTTCACCACGGGTTTTGAGAGAATGTGCTAAAGCAGTGTTTCTCAAAGTGTGGTACGCATATCTCCCGGAGCATGCGAAAGGTCTTCGTGGGGCACATGGCAATTTTCGACTATGCATCATTAACGTATGGAATCATTATTAAGAAAAAATAATTATTTTAAACATATATATTTCTTAATAAATTATATATATTGAGGAATATATATATATATATATATATATATATATATATATATATATATATATATATATATATACAGTATATTAAATTATATTATGTGTGAATTCTCCTACTCAAGTTGCGAGTTACTATCGCCACGACGTTCAAGTCCTGGCTATAGTAACTTGCTCCTTGTGGTAAACAACATGCCTTCCCCAACAGGGTTCACTATACTGAAGACCAAGAAAAACAAGTAGTTTTATTATATTATCACTGAATAAGGTACAGAGACATTTGCAGTCTGTGTAATATATTTCACAACAAATAGTGCGATTAGAGACAATGGGATAAAAATGGCTTGACACCACCCCGTCATGAACGTGTTAAAACTAAGAAATATATAGTGAATGTGTTTTAGATATTATGGAATTCGGTACAAGAGAATTAGCATTTCAACTGTTGGCTTGCTTTTGTCTTTGGTTCGCACGATCTTTTGTTAATACTGCACCAATCATAAGTGCATACTGCACTAATCATATGCACTTATGATTGGTGCTCTATCTCTACTGGCCTACCATTGCTGTCTGTTTCGCACTCTGCTTTTATGTCTCATTAGTCATTTGTGAAGGATTGTTCATTAAGTATCTCAAGTCTTGTAAATTACTGGTGATTTTTGCTTGAAATAATGGGAAAGAAGATGAAGCTATTTGGGTGGATGACTTTGACGGTGCACACAAGGAAACTGTTCTCGATGCCAAAAGTAGTGATGGTGAATAGGAGCTTCTTGGTAAGCCACACCATTTTCAGTTTTTTTTTTGAAAACTTTAGTTTCCAAAAATCCCCACATATATCTTGCACCACGATTTTTTAACTTTAATTTTGGGAAAAAAGTGCGAATTATATTCAAGTAAATACGGTAATATTTTAGCTTTCAAATTCTCAAGTATGGATCATTGGTTTTAAGACTGGATTTATAAAATGCAGAAAAGAGAGCAATACAGCAAATATAAGTAGCTGTAAGCAACAAGAAAACGTTGATATTGTATCTGGATCAAATGAAATTGATAAGGGTGTGTCGTCTGACATCTCTAGAGAATCAATTAGGAAGAAGATGAAAAATCTTCGGAAGTATGATATGAATTACTTGAAATGTGGATTTTCATGGACGGGAAAGGAAGAGGAACTAATGCCAAATTTTGTTCTGTTAAAAATAAATCATATTTTTTGTTTACATGAACATATATATTCAAATAAAATACAGGGTGTTCGGGATAAATTTGACAGTTTCGTAAGGAAAAAGAAAATCTTCTTTGTATCTATTAAATTTAATGAATTGACAAAAAAACATTACAGGCAGAGTTAATTACAATACTATCAACAAGATTTACTCAAAATAACCACCATTAGCATCGATCACAGCTTCAATTCTGCTTCAGAACCTCGAACAAGCTGATGCTACAGTCTCCCTGGGAAGGGCCGCAAAAACTGTTTTAATTTTATCCATTAACTGGGCTTTTGTATTACTGGAAGTGCGATTGGTGTCTTTTTCAACTGCGCCCCATACAAAATAATCCATGGGGTTAAGGTCTGGGGAGTTTGGAGGCCAAACATTTGGACTGGTGAAGTCGTAGAAATTTTCAGACAACCATTTTTGACTTTTCCCAGAGGTGTGGCAAGGAGCCGAATCCTGCTGCCATACATACGGCCTACCATTGGCTACCCTTGTTATCCAGGGCTTGACTACAGTTAGCAACTCCACGAACAAAGCCCGAATTCCAATGCCAGGGTTCTTCAACACCTGTTCCTGCAGATTTGCGAGGAATTCTGCTGTACGAACGCAATCAGATCGTCTGCTAGGGATCTTTCTTCTTGCTACATCCTCGTAGTCACCATTGCAAGTCTCTAGTTCATGCCTGATTGTTTTTACTGTATTCAGGGAGCATTGGGCAGCAGTCGTAATATCCTTATTTTGATGGCGGGCACGAATCATCATGATACAAGTTATTCTCTTCCATGATTCAGGTGGGTTCCAGCTATCCATCCTTTCTGACATCTTGTATATGAATGAAGAAGGGTCCAAACTTTTAAATGAAGAGAAGTGTGTGTTAATACATGTAACTTACGGAAAAATATAATTAATTATAAATATGTCAAATTTATCCCGAACACCCTGTATACATTTACAATGGAATATACTTTATTTATTTATTTATTATTTTGATAAGGGGGTACTTGGTAATAATGGAAATTTTAGAAGGGGTACGCGGATATCTGAAGTGTGAGAAATACTGTGCTAAAGAACTGACAGCTTCGTTGCTCCGGCTCTTCAATAAAAGTCTGGCTGCAAGAAAAGGTACCCAAAGAATGGAAGGAAGATAAGATAGTGGTGCTGCACAAGATAGCAGACTGGAAGTGTCTAATTATAGGCCAGTTTGTGTGCCATCAGTAATTGTTAAGGTCTTGTAGAAATTAGTGAGGGACTATATACAGCATTGGGCAGATGAAGGTGTTATTTGTGAGAATCAACATGGATTTGTTAAGAGACGCTCTTGCTTTAGTAATATGATTGCCTTTTATAATAAAGTGACAAGAGCAGTTGATGAGGGAAAGGCATATACTGCCTTTTTTTTAGATTTTGCAAAGCCGTTTGACAGGGGGCCACATGATAAGCTGATATTTAAGTTGCAGCACATGGGTTTAGATCAGTGGCGGCCAGTGAAAATTTTAAGTGGGAATGCTGCATATACAAAAAAAAAAATTTTTTTTTCCTAATCAGTAACGAATTTATTAATAAATAAATTTGCATATTAAAAATTGCTTTAGTAAAAATATTTCATCCTTACCACGAACAAACATCGATAATAAAATTTTCGTATCAATAGCAATGACAAGTGCAAACGAATATCGGCGTTAGATCGCAATGCATTTGTTTCTTGTAACGATAATTGAAAAAATATAATTATTTTCATATTTTTCATATTTTCAACAGTCACACTCATCATAATTCCCTTGTATCTATACTAAATAAATAATTATATGTTATTTTAACAGAATAAAATAAGATTAACAAAAAATAGTTCACCACGCACAAGCACCAATACTAAACGTTTCATATCTCACAGAAATAACGTGCGTATGGATACTAAAAATACACTGCTGTTTGGGCAGTGTGGGAATGACATAACGTGCAATGAAAAGCGCAAATGAATATCGCCGTTAGATCGCAGTGCATCTGTTTCATAATCTAAAGCGTTCAATTCCAATTATTAACTATTCAATCAATGTCAAAATATAAGCTGTAACCTTTAACATGTTGTATTGCATTTATATAATGTTGTAATTTTTAAAATCTGTTTGTAACACTGAAGATGTACTATTATTTTTAATACGAAATATCTACCTTATTTATTAATTAAAGTTATTACTGTGAACTTACGATGTTTTTTTTAATAATTATACTATGCCACAGGTCCCTCTAAAAATAAGAATATAATGTTGTAAGCATTATTATTATTTATAAACACAAACAAAATTTAAATTTTTCATTTTTTCCTTGGGGGTGCTGCAGTGTCGCAATGCTTATGTACAGGCCGCCACTGGTTTAGATGTTGGGTTAGTCAACTGGATTCAGGATTGGCTGTCTGATAGGTATCAGAGAGTTGTGTATGATTGGGCAATATCAAGGAGTCAGAAGGTTACACGTGGTGTTCCACAGGCTCAGTACTGGGACCTGTATTGTTCAACCTTTATATCAATGACATTGTTAATGGACTGCAAGGGGATATTCAGTTGTTTGCAGATGATGTGAAGCTGGGAAGGGTTATCAGTAATAGTGCAGATGTGTCAGCCCTACAAGAGGATTTGAATAAACTAGATAGATGGGCAAATAATTAGTGGTGTCGGTTTAATGCAGCAAATTGTAAAGTCTTGAAGTTTGGGAACCATCGATTGGAGGAGCTATACTGGAGGAAGTAGGGGAGACAAGAACTGGGGGTGATGATTGATAGAAAACTATAATTCAAGGAGCATATTGCAAAGGTGGTGAAGGTAACCTAGAGGATTGCTGCAATATACTGAGAAGGATGCTGACCTGCAGAGATAAAAGAGTTATCATTCCGTTGTATAGGGCCCTGATCAGACCATGCTTAGGCTATGGTTCTCAGATTTGGTCCCCAGGATTTGAAGTGGATAAATTAACTGTGGAAAGGGTACAGAGGCGGATAACAAAGATGGTTTGAGGACTGTACAATGTCAGTTACGAGGATCAACTGAGGGAATGTGGACTGCAGAGTTTGGTGAATAGAAGGAGGGGTGATATGATTGAGACTTTTAAACTTTTGAGAGGCAATGACAGGGTAGACATTGGGGGAGTTCTTTCACTTAGGCAAACAAATAGCAGGAAGGAATGATGATAAGGGGCCACTTGGATGTTATGAAAGGAAGCTGTGAGCAAGAGGGTGAGGAGTGATTTCTTTGCATGGAGGGTGGTTGAACCATGGAATGCATTGCCTGAGAGAGTGGTTAGAGCAGGAATGGGCTCAAGAAGTGGTATGATAAAATTTCAAAACTTATATTTGAAACTAGATTTTTTATTACACATCTGTGTAATAAACATTATCATATCACAATGTCATTAAACATTAATTTGGGTTAAAAGGCTGTGTAGCAAAGATTACAAATACAATTCAGAAGATAAGGAAAAGGAAGCCATTTTTTTCTTGTTTATAAGCCCTTGATATGACCTCACTAAGGACTATTGTGTACAGATCTGGTCTCCTGGTTTATGTTTGATGCAAATACAGTGGAGAGCATGCAAAATAGAGTATTAAATATAATAGCAGTACTGTGAAATTCAGATTATGAGGATAGATGGAAAATGTGTGGATTGAAGATTCTAGCACAGATATTAAGAGGGGGTGATATGATAGAGTTCTTCAAACTTCTGAAAGGTTTATATATGGTACCAGTAGGTGGAATCTTTAATTTTATGTAGGGTGGGAAGAGGACAAGAAGACATCCATGGAAGTTGAGTATGAATGCAGCTAAGTAAGGGGATGAAACTAGATTCTTATATAGCTTTGCCTGATTGGAATAGTTTTCAAGAAGTGTAAATGAATTCAAGAAAAGTTATGATAGCTGGTTTATTAATATATGGACTGCCTCAATGAGCTTCTGACTCCCTGAGGGATTCTGATAATATTCATAATAATAATGTTATTATTTTTATCATTATTATTTCTCTTGCATCTCCATGAAAACAATGACTTATTGTGGCAATTCACTCTGTTTCCATAATACCTATCTTACCTCTCCTTGAACTCATAACCACCTCCAGCAACCCGTTGTAGTCATTCTAGTCATTCGCTACCCTTCAAGCAAAACATGTAGTCCTTACCACTTTGCTAACCACACTGTTATGCAATTCCCAGGGATGACTGTTTGTTCCTCCTCCCTCCCACCGTATGTACTGAAAAGTCATTGATGTCAATCCTATAAATCCTTTTAATTTATATGCTTCTATCAGACTTGCATCCCCCATATACCACTTTTTCATATCTGTCAGTGATCCATCCTCTTATCCATGCTAATATTCTATAACCCAAACCCATTTTGTCCAATTTATACAACAATCTATTATGCTGTATTCTGTCAAAAGCCTTAGCAAAATCCGAAAGTATCATGCTGTATCCATTCCCCTTGTCTAGTTCAATGGTAACATTGTTATAAAATCTGAGCAAGTTGCTAAAACATGACCTTCCCTTAGTAAACCCATGTTGTTCATTGCAAACTAGAGATTCACTGTCAACCCATTTCTGAATGTGAGCCCTAATCAATTTTTCCAAAATCTTCACCACCACTCTTGAGATACCAATTGGTCGATAGTCAGATACATTGGTCTTTGCACCATCCTTGTGCAATGGAATTACCATATATTCTTTCCATTCCTGCGGAATCTTCCCCTGTTCTGAGACACACGTGAACAGTCTGGTCAAAGGAATAGCTAGTTCACCTGAACACTCTTTTAGCACACATGCTGATATCCCATCAGTCCCTATTGCTGAATTCTTATTCAGTTTGTGCAACAGCTCTAATACCTCATCCTCATACACCTGCATTTCTTCATCCAGTGAAGAGGTAGCAGTGAGCTCAATGTTGTGTACTCTAGGTTGATAGCTGTTAACAAAATGGTCGATAGTCAGATACATTGGTCTTTGCACCATCCTTGTGCAATGGAATTATCATATATTCCTTCCATTCCTGCGGAATCTTCCCCTGTTCTGAGACACACGTGAACAGTCTGGTCAAAGGAATAGCTAGTTCACCTGAACACTCTTTTAGCACACATGCTGATATCCCATCAGTCCCAAATGCTGAATTCTTATTCAGTTTGTGCAACAGCTCTAATACCTCATCCTCATACATCTGCATTTCTTCATCCAGTGAAGAGGTAGCAGTGAGCTCAATGTTGTGTACTCTAGGTTGATAGCTGTTAACAAAATGGACACTCATTAGCTGAACAACCCTCTTCTAGCCTGCGGCTTATAACGTTCATAACGGATATCATCCTTATGCACACACTATTTCCTCCACATCATCCTTTTCTTACGAATCTCTTGCTTAATAAGATTACACATCCATTTGACTCCTACTCTATTTATTCTTCGAACTCTTGGGACACATTCTGATATCGCATCATTTAAGTATTCTTTAAATGCTTCTCATGCACTGTCAATATTCTTTCCATCCAGCAACTGATCCATTCCACTGAACTCAGTATATTCCTCATTTGGTCATAATTTCCTGCTTAGTAGTTCAGCATGTAAGCTTTTTGAGTGGCACATTCATAAATTTAGTCACTCCTGAAGTGAGTACTGCATAAACACTGTCACCAACTAGAGGCAGAATAGTTACATCTTTAACTGAAACATGCTCTGACACTATAATCAAATCTAACACTCTTTGACCTCGAGTTCCTCTTGTCACATGCTGCTTGAGAAAGTTATCCCAAAACAGCTCAATAAATGCATTTTCATTCTTCTCATGAGATTCTACTGCTATCCAGTCAATATTTGAATCATAGGTCTCAACTCTAGCTGAATTCAAGTTATCTGATATCAGCATGCCCCCTCCTCTCCTATCCTCTCTATCCTTCCTAAAAATACCGTACCCTTGACACTCGATACCAGTTAATAGGTCAGATTCTGATAGCCAGGTCTCACTAATACCTACAATCTGAGGTTGCAACTTATTGACTAAGGCAACAAACTATACCCCCTTGGTTTTTCTAATACTCCTAGCATTTGTGTATAGACATAATAATAATCTACTTGTTTGTTCTTTTGTTATAGTCATGTGTGCAGTCTGCTTGACACAGTTGGACAACTTGCAGATCGCTATTCTTCTGTAATGCCTTATATATATATAGACTTCTTTGCACGTGTTATGGGTCCAAAGTGGACAAACACAAAGCCGAAATCATTCTCTCTCTCTCTTTCCTTGTCAATATTTCCATGACAAAGCCCATTCCCATCATTAACACAGTTATATAACATTGTCGCTCTTACACTCACATTCACACCATTCCTCCCTTTATAATTTAGTTTTCCTGACTCTCTGTGTTACTTCTCATACCAGTTATTAGTTTTTCTAGACTCCTGATACCAAATACATTCAAGTGTAGGCCGTTCCTTTTATACAAATCCAATCTTCCCTCAAACTCACTCCACACATCCAAAAATTCGCATCCATTCCTTCTATATAGCCTATGTATCGAATCGTTTGTCATCATAGCCGTTCTTCTTAATTCGTTTTTATCATAGTGAGATACTTGCCTCTTCCAACAACCCTTTCTTGTTCTCTCTCATACTGAACTTATCATCAGTTAATTTGTTAGTACCCACTACAACTACAATTTCGTTTACTTTTCTTTACTGTTTTTGAATTGCTTCCTTTATATTCTTAATTTTCACTCCAGGAAAACTAAGTTATAACTCGCTCATCAACAGCATGGTTTATTAAAGTCACCATACCAAATAACTTCTTTCTTTTTACTAACAACATCACTTAACTGATTTTCGTTATTTCCTGACTCACCTGTTTCCGTGCTTTGTTGTTTCTTATTTTCCTGTTTAATTTTCTTTTTCTCCCTCTGTTCATTTAAATGCCTCTCAACTTTTTGCAATTCCCTCATTGTCTTTCTGATGATCTGCTTCAATTTTTCTATTTTGCAGGTTAATTCATTTTCATTAACCTCCTCCATAACTCTAATAACCTTGTTAGCTAGGCTAACCCTCTTGTTCTCGCCTGCGGTGCTTTTTTTTGCATTACATTTCTTGCCCTTTTTTTGATGCCATTTTAAATGTGTACTAATTACAGAAATATCTTAATTAAAAAAAAATGTGAAAAAATACATTTTTTTTAAAAAACAATAAATTCTACACTCAACTAAAAGTAGTGTTTTATAGCATACTATAAAACACTAATTTTCTAAGGGAAAAACACAATAAAACAAACAAAAATTGCCAATTATACAGGAATAAATTTTGCTTTGAACTCATTCACAGTTATAGCACCCACAGCAGACTCTGGCAACTTATTCCACTCATTCACTACTCTCTCCAAGCAAAAAACCTGGTTCTAACACCATTGCTAACTACACTCTTACTCATTTTCCATGAATGGCCCCCTAGTTCTCCCGCCACGAGGCCTATTCTGAAAAAATTTCTTCTGAATTAATCTTGTAAACCCCTCAGTAATTTTTATGTCTCAATCATATCACCCATTTTCTGCCTATCAACCTATTTCTGTAACCTTACCCTTCACAAAACCATGCTCCCCCCCCATACAGTATCTCATTTCCATCTATTCATTCCTGTGTTTTGCTCCTGACCAACTTCTCTGATACTTTGACAACAACTGCTGATTGGTCGGTAATTTGCTATATCAGTCTTGGAGCCTCCTTTATGCAATGGAATTATTTCCCCCCTCTTTCCATCCTCCACAAGTCCTTATACCTGTTTATAGTTGGAATGATAATTTTGAACCTAAGGTGTTACTCAAGTATCCCACACTTATACTTATTCTTCATCCAGTTAGAAAAGGAAGCAGCATGACTCAGTGTCACACATTTTCAATGTTCTGTGAACTAGCCATTCAACCTTTACACTAGAGATCTATGTTGTTGGGTGCCATGGTTCAGCTTGTCTTATATGTATGTGCCAGCTTGGCTAGCCGAGTGGTTAGCTTATCTGCTCTCCAGCCAAAAGGCTGCGGGTTCGAATCCCGCCATGGGCATGAATGTTGCGATTGTCTTTCGAAATACTAATGGTGGTGGTCAGAGATAGATGGCATTGGTGTAGTTGCGATCAGTTGGTGGATTGACAGAGACAGAGTTGTAGAGCCGATGCACTGCCTCGATGAGAATTTGGACTCCGTGGAGGTGTCTAATAATAATAATAATAATAATAATGTATCTGCTCACTCTTAGAAACTGAGACATCTGCACATATTTGAATAGCACACTAACTAGAATCCTTGTAGATTCTTTGAATCCTGTGTGACCATCAAATCAATCTATTGTGAAAAAACAACAGAATGTAAGTGCACCTGCATTAAAATATTTCTTCTAGATTATTTATAATTTATTCATTGTTTTATAACATTTTTTTTCGGACATTGCAACATTAAATATAGTTTAAAATGGTGCCAAAAACACATGAGAAACATAATGCTAAGTAGAGCAGCAAAGTCAAGAATAAGAAGGCTTGCTTTGCAAAAGAGGATATTGAAGATATTGAGGAGGTTATTGAAAATGAATTAACCTTCAAAATAGTGAAGTTAAAGCAGATTATTAGAAAGACGATGCAGGAATTACAGATAGTTGAGCGACATTTGAATGAACATAGGGAGGATTGGAAAATTCAGCAGCAAAATAAGAAGCAGCAAAGCACGAAATCAGATAAATAACATTGATTGTAAAAAGAAGGATATTATTTGGTATGATGACTCTATCATAAAATATGCTGTTGATGAGTGGATTATATGAGAGTGGTCTGAAAAGTTCTCGGCCTAACAATGAAAAAACGAATTTATAATTTCAAAATTATTTTTATTTATCAACATAATCTCCCTTAAGACTAATACATTTATTCCAGCATTGTTCCAGCGCCATTAACCCATCCCTGTAGTGGTTCTCGGTAAGATTTACAAAATATTCTTCTACAGCTGCAATCACCTCTTGATTCGAAGAAAAACACTGACCGGCAAGGAATAGTTTTGGGAAGAGATAGAAGTCAGAGGGAGCCAAATCTGGGGAATAGTATGGATGTTCCAACAATTCATAGTGCAGATCCCTTAATTTTCTCATTGCCAAAATACTTTTGTGGACAGGTACATTGTCCTGATGAAAGATGATTTTTTTCTTCTGCAAACCGGATCTTTTCTCATGAATTTTTTCTGCAAACCGGATCTTTTCTCATGAATTTTTTCGTATAGTGTGGTTAAAAGATCAGAATAATATTCCCCGGTTATTGTTTTATCCTTTTCAAGATAATTAATAAACAAAATTTCTTTAGCATCCTAAAACACAGATGCCATCACCTTTCCTGATGGAACCAACTTTGTCTTCTTTGGTGCTGAACAACTGGCTTCTGTCCACTGTTTTGACTGCTGTTTGGATTCTGGTGTATAATGGTGAATCCAAGTCTCATCCATAGTAATAAATCAACTTGCAAAATCAGTTTTATTCTTGTTAAAATGCTCCGAGCACTGTTCAGAGATTTTCATGCGAATGTGTTTTTCATCTGCTGTGAGCAAGTGCGGCACCCATCTTGCACACATCTTTTTCATGAGCAGTTCTTCATGCAAAATATATCCTACACATTCTTTTGAAATGCCTATAGTCTCAGCAATTTCATGCATTTTGACTCGCCGGTCATCCAATACCATATTGTACTTGATCGATGATTTCTGGTGTTGTTACACTTTTTGGACGTCCTTCACGTGGATCATCTTTGAGGCTGGTATGGCCATGTTTAAACTTGGCAGCTCATTTCTTAATTGTTGAAAACGAAGGAGAAGCATGCCCATAAACTTTTATGAATTTCTTTTGGCATTAAACCTTCTTTTACAAAGAATTTTATAATCACACGATATTCAATTTTATCCATTTCAAGGGATACAGACAAGACTTTTGCTTCAGACAGCTGTATAAAACAAACTCTTGACGGAATGACTTGCAATTTCACATGAATGCTAATGGCAGATGTACCAACTTAGAAAAAAAATCTTCCCAATAGTGTTGCCTTCTATGATCGAGGCTGAGAACCTTTCAGACCACCCTCGTAACTTCAAGTTTTCCTTGAGCAAAAATTAAAATCATAGCATGTGCAATTGAAAAAACAGAAAAGAAAAGTAAATGAGATCATAACTGGTAGTAGGTACTAATGACTTAACTAGCATTAAGTTTAGTTTTTATATCCTCTCTGAAAATTTTCAGAGAAACAGTTGTTGAATGAAGTTAGAGTGAAGAGTGAGAAAATTAATATTGTAAGTATATTACCTCGATATAAAAATGAATTAAGTAAGAGGGCTGTGATGGCAAACAGTTTTGATATGTAGGCTGTGTAGAAGGAATGGATGCGAGTTTTTGGATGTATAGAGTGAGTTTGAAGGAAGATTGAATTTGTATAAGAGGGACAGCCCATGGTTAAATGTGTTTAAGACATAACAATGTTATGTCTTAAATTAAAGCTGCCAAAAGACTATACTCCTGGTTTAATCCTTTATCCAAGTGTAAGCAAACAAAGTTTGCATGTGAAGTCACTTTACAATGTGAAGTGACTTGGTATCTTTAATTTATACTATAACTAAGTGAAAAAACTGAAAACTGTGAACAATTTTTTGTTATGTTAATGATGGAATGAGCATTATCATGGAAATGATTATGAAGAGAGAATTTGTGTTCATCCAGCTCGGATGCATCAAGTACGTGCAAAGATGTCTGCATATATATAAGGCAACAGAAAAGAACAGAGATCTGCAATGGATTGTTCATCTAATATCTCCAACTGTATCACGCAGACAATAGAATACAAAAGTGCATACAGGTAGCTTATTATGTCTGTACACGAATGCTAGGAGTATCAGAAACAAAGGAGTAGATTTTGCTTTGTTCAATATGTTGGGACCTCAGATTGTAGACATTAGTGAGACCTGACTATCAGAACCAGACATACTAACTGATATCGAATGTAAAGGGTACGGTATTTTTAAGGATAGACAGGATAGGAGAGGCAGGGCGTGCTGCTAATGATATCAGATATCTTTAATCCAGTTAGAATTCAGACTTATGACTGCAATACTAGTAACAATTTTCATGTAACAGTGAGTTTAAAGCCATCTGATGTGAGGTGGAATCTAGCAAAATCAAATGCACAGTGGGCTGTTGTTACAGACCTGGTGGATTGGTTCCTAGTGACAAAAAAATGCATCACCAAATAAAGACAATGGGCATGAAAAGAGTAATCATAATAGATAGCTTTAATTATCCAAACATTGATCGTGTAGCAAATCTCATGAGAAAAATGAAACTGAATTTATTCAGCTGTTGCGAGATAACTTTTTCCAGCAGCATGTCACAGAAAGAACTCGAGGTCAAAGAGTGTTAGATTTGATTATAGTGTCAGAGGATGTTTCAGTTAAAGACAAAACTATTCTGTCTCTGGTTGGTGACAGTGATCATGTGGTACTCACTTGATAAGTGGCTAAGTTTATGAATGGTCCATGCTGAACTACAAAGCAGGAAATTATGACCAACTGAGGAGTATACTGAGTTCAGTGGAATGGATCAGTTGCTGGATGGAAAGAATATTGACAGTGCATGGGGAGCATTTAAAAAATACTTAAATGATGCAATATCAAAATGTGTCCTTAGAATTCAAAGAATAGATAGGGTATGAGTCAAATGGATGTGTAATCTTATTAAGCAAACGATTCGTAAGAAAAGGATGCTGTGGAAGGAATACATACGATGTGCATAAGGATGATGTCCATTATGAAAAGCAGGAGGCTAGAACAGTCGCAACCTGTTATACAGAAATCTGAGTATTAAAAGGGACTGGCTCCGAAGCTGAAGACAACCCACAAGAATCCTATTGATATTCTGCAAGTAAAAGAAAGAATGAATATGTAAGAATAACTCTTCTAAATGCAGATGGCATGAGGCTGAAAGATGCAGAAGAGATTGTTCAACTCATGAGTGCCCATTTTGCTAAAAGCTATCAACCTGGTGTATGCAACATTAAGTTCATTGCTACCTCTTCACTGGATGAAGAAACTCTGGTGTATGAGGACAAGGTAAAGACAACCCACAAGAATCCTATTGATATTCTGCAAGTAAAAGAAAGAATGAATATGTAAGAATAACTCTTCTAAATGCAGATGGCATGAGGCTGAAAGATGCAGAAGAGATTGTTCAACTCATGAGTGCCCATTTTGCTAAAAGCTATCAACCTGGTGTATGCAACATTAAGTTCATTGCTACCTCTTCGCTGGATGAAGAAACTCTGGTGTATGAGGACAAGGTATTAGAGCTGTTGCACAAACTGAATAAGTATTCAGCAATAGGCACTGATGAGATATCAACATGGATGCTAAAAGAGTGCTCAGTTGAACTGGCTATTCCTTTGATCAGACTATATAATATCCGTTTCAGAACAGGGAAGATTCTGCAGGAATGGAAAGATTGCATGGTAATTCCATTGCACAAGGGTGGTGCAAAGACCGATGTATCCAACTATTGACCAATCAGTATTTCTAGAGTGGTGGTGAAGATTTCAGAAAAGTTAGTTAGTGCGTTTATTCAGAAATTCTTTGACAGAGAATCTCTACTTTGCAATGAACAGCATCAGTTTACAAAGGGAAGGTCATGTTTTATCAACTTGCTCACACTTTATAATAATGTTATCATTGAACTAGGCAAGGATAATGGATACACCATGATACTTTAGGATTTTCCTAAGACTTTTGACACAGCATGGAAAACTGTTGCATAAATTCAAGATTATGGGTATGGATTATAAAATATTAGTGTGGATAAGAGGCTGGCTGACTGACATATCAAAAAGTGGTATACAGGGGATGTGAATCTGCAACATTTAAGGTAACCATAATGCACAGTTAATTGTAACCATTAACTGTGCATTAATGACATTGGGAAGGTTTTGACAGGCAACATACAACTATTTGCTTATGATGCAAAGATAGGTAGGGTGATTAGGAACGTGTCAGATTTGCAGTACTTGCAGAATGATTTGAATAGGCTGGAATTGTGGGCATGATTAAGCTAGGGATCATGGAGTATTAGTACATAGGAAGTTGAAGTTCGGGGGCCCATGTTGTAAAGATTGTTAATACAACTCAAAAGATAATTGCAATGCTGAAACAACCTTTCATATATAAAGATGATATCATTTTGCCTCTTTACAAAGCCTTGAAAAGACCTCACTTGGAGTACTGTGTGCAGTCATGGTCTTCTGGTTTTCGTTGTAATTCTGATACAGAAATACAGGATGGTGGAATACTGATTATGAAGATAGATTGAGAATTTGTAGACTGCAAATGCTAGTACACAGGAGAAAGAGGGGTGATATGATTGAGACTTACAAACTTCTGAAAGAGTTATACAGATTTCAGTAGATGGAATTTTTCATTTTATAGTGGGGCAGTGAAAGGACAAGATAGCATCCTTGAAAGCTGAGAATGAATGCTGCTAAGAGGATATTGAGTTCTGGTTTTTTCTTTCATGGAGTGGTGCATGACTGGAATGGATTGCCACTAGATATTGTGTGTGTAAGCAGTGTGAATGAATTCAGCAACAAGTTTGATAGCTGGTGCGTTTAAAATGTGGCCTCCCTCCATGAGATCATGACTCCCTGGAGGTCTCTCTTAATAATAATAATTATATATATATATATATATAGAGTGAGAGAGAGAGAGAGAGAGACTGATTTAATTAATAATTCTAAATAATATTTTTAGGTTTAATAAATTTTTGTTCTGACTTTGAACATATGTTAGGATTTCAACCTAATATATACCTCAAAATATGCTGGAAAGTGATCACACCTTTTATTATTCTGGTAAGTATATGTTTCTATGCTTTCTCAATGTATGTCAAGCTAAGTGATCAGTTTATTAGACAGCACTCCATTTATTCCTCAGATCTTATCAACTTACTGCTTTCCAGTTGCTCACTTAGATTAAGATCTGGTGACTGAGTGAGGCCAATGAGTTTTGGGAAAGTCTCCTTCATTTTCTTGGAACTATTTTCTAAAACATCATGCCTTCTGACATGACAAAACTGTTGACAACCATTACTAGATGGATAAACTATGAATATGGAGTGATGCACCTGGTTGTAATGATGTTCAAATGAACTTTGTTATCCAGATATCTCTCTACTGGTATCAAGGATTTAACATGTACCAAGAAAACACTCCCTGCACTGTCATCACACCACAGGACTGCAGTGTTGCCAGCTGGCTTGATTGCTCTGTTGATTCACACTACTGCTGCTATATGCTTAGCCTGGCAGCAGTGAAATAGCTGCTGCCAGAATTAATTGGCCATATTTTTTTAACTACATAAGTGTCCATTCAGTACCCTTGTATCCAACTATATCCATATCGCTTTATTTTCAGATGACAGGAGTGGAATTCAGTCATATCATCTGCAGTGTATGAGATACCATTGAAAACACTCATCAGATTGTGTATTTTTCTGAATATGTGCCCCTTTATAGATCACTGTTGTATCATGCCATTTTTCTAATTTTGGCTGCCTTTCTTCTGCCTCACATCAACACACTGTCTTTAACCTAAGGACTCTGGGTTGCCAATGGCAATCCAGAATCCATAGATAAAGGTTAAATGTTTTCCAGTGCTTTAACCATTCTCAGTATATCCCAGATGTTGCTATGCACTATGATATTCCAATAGAGTGATGCTTTCCACAATATCTACACAATATTGCTGCCAACTCTACAATGAGTACAATAATTATACCATAAAAGTGTAATTATTACACTCATTGTAGTGTTGCCCATCATCAGTGAATTACACTCACACAGAATCATGTAGTATATGTTTCTTTGTTGGATATAAAATAGACTGATGCAAATAGCATTTCCAGGAACAGGATGCGAGTTCAAATTCTGCTGTGGTAATGAATAATTATTAATTTTTTTTAAAGGCTAGATGAATTTCATTGCCCAGTGAAAAAGTTCACTAGACAATGCAATTCATAGTAAACTGTCTAATAAACTGCCATTTGGTGTTGTATAATATATATATATATATATTACTAATTATATGAAGAGCCAAAGGCTTCAATTCAGCAACATGAACTTAATTTAAGTTAAGGGATATTATATCCCATATTGTTTCTTAGCCAAATAAGAAACTCAGAGTGTCACGCCAAATATAGAAACTATATAAAGATCAGCGATTCCAAGCATAAGAAAATACCTGGATAATGCAGCACCTGATCCTTTAAGGTAGTGCAAGCTGAGGCAACTCATGGAAAGGGTGGAGCAAGCTCCGATAACTATTCTTGATATTTACCCATAATGTGAACTTAGCTCCTAGGAGCTGCATTATTGTTCAACATTATGAGAGAGGTCACTACCTAGACCAGTTTTGGTTTTGAGTTTCTTATTCGGCTAAGAAACAACATGGGATATAATATCACTTAACTTAAATATATTTATGTGTATCTTCTTCCTATGACTCTGCATCCCAAATTGAGCCTTGACCTTTTGGATTTGTTGTTTCCAGCCCTGTCTGTCCAGTTTACATACTGCAATATGATGTTTCTATTTTGATTAATGGTATCTGTTCATTCCGTTCTTGGTTTTTCTCTTTGTCTTTTACCAAGAATTTTATTATTTATCATGTTCTTAAGAATACCATCATTTTCCATATGAAAAATATGTCCAACCCACCTCAACTTTATGAACTAAAGTATAGTATATATTGCAGATTCTTTATAGAGTTGATATAACTCATGATTGTATCTGATCCTGCAGAGACCATTATCCTTCAGTGGTCAAATATTTTTCATAAGGATTAAGGGAAATATTAATATTTGAAAATTTCCAAAAATTAAATGGTGGAAGGTAGAAAAGTGAGTAGAGTGACAGAGAATGAACAAGATCAAGTAGGACGTCATGTGGAAGAGCAGGAGAGTAAGACAGGAGAGATTGAAGAGGTCATTATGAATGAGGAAGTGAGTGGTATGAGTATAGAAAATGAGAGAATGGGTGTGCAAGAGAAACAGGGAGGATGGACACGGGTACACAGCATGAGAAAGGTGGGTGCTCTGAGACGAGGTGAGAGCATGTGTAGAGAGGAAAGGAATAGAACGAACTGGGATCAAGAGGTAACAGTTGGAATTGAAAAGGGTTCTAAAATGAAGAAACAGAAAGGGAAATGGCCCCAGTCGAGCATGGAGAGATCACATCGAGTGGGTGGTATCAGTGGAACTAGCTGTAGATCCAGAAATGAGCTGTTGTATACAATTCTTCTAGCATTTGTATACAAATGCTAGAAGCATAAGAAACAAGGCAGATGAAATGGTTGCATTAATTGCATCTGTTCACCCAAAGACTGTCAGAATAAGTGAGATATGGTTGGAAGAGGACAACATCCTGACAGGAATAGAGATGGAAGGGTATGATATGTTTCATGAGGATAGAAAGGGTAAAAAGTGAGGGGAAGTGCTATTGGTGATAGAGAAAGAGTTATGTCCATACAAAGTAGAGATGCAAGAGGGAAATAGTGCCAGTGGTTTTGAGGCAGTATGGTGTGAGATAGAGGTGAATGGAATAAAATACTTGGTTGGATGTTGTTATAGACCAGGTAATGTGGGATGGTGGTGATAATGAAATGTATAATCAAATTAGCCAAGCAAATAAGAAAAGGGTGATCATTATGGGTGATTTTAATTATTGCAATATAGACTGGAATGATGAGATAGCAACTGGAAGTAAAGAAAATGAGTTTCTTGAGTTTTTGAGGGATAACTACCTCAGACCGTATGTAACAGAGGGAACGTGAAGATTGAGGGTCTTTGATTTGGTCATCTCATGAGAGGATATAATTGTAAATGAGTTGTCAAATCATCCACCAATTGGTGAGAGCGACCATGAGGTGATTACCTGGGTGGTTGCCAGTAGGGCAAGGACCTCTGTGAGAAAAGGGTATATGTGGAACTACGAGGGGGAGGGGGTGATTATGAAGAGCTCAGGAGACAGCTTGCAGGTGTAGTGTGGAATGAGGAGTTAGCTAGAAAAGAGATCAATGCAGCTTGGGGGATTTTCAAAAACTGTATAGTAGGTGCAATGTCTAAATGTATTCCAAGGGTGAGAAGGTTAAATAAGGTGGGCATGAGATGGATGAATAAAGAGAATAAGCATGTGATACAGAGAAAAAGAGCATTGTGGAGGCAGCATAAGAGAAGTGGAAATAACCAATTCAGTGAGGTCGACAAAGACCAAGCAAAGGAGGGAGACTTGGTTAGTGAGGGTAGCTAAAGAGAGGTATGAACAGCAGTTGGCTAATGAAGCCAAAAAGAATCCTAAGGAGTTCTTTTGATATGTAGCCAGCAAAAGAAAGAATGATTGTGGAAAGATGACATTGATATGAGAAAATGGTATAAACACAGCTGTTGCAGAATGTGTGGTAGAGATACTTAATGAGCAGTTCATAAAGGTCTTTCAGTCTTGTGAATGTGACTACATGGAGAGATTCAGAGCAGTAGATGATGGGGAGGAGAGACTGACTGCAAGTGAGCAAGAGGTATATGGGGAGTTGAGTAAACTAGATGTTAATAAAGCTGTGGGACTTGATAATATATCATCACGTATTCTGAAGGAATGTACCAGGGAGTTGACACCTGCCTTGACATATTTTTTTAATGCAAGTCTTGCACTCGGTCAAGTTCCTAAGGAGTGGAAGGAGGGCAAGATTGTGCCACTTCATAAAGGAGGTGATCGAACTCAAGCATCAAATTATAGGCCTATTTGTGTGTCAGGTGTTGTGGTTAAGTTGGAGAAGCTTGTGAGAACTAGGATCCACAGCTGGGTTGACAACAATGGTATTATCTTTCATGGACAGCATGAATTTACTAAAGGGAGGTCATGTTTTAGTAATCTACTTACTTATTACAATAAAGTGACTGCTTCCTTGGAAAGAGGAGAGGAATATGCAGTGATATACTTAGATTTCGCAAAGGCTTTTGATAGAGTACCTCATGATAAATTGATATCAAACTAGAGCTGATGGGGTTGGATATTAGATTAGTGCATTGGATTGGAGACTGGCTATCTGATAGGTATTAACAAGTTATGTATGGAAGAGCGATATCCAGAAAAAAGAAAGTCACTAGTGGAGTGCCTGAGGGGTCTGTTTTAGGACCATTACTGAGTAACTTGTATATTAATGATATGGGTGAAGATTTGGATGGAGATATTCAGTTGTTTGTAGATGATGTAAAGTTGAGACGAACCATGAAGTATAGTGAAGATATTGTGGCCTTGCAAGAAGACTTGAATGAATTGAGTGATTGGGCATGGAAATGGGGATGTGAGTTCAATGTTGCAAAATGTAAGGTTTTAAAATTTGGAAAACAAAGATGGGATGCAGAATTTATGTGTGGTGAGGATATATTGTTGGAGGCAGAAGAAATAAGAGATCTATGGATGATATTGGCTAAGGATCTGAAATTTAGGGGTCACATAGCCAAAATTGTGAAGACAACACAAAGGCTTCTGGGTATGATAAGGAGGACACTGACGTGTTGAAATAGGGAGATACTTGTTCCTTTGTATAAGACTTTGATTAGGCCAGACATGGATTATTGTGCCCAGATTTGATCACCTGATTTTTCAGAAGGATGAAGATATTTTGGAAAGGGTCCAAAGGCGACTGACCAAGGTAGTTTCTGACCTCTGGAATGTCGAGTATGAGGAAAGATTGAAAAGATGCAATTTGCAGAGTCTGGTGGACAGAAGGAAGAGGGAGATATGATAGAGACCTACAAGTTGGTAAGGGGTTGTTATAAGAGCAATGCTGAAGAAGTTCTACAGAAAATAGTGGGAGATCGGGGGAGAACCAGAGGTCATTCTTGGAAACTATAAAAAAGGGGAGTGAGAGGCAGGTTTTTCTCGTGCAGAGTTGTAAATGATTGGAATGCCTTGCCTGAAAGTGTGGTGTCTGCAAGGAGTTTGAATGTGTTCAAGGCACAGTATGATGAGCTGTGTGCGTGTGTGATAAAAGGACCTCCCAAATGAGTGTTTGACTCCATGAGGTCTTGGGGTAATAATAATAATAAATAAAATTCTCTACCCTCATCATAAATATCCAGGTTTCACATCCATAGATAACAACTTGGATGGATTATCGATTTATATGTATTTATATCTTTAGTCTTCCATGGATATCTTTTGAGCTGAGTACACATGAGAGAGAGAGAGAGAGAGAGCAAAAAGCCCGTTTTCCCCTCATTATTCGATTCTACGTTTGTGATTGTTACTTTCTGAATATGTGAATTATTCCAATTTTGCTCTTTTAAGATTCCAAATTTT
Source organism: Typopeltis vanoorti (assembly GCF_054136105.1). NCBI lineage: Eukaryota > Metazoa > Arthropoda > Arachnida > Uropygi > Thelyphonidae > Typopeltis > Typopeltis vanoorti. The sequence continues at coordinate 94,888,398 of NC_143560.1, read as the reverse complement.
CACACGTCTCAGTTGAATGATTCTGCATGGTATTAATCATTATTTTAGTTTGATCATTATATATATAAGAGAAAGGTGATCAGCAAGCACATGAATTGAGTAGGTTATGAGAGTAGGCTAACTAATCAGCCAAAAAAATAAAAAAAATCTCAAAGGGTTCTTTTGCTATGTGGTAAGGAAAGCGAAGAATGACTTCATAGAGTGCTGAGGGAAGGAAAAAATAGAAACAAACAAAATATTGAGTTACTGAGTAATCATTTTACAAGGGTGTAACAACCAGTGGGTTATTCCAGTGCAACACTGACTAATGTGAGAAGAGAGGCTGATGAATTGAAGGTGCTTACAATACTGCAGAACCTTAATGAAAATATGTCTGGTGGTTAGCCTTATATGTTGGCTATTCGTAATTGTATTTTTTAAGGAAATTACAACATAGCTTGATATATTAACTAAAATAAATTTAATTAATACTTCCAATATTTTGGCAAAGTCAAATTACCTTCATTAGAAAACAAAATATAATAAGATATGTGCATGCAGGTACTACACTAAGCAATGAGGCTGATGTATGTCAACCAGTGGTGCGCCCAGGGGGGGAAAGGGGCCCGGGCACCCCCCCAAAGAAAAGGAAAAAACACTAGAAAAATTTCCAAAAATATTTTCTAATTCAAATTCATTTTTTTTTATTTACGTTATGTGCTACTTATGAATTAGCGATCACTGCAGATGCTCAGTTATAGGTCATATGCGATGTGTAGTGTGTATTCGCAAAACATCTACTCAACTCGACCCCCCCCCATAGGTTACATCCTGAGCGCTCAGCTCCCTCCAAGATTAAATCCTGAGTGCGCCACTGATGTCAACTCAGAGTAAATAATCTAAAGTTCGAAATACTGCCCCCTAGTGGGCTAAATTGGACATCCTTGGCTCCTGGATTGAAGTCGAGTATGAAAGCTTCCCAGATGGCAGCTTGATGCAACCAAATTGATGTTAGGATAATTTCTTAAGGCAGAAGCAGATTCAAGGAAATGTTTTTTATATTATATTGTTTCAATGGAGTAGAGTGGCCTTCTTCCATTGTGTCCTATGGTGGGTGTCCAGAACATAGGAGAGTGGCTGTAGTGGTGGAAACGGATATAGTCCTTATGCTCAGCAATTTTGATGTTGGCTGTCCTGTCTGTTTGGCCATAGTAGAATAGTTCATAACTACAAGGGACCTGATAAACACCTGGAAGGTCTAAGGACTGTGGCTTGTCATTGGCGGAGTAGATAAGGGATGCTAAATTTTTATATGGTCCATAAATGGTTGGAAAATATGTCCTATCCCACTGCAACTTTATGAACTTGAGTATAGTATATATATTGTAGATTCTTTATAGAGGTGATATAACTCATGATTGTACCTGCAGAGACCATTATCCTTCACTGGTCAAATATTTTTCCTAAGGATTAGGGAAAATATTTTCACAATTTTAACAACATATTACCAAGATTTTAGATTATCTACCATCACCCAAGATCCCTCATCTCCTCTGAGATATCCTAACCAGTTGTATGTTCTGCATCCCATCTTTGTTTCCTGAATTTTAAAATCTTAAACTTTGCAATATTGCACTGCAATCCCACCCAATTACCCATTTTCCCAGTCTATTCAAGTCCACTTGTATTTTTTGTAAAATTTTAGTTAGTTTTTTCAGATGTGCTTGGATATATGGAATGGTCCTGAAGTTCTGAAGGATATGTGGTTTAAGGGTTTTAATATTTTTTGGATTGGATATGGTGGGAATTATTGCCATCAGCTAAGAAGGTTTTGTTATGAATGTGAATGTTCAATGGAGAGAGCACTGTTATCTGAACTAATTATTTTAGCCCTGTTATATAAAGTTTAAGAATCCCATACTGTTGGAAGAAGAGTTGGTGTGACTGTTTGTGAATGTATCTACCAGCGTGTGTGGGTGGGGGGGGGGGGTTGTCTGGCTGGCATGTAATTAAAATGTCTACGAAAGGGAGACTGTTGTTATTTTCTTTTTTAGGCCAAGTGGCCAGATGTAGAACACATCATCAACAAAGCATAGCCAAACAATGGGTTTATGCAGGACAGAGTTTAGAGCTTTCTCTTTAAATGTTTTCATGAAGTAATTAGCCATTGGCAGGCAGGAGGGGAGAGAATGTCTGCCTTTTCTATTTGTTTGTAGAATTTTCCCTGCCAAATGAAATAGCCTGATTTCATTGTAAATTTAAGCAAGACTGAAATATCAAGAGTGTTATATCCCCTTTTCATTAATTCTAGTTGTTTTATCCTTAATCTTTAATTTCTTTAACTTTTAACTTACTAGTTAACATTAAACTTTGTATTTCTTGCTATCAGACTTCAGTTGCCGACAAATTTGTATTTGTTTAAGGCTGTGCCAGCCAGCAACTAAATTCTAATACACTATCTAAAATACTTAAGGAAAATTGTAGGGATCAAGATATATGCAGTCATGGTCCCTATTCTCATATCACTATTGGTTTCCCCTTTAAATGCAATGGTACGAAATTTTCCAAATGGTAATTCAAATCCGCAGAAGATATGACAAACTCAATTGATTATGTAAAAAGAAACATTTATTATTTCACAAAGACAAGTATACACGTTATTTAAATTCTGAACCTTAAAAGAGTCTGGGTTCCCCTTACTTAATTAAACACATTTAAACTTCTGCACTATGATCTCTTACTAGACATAAATTACTCACTTCTGTACATATATCTATCCTCAGACTCTCATAATTAAGTTACCTGATAATATCATACATGAAACATTACATATAAACACTAGACAATTCAATAAATCTCAAATCTCACATGTAATTATCTAGGACAACAGTACTTATTTCTACTTAATTCTCTCCCCCAAAATATCTGTTAACACTTAACCAATTTCTGAATATATGACATTACTTTTCTTAAATCACTTAAACAGTCCGGAACTCGGCCTCCTGTTCGGCTGGAGCCTAATAAGTTTTCTTCTTAACAGTAGACAAAAGTGTCCAAATTGCAGACTGTTCCTATGGCACAACACGTAAATAGCATGTTTCTTTAACCTCTGTTTCTTTGTTCCACGGATACTTTAATCCTACATTAATATAAGAAAATCTTCGCTTACTTCTTGCTTTGATTAGGTATTCTGATCTTTTCACTGTACCTCCTCTGATGGCAGGCTTTGTTCCTTTGTTCTACATGAACCGAAAACATTCATGCACAGATCTGTACGCTGACGTAGATTTCATCAGCGGCTTTTTCTCCTTATGTGTTTGAACACATTGTAGTTGCAGCTTTGAACGATGTAACATGCATAGCAAGGGGAGATCCTTGCTACACGTGGCAGCAAGCTCTACATAGCTCTCCTATGGGAACTTGGTGCCGACAAAACTCGGAGACGAGACACAAGCGATCCGAGGTAAGAGACAAGAGAAAATAGAGCAATTCGAACTCCCGCCGAAACTTTTATACTCCGGAACAGCTCCCTCACTCGGCGGTGTCATCACGCATACGGCAGCAGCCGATTGGACGCCATGGCTACGAACTGTCTTTACATGCCCTTAAACTTGTACTTAGCTTATACATATTTATTTGTTAATACTACATGACTTTCTACTTTAATTCATTCACAATTATTACCTTAATAAACTTATGGGCTATCTTAACTGTGTTTAGAATTTACACATCTGGTTATTTACATTTTCTTAGGACATTATATGGTACATTTCCCATCAGGAGGCATAAGGATGTCCTTATCCCTTCCTTCTGAGGTAACGTAACGTTGGGTGGGAAAAAGGGATGACTCATCACTTTTTCCGACACAACAAGAGGAAATTCAGACTGGATAAGGTCTGAAGTGCCTTTAAATGGGATTTTAATATTTTTGGTGAACAGAGAGGAAACATGAAAACTGAATCATGACGTCAGTGTGTAGAAGTGTGAGGTTTTTCCTTAAAAATAACAGACTATATAAAAATTTAGCATCCCTTATCCATCCACAAAATACCTGCCAGATGTTTACCAGGTCCGTTGTAGTTGTAAACTATTCTACTATGGCCAAACAGGTAGGACAGCCACACAGCAGTCACTCAGGAAGTGCTGACCATACTTTGGACAGCCACAACCTTAGGATATACTGCAAGAAGGCTACTCTACTCCATTGCAGCAAATATCAATATGAAAGACTTTTCCTTGAATCTGCTTCTGACTTAAGAAGAGGACTATTCTAACCTCAACAAATTTGGTTGCATGATACTGCCCTTTGGAAAGCTCTCATTCATACTTCATGTCAGCAGCCAAGGATGCCAATTCAGCCCATTAGGGTACATTATTTAGTATTTTAGGCTTACTCTCAGTTGACATGCTTCAGCTCCGTTACTTAGTATAGTACCTACATAGAAATATCATATTATATTGTGTTCCCTGATTAGCAATTTGATTTTGCTGAAATAATGGAAGTATTAATTAAATTTATTTTAGATAATATATTAGTTTGTGTTTTAATATCCTTAAAAAATACAGTTATAATGCAAATATGGCCATGGGATTAAATGGGTTAGCAGATCATGTTGTATTATGGAATGTACAAGGAAATTGACAGTTCTTCTGACTAAGCTGTTTATCTCAGTTCTGGGAAGGTGTCTTGAAGACAAATTATTGGCCATCAATGTCCCAAGAATGGCAGTTAAGGTTACTGAAGAAATTGGTAAAAGGTTGAATTGAAGAATGGGATTAAAAGAGTTTTGTGAAGGGTAGGTCTTACTTCAGTAATTTACTTACTTTTTATAATAAAATGGCAAGTAAGTTTTTATGTTTATATTGCTGAACTTTGCAAATGCATTCAACAAGATACCACATGAAATGTAATTTCTCTTACAAATTTCTCCAAAATCTTAATGAGTGGAAGAGATACATTTGATGCCTCCATTCTACTAAACTCTTACTTAATGGCACTCTCTTTCTACTCCTTTGGGACTTTTCCAGTAGCTTGACTGTCACTGAACAGCCAGGTCAATGGACCTCTTATGAGCCCAACGCAGTTCTTTTAACGCAGAAGTTGAGTGTGTGTAAATACGTTGTGGCATAGTTAAGAGTAGAATGCAATGAAGAAAATAGCATTCTGTGTTAAGTGGAATCGAATCCCTGGGAAAGTCAGAAAATTTACATCTTAGATGATGCAAAGCTAGGAAGGATTATTAGTAATAGTGCAGATGTGGTAGTCCTGCAAGAGGATGTGAATAAGCTAGATAGATGGGCAAATGAATGGGGATGTCAGTTTAATGCAGCAAATGTAAAGTCTTGAGGTTTGGGCAACATCGATGAGACACTGCATACTCTATGGGAGGAGTTATACTGGAGAAAGTAGGGGAGACAAGAGATCTGAGGTTTGATGATTGATAGAAGCCTGAAATTTAGGGGATATATTGCAAAGGTGGTGAAGGTAGTAACACAGAGGATTGCTGCAATAATGAGAAGGACACTGACCTGCAGAGATAAAACAGTTATCATTTCGTTGTATAAGACCATGATCAGACCACACTTGGATTATTGTTCTCAGATTTGGTCCCCATGATTTGAAGGGGATAAATTAACTGTGGAAAGGGTACAAAGCAGATAACAAAGATGGTTTCAGGACTGTACAATGATAGTTATGAGGATCGGCTGAGGGAATGTGGACTGCAGAGTTTGGTGGATAGAAGAAGGAGAGGTGATATGATTGAGACTTTTAAACTGTTGAGGGGTGGTTACAGGGTTGACACTGGTGAGTTCCTTCGCTTGGTTGAACAGCGGGAAGGAGTGATGACAAGAGGCCATCCCTGGAAGTTACGAAAGGAAACTGTGAGCAAGAGGGTGAGGAGTGGTTTCTTTGCATGGAGGGTGGTTGAACCATGGAATGCATTGCGTGATGGGGTGGTGAGAGTGAGAACAGTCAGTGAGTTCAAGGAGTGGTATGATAGACTTTGTGTTTCTTAGGGGGGGGGGACCTCCCCCCGATGAGTCTTGATAGACTTTGTGTTTCTTAGGAAGGACTTCTGACGATGAGTCTTTTGACTCCATGGAGGCCTCAATAATAATGATAATAATAATAATTATCTCCTTAGTATGTTCTCTTAAACACATGGTTAAATCCATTCCATTTCCACTGCCTAATTTTCTTCCAGATTATTTAGTATTCAAAATACAAAATACCTGCTTTTCCATGATGAAATACCACAATAAAGTGATTCTTAAATAAATCAAATATGTTATTTGCAGTTACTAGACTATCATTTTCAGCTAACAAGGTCATTCATCTATAATCGTTTCTCTTACTATCCAAATAATGAAAGAATTACTTAGAATTTTCCTTGGATCATAATGCAAGGTTTTTTGTGTATTCAAATTTTGAATTTGTCTTCCTAACTATATTAGTTGGAGGCATAGTGCTAACCACCTTATCCTTGGGGGTGGGGGAAGAAGTCCAAGGTGGACAGCTAAAGAATGGTTTGAAAGAATGAAGCTTAAGAAGAAGACTATACTAATTCTTGTAGATAAAATTATACATTGGTTACATGTGACTAAATTTTTTGGGAAATGACAATGTATACTAAAATATTAATTAAAAAACTTTAATCAATACCCATTTTCCCAGTCTATTCAAGTCCATTTGTAAAGTGGACTTGAATAGACTGGGAAACTTTGCATCCTCATTTGCTTGTTGTTTGTTAGTGCCTGCATGCACGTATCATAGTTTTATGTTCCCAGAAGATGGCAGCGTAGCATTGCCGAAATATTGGAAGGTATTAATTAAAGTTTTTTAATTAATATTTTAGTATACGTTGTCATTTCCTGAAAAATTTAAAGTCAAGACTATACTAGTTACTTTCTTGGGTTGAATCTTACATTCCTTATTCAACTGTTCTTCACCTTTTTCTTTATTAATTTTATTATTATTATTATTATTATCCGACCTCGGAGTCAGAAACTCATTGTGGGAGGTACATACTATTGCACATGTTTCTCATCCAATTGTGCCTTAAACTGATTCAATGTGTCTACATTCACTACACGCTCAGGCAGTGCATTCCACTCTCCATGCAAAAACCAGCTCCTCACTCCCCTGCTTACACCCTCCTTGTGCAGTTTCCAGTGATGGTATCTTGTTCTTTCCCTTCTCTCCCATTCTATGAAAAGTCTCTTCCGTGTCAATCCAATAATAACCCCTGACAAGCTCATATACCTCCCTCCTTCCTCCTATTCATGAGGCTTTGCAATTTACATTCTCTCAATCTCTCCTTGTATTCCACATTGCAAAGACCACTGACCACCTTTGTGAATCTTCTTTGGACTCTTTATATGGATTATTGTCCTTCATATGGACAATAATCCATATGAATCCTGATCAACGGCTTGTACAATGGCATCATAACCTCTCTATTTCTGCATGTCAGGATCTTCCACATTATTGCCAATATCCTATGTGACATCTTCACAACTTGTGCAATGTGGCCCCTAAGGTACCAGAGAAATATATCAGGTTTGGTGCAGGAGATGTACAGAAATGTGAAAGCAAGAGTTTGGACTTGCCTTGGAGACACAAAGTTTTCAAGTGACAGTTGGCTGGCATCGAGGATCAGCATTAAGTCCATTCCTGTTTAATATTGTGATGGAGGTAGTGACAGAGGAGGTGAGAGAAGACGCGACTTGGACAGTGTTGTATGTGGATGACATCTTGCTGTGTGTGTGCAGAATCAAGAGAAGAAAGTACTGAAAGAGAAAGGTATGAGACTGAGCAGAAGTAAGACAGAGTATATGTGTTGCAAAGTGGATGGCAGCCAGGAGACCGATCTGGAGCTGGAAGGAAATGCCATCAGGAAAGTTAGTGACTTTAGATACTTATGTTCAACAGTGGAAGAGGATGGAGAGGCTGAGAAGGAATTGGGATGCAGGATAGAGTAACTGGAGAGATATAGCTGGAGTGTTATGCGATAAGAGAGTGCCGATCAATCTCTAAAAGACAAAATCTATACCAGCTATGACTTATGCCAGGGGTGTTCAACCCGTCGATCGCGGAGCAATTTTTGGTCGATCTCTTGTGTATTCTCCTTACAAATTTAATTAAAACTGAAAACTTTTTTTATTTATCATTATATTGTATTATTTTAAATTCGCTTTAAGTGTATTGCTATTGTTTATTTTTCATTGAAAAATAAACAATAGCAATACACTTAAAGCGAATAGTTTGTATTAGATGTTTTTGTAAATAACTCTTTTGAAGCTAACTGTATATACTGCTTTAATAAGAATATGTTAGAGTGTTAAAAACAAAGGCCGAAGCTGTACATGGCAGCATTAGAAAGATTGTTATTTATTGAAACTTGTATGTATGAGAAAGGCTTGCAGGCTCTAAGTGTAAACATCTCTGAAGTCAGTCAGAAAGAGTTCAAACAACTTTCCGATGGCAGGCAACTTACAATCAAAAGAAAGCGGAGGAGAACAAAAGGCGTGCCGAACTTGAAACTTAAGATGAAAGACTCATACCGATTCTTTGGGGGGTTGCCAAACTTCATGCAAGGTCTCAGAGGAGGCCTAATAAAAAGGGACAAGCAAGCAGAAGGGGTCCCAGTTCCAGAATTGTTGTCAGAGACGAGGCTGCCCGGTCTAGAGTCGCCGTAAGAGAGACTGCCCGGATCCACGTTGCTTGAGAGAGAAGTTTCTCGCTTCCAGAAAGGAGCTTCTTGGGTCGGGACGTCTTTAGAGAGAGACTACCTCTTGGCCGCAGACAAGGTTTCAAATTGCCAAAAGGAAGAGTTTCCAATTCCCGGAGAAAAGTTTCCAGGCCAGGTTAATGTCAGACATTCACCAGTGTGTTGTGTTTTCATTACAATTCAATGAATCAAACAACTTCACTGATATTGCTCAGTTAATGGTATTTCAAGATTATTCAAGTAAAGAAGAACTTTTGAAAATTATACCATTATTGGGAAGGACTAGCGGAGAAGATTTTTTTTGGCATTTGGTGAATTTGTGAAACAACACAAACTTCCACTTTTTAAACTTGTGTCTATTACTACTGATGGTGCTCCTGCAATGATAGGTAATAAATCAGGCTTCATTTCATTATGTAAAAACGATGACAAATATCCAGGTTTTTTAAAGTTCCACTGTGTTATTCACCAACAAGCATTGTGTAGTAAAAGATTAAACACCAAAGATGTTTTGGATGTTACATTTAAAATTGTAAATTCTGTTCGAGGGAAAGCCCTGCAACGGTGGTTAGTTAAATTACAGGCAGATGATGATATGGAACTTCTGTTGTACAATAATGTTTGCTGGCTCAGCTGAAGTCAATTTTTAGAAAGATTTCTAGTATTAATTAACGATATAAAAATTTTCTTGATGAAAAAGGATATATTTATCCACAATTGAGTGATAAAAGATAGTTGTTACCCTTATCATTTTTAGTAGATTTCTGTACGCAATTAAGCAACTTAAATTTAGAGTTACAAGGTAGAGATAAAAATTTAATTGACATGTTAAGTTCAATAAAAACTTTTCAACAATACTTACTTTTATTAAAGAAAAATATAAATGACCGTGAATTTAGACATCTCCCATATTTATTAAAATTTTTTGAACAAAATCAAGAAATGCTTCGCTGTGATTTAAAAGAATTTATTCGTGAAATAGAATTAATTGAGGAAGAAATAAATTCAAGATTTTAATAAAACTGAAATGATTGTATCTTTTATCAATAATCGATTTCAAGAAAACTTGAACATCACAGAAATTTCAAATAAAATTAGTGGGCTGTTTGATATAAACCAAGCTGAAGTAGAACCTGAGATAATAAATATTCAGAATAGTTTACATTTAAAATCAATAAACAACGAAGTCATTTGGAAGTATGCACGTGAAAAATTCCCAATATTAACTGATATTGCGTGAAAAATTCTGCTGTGTTTCGTATCGACATACTTGTCAGAATCCGCTTTTTCAAATATGACTGTCATAAAAAATCAATTAAGAAACCAAATTACAAATGATCATTTGGATGATTGTCTGCAATTGGCCACTTCTTCATATCAACTTGACTATGAAAATATTGTGAGGTCCAAACAATGCCAAATTTCACATTAACTTTTTTTTTTTTTTTAATCAACTAGCATTTCCTGTAACTTGTGAGTTTGTAATCAATCTGTTGTTTTTTCTAAGTTTGGTTTTCCAAAATAGAGAAATAAAATTTTATTCCAATATATATATATATATTTTTTTTTTGTTGTATTAAAATATTTGATGTGTTAAAATATAAAAGTGATAAATAAATTTTTAAATACACAAATAAATTTTTTAGTTGTTTATTTGTGCGTAATCAGATATCAGGTTGGAGGAACGTGATCTATATAAGAGAGTAGATCGCCGAATAACTTTTTATAGAAAAGTAACTCGCGTAGTAAAAAAGGTTGAACAGCACTGACGCATGCTATGGAAACTGTGGACCTGAGGAAAAATAACATCAGTAGGATGGGGGTAGTGGAGATGAGAATGCTTAAGTGGATGAGCGGTGTGACCAGAAAGGATCATCTGAGAAATGACTATGTGAGGGGAACAGTGAAAGTTATGAACTTAGGAGCGAAGATACAGGAGGCAAGGCTGAGATAGTTTAGTTATGTGATTAGGAGGGAGGATGAATATGTGGGAAGAAAGGTCATGCAGATGGATTTGCCGGGGAAGAAGGAAGTGCAGGTGGCCAAAGAGGAGATGGAGGGAGCTTGTGTAGGAGGACTTGAGGATGAAGAACTTGGATGTGGTTACATCCCAAGACAGGAGGATGTGGAAAAGAATCACCAACAACAGCAACCCTACTTAAGTGGGACAAGCTGTAGAAGAAGAAGAGTAGAACGGATTGCCAGAGGTAGTTTTGAGTGCTCTGATGGTGAATGAATTTAAGGAGAGGTATGATAGTTATTTTATGAATAATGGTTAGTATGGGTCTCTCCTAATGAGTTTTTTGACTCCATGGAGATACTTGTATAATGATAATAATAAAAATCCTCTTCCCTCTACCTTATGTTGTCCAAGTTATTTGTTACTCAAGAATTCCAGACATTCAATCCCCTTACTGCTGTATATTGTTTCTTCTATCAAGTTTATTTTACCAAAGTTAAAATCTCCCATTATGATCTTTCACTTTGCATCTGCCAAACTAATCTGTGTAAACCTTTCCTGCTAATCACCCTGTTTGTTCCTTGCTTCTAATTTTTTAGGAAATGACAACATAAACTAAATTATTAATTATAAAAAATTTAATTAATAACTTCCTATATTTCAGAAATGTTACATTGCCATCTTCAGGGATCACAAAACAATGATATGTGCATGCAAGCACTCACACTAAGCAAATGAGGCTGAAAGGTAACTGAAGTTGGTCCTTCAGTTGCCTTTCAGCTTCAGTTGCTTTTCAGTCCTAAAAAGGTGCCTCCTATTGGGGTTGTCTTGGCCTTTGGGCTGTCAGTCTTAGAATGTATGCTTCCCAAATTTAGGATAGTCTCATGTACTCAAATTTGTTGAGGTTTGGGAAGTTTTTCAGAGCTGAGACTGATTCCAGGAATAATATTTTGTACTTGTACTTGCTGCAGTGTAATAAAGTGGCCTTCTTCCAGTGTATTCTGTGGTGGATGTCCAATGCATGATTGATCAGCAAGTCCTGAGTGGCTGTAGTGGTGGAACCAGATTTAGTTCTTGTGTTTGGATATCTTGATATTGGCTGTCCTGCCCGTTTACAACTGCTAGGGACCTGGTACACTCCAGGGGTAGGTCTAGGGGAAGTGGCCGGTCTTTGGTGGAGTGGATAAGAGATGCCAATTTTTTGTGGTTTGTAACTAGTTGTGAGGTCATTCTTTTTTAGACTTCTTGTTAGATGTACTTTGGTTATATGGAATGGTGATTGATTTAGAGTAATCTCTGCTAAGAAAGGGGAAGGGGGTTGTGGTTAACTGGTTTTAATATTTTTTGGCTTTCTTTGTGGATTGTAGCCATTGACTAAGAAGGTGTTAAATATATGGTTACGTTCAGTAGTTAGGGCATTGCTATATGAACTGATTCATCCCTGTTATAATCCTGTATTGTTGGGAGGTGGGGGTGACTGCTGGTGAATATATCTTCATATATATGTAGGTTTCCTGTAAACAGAGAAAGCCAGAGATCCATCCAAGTACAAATACAAAAGATTATTCCTTGAATCAGCCTCAGCTCGGAAAAACTTCCCAAACCTCAACAAATTTGAGAAGCATACATTCTAAGATCGTCAGCCCAGTGGCCAAGAGAACCCAATTTAACCTGCTAGGAGGCACCTTTTAGGACTCTAGGACTGACCTCAGTTGCCTATCTTCAGCCTTCATTTGCTTAGTGTGAGTGCCTGCACATATCATTATTTTGTGATTCCTGAAGATGGCAATGCAACATTGACAAAATATAGGTAGTTATTAACTAATGTTTTTATAATTAATAATTTAGTTTGCATTGTCATTCCTTAAAAAATTAGAAGTATGTCTAACCAACGTATAAGCTTATTCACAAGAATCTTTGTTCCTTGGTCTATAATAACATATCACTAAATATTGGTGGATAGAAGAAGGAGAGGTGATATGATTGAGACTTTTAAACTGTTGAGAGGTGATTACAGGGTTGACAGTGGGGAGTTCTTTCGCTTGGTCGAACAGCGGGAAGGAGTGATGACAAGAGGCCATCCCTGAAAGTTACAAAAGGAAACTGTGAGCAAGAGGGTGAGGAGTGGTTTCTTTGCATGGAGGGTGGTTGAACCCATGGAATGCATTGCCTGATGGAGTGGTTTCTTAGGAGGGGGGGACCTCACCTCGATGAGTCTTGATAGACTTTGTGTTTCTTAGGAAGGACCTCCCACGATAAGTCTTTTGACTCCATGGAGACCTGAATAATAATAATAATAATCCTGCTCTGGCTGGCTATACCTCACACCATACACTCTTGAAACCATCAGTACTGTTTTCTTCTTAAGTCTATCCTGAAAGGACACAACTCATTACTTAGCATAACACTCCAACATCCTCTGCCAGAATATGCTACACTTTTCCACTTCCATCCCTATCAGTATATCATCTTCTATCAGCCACATTTCACTGATAGTAATTAGCTTTGTACAGGCTGACACTATCAATGCTAGAAATTCATTTTCCTTTTTTTTTTTTTTTTATTAATCTGATACTACTGGTATATGTATAGAGAGACATCTATGCATTAGTATTGTTCCTATACCTATGATTTCTCCCCCCCCCCAGCTCCACTTGACTGCAATATGCATACATGCATCTTCTAAACTCCAGAGAGAGCTACTGCTACGTATCCAGTCACACTATCTACCCCTCCCTCATGTTTGCCTTCCTTGATCCGAGTCACACTACTCATGTCTCTCTACTGGTTCTCACTTGTTTCTGACACACCACCACTGCTGCTACTAAAACTAGAGATAATAATATCAAAATCACCTAGATCTTTCCATTGACTTCATCTCACTGCATACCGGCATGCATTCCCCATCTGTTACTTGTCACATTTCCATCTAGTGAGAAGTGTATATGCCACAAGTGGAGCATGCCACAAAATCTTGTATGATTCCATTCACACTCAGTCATGACTGACTTAGGCTAGGTTTACTCTAAGTTTACAATGAAATTGCTAATTATTAATCAAGCAGAAGTCCAAGAAGAGCTCTATAGCATGCTTCTAGTCGCTATTTTATCCATGCCACCACTGCCACTTTAATATTATTATTATTATTATTATTATTAAATGGACAAAAACTTATAGATCACCTACACACTAATCTCCACATCATCCCAGCAAAACTCTACTCGGTAAAAAACATGATTTCATCTAACATAAAAAAAACTCCTATACCACAGTATCTGTGAATCTCTACTCAGATATGGTATAACGATCTATGCAAACACATTAAACAGCCACCTAACAAAATTAGAAATATTACACAGGAAAATGTGTCAACAGTGATTTGGAGACCTTATACACAACCGCCAATATTCGAAACGCTTATGGTGACACACAGAATCCTGAGCATTAAAAATCTGAAACACTACATAATCTTACTAAGAAATTACTTCAACATTGCCTGTCGTAACAACAGAGATACATATCGCATAACACGACCCACAACAACTCTTTACATCCCTAGGCACTTCAACAACTCATACGGTTCTTTTGTGAGATCGTATCTGATATCCACGATACTCAACAACCTACCAAGAAATTTAAAACACATAGACAACTACAGACCATTAAAACATGAACTCCTGAAACTATACCAACAAGTTAACATAGCATTAACACTGGTGATTTGTCATATGTACACATGACAAATCACCAGCATCCAACGCCTACATTCCATCCATATACAGTACCAAACAACATAAATAGCGAAGGCTAATCCCACTCTCTTCATAAAAGCTAACCCTCGCTTCGAAGTGGGGGGGGGGGATCAGCCCACCTCATTCAACTAATCCTCATAATCATAGACTGCAAATTATTGTAATGTATATGTTAATACTGTGTATAATAATAAATGATGATACTGATATGAAAAAAAAATTGTGTATTTATATTTAAAGAAAAAATATTAAAAAGAAATAAGGTACTTTAAACTGTGTACAGAATTTTGTACAGAGTAGAAAATGTAATATGTCTTAACTGTACATATGTAAATATGTAAAAATCTGATGATAATAGTCCGCGTGGTTAGCCTAGTGGCTATGCGCTTTGCAACCATATGCCTGGGGAAGGAGTGTCCTAGGTTCGATTCCCGTCGGTGACGTGAGGAGCTGAAGAATCTTCCTCAGCCATAGCCAAGTTAGCCAGTCTTGGGCGTGGACAGAAGGATTTTTTCCCCAGTTTATTCTGGGGTTTTTCATCCCGCAAAGCAGGCAAACTGGCCTTGAGAACTCAACACTACAGGCCATAGGATACACCGGGGCATAAGGCTGACCACCTTATCCTGTAAACGGAGTGAGGTCCGATGATCAATGAACCCTCGACACCGCAAGGTAAAAGAGGGTATAAGGAAGAAGAAGATGAAGATGATGATAATAGAAAAAAAAATTGTCAAAAAAAGAAAAAAAAATTATATATTATTATATAGAGTAATTATATCCATTGATATTGTATATATAAAGTGTAAAAAATGCAAAAAAATCTGTAATAATCATTGTTAATATTATAATAATATACGTTGTAAACTATTATTATTTAAAAAACATTATGTACGTGCAAGTATCTGTTATGCACAATTGTGTTCATGTAATTTATCTGAGAAATAATTTAAAAAATAATAAATAATAAAATAATAGAAATAAAAAAAATATTATTTAAAAAAAGCACTTGCAACTGACTCTGCAACCCATTCCATTCATTCACAACTCTCCAAGCAAAAAATCTAGTCCATCCTCATTTGCTTCAGTTTATGTAATAGCCTTCCATGCAGCATGTGTCAGATATCTTCAAAATCTAGCAATATCCTGGTATAACCATCCATTTCCCTTATCCAACTGAACTGTCAGTTTATTGTTAAAAGTGAGTAAATTATTAATAAAAGAGCATCCCTTCAGAATATCTTTCCAAAATCCGGCAGAAGTATTGTATATAACCATTTCTTTTATCCAACTGAACTGACACTTTGTTATTAAATGTGAGTAAATTATTAAGGAAAGATCTCCCCCCCCTCCAAGTGATGCCCGCTTCAATATAGTATCCCATTTCTATCCACTCTTTCCAATATTTGGTCCTTAAACAGCTGCATCAAGACCCTAATCACTATTTCACTATCTATGTTTTGAATCCTTCTTTATATGCTAAAAATGTCTTGTTGTCTTTTCATTCTCTTAGGATCTTGCCATTGCTGAGACTTCAAATAAACAACTTGGTCAAAGTTATTGTTCAATGTCAGTTCTTTGGTACATTCCCTTAACACATATGCACATACTGATATCCTATCTAATCCCACTTCTGTATTCAATTAAGCACCTCTACTTCTGTATTCTGTTCCCATCACATTCAGACACTGTATTCTGCTGATATACTCATCATACTGATCATGACTAATTGCATGAGATAAATGTAGTCACTCACAATTTTAATAGTATTATATGATAATTTTAGTTCAGTATAATCTAAATTTTGTTTTAGATATGTTGATCTTTAAATATTTATTCTTGTTTTCTATGTCAAAGTAATTTATTTTCTGAGCTGGCTTCTTTATTTTTTTTCTAGCAAAACAGTGTCATCTGAAAAATGTAAACGATTTAGATCTTTTCCATTGATCTTAATTCCATAGTTTTCTCGAAATACATTTCTAAAGGCTTTTTCTTCTCATGTGACAGAAAACAATTTGGGTGATGTTGGATTCCTTTGCCTCACTCCTCTCTCAATGCAATTCCTTTCTCAATGTTCTAACACTTGATGCATTTATTAAAACTTTCATGGCATACACATGTAAAAAAATGTAGAATTTTTACTCTAAAACTCAAATATATTTCATACAACATAACATGGACATCATCGGAGATATAGACTGCATTCAAAACTTGAATGATAAGAATGGCTCATGAAGCATGTGCCTACTAGCTCATGTCTCAGTCACAGCTGAGGTGATAGGATTGCACATATTTGTAAATGATCAAAAATAAAATAAATAGTAATGAAAAAAAAATATTATGAACAATTAAACAATAATCACTTCCCAAAACTTAGAGATTGGCATACAGTCAGAATGATTAAGGTTCAGATGATCTCCTCCATATTATCTTTTCTTTGTAGCTTCCTCATAATTTCATGATTCATCCTTTTCATTCCCACTCTAGTTATAATTTTTTATCTCCTTCTGACTTTAGGGATATAGTCTCATTGCCATCAGCAACTAATTTTGAAGCAAGTTCCATGTACTGCTGATTTCTTATCTCTTTAAATAATCAGGATATAGTAGGTCACCATCTGTTTCTTTAGTTCTCCTACTCTATAGTTGCAAAGCTCTTTTCTTCAGGCATAACTACACAATCACACTCAACAAGGTATTTTTCAGCATTTCATGGTGACTCTTTCTATCACCATACAAGACATTATGAAATCCAATATTCATGTTCCACATGCCACTTCTACCACATATTGTGTAAAGTAAATTATGCTTAACAAGAAATTATATTTTTGTTCTTATTGTTTATCCAGGTGTGATAAGAAACAAAAGTTTGTACAACAAATGTCTTCATGATCTATTATGAGGATGCTGGTGAATTTGGTCCCCTAGTCAAATTACTCACCTATCTGACGAGATTGGTGAGTTATCTGACCTGCCATTTCCTAGCCTACTTCATTAACTATCTAAAATTTCTCATACCAGACAGTCTCAGAACCACTTCTACTACTGCTTTCTTGATCCCTTACCTTGGAGGAGACACAGCATTTTTGAGATCATCAGTAATTCCTATCCTTTCTGTCTTTTAATAGAATGTGTAATAAACAGAAGAGGAGTTAAAAGACATATTGATCTATCTTAAATCAAGAAAGTAACACAATAGAGAAACGAGTAATTACAGTCATTAGAGAAAAATAAATTCAATTTTTACATGTAGTGCAAAATTGCCTGACCTAGAAGCTGAAAGCGAAGAAATAGCTAATAGAAGCAGTAGGAATTTCCTTATCTACAAAAATGATCACAGACTAAAGATATGGACAAAGCATCAGTACTTGAACTAGATAATATAAAAACTGTGATTTTGCAAATGCAGAAATAGTAATGATGAGTGTGCGATACTGATGATGATGATGTAACAATGAAGATTTTAAGGAATTCTATCATCATTAGAATCCTCATACTATGTTGCCAAATTTTTGATTGAACTTTAGATTATGAATGAAGTATTTTTACCTTAAATTTACTCTGAAAACATGGTACATCTTATGGTCAGTATGGATATTTAATCATATCCACAAATTCCACCTTTAATTCTCCTTGTATTGGTATATAACCATATAGCTGGATATAATAGTTTATCTAGATTTTTTGCAAGAACCTTTGACCAATTGCCACATGACAAATTGGAATTTAAACTGAAGCAATTGGAGAAAGGAATTGAATAATAGATTACCAAGTTGGATCAGAAATGAATATCCATTAGGTATTAGCAAATGTGTAAAATTGTTGGAGAAAATTAACCTAGAAGGGAAAAGTTAACATTGTCATTTACTTTCTAAAATCTCTGAGGTTTCAGTGAGTTTGAATTCTACAGTACTGTATAACACCTAAACTACCTCAACTAAGCAAAGGATTTTTAACCTGTTTTCCATGTAGTTAAAAAATAATTTCATATTGTACATATAGATTGCTGTGGTTAAACAGTTCTTTTGGAAGTTTTCAGTATTGAGAACACATTGCTATATAAGGAGTTTTTAAAATTTTTAAATTTATTAAATTAAAACCTGAGAAGTTTCGTGCATTGTAAGACTTATATCATCACGGGTAATGGTACATAAAAGTTTTGCACAATAAAAGCCAGCCTGGTTGGCCGAGTGGATAGCGTATCCGCTCTCCAGCCAAAAAGCTGCGGGTTCGAATCCTGCCATGGGCATGGATGTTTGTGATTGTCTGTGGAATACCAGTGGTGGTCGGTGGTAGATGTCGTTGGTGTAGTTGCGGTCACTTGGTGATTGAGTGGTGAAGATGGAGTTGTAGAGCAAGTGCCCTCCCTCAGTGAGTCCTTGGACTCCCTGGAGGTGTCAAATAAAAAATAAAATAAAACTAAAAAGCCTATTAATGATTAATTATGCATATTAGATGTTTTTGATAACTTCATAACTCTGTGTTATGACGTTATTAATTGCTAATAGGCTTTTGTTGTGCAAAACGTTTATGTACCATTACCCCCGATGATGTAAGTCTTACGATGCATGAAACTTGTCAGGTTTTAATTGTTTATTTTTAATAAAACTCATATTACAATGTGGTGTCAATACCAAAAACTTCATACAGAATTTCACATTCTTCAAGGGTGGAGGTACTCCCTCACTTTGGGAACGTTTGGTATATGTTATTGATATGAGAAATGTTAAAATAAGGTTGTGCAGTTATTTGTAAATTTGAGCAGAACTATGATGATCCAAATGTTGCATTTCATGAGGATTTGAATATACTCTGTATTGATAGATGAGTGTTGCAAGGTTTTGCAATTTGAAGGGTAAACATGGGATGAAACATATGAAAGAGGTAAGATATATTGTCAGGTCTCTAGAATGTTTGATATGAAGAGTGAGGAAATGCGTAATTTCATGGATAGCAAAAGGTGAAGTGACATGATATGATGGAGATACATAAGTTGTTGCTGAAGTGTTTGTACCAAATTAACACAGAGGAGATGTTTTCAAAGTGCAGAAGCAGAAAGGGACCAAACAAGAAGCCATTTATGGAAATTGTGTAAGTTGTGCACAAGAATGAGGAGCGGGTTTTTTGCCTAAGGATGATTAACTGAGTGGAATACACTGCCCGAAAATGAAAATGGTATATGAAGATACAATAATCTTATATTGTAATATACGATCATTTCCTTTAATATTTTTTTGACAGTCCCATTTATGAAAGGTTGGAAACCTACAGCACATCGGTGTGGGTGGAGCAAGGATTAGACACTAAATCTTGGAAGTGTTGTTCATTGAACATGGTACTTTTAAAATCACTTCATTTCTCCAGTAAAATTCTGAAAACACCCAAGCATGCTTAAAATATATTTTTAGGAAACAGTTCCATCTCAGATGCATGGTATTCAGTTGAAGAAGAGTTAGCTGGTCTCAATGAAAGGTGTCAGATTTTCACTCCTACAAATCAGCCAGAACCACTGACATATAATTGTTCCACTTCACAAAGATAGTAATCAGGCTGAGGCTACAAATTATAGGCTGGTCTGTATATCTGGAATTGTAGTTAAGGTGGAGAGGTTGGTGAGAGCTAGGATCCAAAAGTGGGTGGATAATAGCAGTATTCTCTCTCTTGTCAGCATGGGTTGATAACAGCAGTATTCTCTTTCCTGTCAGTTTGTTAAAGGGAGGTCATGTATTATAACAAGGTGACGAATGTATTGGACAAGGAGATGGGAAATGCGCCATATACAGTGGTACACCAAGATTTTGCAAAGGCTATGGACATACCACAAGTTGGTAACTAAATTGTATGGGACTGGATGATAGGTTAGTGAGTTGGATAGGCAGCTGGCTCTTAGATAGGTATCAGCAAGTTGTGTATGGGATGCAATATCCCAGAAGAGGAAAGTTACTACTAGTGTGCCATAGGGGTCTGTGTTGGGACCACTGTTATTTAATTTGTATATTAATGATATCTTTAACTGAAAATATACACTGCTTTCAGATGATGTAAAACTGGGAAGAGTGATGAGGAATTAAGCAGATGTCGTGGCCTTACAGGAGGACTTGAATAGATTGCATGGATGTGCAGAAATAAAGAAGTTCTAGTCCAATACCTTGATCAGGCCTCAGATGGACTACTGTGCACAATATGGTCTCCTGGTTTTCATGGTGATGAGGATATATTGGAAAGGGTCCAGAGAAGACTGACTAAAGTGATAATTGGTCTTTGGGATATGAAGGCAGGTTGAGGGAATGCAGTTTGCAAAACCTTGTGAATAGGAGGAAGAGAGAGGGTATGATTGAGATATTTTTAAGCTGGGAAAAGGGTGTTGCCAGGTTACTGTGAAAGAAATTTTTCATATGATGGGTACAACAAGGAGACATTTCTGGAAGGTGCATAAGGATGGTATATAAACAGGGACATAATGAGCAGTTTCTTTGCATGGAGGGTGAGTGGGTGGTGACTGGAATGCGTTGCCTGACATTGTGGTGAATGCATGATACATTGATGTGCTTTGTGTGTAACTCACATGGTATGTTTCCATGAAGGTCTGGTGCTAACAATAATAATGACACACAAAATAATCTCTCAATTATTCAACTTTCAAATGACTGAACCCTTCGTTAACCACCCTTGAATGAGTTAGTGTGTTAGCTGACTTCTAGTACAGCACCCCATAATCGTGCTTTTGGTTATCCAACATTTCAGTGACTGGTAAATTGCTTTCTTGCTATAGTCAGATAAATTAGGCTTCTATGCATAAATTAAGTTTATAAGAAATCAAGATACTTAGCTATAACAGGCCATTAGTGATAATATATCAAGGAAGATGAGATGTTTAAACTGACAAAAGGAATGGAAACTGAATAACTGTTCTGGCATACTCTTTGAACTAGTGTGAATCTTTGTGATGTTAAGTATTATTATAATTAACACCAGACTTCCATGGAGTCGAAAGATGAATCACGGGAGGTACACACTGTTACATGCAAAACTCAACAAACCATGCTTTAAACTCATTTAATATATGTGTATTCATCACAGTGTCAAGCAATACATTCCACTCGCCAATGGCTTTACATGCAAAGAACTTGCTACTTATGCTTCCTGTTCACACACCATCCATATACAGTTTCCAGGAATGTCCCTTTGTCTATCCCCTTTCCCATTCTATAAAAAATTTCTTCCACATTAACCTGGTAATGACCTTTACCAACTTAAATGTCTCAATCATATCCCCTCTCTTCCTTCTATTCACAACGCTTTGCAAACTGAATTCTCTCAATCTGTCTTCATATCCTACATCTCAAATACCAGTTGCCACCTCAGTCTTTTCTGACCCCTTTCCAATATATCCTTATCACCATAAAAATCAGGGGACCAAATCTGTGCACAATAATCCATACAAGGCCTGATCAAAGCCTTATACAATGGAACCAGAACCTCTTTATCTCTGCACATCAATGTCCTCTGCATCATTTCCATTATCCAATGTGACAACTCATGCAATGTGACCTCTGAACTTCAGATCCTTGTCCACTAACACTGCAAGGTCTTTTGTCTCCTCAACTTCCTCCAAAATTTCTCCAACAAGTGTATACTTTGCATCCCTTTGTTGCATATCAAATTTCAGAACCTTGCACATTTCTATTGAACTGATAGTTCTGTACTGCTGCCCACTCATACAATCTATTCAATTCCTCCTGTAAGGTCACAGCATCTCCCTGATTCTTTATCATCCTCCCCAGTTTTGCATCATCTGCAAGTAGTTGTATATCACCAGATAAAACTCACTGCAATATCATTAAATAACAATCATCCCAAAACAGATTCTGATACCTATCTGACAGCCAGCTGAGTATTCATCTCACTAATCTGTGCATGCAGGCACTCACACTAAGCAAATGAGGCTGAAGAAATGCAAGTGAAGTTGGTCCTAGAGTACTAAAAGGTGCCCCATAGTGAGTTAAATTGGGTTGTCTTGGCCATTGGGCTGATGATCTTAGAATGTAGGCTTCCCAAATTTGGGGTAGTCCTGTGCACCCAAATTTGTTGAGGTTTGGGAAGTTTTTCAGAGCTGAGGCTGATTCAAGGAACAATCTTTCATACTTGTACTTGCTGCAGTATACAAGTATAAAAGACTGTTCTGACTTCAGTTGCCTTTCTTCAGCCTCATGTGATTACTGTGAGTGCCTGCATGCACATATGATTGTTTTGTGATCCCTGAAGATGGCAATGTAACATTGGAATATAGGAAAGTATTGATGATTAGAGTTTTTAAATATGCTAGTATACATTGTCATTTCCCAAAAAATTAAAAGCAATGTATATCCAATGTATAAGCTTATCTACAATTATTTAACATGCTATTCTCACATGCCTGCTGTATATTTTCATATTGCCTGAAACTTCAAATAATTTAGAATGGCTTCTTGATAGTAATATCCTTCTGGAATATGCTAAACAAACTGTGGCATCCTGCTTTCCTTTATGCAAGGGAACATCAAGAAAGTAGGTTCGAAAGCTGGCTGATATCATGATTATAGTGTGACCTCGACCCTTTTTTCTTTGTGTATTTTGAATTCTGTTACACATCTAACAGTTTATCACAATGAAAACTTTTTTTTTTTTGCAGATAAATATCAAAAAAAAAAATTATGCATCTATTTCACAAACTTGTGACCTCAGCAGCGATACAAATGACTGTAATATGGTGTTATTCAAACCTAATCTCCTTTTCATAAGAGAAAACCTAAGCTAGCTGGCATCACAGAGAGGAAATAAACTGATTTTTTTACAGTTGATCTTCACTATAGCAAAAACTTGTAGTGACTAAAGGAATAGTTTGTTATAACATGTTTCTTTGGAATAGCAACTATGCTTGTGGAGCTTCCATTGGGACTTTTCAGCAGTTATGTTTTACTATGGAAGAATCAAGCAATCAAGAGGAACACAGAGTGGGAGTTTAGCATATTCCAGGATATTATTATGAAGAGGATATGAATGCATATGTAGACAAAAAGCAAAGGGGATGACTTGGAATCAAGGGAAAACAAAGGAAAACATCTTAGAACCTTCTTCATACTTGATTTGAAGAAGGTTCTAAGATGAATAAGTAGAAAAAGAAATGGCTTGAGTTAAGCATGGAGGAAGTCACATCAAATAAGGGGTATCAGTGAAACTAGCTATAGATTCTAGAATAAGCTGCTGTGTTTGTATACAAATGCTAGAAGTGTAAGAAACAAGGCAAATGAAATGGTTCTATTAATTGAGTCTGTTCACTCAAAAATTGTTGAAAAATTAGTAGAGACGTGGTTGGATGAGGATGACATCCTGACAGGAATGGAGATGGAAAGGCATGTGTTTTGTGAGGATGGAAAGAGTGAAAAGGGAGGGGAGTGCTATTGCTAATAGAAAAAGAGTTAAGCCCATACAAAGTAGATGCAAGTGAGAAATAGTGCCAGTAGTTTTCAGGCACCAGTGGTTGTGAGATAGAGGTGAATGGAATGAAATGCTTACTTGGATATTGTTATAGACGTAATGTGGATGGTAGTGACTATGATGTGTATAATCAAATTACCCAAGCAAATAAGAAAAGGGTGATCATTATGGGCAATTTTACTTATGGCAATATAGACTGGGATGATGAGATAGCAACTGGAAGTAAAGAAAATGAGTTTCTTGAGTTTTTGAAGGTCAACTACTTCAGACAGTATGTAACAGAGGGCACATGGGGATTGAGGTTCTTGGATTTGATCATCTAGTCAGAGGATGTAATTATAAACGAGGTGTCAAATCACCCTCTAGTTGGTAAGATGACCATAAAGTGTTTACCTGGTTGGTTGCAGCAGTGTGAGGAGACCAGTTTCATTCTGGTGAATGTGATATCATGGAGAGTTTGAGAGCAATTGATGATAGAGACTGACTGTAAGTGAGCAAGAGGTATATTTTCCCTCTCTCTGTCTTCTTTGTCTCACTTCCTTCCAAAGCCTCCACTCTTAGAGGACATAGGTCATCACTTATCATAAGCAGTACCCCACCACCACGCTTTCCCATCCTATCAGTATGGAAGAAGACAGAGTACGACAAGTATGGAAGAAGACAGAGAGAGGAAAAATAGTGTGCGTGTTGCCTAGGTATGATAATGATGAGCTGAGCAGAAGAGCGGTGGTATTGAATGGCATAATAGCGAGAATGTGTGACAAGAGAGGACTGGTATATGTGGATGCTTGGAGTACGTTTGAGGAAAGAGAGGAATTGTATGCGAGAGACCGTTTACATTTGAATGAGGAAGGACGTAGGCATCTGGAGAGATTGCTGTTCTGAACGAGTCAGTGTGTCCCAGGGAGGATGATAGCAGGGGTGGCCTCTTGTGAGAATGGATACTTGGGAGAAGGGAGACGATGTCAGGTAACACTGAGCCCAGTGGAGTCTAGAAGGGATAATGCTGGGTATATAAACAATGGCATTTATATGCTTTATACTAATGCCAGGAATATCCGGAATAAGGGAGAGGAATTGGTGGCGCAGATAGCATCAGCCTGGCCAAAAATTATTGTGATCACTGAGACATGGTTGACAGAAGGGGATATAACAACAGGAATAGAAGTCGCTGGGTATAGCATTTTTCGTCAGGATAGGAGGGGAAAGTGTGGTGGTGGGATACTGCTTATGATAAGTGATGACCTATGTCCTCTAAGAGTGGAGGCTTTGGAAGGAAGTGAGACAAATGATTTTGAGAGCGTATGGTGTGAGGTAGAGGTAGGCAAGACAGGATATATAGTGGGGTGTTGCTACAGACCCAGGAGCACAGAGGATGGGGACCAGGAGATGTTTAGACAGCTAAGTTTGGCAAGTGCAAGAAGAATGATTGTTATGGGAGATTTTAACTACAGTAGTATAAATTTGAGAGAGGAAGATGCATGTAGCAATAAGGGAATGGAATTTCTAGAATTCTTGAGAGACAAATGTCTTAGGCAACATGTAACAGAGGGAACAAGAGGTTCAAGAGTTTTCGATTTGGTTATAGCATCAGAAGAGTTGATAATAACTGAGTTGACATCTCTACCACCAGTTGGAGAGAGTGACCATATGGTTTTGACTCGGAAAATGAATAGACATGCAGAAATATCAAAGAGACGGGAACGTAGGTGGAATTATAAGGCAGGCGATTTTAATAGTCTTAGACGTCATCTTCGGGAAGTTTCATGGAGGGAGGAATTGGAAGGCCGGGATATCATTAGTGTGTGGGAAATTGTGAAAGAATATTTGTTACAGCAATGGTAAGTTGTATACAACGAGTGAAGAAGAGGACGCAATTTGGAGTAAAATGGATGACAAACAATATTAAACAGGAATTGCATGCGAAAAAGAGGCTATGGAAGAGATATAAGGAGACAGGTGAAGAGAAGATGCATGAAGAATATAAGACACAGGCCAGAAAAGTGACTAGTGTGGTAAGGAAAGCGAAACTGGAATATGATAGGAGATTGGCCCTAAGATCCAAAGAAAATCCTAGGGAAGTTTTTAGCTATGTGTCCAGTAGGAGGAGAAATGACTGTGCAAGAATGACATTGTGGGATAAAAATGGGAATAGAGTGACTGATGCAGAGGACATAGTGGAATTGTTCAATGAACACTTTATTGGAGTATTTCATCCTGGAAGAGTCAGTTTTAATGCTAGAGGGATAGGGCTGGTTCGAGGTTTAGAGGTACAGGAGGAGAGTGTGTTTCAGATACTGAGTACTCTGGATGTCAGTAAAGCTGTGGGACTGGATGGTATTTCACCACGAGTTTTGAGAGAATGTGCTAGGGAACTGACAGTGCCTTTAACCTGGCTTTTCAATGAAAGTCTAGCTTCGGCAAAGTTGCCCATGGAATGGAAGGAAGGTAAGATAGTACCATTGCATAAGGGTGGTAACAGATTGGAAGTGTCTAATTATAGGCCAGTCTGTGTGTCATCAGTAGTTAGTAAGATCTTGGAGAAAGTAGTGAAGGGCAGTATACAGCATTGGGCAGATGAAGGTAATGTTATCTGTGAGAGTCAACATGGATTTGTGAAAGGGCGCTCTTGTTTTAGCAATATGCTAGCCTTTTATAATAAAGTTACAAGAACATTAGATGAGGGAAAGTCATTTACTGCAATTTTCTTAGACTTAGCGAAGGCATTTGACAGGGTGCCACAAGATAAGCTGATATTTAAGTTGCAGCACATGGGTCTGGATGTCAGATTGGTCAACTCTATTCAGGATTGGCTGTCTGATAGGTATCAGAGAGTTGTGTATGGTGGAGCAGTTTCAAGGAGGCAGATGGTTACAAGTGGGGTCCCACAGGGCTCAGTACTAGGACCTATATTGTTTAACCTTTATATCAATGACATTGCAAGGGGATATTCAGTTGTTTGCGGATGATGCGAAGCTGGGGAGGATTATCAGTAATGGTGCAGATGTAGTAGCCCTTCAAGAGGATTTGAATACGCTAGAAAGATGGGCAAATGAATGAGTTTATCAGTTTAATGCAGCAAAATGTAAGGTCTTGAAGTTTGGGAAACATCGATGGGATGCTGCATACTCTCTATGGGAGGAGTTGTACTGGAGGAAGTAGGGGAGACAAGAGATCTGGGGTTGATGATTGATAGAAACCTGATGTTTAGGGGACACATTGCAAAGGTGGTGAAGGTAACACAGAGGATTGCTGCAATTATGAGGACACTGACCTGCAGAGATAAGAGAGTTATCATTCTGTTGTATAAGTCTCTGATCAGACCACACTTGGACTATTGTTCTCAGATTTGGACCCCAGGATTTGAAGGGGATAAATTAACTGTGGAAAGGATACAAAGATGGTTTCAGGACTGTACAAGGATAGTTATGAGGATCGGCTGAGGGAATGTGGACTGCAGAGTTTGGTGGATAGAAGGAGAGGTGATATGATTGAGACTTTTAAACTGTTGAGAGGTGGTTACACTGGGAAGTTCTTTCGCTTTGTTGAACAGCGGGAAGGAGTGATGACAAGAGGCCATCCCTGGAAGTTATGAAAGGAAACTGTGAGCAAGAGGGTAAAGAGTAGTTTCTTTGCGTGGAGGGTGGTTGAACCGTGGAATGCATTGCCTGATGGAGTGGTGGGAGTGAGAACGGTCAATGAGTTTAAGGAGTGGTATGATAGACTTTGTGTTTCTTAAGAAGGACCTCCCACGATGAGTCTTTTGACTCCATGGAGGCCTGAATAATAATAATAATAATAATAATAAAGTCTTTGATCAGATCCTCAAAATTAATCTTACGTAACACATCTGCTTGTATACTTAGTAGAGATAAGGCATTAACCTGCCTTGTTGCATAGTTGCTCTGATGGGATTTTTAATATACTTCAACTGAGAAAATGAACGCTTAGCTGAGCAATTTGTGACCATTAATGTTAAAAATATACGAAAGGTAATGTCTACATTTGGAAAGGCATACTCAATATTGTCTGCTACAATTATTTTATAAAGTTCTGCACAACTGAATCTTGTTTTTACATTTTTTCTTGCACTGAACTTATGGAGCACATATGAGTGAAACTGCTGAATCTCAGCTGTGAAATTAGTGTTTAAGTCCCCTGGGTAAGCCTCAATCAGCTTTTGACAACACTGAGAATACCATTCAATTTCCGTAGATGATGGTCACTGAAGTAGCATTATGTGGCACATCACTTAGAAAAGAAAATCTCTCTGATATTTCTTTGTGGCCCGTATACAGCATTGGGCAGATGAGGGAAATGTTATCTGTGATTCAACATGGATTTGTGAATGGGCGCTCTTGTTTTAGCAATATGCTGGCATTTTATAATAAAGTTACAAGAACATTAGATGAGGAAAAAGCATATACTGCAATTTTCTTAGACTTAGCAAAGGCATTTGACAGGGTGCCACATGATAATCTGATATTCAAGTTGCAGCACATGGGTCTGGATTGATCAACTGGATTCAGGATTGGCTGTCCGATAGGTATCAGAGAGTTGTGTATGGTGGAGCAATAGCAAAGAAGCTTAAGGTTACAAGTGGGGTCCCACAGGGCTCAGTACTAGGACCTATATTGTTTAACCTTTATATCAATGACATTGCCAGTGGATTGCAAGGGGATATTCAGTTGTTTGCGGATGATGCGAAGCTGGAAAGGATTATTAGTAATAGTGCAGATGTGGTAGCCCTGCAAGAGGATTTGAATAAGCTAGATAGATGGGCAAATGAATGGGGTTTATCAGGTTAATGCAGCAATTGTAAGGTCTTGAGGTTTGGGAAACATCGATGGGATGCTGCATACTCTATGGGAGGAGTTAAACTGGAGGAAGTAGGAGAGACGAGATCTGGTTTTGATGATTGATAGAAACCTGAAATTTAGGGGACATAATGCAAAGGTAGTGAAGGTAACGCAGAGGATTGCTCCAATAATGAGAAGGACACTGACCTACAGAGATAAAAGGGTTATCATTCCGTTGTATAAGTCTCTGATCAGACCACACTTGGACTATTGTCCTCGGATTTGGTCCCCAGGATTTGAAGGGGATAAATTAACTGTTGAAAGGATACAACGATGGATGACAAAGCTGGTTTCAGGATTTGCAATTTTGGTTATGAGGATCCGCTGAGGGAATGTGGACTGCAGAGTTTGGTGGATAGAAGAAGGAGAGGTGATATGATTGAGACTTTTAAACTGTTGAGAGGTGGTTATTACAGGGTTGACACTGGGGAGTTCTTTTGCTTGGCTGAACAGCAGGAAGGAGTGATGACAAGAGGCCATCCCTGGAAGTTATGAAAGGAAACTGTGAGCAAGAGGGTGAGGAGTGGTTTCTTTGCATGGAGCGTGGTTGAACCGTGGAATGCATTGCCTGGTGGTGTGGTGAGGGCGAGAACGGTCAATGAGTTTAAGAAGTGGTACGATAGACTTTGTGTTTCTTATGGGGTGCCTCCCCTCGATGAGTCTTGACAGACTTTATGTTCTTAGGACGGACCCCCCCATGATGAGTCTTTTGACTCCATGGAGGCCTGAATAATAATAATAATAATATCAGTAATTGAGCAAACTAAATGTTAATAAGAGACTTGATGATATATCACTGCATGTAATTTTGAAGGAATGTGCCAGGGAGTTGACATCTGTCAAGTTGAAGGAGGCTAAGATTGTGTTGTTTCATAAGGGAGTTGATAGAACTCAAGTATCAAATTATAGGCTTATCTGTGTGTCAGATGTTGTGGTTAATGTGTTGGATTGGAGAGGTTTCTGAGAACCGGGATCCAGAATTGGATTGACAACAATGGTATTATCTTTGATGGACAGCATGGATATGTGAAAGGGAGGTAATGTTTTACTAATCTGCTTATTACAATAAGGTAATACCTTCATTGGACAGAGGAAAGGGATACACACTAGTATACTTTGATTTTGCAAAGGCTTTTGATAGATTACCATACGATAAGTTGATAGCCAAATTAGAGCAGATGGAGCTGGATATTATATTAGTGTATTGGATTGGAGACTGGCTATCTGATAGGCATCAGCAAGTTGTGTATAGGGGAGCAATATCCCTGAAAAGAAAAGTCACTTGTGGTGTGACTCAGGGGTCTGTTTCCATTTCTTTTGACTCCATGGAGGCCTGAATAATAATAATAATATGTTTATACTATATGTTTATACTATATGTTAATCATATTGATGAAGATTTGGATGGGGATATTCATTTGTTCGCAGATGATGCAAAGTTGGGCCAAACTATGAAGAGTAGAGAAGGTGTTGTGGCCTTACAAGAAGACTTGAATAGATTGAGTGAATGGGCACAGGAATAGGGATGCATGAAATCTTATTCAAAGAATTGCTAAGAGCAACTGTTTTTTATCTGGAAACCACACTAAAGGTTGTAAACCTGTAGCACATTAGTACTTTGGTGGTCTTCAGTAGATGACGTTGGTGTAGTTGTGGTCAGTTAGTGGATTTATCGGCAGAGACAGAGTTGTAGAGCAAATGCCCTCCCTCGATGAGTCTTTTGACTCCCTGGAGGTGTCTAATAATAATAATAATTGGAAACTACAGACAAAACATAGATCTTTTTTCAAACCACTACTTCTCCAATAAATAGTCGTGACTCACACCAAATGATGAAATTCATCCACTTCCTAAAGACAATCACAAATATTGTATGACAGGTGTTTGTAATAATAATGGAATGATTTTTTAATAATAGATATTTTAAATTGATCTCTAAAATATTTACATAAACAGTGGGTCCTCGACCTGCGTCGTTTTGACTTTACGGTAGTAATCCCATAAATAATTTAAAAGATAAATTTTGACTTAAAGCAGCGCGACATAAAATTCAAACATCGCAGGCAAACTTGTTTGTGAGCACGGCGGAAGAATATGCCATTATGCAGCGTTTGCTTGGGAGAGGTGGCATCGCTTGGGTTCCAGCATACATTCTTTGGGTACTGCGTGCTTTGTTTACATCCACTCTCTCACTTTTGTGTTTGTGTTTTTTTTTGTTACTTTTTACCCTTCAATATGGCTCCCAAACGTAAGGCAGCCTCTTTTGATGGCAGTGTGTATAGGAAAGCCATTACATTAGAAGTGAAATCAGACATTATTAAACGGGCAAAAAAGAGAGAAATGCCAATGAACATCGGCTGCACGTTGAATTTAAGTCGTACCACAGTCGGGACTATTATCAAGGATAAAGTTGCACCTTCTTCTGTTGCACCTGCAGTATCTCCTGCACCTTCTGCAGCCAGTCCTGACTCTCCAGCCTCCACCACCTCCTTCCATTAAGGCAGTCTTTCCCTCCTTGCAACGCTCCTTCCAGTGTGCAAGCCAACCACAGGATAAAAGGTAAAGAATTGTTTTTATTTTTGTGGTTTTTTTTTTTTTTAATCACCTGTACAGAATGTACAGTTTCATTTGTCATTTTGGGGATTGTTCTCATTTTTATGTTTGTTTTTTTATTACAGTTTCATTTTCATCATTTTATTATTATTATTATTATTAAAACAAGACCTCATGGAGTCAAAGACTCATCTAGGAGGTCCTTTTATCTTACACACACATCTCATCATACCGTGTCTTAAACACATTCAAACTACTTGCAGACACCACGCTCTCAGGCAGGGCATTCCAATCACTCACAACTCTGCACGAAAAAAACCTGCCTCTCACTCCCTTACTCACACCCTCCTTATACAGTTTCCAGGGATGACCTCTGGTTCTCCCCTGATCTCCCACTATTCTCTGTAGAACTTCTCCACCATTGATCCTATAACAACCCCTTACCAACTTGTAGGTCTCTATCATATCTCCCCTCTTCCTTCTCTCCACGAGACTCTGCAAATTACATCTTTTCAATCTTTCCTCATACTCAACATTCCAGAGGTCAGAAACTACCTTAGTCATTCGCCTTTGGACCCTTTCCAACATCTCTTCATCCTTCTGAAAACCCGGTGACCAAATCTGGGCACAATAGTCCAAGTGCGGCCTAATCAAAGCCTTATACATTGGAACAAGTATCTCCCTACTTCTACATGTCAGTGTCCTCCGCATCATTCCCAGAAGTCTTTGTGTTGTCTTCACAATTTTGGCAATGTGTCCCCTAAATTTTAGATCCTTATCCACTATCACCCCCAGATCTCTTATTTCCTCTACTTCCAACAATATATTCTCACCAAGCATAAATTCTGCATCCCATCTTTGTTTTCCAAATTTTAAAACCTTACATTTTGCAACATTGAACTCACATCCCCATTTGCTTGCCCAATCCCTCAATTTATTCAAGTCTTCTTGCAAGGCCACAACATCTTCACTACTCTTTATGGTTCGTCCCAACTTTGCATCATCTGCAAACAACTGAATATCTCCATCCAAATCTTCACCAATATCATTAATATATAAGTTAAATAGTAATGGCCCTAAAACAGACCCCTGAGGCACTCCACTAGTGACTTTCCTTTTCCTGGATATTGCACCCCCATACACAACTTGTTGATACCTATCAGATAGCCAGTCTCCAATCCAATGCACTAATCTAATATCCAACCCCATCTGCTCTAGTTTGACTATCAACTTATCATGAGGTACTCTATCAAAAGCTTTTGCGAAATCCAAGTATATTACTGTGTATCCTTCTCCTCTGTCCAAGGAAGCAGTCACTTTATTGTAATAAGTAAGTAGATTACTAAAACATGACCTCCCTTTAGCAAATCCATGCTGTCCATCAAAAATTATACCATTGTTGTCAACCCAACTCTGGATCCTAGTTCTCACAAGCTTCTCCAACAACTTAACCACAACACCTGACACACAGATAGGCCTATAGTTTGATGCTTGAGTTCGATCACCTCCTTTATGAAGTGGCACAATCTTGCCCTCCTTCCACTCTTTAGGAACTTGACCAAGTGCAAGACTCGTATTAAAAAAATATGTCAAGGCAGGTGTCAACTCTCTAGCACACTCCTTCAGAATACGTGGTGATATATTATCAAGTCCCACAGCCTTATTTACATCTAGTTTACTCAACTCCCCAAACACCTCTTGCTCACTTACAGTCAGTCTCTCCTCCCCATCATCAACTGCTCTTAATCTCTCCATGAAGTCACATTCACAAGATTGAAAGATCTTTATGAATTGCTCATTAAGTATCTCCACAACACATTCTGCAACAGCTGTCTTTATACCATTTCCTCCAATCAATGTCATCCTTCCATAATCATTCTTTCTTTTGCTGGCTACATATCGAAAGAACTCCCTAGGATTCTTTTTGGCTTCATTAGCTAACTGCTGTTCATACCTCTCTTTAGCTACTCTCACCAACCAAGTCACCCTCCTTGCCTGGTCTTTGTAGACCTCATGAAATTGATTACTTCCACTTCTCTTATGCTGTCTCCACAATGCCTTTTTTTTCTGTATTGCATGCTTAATCTCTTTATTCATCCATCTCACACCTACCTTATTTAACCTTCTCACCCATGGAATACATTTAGACATTGCATCTACTAAATAGTTTTTGAAAATCCCCCAAGCTGCATTGATCTCTTTTCCAGCTAACTCCTCATTCCATGCTACATCTGCAAGCTGTCTCCTGAGCTCTTCATAATCACCATAATCAACTTCATAATCAATTTTCCTGTACTATACAGTAATTATGTTCTCCCTTTCATTTTCCTATGGCCTAGTTCTGTTTCTTGATGTATGACTTTAGGGTGTTTTAGGTTAGATAAGTAACTTAGGCTATGGTAATTCCGACTTGCATCGAAAATCACCTTACGTCGATCCGTAGGAACGGATTTCCGCCTTAACTCGAGGACCCCCTGTATACAATAATTATCTTGAGCAACATTCCAACATATAATTTTACGAAGTTCAGAACTAAGTGCTGAATTTCATAATATATATACTTGGCTCATTTTCTACATTAGATTTTAATAATAATTTTTTTGCTTATATATTATGTATTAACAATACATTGTTCCAGTATTATCAATAAAGATTATACAGATTTTTTTTGTATAATGCAAGTGGTTCCTAAACGTTTTTGATTCACGGTGCCCTTAGTGTATCAGGATTTTTCTATGGTGCCCAAAATCAGAACTTAGGCCTACCTAACAGTTGCAATGCAGTTGGTACAGTTAGGTTGGTTAAGTTAAAAAAAAATAAATGAAACACATATTTCAAATTCACAAACAATTGATGTAAAAAGTATTAAATAAGTACATATTTTGAACAATCAAATCATTGAATAAATAAATCATAATTAGTGGGACTGGTGAGCCTTTTGTTACTGCAAATCTTCTCAAATTTTGGAATCAAACTAGACACCACCCTTGTTTCCTGTTCCATGTTGATTTTCACACAATACTTGCTTTTTATTAGTCACTGCCGAAAACCCAGCTTCACACAAACGGAATTAAGATTTGTTGAGCTTCACTATTTAGTAGTGGATATTAATCTTTCACTGATAATCAAAAGTCAGTTAGTTCCATGCTGCCAAATTTTGTCTTCAGTGTATTGTCACAAGACATCTCAATAAGATTTTCTTCTTCTACAGAAGTAAATTCAGATGAAGCTTTGGCCCTGAATGGGTCTTGAATTCATGCAAACTTGTCGATATTATCTTTAAATTATTTTTCAAACCAGTTGATAAGCTGTGATAGGTGCTCTTCAAAAACAGCTTTTATGTTAAGAGAGAAATCAACTACATTGGACATCACAAACTGCTGCAACAAGGGGAAACAATCATTGCCACCATCTTCATTCATTTTTCTTCCCCCTAGCTGTAATTGTTTTCTGAATGCTGAAATCTTAACCAATTTCAAAATGTGCATGTTGCTCAAGGCAACAAGTCTTGAGCATTTAACTTTTCAAAGACATCACACAAGTATGCTAGTTTTATCAAAAAATCTGTTTCCACTAAGTGTTTGTCATACTTGTGTTTTTCCTCTTCAAAAAGATTGTACATTTCCTGCCATAATTCAAACATATGAGACAATACTTTACCACGAGAGATCAATCATGATTGGCAGTAGTACAACAAAGATGTGTATTCGGTTTCCATATCCTCGCACAGTTTGTTGAAAAACTTTGCTTTCACTGGCCGAATTTTTATAAAGTTTACCACATTCACCACACATTTTAAGACCAAATTCAATGGAGGACTCATACTTTGAAGCAAGTGCTTCTCTGTGAATGCTGAAAGTTTATTTTTCACTTGGTTATACTATAATAAATTTAGTTTAATCCTTTATCCAAGTGTAAGCAAACAAAATTTGCGCCTGAAAATATTTTCATGACTTGGGTAAGGTAGTACAGCACTGGGAAACTCGTAGCAAAGGTGAACCAAGCTAACATCACTCCTATCTCAGTATCTCCCATAATGCAAAACACAGTTTCGACCCTTATTGAGGTCTCTTCAGTGGGAGCCAGGCCCAGAAGTGGAGATACCAGGCAGAAGCAATGCCGAGGTCATCTTTACCTATATGAGTTGCCAAAAGGTGTGCCACCTTTTTTATTAAATCACTCTGGATTTAGAGAAAGATGTTGAAAGTTTATTTTTCACTTGGTTAGACTATAATAAATTTACAGGCGTAGACTTCTGTGGCTAATTGGTTCAAAAGATATATTTCGGTGATTACACCACATGTTTTATTATTCAGTTATACAATATACTGAAATAATAGTTCTCATCAAGTTTCGTAAATTGTAGGATTTGCATCTTCAGGGGTAAATATAACTTAAAGTTTAAACAAGAGAAACTAATAAATACAAATCATAAGCATGTGGCTATTCATAAACTCAAATAACATAATGCAGATATCAAACGTTATTGACGTTGAACAATACTGGACGATGTCACGTGTTCTCGTTCATACAGTCCGAGCTCAAATTGAGGTAGATTTTTTAATAGAGCTGACTACACTTGATGGAGAATTAAACCTTGATTTTTATTGCATTGGGTTGGGATTTTCAGCATATTAGCAGCTTCTTTAAATTTTCTTATGTAGCAGTTGTTTTCTCTGTATGACATCATCGTTTTTTGCCAGAGTACATCATGTCCAGTGGAAGTGGTATGGAAAGCAAAACCGATTTTTTGTTCTGTTTTGTATTGTACGTCTTTTTGGTGTTCAGAAATGCATATTTCTCCAGATCTTCCTGTCTGTCCTACGTAGCTAATCCCGCAAGAGCAATGGATTTTGTACACTCCTGGTTTTTTAAGAGGATGATGAGGTGGTTTTGGTTGATGTGGGAATCTCGAGATTATTTCCATAGGAAGGAAGGCAACTTTTACGTTGTGTTTGTTCATTAATTTGGCTAGCTTATCTGTAATATTTTTTTGATATAAGAAAGCGAGAATGCGTTTTTGTAATCCTGTTTTATTGTGTTGTTAGTTGGAGGCATTTTAAGGATTCTCTTGATGATTTTTGTTTCATACCCATTCTGTTGGAGGATTTGTGTAAAGTATTTTAGTTCTTCATTACATCTTTCTTGTGTGCTGGAGATATTGTATGCTCTGTCTTGAAGAGTTTTAATTAAGCTTATTTTTTGTGAACGAAGGTGGCGTGAAGCTGCATTTAGAAATCTTCCTGTGTTGGTCGGCTTCCTATATACTGAGAAGGACAGTTTATTTTCTTCATTAACTTCTAATAGGATATCTAGAAAAGGAAGTTTTCTATTTTCTTCTTGTTCTAAAGTGAATTTTATGGTGTTGTGTCAGTTATTGAGATAATCTTTAAAATGGATAAGTTCATCATTTGTTCCATTCCATATGATGAAAATATCGTCTACATAGCATAGCCATATTTTTATTTTTTTATGGTAATTCTTTAGAGCATTGTTTTCAAATTTTTCCATAAATAGGTTTGCTAATACCGGTGATAATGATGAACCCATGGCCAGTCCTTCTTTTTGTTCCGAGATTCTGTCTTGATAGGTGAAGAAAGTATTGTATATATAATGTTTAAAAAGATCTAAGATGCCTGGAGGGAAGAGGTCTTCTAGGAGATTCAAAATTTATGAATTAATGAACAAACACAATGTAAAGTAGCCTTCCTTCCTATAGAAAAAATCTCAAGATTCCTACATCCACCAAAACCACCTCATCATCCTCTTAAACCAGGAGTGTACAAAATCCATTGCTCTTGCAGGATTTGCTATGTAGGACAGACAGGAATATCTGGAGAAATACGCATGGCTGAACACCAAAAAAAGACGTATAATACAAAACAGAACAAAAAACGGGTCTTGCTTTCCATACAACTTCCACTGGACACGATGTACTCTGGCAAAAAACGACCATGTCATACATAGAAAACAACTGCTACATAAGAAAATTTAAAGAAGCTGCTAATATGCTGAAAACCCCATCCCAATGCAATAAAAATCAAGGTTTAATTCTCCATCAAGTGTGGTCAGCTCTAATAAAAAAATCTACCTCAATCTGAGCTCGGACTGTATGAAAGAGAACAAGAACACGTGACATCGTCCAGTATTGTTCAACGTCAATAACGTTTCATATCTGCATTCTGTTATTTAAGTTTATGAATAGCCACATTGTTATGATTTGACAGATTTACGAAACTTGTCGAGAACTATTATTTCAGTATGTTGTATAACTGAATAATAAAACATCTGGTGTAATCACCAAAATATGTCTTTTGAACCAATTAGCCACAGAAGTCTATGCCTGCAATTACAAACTTACAGTGAGTGCTTTTGGCACTCACTGTAAAGTTATACAACTAGAGAAACTATACAACTTTTATAAGTTATACAACTTATAAAAGTTGTAAGTTATACAACTCTAAAGTTATACAACTAGAGAAACTATGCATTAAACATCTCAACTTCATTAATCTTCTAATTTTCCTCTTCCAATGCAGAGATAACAAAGTCATCCTGAAATTCATCAAAATCAAACGCATATTCCACACAATCAAGGACTTCCAGAATTTATCATAAAATGGAACTAGCTCTTTTAAGAGAAAGAATTACAGTCACTAGAGCTGAATCAGCATTAATTAGTAATAACACTTTCTCTTCATAATGAACTGACCACATCTCTTCCATCCTACCTATGGAACAACATTGATAGTGTTACATTCAACAAAGCAATAACGATCTCAGAACAGAAGAAACATGCATTAATTCATAAGCTCAACTTACTCCTTTAGAAGAAAGAAATACATAAAAAATAATTAGATTATTCAAAAGTTTTTATTAACCTTTCTTCGAGAGTCCTAACAAAAGAAGAGAACAACCTTTTACTTAAGGGTTTTAACTTTGCCTTAACCCCACATTTCCTACCAAAAATTGATATCATAGCACAAATACAAAAAGGAATTAGAAATCTACCGAACAACATGGCAGATCTTATCCGTATAGAGAGTGCAGCTTTACTATTAAAAAGCAGATTACCTTGTAGGAATCTACCTTACAATGAATACGCTTGCCTTAAAAAATTAAAGGATGACAAAAATATTGTCATAATCAAAGCGGATAAAGACAACACTACTGTCGTTTTAAATGCCACAGAATATGATAATAAAATGAAAAGTCTCCTGGAGGATACAAACACCTACAAACCCTTAGACAGAGACCCGACTTGGCATACACACACAAAAAAAAAATGATCTCATAAAAAAGTGCCTCTCTGAATTGAAGAACTTAAAAAATACTTACAATCAAAACATCCTTTCATACCTATGGTGTTCCAAAGATCCACAAGACAGATATACCTTTCTTTTAAGCTTACACGGTGATCCGATTGCATTTTTGAAAATTATGCAGACAACTACCGTGTTTGAATAAAATTTCAATATTATTAGTTTAATAGTTTAAATAATATTAAACTAAAGTTTTTATTCAAACACGGTAGTTGTCTCCATAATTTTCAAAAATGCATGAAGACAGATATACTTTAAGACCAATAGTAGATCGAAGAGATTAACCAACTTCCGACTTGGCAAAATACTTCACCAACATGATTTCACATCATATAGGAAAAATATCTTCCTTCATAAAAAAGTAGTTCACGTTTCATAGAAAAAGTGAAAGATATACATATTGGTCCACAGACATCTTAGCAAGTCTAGACATTATCAGCTTGTTTACAAATGTCCTGAGACAAATTCTAAATCTAAAAATTTGTCTCAGGAAATCTGAGATGTCCAGACATCTTAGATTTTTTTAAACATTGTATAAACAATACTTTCTTCACCTATCAAGACAGAATCTCGGAACAAAAAGAAGGATTGGCCATGGGTTCATCATTATCACTGGTATTAGCAAACCTATTTATGGAAAAATTTGAAAACAATGCTCTAAAGAATTACCATAAAAAAATAAAAATATGGCTATGCTATGTAGACGATATTTTCATCATATGGAATGGAACAAATGATGAACTTATCAATTTTAAAGATTACCTCAACAATTGGCACAACACCATAAAATTCACTTTAGAACAAGAAGAAAATAGAAAACTTCCTTTTCTAGATATCCTATTAGAAGTTAATGAAGAAAATAAACTGTCCTCAGTATATAGGAAGCCGAACAACACAGGAAGATTTCTAAATGCAGCTTCACGCCACCTTCCTTCAATTTGTTCACAGTGAATCTGAAGCTTTTCTTTGAATAAATATCTGTAATCCTCCATAACAGCCAGACATTGAACAAATCACTATGTACAGACAGCAGCTCACTTTGTCGACTTCAAATTATTTTCACCCATAAATGTATCCGGGATCTCAAACTAGTCTTGAACATTTGTACTTGCAGTGATACTTTTACAAAAGAGAAGGTCTTCCACAATGTCATTATCATCTATTAATCATACATAGCAAATGAAATGTGCATCCTTATTACTCTCCATGGCCTCATCCAGCTGCAAACCAAATTCCTCCCTTTTATTTTTTCAATTAATTGATCGTTGAGATCCTCTGCCATGTGCTGGATTCTGCGACTGATAATATTGTTAGACAAAGGCACCTTAAAGCAGAGTCCCTGCAGACTCACCAATCAAACGTTCACCAAATCTACAGCAGCCGGTAGAATATTGTTCTGCGATGGTATGGGGCTTTTTTACACTTTGTGACTCTATGCAACCTTATATGATGCTAGCAAAGCATTGCTGAGAAAAGTATCTTTTTGTTGTTTTAATTCTTTTAACTTCTTTTTTGGTAAAATAGTTGCAAGGGTTACCAGCCATGTTTTGATTGTTGGTTTCTAAATGGCATTTTAGCTTACTTGGAAGCATGCACTCTGGAGTCAAACTTTCATACACAGTACACACTGTAGTCCCTCTTCATCATTGTCATCATATTTACGACATTTCTGCTTCTTCACATTCCCTGCCACTAGTTTGCGGAGCGTCCTCTTTATTTTCACTCCTACAATGATTATTAATGTTCAATAAAAACTTGTCCATTTTTAAGATAAGAACATTGAACATACACCGAATAGTATTGTGATCAAGTAAACTTTTAAAAGTTATCTTGATCACAACTCTATTCAGTTGGTTCGATCTTCAATTAATCAAAGCTGCAGAGACAGCTATTTATATACAAATACCAAGTACCGAGAAAGTTTGATAAATAACTAGAACTATCCAGTCAGTATATTCACATTCATGCACTGAGCAACTTTCACGTCTGTTCATGTAGTGGGCTGAGAAACAACTGTCTTCTCCACTCCAGTAATCAGAACAGTCCAGGGTTTTATAGACTCTATTAAAATTCTGACATCGAGCACTGTCTAGTATTACTGAAAGCAAAACAGCTAGTGGTTTGTACAGTGTCTGTTAGATGTCCTTCCTATCATTGCATCAACACATCAATGGTCTAATTCTAAAACCACGTGGGCTAAGTGTCATTTCATTGAAAATATTGGAATATTTTGCAGCGCCAAAGTGCACAGTTTGGGAACTGCTGATAAATAAAGGACTAACATATTATATATATATATATATATAGAGAGAGAGAGAGAGAGAGAGATTAATATTAGTAACTGTAATTGGTAATTTACAGTTGCAGTTGAATAAAATTACATTTTCACAGTATATATACTATGATTATATACTCATCTAATCGGCTAATGACTTTTATTCACTTAATAGGACTAGGCAAGGCCTTTTTAACCCTGTCTAGTTTTTGGAAACTGAGTTATCAGTTCAATCTCCACCAGTAGTCAAACAGAGATGGCTGTCCCATGTCCATCACTAATTATAAGCGTCAGCCAATGAAGAGGTGGGCAAATAAGAACTGCCATCTCTTGGTACCTCACCCTAACAGGATATGTTATTGTCTGAAATAATGTGGGTTCTAAAGTCGTTTTTCTTGAGTTTACAGGAAGAGAAACCCGAGTTTCTGGGAGAAAACACCCACTTACCCCTGCTAGAGATTGACTAATTCAGGAACCGGTCAAAGAAAAGATTAGAGAAAGTTCCTCCAGTCGGTGACTAGACTTGAACTTAAGTCTATCATTGTGCAGCCTAGCGCAGAGGATGCAACTACTTCCACTAAGCTACACAGGCTCCGTAATAATATTTATTTACAAATTTTGCTTTAAACCATTTAAATGTTGTCATCATCATCAAATTCCTGATATGTACCCACAGGGGAGGAGGAAAGATACAGGATAATTATGATAGTACCACATGAAAAAGTTACACCATTGATAATGATCAACAGTTTTCCTCCAAATAATCCATCATCTTTCAAGATTCCAACATTAACCGAGCTCATATTTCTGTATTTTTAGGGCACTTTTTTACTGTATCAATACATCTTGGTTTTCCTCTGGTCTCTTTCCTACAAAGAACACTTTTTTTCTGGTAAAGAAAACTTGTTTTACTAATCTTTCCCCTTAATTCTGTTGTCTATTTCCATATTGAATTTTGCATCTTCACTAAAAATCACCTGATTAGCTGAAATGATTTGCTTGTTCTATAGATTCACCACTCAGGATATAGTTGATGATTTCAATCTGTAATATTTTCATTGTCTTTGTCTTTTTATTGCTGATTTTCATACCAAATTTATTATTATTATTATTAACATCTGACTTCCATGGAGTTAGAGACTCATCGTGGCAGGTACACACTATTGCACACAGTGCTAATTCAACAGCCTTAAACTGATTCAATGTGTCTATTCACAACACACTCAGGCAGTGCATTCCACTCACCAACCACCCTCCATACAAAGAACAACCTCACTTCTCTGTTCACACCCTCCTTATGTGGTTTCCAGCAATGGCCTCATGTTCTACTCCTCCCCCCTCTCATTCTATAAAAAAATCTGTTGAATATCTGATAACTGGTCGACTTGATAAGAACCCCTGACTAGATTATGTCTCAATCATATACCCCGCATCCTCCTATTGACGAGGCTTCGTAACTTACATTCTCTCAATCTGTCCTCATATTCCACATTCCAAAAACCACTGACCACCTTTATGAATCTACTCTGGACCCATTCCAACATAACCTCGTTACCTTACCATGAAAACTAGGCAACCAAATTTGTGTATAATAATCTATATGAGACCTGATCAAGGCTCATAACCTCTGCATATTTCTGCAGGTCAGGGTCCTCTGCATCATTGCCAATATCCAATGTGACATCTTTACAACTTGTGTAATGTGGTCCCTAAATTTCAGCTCCTTGTCCATTATCCCTCTTAGATCTCTCATTTCCTTTACCTTCTTTAAAGTTTTCCCACCAAGTGGATTCTTTTCATCCCATTATTGCTTACCTAATGTCAAAACCTTACACTTTGCAACATTGAACACCTGATACTTCCAACTTACCTGCCCATTCAATGCAATGTATTCAAGTCCTTCTGTAAGGCCATAACATCACACTTGACTCTGCATTGCTCTCCCAAATTTTACATCATCTGCAAATAGCTACATATCACTAGTTAAACTCATCCCAATGCCACTAGCATACAAATTGAACAACAATGGTCCCAAAACTGTATCCTACTTCTCACCAGTCTCTCCAGTACCTTCAACACAGCTTCAGATATATATGCAGATTGGACTATAATTTGTAGCCACAGCCTTATCACCACCTTTATGCAGTGGAACAATTTT
Organism: Typopeltis vanoorti; assembly: GCF_054136105.1. Taxonomy (NCBI): domain Eukaryota; kingdom Metazoa; phylum Arthropoda; class Arachnida; order Uropygi; family Thelyphonidae; genus Typopeltis; species Typopeltis vanoorti. The sequence goes on along the minus strand of NC_143560.1, from coordinate 94,845,335 downwards.
TCTCTGCTTCTGCTCCCTTGGAACCTGTGCTGCTGTAAGACTTATTTAACAGCCATGCCAATTTCCTGGAACATTCCTTTAAGATCTCTGGTGATTGTAAACATTTGTGGGTATTTACTACTTTTGGAATAAGGGGGGGGGTATTAATGCTACTGCTGTGCCGTTGTAATATTTTAATTATCTTTAATATCTTCTCTTTGATGCTTTATTGTTTCTTTATAGTGGTGCACTTTTGTAATTTCTTATTTATTCCTTTATCCTTGCCTTTATTTTATTATTCTCCCTTTAATCCTCATTGACCTTACTCTTTTGTATAAAAATCTATTCCGCTTTTCGCCTATTTGTCGTATGCCTATGAGTACTGGAAAATTTATTTGTTAGACTGCGCCACCAGTAATCTTTTCTTGGCAATAAGACTCAGTAATGCAGCCGGTAGATCTCTCTCACTCCCTAGCATAAATTTCTTCATAAACAGTCGTGGTTCTCAAGTATTTAAACTATGCTTTTAATGCCTTATTTGTTTCCTGCTTACAGGTCCACTTTTATTTGGGAACAGTGCATTGTTCATTTATTTACATTAATACCAAAGTACATTAACTAAATGATAGGGAGGTTACTCTCTCTCTCCCTATTTATCCATTAAACTTTAGCATAAAGAAACAAAATTTCCCTTTTCAATACTAAATAACTTTACTATACAATTACTCATTTACTTTTCTGCTTATTAAATCAAATTATCGAAACTCTAGTTTACTCACAAAGAGGTTAGCTAGCTATGGCAAATTATCTCACAAATTGTACACCAATTATAAACAAATCAAAGGACTCTCTTATAAACACTGCTAATTCCTAGTACCTTATATCTTAACAGCCTATCTAAATTAATTCTCCTATATTACATAAATGAAACATGGAAGAAAATTGGAATGAATTCGCATATGCTCTGTCTTCTGGATCGTGCACTTATTCAAGGAATTTTCACTAGAGTCCTAGACCTTTCTTCCGTCTCGAGTCTTAGATTTTCTTTCTGCAGTGTCTTGCTTCACCTGTGCTTCATCAAGGATATTTGGCAGGGCTTTGGAATGCTGATCTCCGACACTCGGGCTTCGGATGAGCTGTCCGGCATGCGGAACTTGTGCAGTCTCGTTCAGAAGGCATTGCATTCTCCTCCTGGCGCTGAAGTCTGCTGCTTGATTATTAGCTTCCGGTAATCTTCCACAGCCAAATCCAAGATCGTAAACAGCCTCAGGTGGATCAGCGTCCCTTTCTCCCCGTATATGCCCTAGCCATATAGTCATGTCCACTTTTTTTCTGACTGCTGATATCGATGTTCTCCTCAATCCCTTTTTATTTCACATTGTAATATTTATTCTTTTCTCTTTTAACATTGTGACTTACGATCCTAATCCTGACATATTCCCCTCACATAATTTCCTTAACCTAATTTCAATAAAAGTTCTTTGCTCGATGCATCAAGTTAATATACTTTACTTCCTATTCAGTCTCAGTATTTAATCTGGGTCATTAACCTTTCTTAAGAGTAGTACACGTGGATCGAAGACAAAGGGATTGCTGTTGGATAGTGCCAGTTCCTTTGTTTCAGTGCTGGTGCCAGTTCCTTTTCAGATTCAGAGAAAATTTCTATTATACTGCACCACCCTAAATCCTAGACTATTGAACAATGCAAAATCAAGGAACTAGAACTCAGTTTAGTACACTGTCTAACATCTCTTAAGCACTTTCTTTAAAATCTAAATTCATCAAATAACTAAAATTCATTTCACAGTCGTAGCCTCCCTTGTATTTTACCTCCTGCTTTGGTTCTAACTTAATGAGCAGTGCAATAGAAAGGAAATCAGGCAAGTCATCAATTAATACTAAAGAAAAACATTTAATTACAAAATCAGACAATTTACACTTTATGAACAAATTCTGACATAGAATTGTACTAACTTTAGGAAATGAGTATACTCAAATAATATTTCTAATTCTCCCGTAAAAGTTAAAACATTATTTCAAATAGGAAATTCTATCAAAGGTCAATTATCTATTTTACACATAACAATGCTAAAGGTCATTCATTTATCAATAACAAAATTATCTCAGCGAGCTTCCACACAATTCCTCCATCCAAAACTTAAAGTTCCTCTACTTCCTTTAGCAAAATCTCTAAAGTCCTATCATTAATCGAAACATTATGAACCTAAAGTCCTTTTTTATAATTACAGGTTGTTCCCCTCAACACAATTATATAACAGATCAAAATTCTACATTACCAATGGCTGGGGAATTATTCGACCTTCACATACATCTTGACAGAACTTTGTTTCCTTAATCCTTCTCTTAATTAATTTCATCTGCACTATTCGACTGATGGACTCGGACTAGACACATCTCCACCAAAAGGTGAGTCTGGCTCGCCACTCTCAGGTAGACTAGCTCTGCATGGCTTATCGATCTCCTTGGTGATCGGGAACTCCACTCTGCTAGGCTACTCGTTGACCGATGAACTTGCCATAAACACTTCAGCATGCTCCAATGACTTCTATCTCGATGACCACTCCAATTCAGGGGGAAGAGAAAAAAAAACCACAAACTAGCGCCGCTACACTTTTTAAATCACGTGCCTGATGTTTTCTCTCTACGTCATCCTACTCTCTCCCTTTTCCCACAACACCTTACTTTCTCCAGCACCTAGCACCACACTTTCCCCTAGCGTGCTTTACGGAGGGAACCCACTTGCACATCCTACTTGGTGCACGTGTTTAGTTTCAGGCCATCACTATCTAATCTGATTATCTTTCTCCCGGCAGTACACAAGTATTTGCACTAAATCCACATAATTTAAACATTAGAAAATTTATAATAATTATTTACAACATGATGCATAGACAAGTTTTACTTAAATTACTAATGTTGCTTATAAATTACAATTAGCTTTATTTCTTCTGATATACCAAGATTGTCCCCAGAAATGTTATTGCATGTTAAATCTGGATGAAACATAAGTGGATTTAATTTCAGTTTCATTCAGAATTTAACAACGTTCTTTAGGACCTTGCATGAAGGGTTGAGGCCCCCGAAGAATTCGGTGCGACTCCTTGATCTTCTGTTTAGAAGGTCGACCCGTTCTTTCTTTTCCTGGTATACTACACAAATCCGATTAGTCGAACACTGGAACTTCGTGTGATCTGTGCTGACCCCTTTTAAGAACGACCTTGACGGATGGCATATACAGAGCACTTAAACAAATGTTTTCAAAGCACTTAGTTAAAACAAAGATGTATAGTTTCTAGTGACACAGCATTTTCCTTTGTTACTAATTTTAACCTTTCTTGTTTACTACACTTTTGGGCAGGTTATTTTTTCCTTAGGATTATGTACATTCTTTTATACATGTTTATTTTTTTCAACACAAACTTTTTAGATGTGACCTCTGTAAAAATCGATGTAAAGCGGTTGTAAAATTTTAAGCTACATTGAATTTTACAGTGATATGTCATCAAATCCTATTTCCTTATTGATATGAATCTTATTTATTACCTCAAATACCTCCTGCTCAATCACAATTAAGCCATCCTCTCCTGTATCCTCTTTGCTTAAGTTCCTCATGATTTAAGTTTTTCATAATCAGGATGAAATACCCTTATAAATTGATCACTGAATACCTCAACAATGTCTTCTGCAGCAGTTATCACTCTACAATTTTCATCCATTAACATTATCTTACCATGATCATTCTTCCTTCTACTTGCTACATATCTAAAAAAAAAAAAAAAAAACTCTCTAGGGTTTTTCTTTGCCTGATTTGCCAATTTCTGCTTATCTGCACTTTTGTTTTCCTTACTAACTGAGTAGTCTCCTGGCTTATTCTTTCTATTCTTCATATAACTAATTATTATCATTATTCATCTTGTACTGCCTCCAAAGTATCTTCTTTTTCCAGATTTCATGCTTAAGCTCCTCATTTATTCATTTTACACCTACCTTATCCAGCCTTTTGGCCTTTGGAATATATTCACACATTGGTGCTATTATATGTTTCTTTGTCAGTTACCAAGCATCATTTATTTCCTTACTGCTCAACTCCTCATTCTATAGCTCCAAGCTGTCTCATAAGCTTGTCATAATCACCAGCCTTATAATTCCACATATATTCTTTCCTCACAAAAGTCTACATATGGCTAGCCACAAATCAGGTGAACACTTTATGATCATGCTCACCAAATGGAGGTAAGTGTGAAATCCCACTCACAATTACATATTTTGATGAGATGATCAGATTATTAAAATTCACCCATCAGAATTACCCTTCCTTTGTTCACTAATCCAAGTTGACTATACATTTCTCCATCACCACCTTCAACATTTCTGGGCCTATAGCAACATCCAACTAAATATGTTTTCCTGTCAACCTCCACATTACACCACACTGCCTCATAACCATTGCCCACTATTTCTCTCTTTCATGTCTACTTTATGGAGATATAATTCTCCTGATATCATGAGCAGCATTCTCCCTCCCTTCTTGTCCTTTCTATCCTCACAACAAATATTTTATCCTTCCATTTCTATTCCTGCTATAATATTTTCATTCAACCATGTTTTACTTATTCCAATGATTTTGGGACGAATAAATTCAATCAGTGAAACCATTTCATCTCCCTTATTTCTGATAGTTCTGGCACTTGTAAACACACATTAATTCATTTTTACATCGATAACCCGTTCCTGTCCCAGCCACTTGTTGGTTGTAATTTCCCAACCAAACCTGCCCATTTATTACAATAGTTATTGAATTTAGTCAGGGAATCTTGCCGACTTGTACTGGATTTATTCAAAGTATAACATCAGCTGCGTAAAGTAAAGAACTAAGATTAACATTGCCAATTTTGATATCAGATTTAATACCACTTTCCTTCATAATGTGATCCATATAGATAATAACAGTCAAAATAATATGCACTCTTGTTGGCCACCTTATTTAAAATCAGATCATCTTCCTGCACCGCCTTCAATTCTTCAATTTTAACTGCTGATTTAGAACTGAAATATGGACTAAGTATTGCTTGATATAGTGTCCCATTTACACCATATAATTGTAGAATTTTGAAGAGCATTCCTCTTGGCACCTTGTCATATGCCTTTTCTAGATCAACAAAACTTAAATACAAATCCTCATTATATCCCCAAGATTTCTCAACTATTTGCCTTAAAATGAAAATCTGATCTTGGCAATGCCTTTTTGGTCTTAATCCAGCTGGTGCTTCACCAAGCTTCTCTTCCACAATTCTTCTTAGCCGTTTCTCAAGTATATTTGTATAAATCTTACCAGGAACTCTCAGCAGGAAAATACCTCTGTAATTCTCACATTCACTTTTATTTTCCTTTTAATAGAGGGGTACTATGAGAGCTCTCCTCCAATCACCTCAAATTCAACCCTCTGACTACGCCTTCTGAATTATGCAATGCAGTTTAATAAAACTTTAATAAAACTTTTATACTTCCATATTTCAGCATTTCTGGTTGAATTTCATCAACTTCACTTCCTTTCCACATTTTAGGTTTTTAATAACTACTTCTGCTCAAGTACGGATAGGTATTCCTGACTGTATTCCTGTTGGTGGGGGAGGGGTTCTACATTGTACTGACACTGCTTATTTCATTTAATAGTCTTTCAAAGTAATTACTCCAGCCTTCTAGAATATGTTTCTCTTCAGTTTTCATGTCACCTTTGTCATCTCTGATTCCTTTTACAGTACTTTTTTCCTCCATTTCTAAGCTTTTTCAATAGCCTCCAGAATATTTTGCCACCTGCCTGATATTTATTTTCTATGTTCTTACCAAAGTCTTCACATGATTTTTATTTAGTCAATTTTACACAGTGCTTCACATTCTTTCATTTTTCTCTAAGAGCACAAGCTGACTTACTTGCCAAGAAATTTTGATATGCTTTCTTCTTTTCCTGAACTGCCTCTTTAACTTCCACCATGGAGTTCTGATTTTTCTATCCTTACAGAAGACCTCACCACATACCTCTCTGGCTGAATCACTCAATGCTTTCTTCAGCATTTGCCACTGAATCTCCAAGGTTTGGTTGTTGTGTTCAAAGTCTTTCATTTTTTTCTTCAGTGATGTTTGTGTATCTGAGTTTGCAATTCACCTCTGAAAGCTACTCATCTTTGATTAGTTTTAAAACTTTCTTACACATTCTTCTTTTCAATATGAAATTCAATTTTATCCTGTTCAAAGCTAAATAACAGTCACTTCCTATTTCAAATCTTCTGTATACTCTTGTGCCCTGAACTAGTGTAAAAACATTGCTATCAACTATAACATGGTCAATGACACTTTTGCATCTTCCCACCATATGAATTTATGCATATTTTTATTTTGGAACATGGTGTTAGTAATGACTAATCCATTAGTCATTACTAACACCATGTTCACATTAGCTTTGTACTTTTCTTCAAATTTTCTGAAAATATTTCCATATGTCTGGTAATCATTTTCTACTCTGGTGTTTAGATCTCCAACAAGGACCAACCTTTCCTTTTTCCTTGTGTGCCAGCTGCTTTCTCTAATTCCTCAAAAAAATTCTCCATTTCTACCTTAGTAGAACCTCATAAGCACAAATAAGTCTCATTGTCCAGTTTTCCATTCTGATATTTGTCCATATCACTCTACTTGATAATGCCTGCCATTTAAGAATATTATCCTCCTAATTAGTGTTCAATACTATAGCTACTCCTGCTCTTCCCTGATTGTTATTGCCTGATTATGACATTTTGTATTTGTTGCTTAGAAAGATCTCGCTTGTTTTTTGTCTTCTTTGAGTCACGTGTATTATGTTAATCTGGTACTTATCCAATTCCTTTGTTAGTTCCATCTCTTTTCCATTGATACCTCTTACATTGATAGTACCACTCTTGAACTCAGCTGATGTTGAGTTGGGATGTGTTCTTGGCAGGTCCATACTTATGCAGGCACACAAGGCTCTATCTGGGGGCTCCCTGGAGCACTCTAGTGTCTGGCCTTGTCAGCCTCGGAAAAAGTATGTCCCTAGTTCTGGGATTTGTTCCAGTAGCTAACTTTGTGCTTTTCACCCTGGTTCTCTGATGAAAACAATGAAGACCTTGTTTAACTGGATGATGTGCCAGCTGGTATGAAATTCTGTCATGTTTTAGCATCGATTTCCATTGTGACTTAAGCTAATAAGAACACAACGGTCTGCTAAATCCCAAATTGCCAGCTCTCCTCATTCGTTCAATATCCAGGTAGATATCTAACAGGGTGCACCATGAGAGGTGAGGATTGGATATCAGGTCAGAAGCCCTGGTTGGTTCTCCACATTCCTTAAAAGGCTATGTAGAGGTATTCTCCCAGTTAAACAGCTTTCACCCTTAAGCAGCTTTATTTTAAATGCTGTAGATGTAATAAATTGATTTTTTATAATGCTTTCTATATTAGTAATTTTATGCATGGGGGAGCTATGTCTTTTAACCTGTAGTTTGTTTTGTAGATGACTTAAGTGGCTATTCAGTTCGTATCTGCATCAAGGTAAATTCCAAGGTGCTCTAATGTTTCAGCAGAGTTATTGTAGTGGTTTTACTATTCTGTGTGTGTGGATGTTAGATGGTTATATGTGTGTGCATATATATATGTGGTGTGATGCAAAAAAAAAAACAGTACTGAGCTTCGACATCCCTTCAGTACCTGCACTATGAGATATGTCGTTCAACTATATGCACATTAATAGAAGAACACATGTAGAGTCTATGACATTACATTTAGCTGTAGCAATGCTGTTGATATTGGAAGAAAAGATGTTTATTGTTGAGCATTTATTTCATTCATATGGAGTTGGTAGAGCAAATGATCCAAAAAACATTCCAACAGGAACAGAACAATCTGTCACACATTATGTGGTTCTAGAGCCTATTTATCAGGACACTTCCCTGGTAGGCTAATTTCAAGGTTCACAGAATTCCCGTACTCTTCGTGATCTCCAAATCTCACATTGCTTGATGCCTTCATTTGGGGTATGTTGAAGGAATGTGAATTCCAGCATGACTCACCTTCAAATTCTGATGAACTAAGGAATAAAATTACATAATATGTCCAGCAGATATCCCAACTCTTGTTCTCCAAGATGACAGAGAACCTTCACAAGCGATACAAAAGCTATCTTGAAAGACAAGTGCTCATTTCGAAATCTACCATCGTTAATGCTTTATTTGACCAGGATTCCACAGATAGTTATGGATGTACATATCATCCTGTGCAAACATTTTATTTGTTAATAAACCCATTTACTTCATAACATATATCGTTGTAGTTATTCAGTACTAGTTTTGTTTTTTTGCACCATACTGTATTATCAGCTAATTGACTCAGTGGGAGGTGTATGGAGTTTCTGGTAAGCCAGTCAGTCAATCAGCAGATTTATGTCATGTTGCATGTATTTTTGACTATTCTTGCATTATTATGGATGGATACTATAGCTGTATCATATGCATATTGGAAAATCTTGCCTTTGAGAGGTAGCTGGTTAATATCGTACATATAGATGTTGAATAGAATTGGGGTAGAACAGCTCCCTGTGGGGTGTTTCACAGGTGAATGGTAACTCTCTACTGCAGATTGACCCAATGCATGTGAACTTGTTTTCTATTTTGAAGGTAGTTTCTAAACCAAGTGTGCAAAAGCCAACTTATTCCAACATGTCTTATTAGCTTTTCTAATAAGGTTTCATGTATGAGTGTGTCTAATGCTTTAATGAAGTCAGTAAAGCCTGTCATGAGAATTTTGTTTTTATCTAAGGTGGCATTAATTGCATCCATAAAATCTTCCAAGAGAGATGTTGTTCCCTTATTCTTCTAAAAATTATACTGTGCTTTGGAGATGATATGAAAGCTCTCTGTATATCGACAGGACAAGAAGAGGTGGTTATGAATGAGGAAGTAAGTGGCATGAGTATGGAAAATTACAGAATGGGTGTGCAAGATGAACAGGGAAACAGGGAAGCTCAGGGTAGACAGGGGTACAAAGCGTGAGAAAGGTGGATGCTCCAAGAGGATGTGAGAGCATGTGTAGACAGGAAAGAAATGGGATGACCTGGGATCAAGAGAAAACAGTTGGAGTTGAAGAGGGTTCTAAAATGAATAAGCAGAAAGGGAAATGACCCCAGTCAAGCATGGAGAGATGCTTGACTGGGGTCAAGTGTGAATGGTAGTGACTATGAAATGTATAATCAAATTAGCCAAGCAAATAAGAAAAGAGTGATCATTATGGGTGATTTTAATTATGGCAATATAAACGGGAATGATGAGATAGCAACTGGAAGTAAAGAAAATGAGTTTCTTGAATTTTTGAGGGAAAACTACCTCAGACAGTATGTAACAGACGGCAACTCGAGGATTTGAGAGTCTTGAATTTGGTCATCTCATCAGAGGACGTAATTATAAATGAAGTGTCAAATCACCTACCAATTGGTGAGAGTGACCATGAGGTGATTACCTGTGTGGTTGCCAGCAGTGTGAGGACCTGTGTAAGAAAAGGGTATATGTGGAACTACAAGGGGGGGGGGGATTATGAACAGCTCAGGAGACTGCTTGCAGGTGTAGCATGGAATGATGCAATTTAGATAGATATATTCCAAGGGTGAGAAAGTTAGGTGTGAAATGGATGAATAAAGAGATTAAGAATGTCATACAGAGAAAAAGGGCAGTATGGAGCAGCATAAGAGAAGTGGAAATAACCAATTCCATGAGGACTACAAAGACCAAGCAAGGCAGGTGACTTGGTTGGTGAGGTTAGCTAAAGAGAGGTATGAACAGCAGTTAGCTAATGAAGCCAAAAAGAATCCTAAGGAGTTCTTTCGATATGTAGCCAGCAAAAGAAAGAATGATTATGGAAAGATGACATTGATTGGAGAAAATAGTATAAAGAAAGCTGTTGCAGAAGGTGTGATGGAGATACTTAATGACCAGTTCATAAAGGTCTTTCAATCTTGTGAATGTGACTTCATGGAGAGATTGAGAGCAGTTGATAATGGGGAAGAGAGAGAGACTGACTGTAAGTGAGCAAGAGGTGTGTGGGGAGGTGAGCAAACTAGATATAAATAAGGCTGTGGGACTTGATAATATATCACTACGTATTCTGAAGGAATGTGCCAGGGAGTTGAAGTTGACGCCGGCCTTGACATATTTTTCTAATATGAGTCTTGCACTCAGTCAAGTTCCTAAGGAGTAGAAGAAGGGCAAGATTGTGCCAATTCATAAAGGAGGTGATAGAACTCAAGCATCAAACTATATGATGCTTCTCCAACAACTTAACTACAACATCTGTGTGTCAGATGTTGTAGTTAAGTTGTTGGAGAAGCTTCTGAGAACTAGGATTCAGAATTGGATTGATAACAATGGTATTATCTTTCATGGACAGTATGGATTTACTAATGGGAAGTCATGTTTTAGTAATCTACTTATTTATTACAATAAGGTGACTGCTTCATGGACAGAGAAGAAGGATACACAGTAATATACTTAGATTTTGCAAAGGCTTTTGATACATTACTGCATGATAAGTTGATAGTCAAACTGGAGTGGATGGGGTTGGATATTAGATTGGTGCATTGGATTGGAGACTCGCTATCTGATAGGTATCAACAAGTTGTGTATGGGAGAGCGATATCCAGGAAAAGTAATGTTACTAGTGGTGTGCCTCAGGGATATGTTTTAGGGCCATTGCCGTTTAGCTTTAATAAATTTAGTTTAATTCCTATCTTTAAAAAAGGTAATAGAGATGACCCTAAAAACTATAGAGGTATCAGTATACTGAATTCCTGTTACAAAATGTATAGCAGAATTTTAAATAGCAAACTAATAAAATATTCCGAAAACTTTATTTTAGAAGTACAGAATGGATTTAGAAAAGGACTATCATGTCATTTTCTAAACCTGGCCTTTTGCCTAAAATTAATAATAGAGAAACAAAGAGAATACAATTTAGAAACACATATTGCATTTATTGACTTTGAAAAAGCATTTGACAAAGTTAAAAGAAACATATTATTTAACATATTAAAAGAAAGACAAATACCAAATAATATCCTAAAAGCTATCACAAGTATATATGAAAATAATCAAATACAAATAAGATTAAATCATGAGCTATCATATACGAGAGAGATAAACCAAGAGGTACGACAGGGATGTCCCCTCTCAGCAACTCTTTTTAATATCTACTTAAATGAAATAGTAATAAAATGGAATAAAAATTTACATCAAAGAATTAAACACTCTCCTCTTTGCTGACGACCAAATAATAATTACAAATTCTGAAGATAACTTACAGAAAGCTATTTTAGATCTAAATGAGATATCCAAAGATTATGGTATGATAATATCAACAGAAAAATCAAAAACTATGGCCTTTAAAGGACAAGATCCAGCAAGAACTAAAATAGTAATAGATAACAAGATCTTAGAACAGGTGAATTCATTTAACTACCTAGGATGTATGATCACATATGAAAATGAAAAAAGATATAAACCTAAAAATTGCAAAATACTTAAAAATAACAGGTATAATTAACTCTATGTTTAAACCAAACCTAGTTCAAAAACAAACCAGACTAAAAGTATACAATGCATTAGCCCTACCAGTCGTAATGTATGGAAGCGAAATCTGGACAATAAAACAAAAAGACAAACAAAGATTAACAACAGCCGAAATGAAGTTTATGAGAAAAACTGCAAAGTATATCCTATTTGATCACAAAAGAAACAAAGAAATTATGAAAGAATTAAACCAAGAACCAGTAATAGAAAAAATTAAAAAATATAAACATAAATGGATGGAACATGTTCAAAGAATGAAAACAGAAAGATTATCAAAACAAACATTAAAGTATAAGCCATTAAGAAAACGAAAACCAGGACGTCCTCTTAAACGATTCAACGATGGCTTCTAAGACCAGAACAGGCCTAAACCGTTGATACGCATGATTATGATATTTAGTTTAATCCTTTATCCAAGTGTGAACAAACAAAGTTTGCGCCTGAAAATATCTTCAGGACTGAGGTAAGGTAGTACAACACCGGGAAGCTCGCAGGAAAGGTGGATCAAGCTCTCAATTCCTTGGCTCAGTATCTCCCATAATGCACAGCACATCTCCTTGCAGGCATGTATACTGCTGTGCATTAAGGGAAGAGCCACTACCCATACCGGTTTCGACCTTTATTGAGGTCTCGTCAGTGGGAGCCAGTCCCAGAGTTGAGATATTAAGGCAGAAGCAATGGGAGAGGTCTCCTTACCTATAGGAGTTGCCAAAAGGTGTGCCACCTTATTATTAAATTACTCTGGATTTAGAGAAAGATGTTTGAAAGTTTATTTTTCACTTGGTTAGACTATAATAAATTTAGTTTAATCCTTTATCCAAGTGTGAGCAAACAAAGTTGGCGCCTGAAAATATCTTCAGGACTGAGGTAAGATAGTACAACACCGGGCAACTCGATGCTGTTTAACTTGTATATTAATGATATTGGTGAAGATTTGGATGGAGATATTCAGCTGATTGCAGATGATGCAAAGTTGGGAAGAACCATGAAGAGTAGAGAAGAGAAGATGTTGTGTCCTTGCAAGAAGACTAGAATGAATTGAGTGATTGGGTGCAGGAATGGGGATACGAGTTCAATATTGCAAAATGTAAGGTTTTAAAATATGGAAACCAAAAATGGGATCCAGAATTTATGCTTATTGAGGATATATTGTCAGAGGTGGAGGAAATAAGAGATCTTGGGTAGATAGTGTATAAGGATCTGAAATTTAGGGGACATGTTGCCAAAATTGTGAAGACAACACAATGGCTTCTGGGAATGATGCAGAGGACACTTACGTGTTGAAGTAGGGAGATTCTTATTCCTTTGTATAAGGCTTTGATTAGGCCAGACATGGATTATTGTGCCCAGATTTGGTCACTTGGTTTTCAGAAGGATGAAGAGATGTTGGAAAGGGTCCAAAGGTGACTGACTAAGGTAGTTTCTGACCTCTGGAATGTTGAGTATGAGGAAATATTGAGAAGATGTAACTTGCAGAGTCTGGTGAACAGGAGGAAGAAGGGAGATATGATAGAGAGACCTACAAGTTATTAAGGAGCTGTTATAGGATCAATGCTGGAGAGGTTCTACAGAAAATAGTGGAAGATCAGGGGAGAACCAGATGTCATTCCTGGAAAGTGTATAAAGAGGGTGTGAGTAGGGGAGTGAGAAACAGGTTTTTTCATGCAGAGTTGTGAATGATTGGAATGCCTTGCCTGAGAGTGTGGTTACTGCAGAGAATTTGAGTGTGTTTAAAGCACAGTATGATGAGCCGTATGTTTGATAAAAGGACCTCCGTGATGAGTCTTTGACTCCATTGGGTCTTGGGTAATAATAATAATATATGTTGTGGATTTGTAATTATTGATTAAATTTCTTTTTCCATGTTAGTATATAGGTGTATTTATGGCAGTCTTTAACATATTTGGTATTTGTGTGATTTCAAATATTTTATTTATTAATTTTAGTAAGATTGGGCCTAGGCCAGGGTGTGTGTTGCTTGATATAATAATAATAAAGTCGCTATAACTAAAAGTAGATAATATTATACTGGTTTTCTGAGATTATCCCCTATCAGAATGATCATTTCAATCCCACCAAGATAGATTAGTTATGTTTTTTTATGCTTCTAACATCTGCTGGTTGATGAGATCCCGTTTGAGATCGAAATTGAGTCTCTTAGTGATGAAATCCTCCAAAAATCACTGTAACATTATGTGCTTACAATTTTATTCAGATGCATTGTGATCCCGTGTAATTTGAAGTGTTACACATTGGAAATGTTTTGCTTAGGTCATCATGAAATTTTATCATAACAAGTAAGCATTATTTTACTGAAATTTCTAGTAGATAATTGTTAAATTATCTACATGATATTTTTAGCTTGAAACTGATGTCATCTTCTTATTTCCAGTACCTTTTCATATATTTCCTTGTATACTACAAAAGAACAGAATATAGTGGTGTTGTGTTTCCTGTTTGGGCAGATGGTATAGGATTATTGTTTACTCTCCTTTCTGTGATACAGATCCCTCTATGTGCACTATATGTTATCATCAAAAACCGTGAAGTAAGTAATCAGAAGATGCAGTAAGTATATATTCTCTTTTGATCTCTTTTCAGGCTGTTATTCTTCAGTGTTCTCTTATTAAGTTGCAAATCATAGAAATAAATAAATAAATCCACTAATGCCTTTTATTCCCTTATATGGAGTAGCTGAGCACTTTTAACCCTATCTAGCTTTTTGAGACTGAATGGGCAGTTCAGTCTCCACTGGTAGCTAATCAAAGATAGCCCATGACTAATCACTAATTGTAAGCGGCCATCAATGAAGAGACCAGCAAACAAGTGCTGCCATATCTAAACCTTAACAGGATATGTTACTGTCTGAAATAATGTGGGTTCTATGGTCAATTCTCTTGAGTTTATAGGATGAAAAACCTCAGTTTCCGGAGAATAAACCCACCCCCGTGCCTCTAGTTCTTTTTTCCTGTTTGTGAATGTTACAAAATTCTACAAATTCAAGCAGTTGTTTTAAAACCATATTGTTCTGTTTGTAAATTATCCTTGTAAATAAAAAATATAAAACTTTCTACATATATATATATATATATATATATATATATATATATACTGGTCAGTTCTGGTGTGTGGCTAATTTATATTTACTTATTTTTGTGGATTTTTTTTTATTAACAAGTAACAACCATCAAATATATAAATAAACTGAAAATACTCTAAAATCAACTTCTTCACTTCACAGTGTATAAACTCTCATAACTCTTCATTCCCCAGCATTTGAGAAACCCCTTCACAGTTTATTGTTCTCTGGACAAATATTTTATTTTTCTTATATTTCCAAATATAAGAAAACTTCATAAAGGAGGTGATTGAACTCAAGCATCAAACTATAGGCCTATCTCTGTGTCAGGTGTTGTGGTTAAGTTGTTGGAGAAGCTTGTGAGAACTATGATCCAGAGTTGGGTTGACAACAATGGTATAATCTTTGATGGACAGCATGGATTTGCTAAAGGGAGGTCATGTTTTAGTAATCCACTTACTTATTACAATAAAGTGACTGCTTCCTTGGACAGAGGAGAAGGATACACAGTAATATACTTGGATTTCGCAAAAGCTTTTGATAGAGTACCTCATGATAAGTTGACAGTCAAACTAGAGCAGATGGGGTTGGATATTAGATTGGTGCATTGGATTGGAGACTGGCTATCTGATAGGTATCAACAAGTTGTGTATGGGGGTGCAGTATCCAGGAAAAGGAAAGTCACTAGTGGAGTGCCTCAGGGGTCTGTTTTAGGGCCATTACTATTTAACTTGTATGTTAATGATATTGGCAAAGATTTGGATGGAAATATTCAGTTGTTTGCAGATGATGCAAAGCTGGGACGAACTATGAAGAGTAGTGAAGATGTTGTGGCCTTACAAGAAGACTTGAATGAATTGAGTGATTGGGCACGGAAATGGGGATGTGAGTTCAATGTTGCAAAATGTAAGGTTTTAAAATTTGGAAAACAAAGATGGGATGCAGAATTTATGCTTGGTGAGAATATATTGTTGGAAGTAGAAGAAATAAGAGATCTGAGGGTGATAGTGGATAAGGATCTGAAATTTAGGGGACACATCGCCAAAATTGCGAAGACAACACAAAGACTTCTGGGAATGATGCGGAGGACACTGACGTGTAGAAGTAGGGAGATTCTTGTTCCATTGTATAAGGCTTTGATTAGGCCACACATTTGGACTGTTGTGCCCAGATTTGGTCACCGGGTTCTCAGAAGAATGAAGAGATGTTGGAAAGGGTCCAAAGGCGACTGTCTAAGGTAGTTTCTGACCTCTGGAATGTTGAGTATGAGGAAAGATTGAAAAGATGTAATTTGCAGAGTCTAGTGGAGAGAAGGAAGAGGGGAGATATGATAGAGACCTACAAGTTGGTAAGGGGTTGTTATAGGATCAATGGTGGAGAAGTTCTACATAGTGGGAGATCAGGGGAGAACCAGAGGTCATATCCCTGGAAGCTGTATAAAGAGGGTGTGAGTAGGGGAGTGAGAGGCAGGTTTTTTGTGCAGAGTTGTGAGTGATTGGAATGCCTTGCCTGAGAGTGTGGTGTCTGCAGGGAGTTTGAATGTGTCTAAGACACAGTATGATGAGATGTGTGTGAGATAAAAGGACCTCCTAGATGAGTCTTTGACTCCATGAGGTCTTGTTTAATAATAATAATAATAATAATAATAATAATATTGATAAGTGTAATATTAAACCGAATGGTAGATGTTTTAATAGAAGATTTGGGGTGGGGGGAGGTGATGGAGAAACTACAAATACAATTTAAATTACTAACAAATGGTCAGTAAAATTTAGGAATCTCAGAAAACCTTTAAAAAAAAGAACAAATAGGATTTTGAAAATCCTCTGATATTGAGAAAAAAAAATAACAAACATAAAATATTGCCAAGTTAAAAATATTATTATTAATAGACATATGATTATTTTCTTCTCAACATTTTCTTATTTGGATGTGGTTCTTTTAGTGATGTTATTATTATTATTATTACGGGTATCTCCATGGAGTCAGTAGACTCATCGCGGGAGACCCAAACTAGCAAAACAATATCTGTCATATCTCTTCTTGAATTCATTTACAGACAAAGAGCTCACAACTAAGTCAGGCAATGAATTCCACTCATTCACCACCCTCCAGGCAAAAAACCTTGTTCTGACACCTTTGTTAACCACACTCTTCTTTAATTTCCAGAGATGGCCTCTTGTTCTTCCATCACTATCACACAGCTGAAACATTTCCCCTGCATCAATCCTATAAAAACCTTTTAGTAATTTGAATGTTTCTATCATATCCCCTCTTCTTCGCCTATCAACCAATCTCTGCAATCCACAAGCTCTCAATCTATCAATGTAGGGAGCATTTTTTATATCACTCACCAACTTGGTCACTCTTCTCTGAACCCTCTCCACAGCCTCCTCATCTCCAAGGAATCCAGGTGACCAGACCTGAGCACAGTAATCCAAATGTGGAAGTATCAATGCTTTATAAAGGGGAATAATAACCTCTTTATCTCTGGATGTCAGTGTGTTCCTCAACAACCAAGTAATCCTATGTGCAATCTTGGACACCTTAGCAATGTGTCCTCTGAACTTCATCTCCCTATCTACCAATACCCCTAAGTCCCTAGCCTCATCAATCTCTTGGAGTACCTTTCCGTCGATGTAGTACACAGCTGGTAATCTTTTAATCCCAAAATGCATGACTTTACACTTTTCCACATTGAACTGACATCCATTTTCTTTTGCCCATTTTACCAGCTTATTTAAATCCTCCTGCAAACTTTCAACATCAGCTTGATTTTTTATTGCACTACACAACTTTGCATCATCAGCAAACAACTGAATATCTCCCTTTAAGCCATTTCCTATATCATTTATATACAAATTAAACAACATTGGCCCAAGCACAGAGCCCTGAGGCACACCACTGGTCACCTGCCTCATTCTGGACTCGGCTCCTCCATACACCACCTTATGGTATCTCTCCCTGAGCCATTCTCCTATCCATATCACCAATTTAATATCCATTCCCATCTGCTCCAATTTGCGTAACAGTGTTCTATGGGGTATCCTGTCAAAAGCCTTAGCAAAATCCAGAAGTAAAGAAAGATGTTAAGAAAGAGGCAAGCTCTTATAGGAAGGGAAATGTGTGTGTGCATGCACTCATGCCTCTAGTTCTTTTTCCTGTTTGTGAATGTTACAAAATTCTACAAATTCAAGCAGTTGTTTTAAAACCATATTGTTCTGTTTGTAAATTATCCTGGTAAATAAGAAAAAGGAGGATTTTTATAATGGTATTATAAATTAGTATGAAGAGTGATTTATGGGCAAAAAATAAATTTTCAAGTTTTTGAGAAACACCCATCTTAGACAGTACATGAGGTCTTTTGGTGATTGATCAAGATAGGCCTTGTAGTTCTATATTTACAGAGTCCATCAAAAAAATGAATACACACTTTGACAGATGCCATCTATGGACTTTTTTTGAAGTTGGATCGAATTATGGTAGCAATGTGTAGTATGATGTTCTCTCAAAAGATATCATTACCCTATAAAGATGTCTGTATAAATTTTATACAGGTTTTTCTTTTGCTGAAGTGTGTATACATTTTTTTGATTGACTCTGTATGTAGAACAAGGCCAATGATTATGAAAGCTCAGGTGATAGTTTCAAGATATCACAAAATGTAGAATAGGGCAGAAAGGAGATCAGTGCCTGAAAGGAGAGCACTGTCTGAATGTATTCCAAAGATCAGGAGATTAAATAAGGTAGGCATGAAATGGATGAGTAAGGAGATTAAGCATGCAAGCATTAGGAAGATAAGTGGTATTTTATACTCCTCAGTTGAATGAGGAGTACAAAAAAAAAAAAAAAAAAAAAAAAAAAGCAGGCTAGGAAGGTCGCTTGATTGGTATGAGCAGCATGCATAACAGCTGATGAGGCCAAAAGTAAATTTCGGATAATTCTTTGGATATGTGGCCAGTAAAAGAAAGAATGATTATGGAAGAATAATATTGCTGGTGAAAGAGATAGATCTTGACTGTTGACTGCTGGAACAAGCAGGAAGTATATGGGAAACTCAGTAAATTTGATGTAATAAGGCCACTGGATTTGATGTTGCATTACTGCCTGTGTTGAAGAAGAGTTAACAGTTGACTTGAGATACTTCAAAATGGAGGATTGTTCAAAGTGTCTCACAGTGGTCCAAGTTTCAAATGAGTGAAAAGAGGACAAAATGTTCTGCTTCATAAAGGTGATGATAAGACCAAGGCTACCAGTTATAGGCCAATCTGTGTGTTTGGAGTTGTGATTAAAGTGTTGGAAAGTTTAGTGAAGACCAAGATCCAGAACTTAGTTGATAACAGTAGCACTCTCTTTAACGGGCAGCATGGATTCACTAATGTGGATCATGTTTGGCAATCTCCTTACTACAACGATGACAAATAAATTGGATAATGTAGATGCATATACAGTAGTGTTTATGTATTTTGCAAAAGTTTGATAGATTGCCACATTGCAGGCGTAGACTTCTGTGGCTAATTGGTTCAAAACACATATTTCAGTGATTACGGCACATTTTTTATTATTCAGTTATACAATATATACTGAAATAATAGTTCCTGACAAGTTTCGTAAATCGTAGGATTTACATCTTCAGGGGTAAATAGCATAACTTAAAGTTTAAACAAGAGAAATTAATAAATACAAATCATAACCATCTGGCTATTCATAAACTCAAATAACAGAATGCAGATATAAAACATTATTGACATTGAACAATTCTGGACGATGTCACGTGTTCTTGTTCTCATTCATGCAGTCCGAGATCAGATTGAGGTAGATTTTTTATTAGAGCTGACCACACTTGATGGAGAATTAAACCTTGATTTTTATTGCATTGGGTTGAGGTTTTCAGCATATTAGCAGCTTCTTTAAATTTTCTTATGTAGCAGTTGTTTTCTATGCATGACATCATCGTTTTTTGCCAGAGTACATCGTGTCCAGTGGAAGTTGTATGGAAAGCAAGACCCGTTTTTTGTTCTGTTTTGTATTGTACGTCTTTCTGGTGTTCAGCCATGCGTATTTCTCCAGATCTTCCTGTCTGTCCTACATAGCAAATCCTGCAAGAGATGGATTTTGTACACTCCTGGTTTTTTAAGAGGATGATGAGGTGGTTTTGGTGGATGTGGAAATCTTGAGATTTTTTCCATAGGAAGAAAGGCTACTTTTACATTGTGTTTGTTCATTAATTCATAATTTTGAATCTCCTAGAAGACCTCTTCCTCCAGACATGTTAGATCCTTTTAAACATTGTATAAACAATACTTTCTTCACCTATCAAGACAGAATCTGGGAACAAAAAGAAGGACTGGCCATGGGTTCATCATTATCACCGGTATTAGCAAACCTATTTATGGAAAAATTTGAAAACAATAATCTGAAGAATTACCATAAAAAAACAAAAATATGGCTATGCTATGTAGACGATATTTTCATCATATGGAATGAAACAACCGATGAACTTATCCATTTTAAAGATTATCTCAACAATTTGCACAACACCATAAAATTCACTTTAGAACAAGAAGAAAATAGAAAACTTCCTTTTCTAGATATCCTATTAGAAGTTAATGAAGAAAATAAACTGTCCTTCTCAGTATATAGTAAGCCGACCAACACAGGAAGATTTCTAAATGCAGCATCGCACCACCTTCGTTCACAAAAAATAAGCTTAATTAAAACTCTTCAAGACAGATCATACAATATCTGCAGCACACAAGAAAGATGTAATGAAGAACTAAAATACTTAACACAAATCCTCCAACAGAAAGCGAATGAAACAAAAACAATCAAGAGAATCCTTAAAATATCTCCAACTAACCACAGAATAAAACAGGATTACAAAAACGCAATCTTGCTTCCTTATATCAAAAATGTTACAGATAAGCTAGCCAAATTAATGAACAAACACAACGTAAAAGTTGCCTTCCTTCCTATAGAAAAAAAATCTCAAGATTCCTATATCCACCAAAACCACCTCATCATCCTCTTAAAAAAAACTAGGAGTGTACAAAATCCATTGCTCTTGCGGGATTTCCTACGTAGGAAATCCCGCAAGAGCAACTCCTCCTATTATATCCCTACATTAACTGTGGCGTTTTGCTGAGATTAGCCGAAGTTAGAAGCTTGAAAATATTTCCTCTTGAAGTAATAACTACCGCCATTAATGAATTTAGAGTTTGCTAACTGAATGATAACAAGTGAAGATATAAGAGTTAGCTCCTCATGTTATACTCCAACATTAACTGTGGCATTTTGCTGAGATTAGCCATAGTTACATGCTTGAAAGAGTCCCCCCCCCCTAGAAGTGATAACTGCCTCATAACAGAAATTAAGTGTCAGCTCCATCTGTTATATCCCAACATTAACTGTGGCGTTTTGCTGAGATTAGCCGAAGTTAGAAGCTTGAAAATATTTCCCCTTGAAGTAATAACTACCGCCATTAATGAATTTAGAGTTTGCTAACTGAATGATAACAAGTGAAGATATAAGAGTTAGCTCCTCATGTTATACTCCAACATTAACTGTGGCATTTTGCTGAGATTAGCCATAGTTACATGCTTGAAAGAGTTCCCCCCCCCCCTAGAAGTGATAACTGCCTCATAACAGAAATTAAGTGTTAGCTCCATCTGTTATATCCCAACATTAACTGTGGCGTTTTGCTGAGATTAGCCAAAGTTAGAAGCTTGAAAGTATTCCCCCTGAAGTGATAACTGTCTCATGACAGAAATTATGTGTTTGCTGACTAAGTGATATATTAAGGAGTACAATTGTTAAAATAATTACTGAGAGATTCTGTAATATTGAACTGTGCAATCCATTTTAATTAGTAGGAAAACTATAGATTTAATGACTGAATGTCTAATGTCTAAATCTATGCGAATGTTATTACCAGTTGAACTAAGTTATTTGCATTATCTTGTTTTCAAAGTTAAGCTTATGTACTTGTTATATAACCCTGCATTAAATGTTTTGTTATATTGATTTCAATATTATGTGTGCCTGATTCTCTTTCATTGCACCGTTCATAAAGATATCAGACCTTGCAGAAGCCTTAAGTGTTAAATTTAAAACTCGGCCTGTCTGAATAATGAGATTGTTAAATTAGTTGAAGATTGATTCTACTACTTTGTATAGGCTAATCTGAATATAGGGTGGCGCAGTCTAAATATAAATTTCTTTATATTTGATTAGTAATCAACTTACAATTAATTAATTTAATTAAGAATAACGTTCCAAGAAGATGGCGGATAAGAAGCCAGGATGTAGGATGGACGAAACACGACACAAAAGGTGCAAACTTTGTTTGCTCAAACTTGGATAAAGGATCAAACTAAATTATAGTCTAACCAAGTGAAAAATAAACTTTCAACATCTTTCTGTAAATCTAGAGTAATTTAATAAAAAGGTGGCACACCTTTTGGCAACTCCTATAGGTAGAGATGACCTTGCTAATGCTTCTGCTTGGTATCTCCACTTGGGCCTGGCTGCCACTGAAGAGACCTCAATAAAGGTCGAAACTAGTCTGGATAGTAGCCCTTCCCTTAATGCATAACATTATACATATCCGCAAGGAGATGTGTTTTGCATTATGGGAGATACTGAGATAGGAGTGATGTTAGCTTGCTCCACCTTTGCAACGAGTTTCCCGGTGTTGTACCACCTTACCCCAGTCCTGAAGAAACAATAATTTTTTCTTCAGGACAAAACCCACAAGAAACAATAATTGTTAAATCTTTAAGCTGAGGTTCTATAATAAATGTTTTATTTCATTAACACATCATGATAAGCATCTCTGTAATATAAAAATAAAAAATTTGCACTTGAATGCCTGATTTAGTACTAAATAAATTTTTAAAGAATTGTTTTACCTATCCCAAAAATATTTTTAATTTCTTGGCTTATGCATTGTTATCAATACACTTACAACAACAAGAAATTTATTTACTTTTAGGATATCAAGAAAAGTTTTCAACCTGCAGAAAGCTGGGGACCTAATAATAAGAAGGCAGATTTCATTTATAATTTATGCAGGCGTCGTTCTACCAGGCTTGAATTGGTTAAACTCAATTAAATAAACTTGTTGAAATAGGAAATTGGTGCATTAAATGACAATGGTAATTTCATTTGCTGTATACCTATGAAATTCAAATACTTCTAATAAATTACAAAGGGTAAACTACACGTAGACAACTTTTTCAGTTAAGCTGAGTGATGCTGTATATTTTGTGTATAGTAAATATGAAAATATAAAGTAATTTAACATGACTACATCCATTTATCACACTAAAATTTTTGAATTCACAGTTATTCCATTGAAATTAAGAAATTTTCAAATTCTCTTAATCATAAATTGCTGATATTTTTGAAACCCATGCAGGGTGCTTTATTTTTATAATGCACACGCGGAAAACTATCAATATGTACTGAAACAAATCATTTGTAGTTGGAAACAGTTGTTTGCAAGTTAGTACCCTACACATAAGAATTGACATTAAAGAATGCAATGCTTGGATCTTGAAAGGAATTTATAATTTGTAAAAGATCTCAATGTGAATTCATATCTTTTACAAATTATATAAAGTTTGTGTTAAAACATTCTTATATTTATTATTATTTCCTCACCTCATGATGAATCTTATGACTTCAGTCAGAAGATTCATCATGAGAGGCTAATGCTAAACAACACAAAATCTGTCTTACTACTCCTTAAACTCATCCACTGTTGCACTTTTACCACCCTCTTAGGTAACGCATTCTATGCTCCTACAACTCTCCATGAAAAAAAAAAAAAAAAAAACATACTCATAATCTTTAGCTCCCTACTTCCTTTTGCAACTTCCTGCTAGTCCCTGTTCTTACATTTCTTTCATTACATACCATTAAATGTTTTTCCATTCTACCATGTTAATCCAATAATAAGCTTTCAACTGTTTAAATTATTCAGTCATAACCCCCTCCCTTCCCCTACCCCTCTCTTCTATCCACCAAATTGTGTAGTATGAATGCTTTCAGTCTATCCTCATAACCAATATTTAAATAGTTCTGTTATTTTTGTTATGTGATCATTATGAGTGACTTTAATTATAGAAATATAGACTGAGATGTTGAGATAGCAACTGGAAGTAAAGAAAATTAGTTTCTTGAGTTTGGGGGGGGGGATAACTACCTCAGACAGTATGTAACAGAGGGCACACGAGGATTGAGGGTCTTGGATTTGATCATTTAATCAGAGGATATAATTATAAATGAGGTGCCAAATCACCATCCAGTTGGTGAGAGTGATCATGAAGTGATTACCTGGGTGGTTGCCAGCAGTGTGAGGACCTCTGTGAAGAAAGGGTATGGGGAACTACAAGGCTAGTTATTATGACGAGCTCACAAGACAGCTTGCAGGTGTACCATGGAATGAGGAGTTAGCTGGAAAGGAGATCAATGAAATTCAAGTGTCAGAAGGTTAAATAAGGCAGATGTGAAATGGATGAATGAAGAGATTAAACATGTGATACAGAAGAAAAGACATTATGGAAGCAGTATAAGAGGAGTGGTAATAATCAATTCCATGGGGAATAAAGGAACAGACAAGGAGAGTGACTTGGTTGGTAAGGGTAGTAAAAGTGAAGTATGAATAGTAGTTAGTTAATGAAGGCAAAAAAGAATTCCTAGGGAGTTCTTTTGATATGTAGCCAGCAAAAAAAAAGAATGATTATGGAAGGATGACATTGATTGGAGAAAATGGTATAAGGACAACTGCTGCAGAAGATATAGTAGAGATATTTAGTGAGCAGCTCATAAAGGTCTTTCATTCTTTTGAATATGATATCATGGAGAGTTTGAGAGCAGTTGATGATGGGGAGGAGAGACTGAGTGAACAAGAGATGTATGGGGGAATCAAGCAAACTTGATGCTAATAAGGCTGTGGGACTTGATAGTATATCACCATGTATTCTTGAGGAATGTGAAAGGGAGTTGGCACATCTGCCTTGCTATGTTTTTTTAGTGTGAGTCTTGCACTTAGTTGAGTTTTAAAGAAGTGGAAGAAAGGCAAGATTGTGCCACTTCGTATGGAAGATGATAGAACTCGAGCATCAAATTATAGGCCTATCTGTGTGTCAGGTGTTGTAGTTAAGGTGTTGGGTTGGAGAAGCTGGTGAGAACCAGGATCCAGAATGGGGTTGACAACAATGGTATTATTGCTGTTTAACCTGTATGGTAATGATATTGGCAAAGATTTGGATGGGGATATTCAGTTGTTTGCAGATGATTGAAAGTTGGGTCGACCTATGAAGTGTAGAAAAGATGTTGTGGCCTTACAAGAAGGCTTGAATAGATTGAGTGAATGGGGAACTGCAGGTGAAAAAGAGGTTATGGAAGAATATAAGAAGGGTGGAGAGTAGATGCATGAAGAATATAAGACTCAGGCAGAGAGTATTAGTATGGTAAGGAAGACAAAACTGGAATATGAAAAGTGAATTTGCCCTAAGATCCAAAGAAAATCCTAGGGAATTTTTAGCTATATAGCCAGTAGGAAAAGAAATGATTGTGGAAAAATGACATTGGGGGATAAAAATGGGAATAGAGTGACTAGTGCAGAGGACATAGCAGGGTTGTTCAATGAACACTTTATTGGAGTATTTCATCCTAGAGAAGTAAGTTTTAATACTAGAGGGATCTTGCAGGTTTGAAGTTTTGAAGTGCAATAAGAGAGTGTGTTTCAAATATTGAGTACTCTGGATGTCATTAAAGCAATAGGACTGGGTGGCATTTCACCATGGGAGTTTTTGAGAGAATGTGCCAAAAAAATACTGCTCTGTTCACCTGGCTTTTCAATGAAAGTGGCAATGAGAAACGTGCCCAAGGAGTGGAAGAAGGGTAAGATAGTGCCATGCATAAGGGTGGTAGCAGACTGGAAGTGTCTAATTATAGGCCAGTTTGTGTTTCATCAGTAGTTGTTAAAATCTTGGAGAAATTAGTGAGGATCATATACAGCATTGGACCGATGAGGGTAATGTTATCTGTGAGAGTCAACATTGATTTATTAAGGGGTGCTCTTGCTTTAGTAATATGATTGCCTTTTATAATAAAGTGACAAGAGCGGCCGAGGAGGGAAAGGCATATACCGCCATTCTTTTGGATTTTGCAAAGGCATTTGATGGGGTGCCACATGATAAGCTGATTTTTAAGTTGCAGCACATGGGTTTAGATGTATGGTTAGTCAGCTGGATTCAGGAGTGACTGTCTGATAGGTATCAAAGTGTTGTTTATGATGGGACAATATCAAGGAGGCAGAAGGTTACAAGTGGAGTCCCACAGGGCTCATTACTGGGACCTGTATTGTTTAACCTTTATATCAATGACATTGTCAGTGGATTGCAGGGGTATATTCAGTTGTTTGCAGATGATGTGAAGCTGGGAAGGGTTATTAGTAATATTGCAGATGTAGCCCTGCAAGTGGATTTGAATATACTAGACAGATGGGCAAATGAATTGAGATATCGGTTTAATGCAGCAAAATGTAGTTTTGAAATTTGGGACACATCGATGGGAGGCTGCATACTCGATTTGAGAAGCTGTACTGGAAGAAGTAGGGGAGACCAGAGATCTGGGGATGATGATGATTGATAGAAAACTGAAATTCAGGGAACATATTGCAAAGGTGGTGAAGGTAACACAGAGGATTGATGTAATACTGAAAAGGATGCTGACCTGTAGAGATAAGAGTTATCATTCCAGTGTATAAGACTCTGATCAGACACACTTAGACTATTGTTCTCAAATTGGTCCCCAGGATATGAAGAGGATAAATTAACTGTGGAAAGAGTACAGAGGCATATAACAAAGATGGTTTCATGACTGTGCAATGTTAGTTATGAGGATCGGCTGAGGGAATGTGGATGTAGATTTTGGAGGATAGAAGAAGGAGAGGGGATGTGATTGAGACTTTTAAACTGTTGAGAGGTAGTTACAAGGTTGATGGGGAGTTCTTTCACTTGGTGGAACAGTGGGAAGTTATGAAAGGGAGCTGTGAGCAAGAGAGTGATTAGTGGTTTCTTTGCATCGAGGGTGGTTGAACCATGAAATTCATTGCTTGATAGAGTGGTGAGAGCAAGAACGGTCAGTGAGTTCAAGGAGTGGTATGATAGACTTTGTGTTTCCTAGGTCTTTGACTCTGTAAGTCAGAGACCTAGGAAATCTACAGTCCACATTTAACATAAACACAAAGTTTACTAATAATTTTGCCGAGAATATCACACTTATTCTCAATGAAATATCAGGGACTGAATGTCACAATGTGACACGTTGCATTTCTTTGTTGCCACTATTTTATCAAAGTTTGGTGTCGTATTTGAAGTGGTCGTTCTTAATATGATCTCTAAATTGATATCACTTAAAGATGAACACTGTTTGGTTTTGTTCAAGTTCATGACCGAAAATGTTTGTTCACAAGCATATGTGCTCTCAAACATGCAAAATACCTGGTAGGCAGTATCCAGCAAACTTTTAAATTTATCCTGATCCAGAATAGAATAAAACTCTTGTAAAGTACTCTTCCCTATGCTCGACCCGATAATTTTCAGAACACTGGAGATTGTTATGTCCCCGTTTTCTTTTCTAGTTATTATTTTTAATATCTTTACTTTCTTTAACTTTAACTTTTAACTTACCAATTAACATTAAACTTTATCTCTTTTTCTCTCAGACTTTGGTTGCCGACAAATTTGTATAGATTTAAGACTACGCCAGCCGATAACTAAATTCTGATACACTATCTAAAATACAAAGAAAATTGTAGGGATCAGGATATATGCAGTCGTGGTCCCTATTCTCATATCACTATTGGTTTCCCCTTTAAATGCAATGGTACGAAATTTTCCAAACGGTAATTCAAATCCGCAGAAGATATGACAAACTCAATTGATTATGTAAAAAGAAACACATTTATTATTTCACAAAGACAAGTATACATGTTATTTAAATTCTTAACCTTAAAAGAGTCTGGGTTCCTTATCTTAATAAATCACAATTCAAAACTTCTGTACTATATTCTCTTACTGGACATAAATTCCTCACTTCTATGCATATATGTATCTTCAGACTCTCACAATTAAGTTACCTGATAATATCATACATGAAACATTACATATAAACACTAGACAATTCAATAAATCTGAAATGTAATTCTCTAGGACAATAGTACTTATTTCTACTTAATTCTTTTCCCCAAAATATCTGTTAACATTTAATTACTTTCTGAACATATGACATTACTTTTCTTAAATCACTTAAACAGTTTGGAGCTCGGCCTCCTGTTCGGCTGGAGCCTAATATGTTTTCCTCTTAGCAGTAGACAAAAGTGTCCAAATTGCAGACTGTTCTTGTGGCACAACACGTAAATAGCGTGTGTTCTTTACTTCTGTTTCTTTACTCCACGGATACTTTAATCCTACATTAATATAAGAAAATCTTCGCTTACCATTCTTGCTTTGACTAGGTATTCTGATCTGTTCGCTGTACCTCCTCTGATGGCGAGCTTTGTTCCTTTGTTCTACACAAAACTAAAACACTCATGCACAGACCTGTACACTGACGTGGATTTCATCAGCGGCTCTTTCTCAAAAAAATGCATTTGAACACGTAGTTGCAGCTTTGACCGATGTAACATGCATAGCAAGGGGAGATCCTTGCTACACGTGGCGGCAAGCTCTACATAACTCTCCTCTGGGAAACTCGGAGACGAGACACAAGCGATCCGAGATAAGAGACAAGAGAAAGGAGATAAGAGAGCGATTCGAACTCCCGCCAAAACTTTTATACTCCGGAACAGCTCCCTCACTCGGCGGTGTCGGCACGCATACGGCAGCAGCCGATTGGACGCCATGGCTACGAACTGCCTTTACATACCTTAAACTTGTACTTAGCTTATACATATTTATTTGTTAATACTACATGGCTTTCTACTTTAATTCATTCACAATTACTATTTCAATGAACTTATGGGCTATCTTAACAATGTTTAGAATTTACACATCTGGTTATTTACATTTTCCTGGGACATTATTCGGTACACTTCCCATCCGGGGCACAAGCATGTCCTTATCCCTTCCTTCTGAGGTAACGTAACGTTGGGTGGGAAAAAGGGATGACTCATCACTTTTTCCAACACAACAAAGCCCCCCCCCCCTTTAAAATTTTTTCTTAACTGAGTTATGACAAAATTTCTTTGCCCCTTTTCCTTTTTCTTTTCATTATTTCTAGAAATCTCTCCTGAATGAATTTTTTCTCTCAGTTCTCCGCGGTGGGGTGATATTTTTTTCTTAACTTCCACTTTATCTTTTGGTAGTCTCATGGCATCAGTAGGGGTCCCTTTAGTTTGTATATGCCCCTCATTCTGATGTGTGTTCTGACCTTCAATTAAAT
The DNA here is from genome assembly GCF_054136105.1 of Typopeltis vanoorti. NCBI lineage: Eukaryota > Metazoa > Arthropoda > Arachnida > Uropygi > Thelyphonidae > Typopeltis > Typopeltis vanoorti. Next base: position 94,816,178 of record NC_143560.1, on the reverse strand, counting down.
TATCTGACTCTACCCCTTTTTCTACAAGTTTTTGATCGGTCTTTGAGTCATACTTTCCCCCATGAAACAGCACGGTTGCTTTTGGGATATTCACAGGAAAAGCCATGTTTTTTCAGGAAATCCTCACCTAGGATCATTTCCACGTGTGGGCACGCGTTTCTAGGCAGCACAAGGAAGTTATGCATCTTACTTACCCGTTTTTTGGCATAAATCACAGGGGTGATATCCCTAATAATTTGATCGGCTTCCTCAATCTCTTAGTCCTTACTTTTATGAATTCACTCAGTTCCCTCATACTGCTTTCAGATATAGTGGAAATTTGGGGGCCTGTGTCTAAGAGTGAGTCCAAATCCTTCCTGCCTATTCTTGTTGTTACCTTCATACCTGTGAGGTTTTCCTTTCCCTCTTCAGACTGTTTGGCACAGACGTAAGATGTGGCCTCAGGTTGGTGCCTAACCCTTGAGGGATCTTTGTGCTGTGAAACAGTCGTGATCAATGTGTCCCAGTTTGTTACAACGATAACATCTAGGGATTTCATGTCGGAAATCTTGTTTAACCTCTCCGTCTACAGACAAAGGAGGGCTCGAGCCACATTGGGTAGACATCTTTGCTAACCTGTCCATTAGGGACTCTAATTTGTTAAGTACTGGCTGCTGTAACTTATTCACTTTATGTCTTATCAGATCCGTTACTCTCTCCTCCGGGATCATTTGAGGACTTTTGCTGTTAGTATGGCCTTCCATTAACTTGCTATCAAATAATCAAGTCTTTATGAGTGGTTGTTGAAGTTTGTCAACCTCCATTTTGATCAGAGAGCGGACTTCGCTGAGGTTACACGTGTCACTATTGATCTTACATACTGATTCTATTTTGTCTCTTCCTATACTTTCTTGTACTTCTTGGTACTTTTCTATTTCCTTTTCTCTCCCTTCCTTTCTTTGATTCAAACATCTATTATTTTCCTTACTATCACTTACTAAGTGTACGTAGTTTGCAGTGGCTGCGGGGTAGATGTCCCCAAGCAGTTGCCCTTTCTCTGTGGGCGGCATTAAGGCATTCCTTCAGGTTGGATATGTCTTTTGCAAACGCCACTTCCTTCAATTCCTGTCTCAGGCCCATTCTGAATAGTTGAAATACTGTCCAATCTAGATGTCGTCTCTCTTCCTCCTCCTGTACACTTAGTGTGTTAGCACACGTGATTAACCTGTTGTAATACTCATTCACACTCTCTTTTTCCTTTTGTCTTATACTTTGGATCTTCCAGAGGTTTGGCCCCACTGTCTTGGTCTTTGAGAATTGTGAGGTTAGAATTTGCCTAAACCTCTGGTAGTCCATTGTATTTTTTTCAATAGAGGAGAGGAGTAGAAGTAGCTCTTCGCCCTTCCAGTTAACTTGCTGCGAAGCAAAATAAGTAACTGGAAGTCACTCCATCTCCCTATTTTCCTAAGTTCTTCTACATATTCAAAGTAAGCCCCCACATCGTCAGAGTCTTCGCCAGAGAACTGAGGGAAAATTTGTTGGGGGTTTATGGTCCTAAAGAACTCTGGGTCGCTCATCTCGGTGGTTATATTAGGTAGGGACATACTTACGCTATCTGATTACCACAGCTCAAAATTCAAACAAATTTCAAAAAAAAATAAATTTTTTTATTATACCTTTCACAATTGAGTTTGTTTCTGGGATTGAGACCAGTTTGGTGTGCAAATTACTTTCTTTCAGCACATCTTCTCGACTACTGCACCATTGTTAGATCCCCGTTTTTCTTGTCTAGTTATTATTTTTAATATCTTTACTTTCTTTAACTTTTAACTTACTAATTAACATTAAACTTTGTATCTCTTTTTCTCTCAGACTTCAGTTGCCCAACAAATTTGTATAGATTTAAGACTGTGCCAGCTGGTAACTAAATTCTGATACACTATCTAAAATACTTAAAGAAAATTGTAGGGATCAGGATATATGCAGTTGTGGTCCCTATTCTCATATCACTATTGGTTTCCCCTTTAAATGCAATGGTACGAAATTTTCCAAACGGTAATTCAAATCCGCAGAAGATATGACAAACTCAATTGAGTATGTAAAAAGAAACACATTTATTATTTCACAAAGATAAGTATACATGTTATTTAAATTCTTAACCTTAAAAGAGTCTGGGTTCCTTATCTTAATAAATCACAATTCAAAACTTCTGTACTATATTCTCTTACTGGACATAAATTCCTCACTTCTATACATATATGTATCTTCAGACTCTCACAATTAAGTTACCTGATAATATCATACATGAAACATTACATATAAACACTAGACAATTCAATAAATCTGACATGTAATTCTCTAGGACAATAGTACTTATTTCTACTTAATTCTTTCCCCCAAAATATCTGTTAACATTTAATTACTTTCTGAACATATGACATTACTTTTCTAAATCACTTAAACAGTTTGGAGCTCGGCCTCCTGTTCGGCTGGAGCCTAATATGTTTTCCTCTTAGCAGTAGATAAAAGTGTCCAAATTGCAGACTGTTCTTGTGGCACAACACATAAATAGCGTTTGTTCTTAACTTCTGTTTCTTTACTCCACGGATACTTTAATCCTACATTAATATAAGAAAATCTTCGCTCACCATTCTTGCTTTGAGTAGGTATTCTGATCTGTTCGCTGTACCTCCTCTGATGGCGAGCTTTGTTCCTTTGTTCTACACGAAACTAAAACACTCATGCACAGACCTGTACACTGACGTGGATTTCATCAGCGGCTCTTTCTCAAAAAAATGCATTTGAACACATTGTAGTTGCAGCTTTGACCGATGTAACATGCATAGCAAGGGGAGATCCTTGCTACACGTGGCAGCAAGCTCTACATAACTCTCCTCTGGGAAACTCAGAGATGAGACACAAGTGATCCGAGATAAGAGACAAGAGAAAGGAGATAAGAGAGCGATTCGAACTCCCGCCAAAACTTTTATACTCCGGAACAGCTCCCTCACTCGGCGGTGTCGTCACGCATACGGCGGCAGCCAATTGGACGCCATACCTACGAACTTCCTTTACAAACCTTAAACTTGTATTTAGCTTATACATAGTTATTTGTTAATACTACATGACTTTCTACTTTAATTCATTCACAATTACTATTTCAATGAACTTATGGGCTATCTTAACAATGTTTAGAATTTACACATCTGGTTATTTACATTTTCCTGGGACATTATTCGGTACACTTCCCATCCGGGGCACAAGCATGTCCTTATCCCTTCCTTCTGAGGTAACGTAACGTTGGGTGGGAAAAAGGATGACTCATCACTTTTTCTGACACAACAGAGATCAATAACTTCCATCTGGAGTTCGACAAGTAGATTTCCTGCTTCTACAGAAAATGGATCCTCAATCACTTTTATGTGGACTTCATCTTCATTACTCAACAGCTTTCTTTTCTGAAACTCCTCACTTAAAAGTGATATGTGCTTCTTATATTTTCCACCCACCATTGAATGATATTCTGATGGAATATTCTGTCGACAAGTTAAGAAATGTGACATATCCCCTTAGCAAGTTGATTTTAAAACACACTCAATTTCATTTTGAATGCCTTTATAAGTGACATTAACTGAAAAACAAACTTATTTTTTTCTTGAAGCTGTAAGTTAAGGTCATTCAAGTGACCCAAAATGTCACACAAGAAAAATAAATCTTTATTCCATTCTTCATCCATTATTTCTGGGAATTTTTCCATATCTTCTTGAGATTCCAAAAATTCAACTAGTTTAGAGTGACAAAACGTACAAAACTTTACCGCAGTCAACCAATATACATCAGTGCAGTATGGTAGATTCCCGTACTCGGCATCATTTTCTTCTAGAAATGCTTGAAACATTCTATATTTCAAACCCCGAGCTCGAATATTGTTGACCAGGGCATATACTACTTTAATCACATGATCAAACTGCAATACCTTTGAACATAACACCTACTGATGAATTAGGCAGTGAAATTTTGTCAATGGTTTACCTGCATACTGTTCAATAAATGTTACAGCACCAACATTTTTTCTACACATAGATGGGGCACCATCAGTGCAAACTGCTACTAAATTCTTGAAATTTAAGGATAGTTTTTCGGTTACATACATCTTTACATTTTCTGCGATCTCCTTTCCTGTTGTTCTTCCTTTCATTGAACACAAACCAGCAAGCTCCTCTGTAACCTCAAAATTCTTATTAACGCCTCTTACATATATTAAAAGCTGTGCAGTATCTTTCAAGTCAGTACTTTCATCCATAGCAAATGAATAATAGACAATTTCACTAGCCGATTTTTGCAGGTTATCTTTAAGATCCTCGACAATATCAGCCACCCTGCACTGAACAGTCATATGGGACAAACTGATATTTTCAAAATTATTTTTCTTATCAGGACACAATTCAGAAACGGCAATCCTCATACACTTTTTTTTTATCAACTCTCGCTCAGTAAATGATTTGCCAGCAGAAACTGTTTCATGTGATTTTCAGCTTACCTTTGTGGCAACTTCATTTGCAGATGTCACTTTTTTAAAGGCTTGTTGCTCACCGCTAAGGACTTTCAATAACTTTGCTGCTTTTATTTGCTTTTCACTTGCATCCAACTTGCCAAGGTTAGGATGTTTCAATTCAAAATGATGTCTCAGACTGTACTCTTTCGGCACAACGATAGATTCCTGGCAAATAATGCACCCTATTTTGTCCTTAAATAGTGTAAAAAAATATTTGTTTGTCCACTCAGGATTAAATGCTCGATGGTCCGAATCTATTTTATGCTTTTTACTTAAGCTCATTGTGTTGAGATTGACAATATTAATTACAAAAAACTAATGATGAAAAACTCACAATAATGCAGATTATGATAACAGTTATGTACTGTATTGCTCCAGCTACAACCAGCCACTACACTGACAAAGCCAGTCAAGGCATGGCCAACTTTGTGTAATACGATTCATTCTCGTTCGTAGACATCAAGTCGTTATCACGGAGATGTAACTTTGAATTTCCCTGCAGCAACACTAGCACTAACAAAACCACATTGTAATAATTTGTTATCAAATACGACAGTGCGAATAACTCCAACTGCAATTTATTGTCGAGTTAAAAGAAACATGATTGTGACATTAATCACATGAATGTAAACATGTAGAGTCTTAGTAAAAATTTAATTCAACACTAGGAAAAAATCATCTAATTTCATATTTCCCCATATGATTAAATAATTCAATCAGGCAGATGGGCCAAAATAAATAGCATTGCAGGCCTAGTCTAGTGGATAGGAAGAAGGGGGAGGGTGGGGTTAGTAAGGGGTTGTTATAGGATCAATGTTGAAGAGGTTTTACAGAAAATGGTAGGAGAGCAGGGGAGAACCAAAGGTCATCCCTGGAAGCTGTATAAGGAGTATGTGAACAGGGGAGTGAGAAGATGATTTTTTGCATGTAGAGTTGTGAATGATTGGAATACCTTGCCCAAGAGAGTGTCTGCAGAGAATTTAAATGTGTTTAAATGCTCTGATAATCTGCCTGTATGACAAAAGGACCTCCTAGATGAGTCTTTGACTCCATGGGGTCTTAGGATAATAATATCAATAATAATTTGCTTCTGCATCCTCTCCATGGTTATTTCGTACCCTTCAAATTCTGGTTACCAGATCTGAGCAGAGGAATTCAGATGTGATTGGATCAAAGCTTTATACAATGGCACCACCACCACTTTTTTCATCTCTAGTGAACATCTTTCTCAATATTGCATCAGTTCTCTGGGTTGTTCATAAACTTTACAGTATGTCCTCTGAACTTCAAATTTCTATCTATAACCCCAAGATCCCTTGCTTCCTCTATTTCTTGCAGTATAACTCTACCAAGAGTACAACACATCCCATCTGTTGATCCCAAATTTAAAAAGCTTACATTTAGTTACATTAAACTAATATCTCCATTTATTTGCCCATTTTCCAGCTTATCCAAATCCTCCTGAACATCCAGGCCATCAACACTATTAGCAATAACTCTCCTAACCTTCACATCACCAGCAAATGTATCTTCTGTAGTCTGATGATTGTATCAATGACATAATGACAGAACAGTAAGAAATTCATCACTGAATGCAGTGGAACTTCACTGGTAACCTTCCTTTTCCCTGATACTGCTTCCCATATACAACTCTGTGCTATATATTAAAATGCAGGTACAAATCCAGTCCACTAACCTGATATCCAAACTCATATGGATATCAGGTGGAACAAACTTTCACAAACAGACTGCCACATGACCAGTTTAACAAACTGGTCATGTGGCATCCTGTCAAATTCCTTTCCAAAATCCAAAAAAAATTAGTGTATGCCTTACCCACATCCACTGCTGTTGGTGCTCTGTTATAAAAGGTAACCAGAGACTGCTAAAACAAGAGTGCTCTTTAACAAATCCATGCAGCATGAATAATACACTACCTGATCAAAAGTATCTGGACACCCCCCCCCCTCTGTAATTCATAAACTGATGTCTAGATGTTACTACAACCTCACTTACCAGTATAAAAGGAGGCATGGAACTATGTGTTGTTCAGCAATAAGAAGTAAGGGCAGAATGGATAGGTCAAGGAAGCTCAGTGACTTTGAACATAGACTAGTTATTGGTTGCCACATCAGTAAGAAATCTGTCAGAGACATTTCAACCCTCCTCAAGTTGCCCAAGACAACAGTTGGTGACGTGATTGTGAAGTGGAAACGTGAAGGCACAACCACAACAAAACCACTGTCAGGTAGGCCGTGTTTAATGACAGACAGGGAACCGTTGAGCGTTGAAGAAGGTGGTTTGTGGAAATCTCCAGACATTGAGTAAAACAATCGCCCAGGATTTATGCAGTGCTACTAACTGTTTAGCCAGCATCTGACTGTATGTCGAGAGTTAAGAGGAATGGAGTTCCGTGGTCGAGCAGCTGCCCATAAACCAAACATTTCTCCTGTGAACACTAAGCACTGCCTCAGTGGTGTAAAGAGTGATGACAGTGGACAACTGGAAATGTGTGATTTGGAGGGATGAATCACGCTTTACCATGTGGCAGTCCAATGGGAGGGTCTGGGTGTGGTAAATGCCTGGAGAACGATTCCTGCAGGCATGTGTAGTGCCAACAGTGAAATTTGGAGGAGGTGGCATATAGGGGTGTTTTTCATGGAATGGACTTGACTCTCTCATAACACTACACAGAAATCTAAATGCAGAAAGGTACAAGGACATTTTGAACCATTGTATACTGTCTACGGTAAAAGATCAATTCGATGAAGTCTGTTGTCTGTGTCATCATGACAGTGCTACCTGCCATAAAGCAAGGTCTGTGAGGGAATGATTTGTGGACAATAACATTCCAGAAATTGACTGGCTGACCCAGAGCCCTGATACGAATCCCATAGAACATTTGGGATGAATTAGAATGCCAACTTCACTCCAGACGCCAATGACCCACATCACGAACTGCTCTGGCTTCAGCTCTTCAGGAAGAATGGGCTGCCATTCCTCCAGAGATGTTCTGACACCTGGTCAGAAAGTCTCTGCAGAGTTAGAGCTGTCATAGTAGCAAAGGGTGAATCCACCCCATATTAATGTCTACTACTGGAAAATGTGTCACAGAGAAAGTCTGATTACAGTTTCGAGTAGGTAGCCGGATACTTTTGATCAGATAGTGTATCATCTGTCCAGTTCTGTACACGATTTCTTACCAATTTTTCCAGCATCTTAACAATACAGACGAAATATTAACTGGCCCACAGTTTCATACTTCTATTCTACCACCACCCCTATGCAGTGTCACTATCTTACCTTTCTTCCACTCTCCAGGAATTTCCTCCATTGTAAGACTTTCATTAAACAGCTTGGTCAGTGGCATTGTCATTTCCATAGCAAAATTCCATCTGGTCCTCCTGCCTTACTGACATCTAGAGCAGTCAGTATTCAATCAGAATACATCATCTTCATTTACTTCTTATGCTTCACCCCTCCTTATCTCTCTCTAGGAATAAAGCCTGCTTTACCAGGATAGAACACTCTAATAAAGTGATCATAAAATAACTCATCTATTTCATCTACTTTCATCTACTCTCTCTCTATCTTTTTATATCCTTCCATAATCTATTTTTCATCTTCAATGCCTGTTTAATTTCTCTAGTCATCCATTTGACTCCAAATCACTTTATCTTCTTCACTCAAGGTATACAATCTGCCATTGCTATCAACAATTTTTTCTTGAGTATCTCCCCATGCATTACTAATATCTCTTCAAATTCTTTCATCTATTGTGTTACTCCAAGCTGGTTTCTAAGTCTATGATAATTGCCATCTTATAACTCCACAAAGTCTTTCTTCCTTGTTGCTTCTGCCTGTCTATTCCTCATGTCTATGCATGTTAGAACTACATGGTCACTCTCATCTACTAGAGGAAAGTATGACATCACAGTCACAGCCAGATCCTCTGATGCTGTGACCAAACCCAAAACTCTTGAGTCTTGTGCTCCCTCCTCTACATGCTTCCAAAGGTTATCCCTCAGTTCACTTATTCAGTGATTCATTTATTCAGTTCAACAATTCAGTTCACTTAGTACCATATGGTGTTTTGCCCAAGTTATATATTGCTATAGTTGAAGTCCTCTATAATGATCACTCACTTTGTAATTTCCAAAGTAATTTTACTAAACATTTCCTACTCATCACCATCTATATTTCCTTTTATAGAACATCCAACTAAATATCTGCTCTGATTCTCCTGAGAGGCACAATTCATCTCTTAACATAGTTTCCCTATCCTGCTGAAATATTCTATACCATTCAATTTGTATTCCTGTCAGAACATCAGTTAACGAAGTTTTGCTGATAACAAAAATTGTTGGATAGTCTTGAGTCATTCAAAAACTCATTCCCTTTATTCCTAATGCTCTTGGCATTTGTATACAGAAAATCAGTGCATTATGGCATTCATATAGCTATTATTACTCCTTGCATACTCCACTTGGCTCTGCAATATGGTATACACCCTCTCATTTCTCAAGCCACTGTCCCCACATAAGGTCATTCCTGCTACATTTCACTCTTGCAGTTCTAGCCTCTTGTCCTCACATGCTCAGAAAACAACAGGCTCTCCAAAGACCTGCATCCTTCTGTGTTTAAATATAATCCATCTCTTGCATACTGTTGCTTTCTAACCTCAAATGTTCTCCACACATCCACATATTCCAGACCGCTGTTCCTACACATTCTTGCTGTCATCTCATTCATTATCACTGCTCTTTTCCTCCACCAATTCAACACATGCCTTTCCTCTGACCTGTTTCTGTTGCACTATCTCTAATGCCACTCTCAAATATCTTGCTACAAAATTCATACTATCTATCGGGACATTTGTGTCAACCATCACTATCATCTCCACTACATTTTCACATTGATTCACTGCCAACACCACTCTCTCTGTCATTTCTCCTGGGAAGCACAACTCTGGCACTCAACTCTACACACCCTTTTGTATTTGCCCATGCTATGGTTTTTCAGGAACTATCAAATGAAGATGAAAGAAGCTAAGCCCCTGTAAATCCATTTTCAAGAAATTAAGAAGCAATAGTCATTTTTACAGTGCTTTACAAGCAATGTAGGAGTTAGGAAGAACACTGTCTATCATGCAGTTTTTCCAAAAAAAAGACTTATTTCTTGATTAGCATTTCCATCATGAAATGTGTATTTCACAAGTAGTGAAATCTGTGTGCACATCACATGATTAGTTAATGGTCTATTTGGAGTATCCTAGACCTTATCTAATAAACTGTCAAAACTTGCTGGTGCTTCTTTTCAAGTCAGATTTCCCCTACAGTCAACATAAACAAAGAAAAAAAAATAATTCCAATGTCTGTACAGGGGTTTAGTTTCTTTCATCTCCTTTTTTAAATGCAACCTATGACTAAAATTTGTTCATACAGAAGTTATTGAGTTCTTGTTATGCTAATATTTTTTCAGACCTTATATCAAAAATGGTACAGTCAGTTTTGCTCGGCAAATAGAATATTAGTGAAATGTCACAGTATGGCTGTGGCATTCCACTAAGCCATTTATTATTATTATTCATGATGCCTCCAAGGAGCCTGAAGACTCATTGAGAGACCCACTGTACAACTTTCCATCTCCACCACTACACTTCTTTCTCGCTTGTTGATGTCTGAACTACATCAACCCCATCCACTGTTCACCACCACAACTAGTATTTTTTGTCTGTAAATTGCATGTGTTCTGAAGGCCGATTTGGGATGAAAAACCCTATTTTCTGGGAGAAGAAACCCCTGCTACCTCCATATGAGATTGGCTAACTCACCTTCAATTGAAAAAGTCCACATGAAGATTCTTCCCGCCACGATGAGAATCAAACTTAGGCCTTTTCCAATCGAAGGGTGCAACATACTGTCATTCTTTCAATTGTGCATGATGACCATCACTGTCACGAGTGGCAGTGATGATCATCTTGAGTATACATAAGTACAGCAGTGAATCAGCTAAAGAATATAATATTCAATAGTTTATAGTGCAAAACATTTTGAAGAGAAAGTGAAGTATTTAATTTGCCCACAAATGGAATTCATTTGCTATAGGCTAAAAATAAATAAATAAATAAATAATAATATTAAAAATGGCTTGAATTGCAGCAGTCCCTGTTTATGTCATCATCAATTTCCTCATATATTTTCAATATTATGATGACAATATGACACGATTAAGTTAACATTACAGTATTACTAATCTTGTGGCAAGAGTTTTCCTCCAAATTAATTTATCACTTGTCAGCACTCCAATATTGTCAAATATTTCTGTCTTATAAGGCACTACTAATTCCATCAATCCACCTAGATCTTGGTCTTCCTGCCATCTTGGCATCAAATGCTGTTTTGCTAAACCTTCTTTTCCCACTGTAGTTAAGTGACCATCTTAGATTAGCACTGCTCACACATTCTTTAATGCTAACAATTTCAAGTTCCTTCTTGATATCTTCATTTTTAATATGATGCCATTGTTTTCATCCTTTCAGGCCCCTAATTTTTCTCAGAGCCCTAATTATCCCATATCTGTGTATCTGAACATTAATCAAGTGTTTTATTTCTAAACCAACTCTCACATCCATAAAAAACTCATTTGAACACTGTCTTGTATATTGCTAGTTTGGTGTTTTGGCTTACTTTTCTCATAATCCATATAAATTTACTCAATTGCTCTCCACTATATCATCTCAGTTTATTATTATTATTATTCAGGCCTCCATAGAGTCAAAAGACTCATCGCGGGACGTCTTTCCTAGGAAACACAAAGTCTATCAAGACTCATCGTGGGAGATCCCTCCTAGGAAACACATTCTATCATACCACTCCTTAAAATTATTGACCGTTCTCACTCTCACCACTCTATCAGTCAATGCATTCCATGGTTCAGCCACTCTCCATGCCAAGAAACCATTCCTCACCCTCTTGCTCACAGTTTCCTTTCACAACTTCCAGGGATGGCCCCCTTATCATCACTCCTTCCTGCTGTTCAACCAAACGAAAGAACTCCCCAGTGTCAACCCTGTAACCACCTCTCAACAGTTTAAAAGTCTCAATCATATCACCTCTCCTTCTTCTATCAACCAAACTCTGCAGATCACATTCTTTCAGCCAATCCTCATAACTAACATTGTACAGTCCTGAAACTGTCTTTATCTGCCTCTGTACCCTTTCCACAGTTAATTTATCCCCTTAAATCCTGGGAACCAAATCTGAGAATAATAGTCTAAGTGTGGCCTGATCAAGGTCTTATACAATGGAATGATAACTCTTTTATATCTGCAGGTCAGCTTCCTTCTCATTATTGTAGCAATCTTCTATGTTACCTTCACCACCGTTGCAGTATGTTCCCTAAATTTCAGGTTTCTATCAATCATCAACCCCAGAATTCTGGTCTCGCCTACTTCCTCCCGTATAGCTTTTCCAATAGAGTATGCAGCAAATTCCCATCGATGTGTCCCAAACCTCAAGACCTTACATTTTGCTGCATTAAACCGACACCCCCATTCATTTGCCTATCTGTTCTAGCTTATTCAAATCCTCTTGCAGGGCTACCACATCTGCACTATTACTAATAACCCTTCCCAGCTTCACATCATCCACAAACAACTGAATATCCCCCTACAATCCACTGACAATGTCATTGATGTAAAGGTTAAACAATATAGGTCCCAGTACTGAGCCCTGTGGGACCCCACTTGTAACCTTCAGCCCCATTGAAACTGCCCACCATACACAACTCTCTGAAGCCTATCAGACAGCCAATCCTGAATCCAGTTGACCAACCTGACATTCAAACCCATGTGCTGCAACTTAAATATCAGCTTATCATGTGGAACCTGAAAAAATGCCTTTGCTAAATCCAAGAAAATGGCGGTCCCTTATCTACCGCTCTTGTAACTTTATTATAAAAGGCTAGCATATTACTAAAACAAGAGCACCTGTTGTGGGGTGCTTAAGGGTCAAAGCTGTATAACTGAGAGGAGACCTCCACATATCCTTTAAAGGAATGCGGAGAACCGACCAGAGCTTTTGACCTAATGTCCAATCCTCACCTTCTTGTGGTGCATCCTGTTGGGTATCCACCTGGATACTGAACGAACGAGGATGGGCTGGCAATTTGGGATTTAGCTGACCAAATTGTATTCTTATTGGTTAAACCAAAATAAAAAATGATGGTACAACATGAGAAAATTTCATGCCGGCTGGGGCGTCGCCAGGCCCCCCCCCCCCCCCCCCCGCCCATTTTTTTCACCAGGGAACCAGGGTGAACAGCGAAAAGTCAGTTACTGGAACAGATCTGAAAACACACCCCAACTCAACATCACCAGAGTTAAAGATCGGTACTATCAACATAAGAAGCCTGAATGGCAAAGAAATGGAGCTAGGTGAGGAATTAGGTAAGTACCAGATCGACATAATAGGGATGACTGAAACAAAAAAGACAAAAACTGGTGAGATCGTTCTGAGCAGTAAATGCAAAATGGTATATTCAGGCAATGACAATCAAGGAAAAGAAGGAGTAGCCATAGTATTCAACACAAAATACGAGGCTAATCTTCTTGAATGGCAGGCAGTCTCAAGTAGAGTGATGTGGGCAAATATGAGAATGGGGAACTGGACAATGAGACTTAATTGTGCCTATGGTCGCACAGAAGGTTCTACTAAAGTAGAAGTGGAGGAATTTTTTGATGCTTTAGAAAAAGCAGCTGACACAATGAAAACCTTGTTTAACCAGTGACACAATGAAAACCTTGTTTAACCAGGTGGTCCTTGCTAGGGATCTGAATAGCAGAGTAGGAAATGATTGTCAGACATACAAAAATATTTTGAGAAAATTTGGAGAAAAGAGCATAACTAATAATAATGGCAAATACCTGTTGGATTTCTGCTCAGGACATGGACTGGTTATTACTAATACCATGTTCCACCATAAAAATTTGCACAAATTCATGGAGAGAAGAGGCAAGGAATAAGAAAAGTCTCATTGACTATGTTATTGTTGATAGCAATGTTTTCTCCCTGGTGCAGGACACCAGAGCATACAGAGGATTTGAAATTGGAAATGATCACTATTTAGTCTTAAGTAGGATAAAATTGAATTTCATATTGAAAAGAATAACATGTAAGAAAGTTTTATAGCGAATAAAAGTTGAGCAGCTCTCAGATGTGAACTGTAGACTAACATACACAAAGATTAAGAAAGAGTTTGAGAACAGGAACCAAACCTTGGAGATTCAATGGCAAGCCTTGAAGAAAACCCTGATTGATTCAGCCAGAGAGACATGTGGCGAGGTTGTCTGCAAGGATAGAAAAAATTAGGACTCCATAGATCTTGCCAGGTACACACAGGTGGACACAGGAAGTTAAAGAGGCAGTGAAGGAAAAGAAGAAATCATATCAAAAGTTCCTGGCTAATAAGTCAGCTTTTGCTCTTTGCGAATACAGAGACAAATGTAAGAAATCGAAACATTGTGTAAAACTAGCTAAACAAAAGTCATGGGAGGACTTTGGCAAGAACATAGAAAATAGATATCAAGAAGGTGGTAAGATATTCTGGAAGTTGTTGAAGAAGCTTAGAAATGGAGGAAAGAGTGCTGTAAAAGGAGTTAGAGATGATAAAGGTGACATGAAAACAGCAACAAAAGTTATCCTTGAAGTATGGGGTAATTACTTCAAAAAATTGCTAAATGAAACAAGCAGTGATAGCACAGTGGTAAAAAACACTCAACAGGCATATACAGTCAGGAATACATATCCATACTTGAAGTAGAACAAGCTATCAAAGGCTTAAAATGTGGAAAGGAAGCAGGAGTAGATGATATTCGACCAGAAATGCTGAAGTATGGTGGTATAAAAGTCTTACAGTGGCTGCACTGCATAGTTCAGAAAGTCTGGATAGAGGGATGAATTCCCGATGATTGGAGTAGAGCTCTAATAGTGCCCATATAGAAAAAGGGAAATAAAACTGAATGGTGAAAATTACAGAGGTATTTCCCTACTGAGTGTGCCTGGCAAGATCTATGCAAGTATACTTGAGAAACGGTTGAGAAGAATTGTGGAAGAAAAGCTTGGTGAAGCTGGATTCAGGTCAAATAGAGGCTGTCAGGATCAGATCTTCACTTTACAACAAATAGTCGAGAAAGCATGGGAATATAACAAAGAGCTGTATTTAAATTTTGTCGATCTGGAAAAGGCATATAACAAGGTACCAAGAGAGAAGCTATTCAATACGCTACAGTTATATGGTGTCAATGGGGCATTATATCAAGCAATACTTAGACTTTATTTGAGTTGAAAGTGGGCAGTTAGAATTGAAGGATGTACAGGAAGATGGTTTAATGTTAAATCTGGAGTGTGAGACAAGGATGAAATTATCCCCTCTGTTATTCATTATCTATATGGAATCACATTATGAAGGAAAGTGGTATTAAACATGATATCAGAATTGGAGATGTTAATGTCAGCTCTTGGCTTTATGCGGACGATATTATACTTCTTAATAAATCCACTACTAGTTTGCAAGATTCCCTGACTAAATTGAATAACTGTTGTAATAGACATGGTATGAAGGTCATCATTAAAAAGACAAAGACAATGAAAATAGGTAGAATTGTTGAAAATGTCAACTGTGTTGTAAACGGGGAACCTGTGGAACAAGTAAAACATTTCAGCTACTTAGGCACGATTTTTAGTGAAGATGGTAAATTAAATATGGAAATAGACAACAGAATCAACAAAGCTGGTATGGTAGGAAGTCAATTGAATAAATTCATATGGAATAAGAGAGAAATTAGTTGGAACAGTAAATGAACTGTATACAAGACACTGTTCAAACCAGTTTTAACTTATGGATCTGAGAGCTGGGTCAGAAGTAAAACACTCGACCAAAGACTAGCGACCACAGATATGAGCGTCGTGAGAAAGATTAGAGGCGTGAACAGATGGCAAATGGCAATATCATATTAAAAACGAGGATATTAGGAAAGAAATTGACATTGTCGGCATCCAGGAGTGCATGAGCAGAGCTAATCTCAGGTTGTATGGTCATTTAAACAGAATGGGTGAGGAAAGATTAGCAAAACAAGTGTTCTGTGCCAGGTTGGCAGGCAAACGACCGACAGGAAGACCAAGATATAGATGGAGTGATACGGTGCAATGTGTCTTAGACGATAGAAATATAAGATCTGATAATGATAATATTGGAGTCTTGACAAGATCCAATAATTGACTGATTATTGGATTCTTGACAAGTAATGATGGAAATTTTTCATGTTGTACTATCATATCCTGTACACCCCTTGGGGGTACATGTCAGAAATTTGATGATGATGAGCACCCATATTTAATTTTCCACATTCACTAAAAACTGTGCCTTAAATAGCTAAAATATTTTACTCATTCTATAGGTTCTCCAAAACAAGATTACCAGAATAAGTATTAAATTACAAATCATTAGGAAAAAGAAAACCAGATGTCCTCTAAAGAGATTCAATGATGACTTCTGAACAGGGTATTGTAAGCCTAAATTCATGAAAAGTATGATGATGATAAATGATAAGTTCTCCATTGAGAATACAGCTTAAATTTTCTATTGGATTTGTGTAAGAGTACAATATCATTAGCATGAAGCAAAGAGCTAAGTTTAATATCTTCAATTCTGATATCAGGTTTAATGTCACTTTCTTTTATAATGTGATCCATACAGATAACGAATAAAAGTGAAGATAGTGTGCACCTTTTTTAAAAACTTGATTTTACACCAAACCATTTTCTTTTACTTTCTATAATTCTAAATACTGACTTACAACTTAAATATAGACGATATTGTTCAATTTACTACATGTAACTGTCATTCTTAACAGTTCTTCTCTTGGCACCTTGTCATATGCTCATTCTAGATCTACAAAACTTAACACAGATTCTTGTTATTTTCCAATAGTTTCCTCATATATATGTCATAAAGCGAAAATCTGATCTTGACAAACTTTATTTGACCTTAATCCAGCTTGTTCTTCTCCAAGCTTCTCTTCTGCAATATTTCTTAGCTTGTTTTCAAATATGCCCATATAAATCTTATTTGGAACACTCAAATTCTCACATTCACTTTTATTTCCCTTTTTTATCAATGTGAATTGTTAAAGCTGTACTAATCATTTGGAATTTGACCTTCTGAGTTATGCAGTGGAGCCACAGTAAAAAACTTTCATATATACATATTCGATCATTTTAGACAAATTATGGACTCTACAACCATGTTATAAATAACTATTTTAATTACCCAATGTTTCGACCTTCAAATTAATGTCATCATCTGGAGCACATATATATAGACATGCTGAATTACATTTCACACAGTATGCTAAAGAGACAATGATTTGATCAACGGTTATTCTACTGGCATGACCTCTAGTGAAAAAAAAATTAATAAAAAAAAATACAAATCCCAATAAAAAAATAATTAATTAATTAAAAACTACATCAAAGCTATATTCTGTTTAAGATAACATCAGAAAAACATTCTTTCATATAGATTGTTTTGTTACAGTAACAATGATGTCCTAATTTAACATGACAATTGTTATATTAGATTTAAAATTCTGGATTACTTACAGTCCTATTTATATTTATCTCTTAGGGAGAAAGGTTATGTGGATAGAATATGTGCCTTCCATATTTTGTTATAGTCGAAGGTATAGACAGCCCTAATTATCACCTAGCCAAGAAATTAACGTCAACACTCAAGAAGTTGGTAGGTCATTCCCCCTCCTATATCAGAAACACACAACACTTTATAAACATAATCAAAGACATTACATTAGAAAAAGATGATTTATTAGTCAGTTTTGACTTCTCTGCCCTCTTCACGAATCTCCCAATCAATGACACAATCCTTCTTTTACAGGACAAATTTTGTTCCAATATCACGCCGCTCTTTGCACATGTATTACGTTTGGGTTTTTTGTGTGGCAAAATGCTTTCTATCTACAAAAAGAAAGCATTTTGCCACACAAAATAACCCAAACATAATACATGCTCTTTGAGCATGTATTACGTTTGCTCAAAGAGCATGTATTATGCTCTTTGTATAATACATGTTTGCCATTATCCCCCCCCCCCCATTGCTAACTTTTATATGGAATATTTTGACCAACATGCTCTAGATTCCTCTCCTTTAAAACCCAAAGTCTGGCTTAGATACGTTGATGATGTTTTCGCTATCTGGCCCCATGACTGCCAGACTTTAGACACTTTCCACAGCCACCTAAACAAACAACAGAAACGCATACAGTTCACAATTGAGACTGAAAAGCAGAACACACTTCCATTTCTAGATACACTTGTTACATGTCTTCCATCTGGCAGTCTTTCCTTCACTGTTTACTGGAAACCGACACACACACACTGGCCAATATATATACACATAAATTCATTCCATCACCCAATACAAAAAACTAGGTATCATTAATACTCTAAAAAACAGAGCTTTGAAGATTTGCTCCAATGAACAAGCACTTAAAGATGAATTTAAAATTATCAGCAATACTTTCCTAAAAAAATGGTTATAGCCAAAATACTATCAACAAAATCCTCTATAAGATCTCACTAAAAAACAAAGATAAATTAGACTACAATAAAACTGTAACCATTTCATACATTAAAGGGACATGAGATAAAATAAACAGAATACTACAGAAATACAACCTTAAAGTCGCCTTTAAACCTCCTGCAAAAGTATACTGTATTCATTGCACCTGTAATCTACCCTATATAGGGGAAACAGGATGCACAATTCCCATCAGACAAAAGGAACATAAACGACACATTAAATATAATAATTATGGTGAAGCTGGCCTTTCTGATCATGCGCTGAACACTTTACATAGAATTGACTGGAAAAGCAACAGTCATTTATATCACACCAAATTAACTATAAATAGGACCATAAGTAATCCAGAATCTTAAATCTAATATAACAATTGTCATGTTAAATTAGGACATCATTGTTACTGTAAGAAAACTATCTATATGAAAGAATGTTTCTTTGATGTTATCTTAAATAGAATATAGCTGTGATGTAGTTTTAATTAATTCATTTATTTTTTATTGGGATTTGTACTTTTTTTATTGATTTATTTAATTTTTTTTCACTAGAGGTCATGTCAGTAGAATAACCGTTAATCAGATCATTGTCTCTTTAGCATACTGTGTGAAATGTAACTCAGCTTGTCTCTGTATATATGTGTGTGCTCCAGATGATGACCTTAACATGAAGGGCGAAACATCAGGAAATTAAAATAGTTATTTATAACACTGGAGTAGAGTCCGTAATTTGTCTAAAATGAATGCTGATCACCCTGTAACACTAAAGGAAAGGATGCATATTCAATCATTTCTGATGGAATAACAGCTGCTCCTGCTGCCTTTTTCTGATAGCTTTTTCTATCTCAAGTGAAATTGCTGTCAGTTTAGTGTTAGTAAATGTAAATTTATGCACTTTGGTGTAATGAGGTATCCAATGGCATATTATTTGCAGGATTATGCTAAAAGAAACTGATCAAGCTAGGGATTTTGGAATTTCAGTAGATAGAATGTTGAAATTCAGGGTCCATATAGTGAATATTGTGAATACAACTCAGAGATAACTGTAATGTTGAAACCAACATTGATATATAAAGATAAGGAAATTGTATTGCCACTCTACAAAGTTTTGATATGATCTAGACTGTTGTGTGTCTGGTCTCCTAGTTTTTGAGGTGTGATGCAGATACAGTGGAAAGAGTGCAAATGAAAGCATTAAAGATTAAATAGGACTGTGAAATGTGGGTTATGAGGACAGATTGAATATTTGCAGACTGCAGGCATATTAGAAAACAGGAGAAAGAGCTAGTGGCACACCCAGGTGGGGGGGGGGCTAAGAGGCCCTGCCCCCAAAGAAAAAGGAAAAAAAAAAAAAAAAACACTAGAAAATTTTCCAAAAATCTTTTCCTAATTAAAATTCTTTTTTTTTTTTATGTTGTGTTGTGTCTTCTATTTCTATACTACTTATGAATTAGCAATCATTGCAGATGCTCAATCATAGGTTGGATGTGATGCATAGTGTGTATTCTCAAATCTTCTACTTAACTCGGGGTCCCCCCCCTCCAAGATTAAATCTTGAGTGTGCTACTGGAAAAAGGGATGATATGACAGATACCTCCAAACATCTGAAAGGTCATGTAGTATACCTGTATACTATAGATGGAATTTTTAATTTTATGGAAGGTGGGGAGAGAATGTGATGTTCATGGAAGTTGAGAATAAATGTAGTCAAGAAAAGGATGAGAGCTAAATTTTTCTCTCATGAGCTGTGTGTGGGTGATTGGAATAGATTCCTTTGGAGATTGGGAGCAGTACTGTCGACAGGGTGTAGCATAGAGGCAGCCTGCCTCACGGCACGGCTTAATAAGGGTGCTCGTTCAGCCATATTGTGGTAGGTGCCTTCGCTATGCTAACAATTGCTAGCATAGCGAAGTATGTTAGCGTAGCATGTGCAGAAAGAAGTTTTCCCAAGCTTAAACTGATTAAAAATTACTTGCGAACAGCAGTGACCCAAGAAAGATTGGTTGGTTTAGCAACTATATCGATCGAAGCGGACATAGCTTATAAATTAAATTTAGAAGAGCTCATAAACAGTTTTATTGTGCAATATCTTCGTTGAGCAAACATTTAATTAATATTATTATTTAATAGGTTTGCATTAATGTTTCACTTGTAATAAAAACAAAATAGCAATTGGAGATTTTCTTATATTTTTGACTTATAATCCATCAGGGGCAATATTTAATTGTTTGTCTCAGGGCGCGATCTAATCTGGCGACAGCCCTGATTGTGAGTGCAGGTAATATGAGTGAATTCAAGAATATCAATGCTGGTAGATATGGGCCTCCCTTGATGAGTTTCTAACACCCTGGAGGTCTATTTTAATAATAAAAATAATAAGTATTGATGTTTGCTCCTGATTGTAGTCATTTTGAATGTACTACTTATTTTAAAGTAAAAAAAAAAAATTTCCATTAAAGATATTAGAATTAATTTCTAATATCTTTATGTAAATATATAAGAAATTTAAGAAATTCATAAATATCTTTTATTTATAAGCACACTTATTTAAATAAAGAACATATATTAGAACAGTTTTACTGTCTAGTTAGAATATTATTATTATTTGACACATCCAGGGAGTCCAAAGACTCATCAAGGGAGGGCACCTGCTCTACAGCTCTGTCTCCACTGCCAACCACCACCATTAGTTTTTCCACAGACAATCACAAACATCCATGCCCACGGCGGGATTCGAACCTGCAACCTTTTGGATGGAGAGCAGATACTCTAACCACTCGGCTAACTAGGCCGGCATATATCTGCTCTCCAAAATATTCTGCTGGTGTAAATCCCACCATGGGCATGAATGCTTATGACTGTCTTTAGGCATGAGATGTATATCATTTTTTCGTGTGTGACAACCACCCTGTTTATTGGAAGCTTGAAGTGGCTTGATAAAGTTTCACGTTTGGTTTCTAGAGTAGGGGTTTTCAAACTATCTAAAAAATAAATAAAAATACAAAATATATATATATACAGTTCATAAAAAATAGAAAAAAATTCTTAGGCTACCCACAGTATTACAATGTCCTCTGAGTTTACCAACTTTCATGGGTGAAAATCATATTTAAAAAAAAATCCTCTCTTAGTGAGAAATGAACATTTTGTTACCCTTATTACCTTTTATTAAATCATTTCAAATTGATTTAAAAGGTGCATTTGTTCATTGTTAAGCTATATTTGGTCGCTTAATTACATAAATTAAACTGAAATATATATTGATTTTTAATTGACCAGTGATTTATAAATACAACGCCAACGGAGCCGTTTGGCTTCTTCAGAGCTTATGATGGTAAGAGAAAAACTCAAAGTGGCTAGTACAGAGAAAATGGAGTAACGCTATCGTATAAATCAAAAATTAAAACAGACCCGTAACATTACACGCATGGAGCGTGTTGTATTAGTCATGGGTGTGTGAGCACTCTCTGTAGTTTTGAGCGAAATTAAATTCTGACAGACTGAGCGATCTTATTAAGGTTTTCCATGTGTCAGCTATTATGATTCCCTGGTTTCTGTTAAGATTTTCTCCAAAAACAGTGGTAGTAGTACTATGGCTTCCTTGAAATTTATACAACGGAAGTCTTCTTCTAGACAGGACATGGAGCTGCTATCCCAATCAATGGTGTGGTTTGTAATCACGAAATGATGGACTAGACCTGAATTGTCTGTTCTGTTGTTATTAACATCTCCTATATGTTATTTTTTTCGGATTTCCAGGCTTCTTGACGTCTGTCCTATATAGTTCAGACCAGGGCTATCCGAAACATTGCCCGCGGACAGTGTTTTGTTCCTCTACCGGTTTTAATTTTCATGAGCGAAAAAATAAAATAACAATTTGAATCGAATGCGGTTTAGGTATTTTATTTCTATTACTAATCGATAATTTCGATGTTGGTACTTTTATTTGGCGTTTTTACATCACTATATACCCAAGTGTTTTTCAAATATAAGATGTGTCAAAGAAACGTTCCTGCACTGTTTTGTTCCAATGCGCATGGTCCGGGCACTCACGGGGAACGTGAGCTCTCGATTAGTACTCAATTAGTGTTGTTTTTGTTCAGCTGCTCACCAAATTACTAGATATGCATTGTAATGCGGCCCTCGGATTAATCACTCCAGCGTGTTTGAATAAAACATTAATGTCTTTTGACGATCTTAAAACGTGACGGACAGTCTTCCGGTTTGAACGCAACTCTGATGTTGAAAGGCTTAAGAAGTTTTGAGATCTTTTTCATTCTCTTTAGAGCTAATTCAACTAAGTGTAGCTCTGGTGTCTCCTCCGTCTCAGTTTTTCTTATACTTGCCAAGGGTTCGTTAAGCGCATCTTCTTCTGAAACGTTTGTTTCCGTGCTTGTTTTGTCCTAAAGGAGATCTTCAGAATATAATGTCCTCCTTTCCACCAAGTAAGTTGCCCTCACGGTCTGTGCAAAAAAGTTGTTCAGGGGTTGAAATCCGCCTTTAATTTCCTTTTTCATATACATTTTCTTAATTTGACCTGTATTCTTCAAAATTTCAATAATCATTCTCATTTGCACGAGTTGTCCATTTAAGCATCTTTAGACAAGCTGTATTTCTGTATTTATGTTTTCTTGCATTTTAGCACATACTAGTAATGAATGTAACTCTCAGATATACTGTGATCTACGCTGCAAAATTACCGCTGCGAGCTCCAAAGCAGTTTACACTAATTTCTCTGAGGGCGCACTAAAAATTCACTGTAGGTGCCATGGCGCTCTTCGGCCACTGCGTTGCCGACCTCTGGTCTAGATCATTCCATGAAGTCCATCCGGTTAATTTTCCTTTTGATTTTCTTAACAGGTTGAGTTTTTACAGGGCAGGGTTGTTTAGCCCTGCGCACAACCTTACAAGAAGGAACCCGGCTATACCTCACGGGACCGAGTACCCATTTTAGTCGCCTTTCTCGACATGCATGGGTTTCATCGGGACTATTCTTTAACCCCGGTCACCACATTTGGGAGGTAACTATTTATAGTTAAAATAGTTAGTAGGGAGAATAAAATATTTAAGAATAGTTAGGGAGAAATCACATTATTTAAGAATATTTATTCTTCTAACTGTTCACTATTTTTTTGTTCTGCGCAGTTAGACACCAATGCAGGTGTGATTTTTTTTTATCTGAATAAATTCAGAAGGTGAAGTGTTTCAGTTATTGAATAAATGTATATTTTAAAAACCACTGCACTTTTCCTGCAGAATAATCGTGTGCGCTTTTATCATTTTCAGAGCTAGTTTAAGATCATAGGTGCATTTTTGAGAAATTATATTAAAGAAAATGATAATAAAATTGCATAAATCCTATCATCATTATGTAAACGAGCATAAGCTAAATTGCCATTTGCGGCTGCAACACTAGTCTTTTTCTTCCAATACTGGTATTTTGACACTAAGAAATTTTTAATTTTATATTTAGTCTTCTTTACTGGAAAAAAAAATTGTGTGTGTGTGTGTGTAGAAAGTTTTTTACCTTGGGTATAATATATGTTAAAGATACCAAGTTATTTTAAATATAAACCTGGTTTTTTGCTCCATTTCCCAAGTAAGCAAACAGACAGGTCAGTTAAGTGTGCACCTACAAGTGTTGCAAGTCTAGCTGACCCTGCACGTAGTGCAAGTCCAAGGCAACTCGTTGTAAAGGTAGATTAAGCTGTGATCACTATTCTTAATATTTACCCTTAATGCAAAGCACATCTCCTGGAGGAGATGTATGATGCTATGTATTAAAGGCAAGGGGGCCACTACCCAGATCGGTTTCAACCTTTATTGATGTCTCATCAGTGGGAGCCATGCTAAGAAATACTAAGTTTTAAGTAATACAGAGCTTATAAATATTTTACCAAAACAAGTTACCATAAGGTGTTTTGACCTTATTAAATAAAAATCTCAGGATGAGAGATAGATGTAGAAAGTTTTTTTTACCTTGGGTATAATATATATGTTAAAGATACTTGGGAAATGGATTAAAAAAAAAACATGATTATATTTAAAATAACTTGGTATCTTTAACATATATATACTAGAACTTTTCAGACCACCGTCGTATATATATATATATATATATATATATATATATATATAGAGAGAGAGAGAGAGAGAGAGAGAGAGAGAGAGAGAGAGCTGCATTCCCCCAAAGTGAAATACGTAATTAATTACTTCTCTTGTGAACCGTTCAAAAATAAACTGTAATCAGAAATATCAAGTCGTTAACAACTGACGAGATAGCGTACCCTCTTCCACCAAATGAGCTGTGGATTCGAAACTCGCAGTGGGCATGAATGTTTGTTATTGTCTTTAGGTGAAAGATGAATTTCATAGTCGTGTGAGACCACTACTGGCTTATGAGATGCCTGAAGTGAGTTGCAAAAGTTCCATGTTTAGTCTCCAGAGCAGGGTTTCTGGACTACATGAAAAAATATATATCTATAAAATAGAAAAAAAAAAATTATATTCAAATTAGTTTGCATATATTCTTTTTCAGTAAAGAAGACTAAATATAAAATTTTAAATTTCTTAGTGTCATAAAGTACTAGTATTGCAGCTGTAGATTATTATTATTATGTGACACCTCCAGGGAGTCCAAAGACTCATCGAGGGAGGGCATCTACTCTACAGCTCTGTCTCCACCGCTCACAATGCTCCAACTGACCGCAACTACACCAACGCCAACTATCGCCGACCACTAATATTTCCACAGACAATCACAAACATCGATACCCACGGCGGAATTTGAGCCTGCAGCCTTTTGGCTGGGGAGCGGACACGCTAACCACTCGGCCAGCCAGCCTGGCATGGTAATTTAGCTAATGCTGATAGCGTTATGATAGCATTCACGTAATTTTATTATAATTTTCTGTAATATAATTACTCAAAAGTGCAAGATCATAAACTAGCTCTGTAAATGATAACAGCATATATCACATCTCTCGTATATTAGATGGGTGTCTGAGTGCTCAGAAAAATAGTGAACGGTTTGCAGAATAAATATTCTTAAATACGGTGCACTTTCTCCTTAAACCACCCTATCCCAATTTTTTATTATTATTACATGACACCTTCAGGGAGTCTAAAGACTCATCAAGAGAGGGCATCTACTCTACAACTCTCTGTCTTCATTACTCACTCAATCCACGAACTACAACTACACCAACGCCATCTATCGCTCGCCGCCACTTTCACAGACAATCACCAGAACCGGCGCTAGGGTCTTTGTCACCCGCATGCAATTTCTATCTAAGTACCCCTTTAACAATCCGGGCATGTGTTGTTCTTTTACGATAATAAAAATATAAATTATTTGAAATTTCGTAAATAAATTTTGAACGAATGGCCACACGTTGGTTCGCTAAATGTAACGAACCATAGGTGTTGATTAGGCAGGATAATGGTTAAAAACCCGAATATTCGAAAAATTCTCAAAAGTTAAAGCAAATTTTGATAAAGCCACTTCACTTTAATCGTTGAATATAATGATACAGAGATTATAGCCTTCTCACCGATCCGAATGGCTAACAAAATTAAAATGAATTTAATTAAAGTTAAAATTTATTTGAACTAAAGTTTAAAAAATTTTTGCATTTTACGAGTTACTAAATTCTTAGTAACTTATAAAAAAATTTTTATAAGTGGAACTATCTTTTAGGAAAATAAAAGAAACTCAAGATAGATGAGAAAATAAGAAAAGAATTCAGAAATAATTAGAACATTTAATATAAGTATACAAAAAATAGCATCTTTACAGAATAAATTACATAAATATACTTGAAATTTTTTTCATTAAAATTTTAGAGTTTTTGTTTTCATATTCACAAAATTAGTAACAATGGTCTTAACGTCTAATTCCGCACATATATCAATTTCAACAGCTATTAATGCCAAACTAACAAGCCTTTTTTGTGACCTACTTGTTCTCAAGTAGGTTTTAATCAATATCAACTTGGGAAAGGAACGTTCACCGCTCGCTACACTAACAGGTAAGTTTAATAGTATTCTTAAAGCAATTGAAAAGTTAGAGAAAGATAAATTATTAGACACAATAAATTAAGAATATCGAAAGGGTTTTGAATTCTTAAATTATCCTTCCGAAAAATATCCCGGAAAGCACATAACTCGTCATATAGTTCTATTGCATTTACGTCTTTATTGTCGCCGTCTTTCAAGAGAATCTCTAAATCGTCACAATTTTTTCGTAAATCTTCGTTATTAATTTGTAGTAATATATACAAGAAATTGAAATTATCACAATATGTTTTTAGTTGTTCAAAACGTTCTATTAACGAACACATTGCAAAGTCTAGAAGTGTATAAAACGCATTCACTCTAAATTTATCTTCTGGCGATTTTAGCGTTTCGTCATGGAGCTCGTAGTCAAATTGTCGTGTCTTCTTTCGTCGACGAACTTCCATACCAGTTTTAAATTCTTGTTCTCCATCCACCTCTTCACTCAGTTCTTTTGCCGTTTTTAGAACTTCTTTAAAATTTGTATCTGATCGATACTCTTCTAAGAATATTTTTAAGTTTTCGATAGATTCTAAAGCAAGTGTTATGTTCATATATTTGTCTTAAAGCATTTTACTCGCAGGGTTTATTCTGTTAAGTAAATCATGCCAAGTTATAAGAGAGCAAATGAATTTGTAGTCCTTTATTTTGGCACATAATGTTTGTGCTTCATGCTGAGTTTCTTTATTAAAATTTTCATTATTTATAATTTAAAAAAGTGCATCGTAAATTTCTCCTAACTGATATCGTAGAGGGTCGGATTGCATTAATTTTACTTTCCCATCGCGTTTCTGATGACTGTTTCAGTGTTAATTTTTTTACGAACTTTAAAAGGATTGCCCAACGTTTGTAAGAGAATGAAAAGAAATTGTATATTTCTTGAATAATTGCAAAGAAACTAATTGTATCTGCATTCGCTTTGGCTTCATCGTTAATGATTAAATTTAGAGTATGAGCAGCACATGGCACGTAAAAAGCTCGAGGATTTTTGTTCAAAAGCATATTTTGGAACCCATATTTTTTCCCTTTCATATTTGCCCTCTTGTCATACCCTTGACCTCGCATATCTTTAATGGGAATGTTCCATTTGTCCAGCTGTTCCATTATTGTTGCAGATAAACCACGTCCTGTGGAATCTGATATATCTGCAAAACCTAGAGTTTTCTCTGATCTCGACAATTCCATTGCCACAGGAAACAATGCGAATAATAATGGTCATTTGTTCTGTTTCACTTGCATCAAGTGTGCAGTCTAAGATTATGGAATAATATTTAGATTTTCGAATTGATAATAAAATTGTATCCCTGATTGCATTACTTAAAGTTTCCAATATTTCGTTTTGACTGTCTTTACTCAAATAGTGTACTCTATTGTATCGTTGTAGGGCCCTTTCAACATGATTTTCCGTAACTGGATCAAAATTCGCAAACAGTTCGACTAATTTTAAAAAATTGCCGTTATTCCTTTTATATAATTTATCAGATGATCCGCGTAAACCTGAATTTTGGCTACCAAGGAATTTTATAATTTCAATCACGTGTTCTAAAACATTCGTCCAATGTTTCTTTTCCATTTCATACATGCTTTGAGTCTGGCAATCAAGAGTAGTTTTATTTATTAAATTTTTATCAAGTTCCATCCGTTTTAAGAAATTTTTCATGCGAGTTAAACCAGTCTCATGTCCATGCAGTAGTACTTACATTTCTCCAATCGTTATAATCTTCTACAAGACTACTTGATTCAGTAGGTGCGAAAAGTTTGCAACAAAAGCAAAAAAACAGATTTTAAAGTTCCGGAATAAATTGGCACGAGTTTTCCATTTTCTTATTATAATATGTGTCGCCAAATTTACGACCATATGTATCTCTGGGATAGATTATATTTTTCTTTTGAACAGGCCCCATTTCAATTGAAACAACTCTTAATTTTTCGCCAATATTTCCCCATTCACCTGAATCTTCTAAATTTACAGAGACTAACAATGTGTCAATTGTGTGGTCAACTACAACTAAATCTCCTAACTGTTTTTCATTTAAATCATGCGACTTGTTATCTTGTTCAATAGTTGCAATAGTACTTTCATGAAAACTGGATGATGTGCACAGTTAATCAACTCTGATTTCTGATGTATTGAGTTGGTTACAATCTGCATCAGAATATTTTAATATTTTAACAAATTTATTAAGAGCTCCAGTTTGTTCCTTAATATCTGCTTCTTTTGCAGCATGACGCTTACGATTTTGTGCACCGGATAACTTTTTTTTTAACTTTTGATTCCATTTCTATTTTATACCACAAGAAATTATTACACGACACAGAGACGAAATAATAGTCCGCACTGTGCTTACTGTCAGTAGCCTACTGAGATGCATACCATATGACTGGTTAACTAGCAACAAATGTTTTGTACGAAAATTCATTTCTGCACATAAAACCGTTCACCGTTTCCCTTTAGATAGACTGCAGTAGACACAACATTCTGCAGGCAAGCATTTAGCCTGCTCTCGCTGCAAAATTGTAAACAGCCAGCTGATCAAAGAGGCAGCAATATACAATTTTTTTTTTTATTTTTATTCAGTGTATCCGGCCTTATTTATTTTAATATTGATCATTCCAAGAAATTTTTGTTTTTATGATAAAAATTTTGTTTCTTAAAAATGAACTTATGAACCAAGCCCCGGCGGTGGCGCCCCCTTTGTAGCGGCGCTCACATGCACTGCATACCCGCTTCCGTCGGCCCTGACAATCGCAAACATCCATGCCCACGGCGGTATTCGAATCGCAGCCTTTTGACTTGAAAACGGAAACGCTAACCACTCGGCCAACCAGGTTTTGCAAATATTGATATTCCATGAACAGATCCTGTAGTATCTAAGAAAGAATATAAATTTTTAAGATGAAACAGAAATTAGGAAAGTCACCTATCCATAAAATATTACTTTCACTGCATAAGAATAAAAATATGAAAATCTAAATAAATAATACATAAAAAAACTATTTTGTAAATTTTATCTTGCACTACATTTACGTTTCATATATCGGTATTAATGCAATATGATATCAATTTTCTAGCGAATAACACTATCAGTGAATTTTTTGCGCGAAGAGTTTTCCCTGCAAATTTTCCCGCGATGAATTGTCCGTGAACCCATAGTTAGATACATGTGTTCAGATTAAAAAAAATAATAATAAAATAACTTAAAGATTTGATTGATGGAAGCCAAATATTAGAAAAGCAAAAAATGGAAAGATAGATTGCAATAAACATTGTCGCAACAGGGTTAAGATGGAAGATAAAGACGTAAAAACGATGGCTCCTAATATAGGAATCTCTTTGAAATTGTTATAATTCTTGACCACCGAGATTAATGAATAACTAACTCTTATTTAGAAGTATTGGTCAAGTGGTAATAAACTATTTAATAACCAACTAGTTTCGCTGGCTATTGCTGTCAGCTTCTTCAGGGTACAATAAGGTGGGCAAAGTAAATTACAAGCTAGACGTTAACTAACAATTCTAATTCGATAACAAAATAGTACTGAGCGTGAAACAATACACGTGTTGCGGATACATGATTTACTTGTTGAGAAACATTTTGTAGTTGGCACTGAAGTTCATTTCATGTGTGTTTAGTGATCTAATTAAGGTCTTCCGTATATCAGATAGGATTAAACCTTGGTTCCTGTTGAGGATTTTAGTGAAACGGGCGACTGTAGCTGCTTCTTTGAAGATTCTGGTACGGTAGTTTTCTTCTATATATAAAGCATATAACTTTTATTCCATTCAATAATGCGGTTGGTTGTAGAGAAGTTGGAAGAAACGCCAAATATATCTTGTTTGTTGTTTCTTACATAACCGATGTGTTCCCTTTGTCTCATTTCGAAGCTTCTAGACGTCTGACCAATAACTAAGATCACAGGAACAAGGGATGTTGTAAACTCCAGAATACTTGTAGAAAGGATGGAAGTCTTTCGGTGATCTTAGAAATTTCTGAATAGTTTCAACTGGATTGAAGGTCACTCTAATATCGCGTGGTTTAGGAGGAAAGCCTGTTTTTTGGAAATGGTACCAACGTATGGAATAGTTATAGTGATGATATATTGGGTGACATCACGTTGTCTTTGTGGTATGTCAGAGAAGAGAATCTTGTTGACGAGTCTTCTAGGATAGCCATTTAAGGATAGTTCGTTGGATATTGTAGTCAGTTCTTCTTATAGATCATTTTGGTCCGTAGTAAACTATATAGCTCTTTTCTTTAGCATATGAATAATGCTAAGTTTTTGGGAGATGTGGTGTTATGAGCTGAAGTGTAGATAATGCCCAGTATTTATAGGTTTTCTATAAACATAAGTTGACACTGTGATTTTCTTGTTTCTTTATTATGATATCCAGGAATGGTAGTTGTTTGTCCTTTTCAAACTTGATAAACTGGCCTACAGATTTAATTAAAAAGTTAAAATCTATTCATCCTCTAACTCCTAGACTGTACGGCGTTCCAAAAATGCACAAGGATGGCTTCCCATTATGCCCCATTGTAGATGGAATCAACTCTCCAACCTATTTATTGTCTAAACATTTAGCCAAAATTCTACAACACATCCATAACTCAGATACTTATATTAAAAACTCGCAACATTTTATTGAAAAATTAAAAAACGTCCCTATCTCAGAAGATGATATACTTGCTAGTCTTGATGTTACTTCCCTGTTTACCAACATTCCAGTAGTTGAAGTCATCAATATCTTAGACAATTTGTTCCCACAAGACATCACTTCGTTGTTTACTCACTGTTTAACTTCTGTTTTGTATGGAAGAAAACTATTTACAAACAATTAACCGGATTAGCCATGGGTAATCCCCTCTCACCCTCTTGTGCTGATTATTTATGGAAGATCTTGAAACTAAAATCTTATCTCAGATTAACCCAAAACCTACAGCTTGGTTTAGATATGTAGATGACATCTTTATCATATGGAACCACAAAAATGAAGAGCTATTGGATTACCTAAACAAAATCAATTCCTTCCACCATACTATCAAATTCACACTAGAACTTGAAAAGGACAAACAACTACCATTCCTGGATATCATAATGAAGAAACAAGAAAATAACTGTTTCAACTTATCTGTTTATAGAAAACCTACAAATACTAGACGTTATCTACACTTCAGCTCATCACACCACTCTCCCAAAAACTTAGCATTATTCATATGCTAAAGAAAATAGCTATATAGTTTACTACGGACCAAAATGATCTACAAGAAGAATTGGCTATAATATCCAACGAAT
The DNA here is from genome assembly GCF_054136105.1 of Typopeltis vanoorti. Classification (NCBI taxonomy): domain Eukaryota; kingdom Metazoa; phylum Arthropoda; class Arachnida; order Uropygi; family Thelyphonidae; genus Typopeltis; species Typopeltis vanoorti. The sequence goes on along the minus strand of NC_143560.1, from coordinate 94,784,645 downwards.
ATCCTTAAATGGCTACCCTAGAAGACTCATCAACAAGATTCTCTTCTCTGACATACCACAAAGACAATGTGATGTCACCCAATATATCACCACTATAACTATTCCATACGTTGGTACCATTTCCAAAAAACAGGCTTTCCTCCTAAACCACGCGATATTAGAATGACCTTCAAACCAGTTGAAACTATTCAGAAATTTCTAAGATCACCGAAAGACTTCCATCCTTTCTACAAGTATTCTGGAGTTTACAACATCCCTTGTTCCTGTGATCTTAGTTACATTGGTCAGACATCTAGAAGCTTCGAAATGAGACAAAGGGAACATATCGGTTATGTAAGAAACAACAAACAAGATATATTTGGCGTTTCTTCCCACTTCTCTACAACCAACCGCATTATTGAATGGAATAAAAGTTATATGCATTATGTAGCAGAAAACTACTGTACCAGAATATTCAAAGAAGCAGCTACAGTCGCACGTTTCACAAAAAACCTCAACAGGAACCAAGGTTTAATCCCATCTGATATATGGAAGACCTTAATCAGATCACTAAACACACATGAAATGAACTTCAGTGCCAACTACAAAATGTTTCTCAACAAGTAAATCATGTATCAGCGACACGTGTATTGTTTCACGCTCAGTACTATTTTGTTATTGAATTAGAATTGTTAGTTAACGTCTAGCTTGCAATTTACTTTGCCTACCTTATTGTACCCTGAAGAAGCCGGCAGCAATAGCGGGTGAAACTAATTGGTTATTAAATAATTTATTAACACTTGACCAATACTTCTAAATAAGAATTAGTTATTCATAGGAATCTCTTGTTATCAGGGCAAAATTTTGAATGAACCAGGTGCGTTTGCAGAATCTAATGTGTTTTTTAAGTGTACGTGTGAATACACGTCAGTCAGAAGAGAAATTACATTTGGAAGGACAGGATTTACCGACTGCTGTAATAAAGAAGGAAGAAATATTTAATATCTTAAACACTTGGCAGTTCTTAAAGTTGAAGGTAGGGATGATATCGCTCACTTTGTGGTAAACAGATATATGTCAGCATTAATTCATCCAATTTTGATCATCATCAATGAGTCACTGAGATTGGAAGTAGTTTCTTCTAATTGGAAATTAACAAAAGCTATTCCAATTCATAAAGATAGGTCAGCACATAAAGTGAAGAATTATAGACAAGTGATATTGACAAAGGACATTCTTGACAGGAACCAGTTAATGAGCGAAGCATAGCATGGTTTCATTAAGGAGAAGATCGGTTATGGTAGACCCACCTTTTATGGAGAAGTTACAAGAAGAGAAATGAAATCACTAGAGTATCACTAGAAATTACTAATAGCTATGATGTGATTTATTTCAATTTTAGCAAAATCTTTGATAGTGTTCCGCATCAAAGTCTCTTGATTAAAATGTACTTGGGTATTGATGATCATCTAGTGAGATGTTTGGGAACAGGTAGATAGAACTGGTAGACACTTCCTGAGGCTATGGCCAATGTGGCCCCGGCCATAAGCGCAAAAATTGAAATTTTTAAAGTTTTTTTTTTTTATTTTTAGAACGGCGCAATTTTCTTTCCTGGCCATAGGCACCAAAATTCCTCACGACGTCTCTGACAGGACGTGGTGTTCCGTGTAGAGCATAGTTTCCCAAAGTGGGTGGTACCGCCCCCAGTGGGCACTGAAGCCTTCTAGGGGGGTAATAGTGGGATCAGAAGCATTTGGAGGCGGTCTAGGGGGTTGGTGGCTCTTTATAGAAGAAATTAATAATATATATTTAAAAATTAATTATTTTCGTGATTTTGCGATTAGATAATCATTTAAAATTTAAATATTGCATTTTAATTCATCTTATGCCCGTCTTACACGATCAATTTTTTTATCAATTTTCTATTTCAATTATTTAATCATTTGAAAATTTACCATGCCAGATAGAAATAGTTGTCAATTTTCTATGTCAATGAAAAAATAGAGCATGTATATATGTGTGTATAATAGGTTATGTTTACAGTAGCAAATATATTCGTTATATTTCATTTCAAAATATATATATAAAATATATAAAACCATTTTTCTAATTGATTTGTACAAAAATAAACCCAATTTTATATAATTTAATATTACGAGTAAAAATAATAATGGCAAGAAAGAAATAAAATCGTAAATTTTAGTTAGCCTAGTTAGTACTAACTTATATTGCTAACTAGAGGGAAAAAACAAAGCAAATATTATTTGAAACTTATACTGTTTTCTGTGGTTATGTTTTGTAGGTTTGTTGTTTATATCTTGTGTAATTATTTTATTTATTAATTATTATAATTATTCGGACAATGTCATGGTCGGACGAACAAAATGCGCTTGCGTGCAAAATAAATTGAACGTGTCATACAGGATATTTTAACTTCTATTTTTTATATACTTAAAAAATTTATTAATTTTTTGCGATTGTAAAAATTGATCGTGCCATGCAGGCTTTAGTCTATCCACGCAGCAGACGAGTCTTAACTAGTATGTCGGTCAACTATTACGTATGTAATTCACTCAATTCAGCATGTTTTGACAGGAATATGGGTGCTTGCTTAAAGTGACTTGTTTAAAGCACGAGTACGATGGTATCGCAAACAAGTCAATGCATGCAAGTCGAAAGTGTGATAGATAAGTGGAGTCATACAAAGTGTAAATTAAATCTTTTATTTTGTGAATATTTTTGCAAATTTTATTACTTCATTATGTCTGAATATAAGAAGAAATGTCGACAGTACAGTATTGAGTATTTGAAATATGGTTTTATTCAGTCTGAATATTTGAAATATGATTTTATTCAAACTGTTATAATGGGGGCGTTACAAAATTTATGTCTTGCAAAGTGGGCGGTGGCCCAAAAAAGTTTGGCAACCTATGGTGTAGAGTCTTTGAAAAGTGTCAATACTATCTTACCCTTTGAAAAAAAGTCAGATTGCGGTTTGTAGGTACGACAGGGTTCGTTGTTAGAATCCTTGTGTTCAGTGCGGGTCTAGGGATCTTGGGACTCCAATGCAATTTTATGTTGAGCGCCCCTTACTTTTTTTAAATGTAGTTAAAATTTAAAGGTTAAAAACTCAAAAACATATTTTCATATAAAATTGGGTGCTTTGAAAAATACCTATATTAACAACACAGAAAAGCATACAAGAATGCACGTAGACTAGAATTAGATACATAAGTTGCCGATTACTGGATGTGAGCTATTATAACTAGAGATGTTCAAACTAGAAACATTGCACAACAACAAGAATAATTTAATTTTTAATGGTAAAAAGAAATGTAATAAAAAATTAAATGATTTAAAAGTTTACTTTCCTAGAATTTATGGAAGCAAATTCATCCAAAATTTCACTTGTTTCTAGTTTCTCGTAGATATCACCTTCTGTTGCGATCATTGACAGTCCAACCAGTCTTTCCTGGGAAATACTAGACTATTATTACGAGACACCTCCAGGGAGTCCAAGGACTCGTCGTGGGAGGGCACACTACTCTACTTCACTCAATACATCTCATCCTCTCCACTACTACTAAATTCTCTAACTGCGACACCACTACCATCAACGCCATCTATCGACCATCATTACTAACAACAGTATTTTTTGTCTGTAAATTGCGTGTGTTCTGAAGGCCGATTTGTCTGTCTCCCACGATGAGGCCTTGGACTCCCTGGAGGTGTCACGTAATAATAATATATTTCAGTTGCACACACATATCCTTTTCTTCACTATCAGTCGGCGCAACTGGTAAACCATCGCAGTGTTTTCTTCAAGTGTCCTCGTCCATATTAGAAAATTCCTTTAAACCTATTAAAAACTGAAATATGTTAAAGTGACTTGCCTCCGGATAAATTCTCGTAAGCTCTCTGGCCAACTTATTTTTACGAAACTTTTATAGTTTCTACATTCGGCTTTGAAATCATGCTGGATCTAATATCCACTTGGTTTTCATAATTTTGCATCGCCTTTTGGCTCTTTATTTTAGTAAATACATTTACGCACCGACCGTTTCAAGTTTCTTAATATTGAAAGAAAGTTTTTGCTCTCTCAAGGTTTCTTCCGGAATTTCGCTCCCGGTGGGGGGAGGTTGGATTTCGGGGATTTGCCCTGAGAGAGAGAGAGCATTTTGAGTCTCTGGGGAGGTGTTCTCCGCCATGGCCAGTGAGGGGCCTTTTTGTTGGATCCTTTTCCCTAGAATATGGTTCTGGTGGTGGTGGTGGGGGGGGGGGTAAGCCCGTCACTGAGTGGAATCAACCCGATTCCACTCAGTGAGGATGATCTTTCGGCCACTCGTAAGGAGTGTTCCGGTGGATCATCTTAATTTTTAGAGAGGGCTTCCGGTGAGGGTAGCTTAGATTTCGGGAGGGGGGGGGGTTCTTGAGAGATCAATTTAAGTCTTCGGGCAAAGTGTTTTCCAGCATGGCCGTGCGGGGCCTTGCCGGAAAACACTTTCGATCACTCGCAGGGTCCGGGAGATCGCCTAATTTTTAGAAAGACCTTTACTTAAACAGTGGTCTAGCTCTCGCTGAGGGGGGAAAAAAAAGCTTTTCTCGCTTTTTTTTTTCTGGGTTTCTTTATTCAATAATTTCTAGATCGTAACTAAAAATAAATAACCCATCATGTGTTATATTTGCAGTTTTTTTTTTGTTTTTTTTATAATCTCATTTTAGTACATACTAGTAACGAATGTATCTCTCAGATACACGCGACCCACGCTGCAATTTTTTCGACTGCGACCTCCGCAGGGTTAAATGGGCTTCTGGATCTGGCTCCCACTGAGGGGGGGTTTAAGATTTCGGAGGTGGGGATATCTTGAGAGAGAAATTTGAGTCTCCAGGTGTTTTGGTATTTTCCAGCGTCGCCCGTCTGAGACCTTGTCGGTGGATGCTTTTCCACCGATAAGGCCTCAGTTGTCGGTGGAAAAGGGCCTGAGCGATTTAATCAAATCGCTCAGGCCCTGCCACTCAGCGATTCTGCTCAGTGGCAGGGCGAGCCTGTCACTGAGTGGAACCAACGCTGGGTTGGGCGATCATTTGGTCACTCGTAGGGAGTGGTCTATGAGGTCGGCTAATTTTTAGAGAGGTGCTTTACTTAAACAGTGCTTGGTCTCTGAAGAGAACCAACCAGTTCGAAACAGCTGTCAGGCCAGTGAAGCCTTATCAGAAAAGGGCCAATTAGAAAGCAAATATATGGACACCTGAACAGCGTTCGTGTTTTCTGAATGGTCCGCGCTATGGCGACGCTTAAATGCCGGCGGGTGTAAGCTCTCTGGTCAACTTATTTTTACGAAACTGTCATAGTTTCTACATTCAGCTTGAAATAATGCTGTGTCTAATATCCGCTTGATTTTTATAATCTTTTCTTACGTTTGCGTAATGTACTGCTTTAGAACTCAGGAGAAATTTCTAAACCTAATGCTAACACGTAATTAGTAATGCTAACACTTTTGCCGATTCAAGTATAACATTAAATTTTTCATCTGATCTAAATTATTTAGTAAAGTTGATTACACTATTTAACACATTTATAGATTCACTTAAATTTGTGTTTGGATTCTGAAGCATTTTATTTACTACATTGATCCTGCACAAAAGTCATACCAGATTATAAGCGAACATCAAAATCCATAATATTTAATTTTCAAAGCTAATGTTTTGCTTCATATTTTGTACTATTGTCAATTTGAATATTATCATAAATTTCCACAAAAGAATTTAAAACTCAATATTATATCTGAACGAAAGAAGAGCGTCAATCCTCGTTTCCCATCTAGTATCTGATAAAGTTTTAAGTGCAATTTTGGTGTATTTTTTCAGTACATCTCATTGTTTAGTCAAAGCACTAAAGAAATTATAAATTTCTTGCATAGTGCTGAAAAAAAAAAAAAAAAAAACTGTTTCAGTATTAACTTTTGAACAGTATCAGCGATCACAAAATTTAATGTGTGCGCTCGAGGGTTAATATTTGATGTGTCTCTGAACGCCGCTATGTTTTCCTCGTATCCTTGTCTCCGCAAATTTTTAATATCTAAATTTAAATATTTTAATTTATCTAAGAGGCACGTGGATAAACCATACTTTTTGAGAAATTTAGTTAGCTGCCCTTTCTGTTTCTCTTTTTCAAGTTCTTTCGCCGCTTTTCTTTTTTTTTTTCTTTTTTTAATTTGCAGCTCCGGATAATTTTTTTTCGTCTCCATTATGCCTAACTTTATTCTGAAGTGAAAAAATTATTGAACAAAAATTCGGTAAGACATAAAAAATAAATGTAAATAAAAAAATTAAAATAAATACTTAAAGAAATGCATGAATTTATCTCTCATTTGTAAAGTCTTAGTTAAATTTTGAATTTACTTTCTTTAAGCAGTGCCTCCGTAGCGCAGTTGGAAGAACGACGGTACGTTGCGCCCTTCGATTAAAAAAAGCCTAAGTTCGATTATCTTCGTGACGGGAGGAATCTTTATATGGACTTTTTCAATTGAAGGTGAGTTAGCCGGATCTCATACGGAGGTAGCAGGGTTTTTTCTCCCGGAAACTCGGATTTTTTCATCCCGCATACAGACAAATCGGCCCTTCAGAACACACGCAATTTACAGACAAAAAATAGTATAATGTAGATGATTGGTAGTAGAGGTTCTATGTAGCAGTGGAGACGGAGAGTTGTACAGTGCATGTTCTCCCGCAGTGAGTCTTCAGACTCCTCGTAGATGTCACGAATAATAATAATAATAAATTTTGAATCTACTTACCTCAGTGTGAATTAACTACACATTCACTGTGTGTTTAGCAATCAACAATTCGAGGATTTACAAACAACGCATGAGGTGTGTTCTACAAAAAATGCCCAAATGTCACGTTGTGATAGAGGTTAAGCCTGATCCACGTGTGCGCCTCACGTCCGAACTGGCGAATGCTCGTTGCATGTAAAAACGAAAGTCGGTAGTGTAAGGTTCCCCTTGTAACTCGACGCCCTGGGAGAGCGCCTGGCTCGTTTAGTGCTTCCTCCAGCTCTATACCACACATAGCGAAAAACTTGCAGTTTTTGCTAAATATTATTAAAAGTTGCAGTATTATTTATTACAATATATTTAGTGTATATCCACCTTTCATAAATGCTAATATTAAAACGTGTTTTTATTTATTTCTTCTACTCACTTCATCGTCCCTTGAAACAGGCGCCCCGATGCGACGCATCGTCTGCTTACCATGTTAAGCTGGTCCTGCTTTGTGTTTAACATATTCATAAAGGATTTAGGTTCAACTATTGAGAGTATGATTTCTCTTTTTTGCTGATAATGTAAGAGTTGGCAGCGTAGTCAGTTGTTCGGATGGTCTAAGTTCTTTGTAAAATAATCTTGGAATAGTGGACGGGAAAATTGTGTTTAAAATTTAATGTGAACAAATACAGGTATAGCCAATTCCGAAAGAAGATAATAATTATAATAGGATAATATTAGATGGATATAAATTGAATAGACAAGCTTTAAAAAAAAAAAAAAAAAAAGTTGATAAATACAGTGATTTTTTAAGTACAGCAATCCCTCGATTAATGCGCCCCGATTAGTGCGTCATTTTTTTTCGATACCCAAATTCGATTAGTGCGCCTCAGAAATTCGATTAATGCGCCTATACACATCTTAAAAATAAATGTTACAGATTTTAAAATTTTTCGATGTATACATTTTTTATGGCTAACTATTTTAAAAAATCACTCACCAGGATGAAATAATTTAGTTACCGATTTGAAACATTTTACAGAGTTATTTTTTAATGGCATACTACACTATTTCCATGTACACTATGTTCCAAATTTACCGCCAAAATTTATGTCGTCTGCTTTACATAGCATTTTGCTGATCATATCTCGTGCTTTTCCGTACTTTTTTTATTTTAAATTATTTTCCTAACCTTTAATCATGAGTAAAAGAATCAGTGAGCAAAAAACAGAAGTGTGAAAATGATTCGAAAAGTAATCTGATTGGAAGAAAAACTTGAAATAATAAAGAAAAATGAACAAGGCGAGTCCAGAGCAAAGATAGGACAAGAACACAAAAATGGGTGAATTAACTGCCGAATACAAAGAGAAAGGTAAGGCTGCTTCAAGTTCATCATGCATGCACTGAAAATCAAAGTACGGTATTATAATGATTGAATTAGAGAGACTTCTTTTTACATGGATCGAAGATTGTAACCAAAAACGGATAGGGAAAGGGCTATGATGGAATTGATGGAAAAGAAGAAGAATTCCACGTTACTGCTGGTGATTTGAGCATTAAAAAGAGAAATAGCCTACATAATGTTCTAATCACAGGCGAAGCTACAAATGCAGATAAGGAGATATCCAGAGATTTTGAAGAAATTTCTGTAAGAAGGGGACTATTGTAATCAACAAATATTTAATGTCGATGAAACCTGTCTTTTTTTGGAAGCGAATGCCCTCCAAGATTTTCCTAGCCAAATCAGAGAAATCTCAGCCTGGTTATAAAGTCGCAAAGTCGAATGAAGTTACTGCTAGCAATCTGCGAGCCGTTTGTAAGCACATTCTTCCACATTGTGCAAATGATTTTAGAGGCTTTTCAAATGAATCTAATTAATTAAATCTTATTCTGAGAAGTTGAGTGATTCCAACCTGCTAAATTTAGATGCACAGCGGGAAGATCCTGAAGAATATGAAGAAAATTTAATCACTGACAAGTCCAAAGAGGTTTCACAGAAACAATTTAAAAATAGTTTCCGTACAATCGAAGTTTTTAAGCAGCAATGCTTAGAGACTAACCCTGGTGAAGAGAGAACCAGTAAAATTTGCAGAAACAGAGGCAATAGGGCCATACCGTCAGTTGTATGAAAAAAAGAAACGGAATGCCCGCCAAACTACATTAGCTCAATTCTTTGTTAAGAAGCAGAATAATAAATTTATATTCAGAATATGTTTTATTGTCTTTCAGCTTCATGGTTTTCCTTTAACTAGGTCCTGAGACATACCCTAATTCTTTTATAAAAAAAAAAAAAATTAAGGCTCAAAAAAAGAAATCTGAGGAACGAATTATACATTTTCCCATAGGTTATTATATTCGATTAGTGCATTTTCGGTTAATGCGCCTGTTTTAAAGAGCGCATTAATCGAGGGGTTGCTGTATTTTAGTTGTAGATAATTTAAGTTTATAAATAATATTAGGAAGACAAATAGTAAAGCACAACAGATTGTAGGAACACTAGAAAGAAGTTTAATTAGCAGGAGGAAAGAATGTAATGATACCGCTATACAAGTATGTAGTCAGACCAAGGATTTTGTCTCCCAGTTTTACTCACCAAGGTTTTTAATCGATGTCAAGAACACCCAGGCTATTCAGAGAGGATATTGGCTAATTATGTACAGGGTTTATCTTATGATAATTATGAGAATTGGTTGACTATTGCAGTTTGATGAGATTTGATTAAAGTTTATAAGTTAATTCAAGGCATATATAAGAGAAATAGCAAAAGTTTACTGCAATTGGCTCAACCATCCTCTCTAGAAGACAAAATAAAAAGTCAGCGAAGAATTGAAAGCAAATATACAAAGCGGTTTTTTCTTTCTTCTTCTTCCTAACTGTTCAAGTAAGGAAATATGTGGAATATCCTTCATCAAAGGATTATATAATCGACGAATTGGTATAACTTTAAGACAGCGTTAGCTGTTTATGGCTGGAGGATAGGTTAATTATAATTTAAGTGTAATGTTGACATGATTTGTTGAACATATCGCTATTATGATGTATACGTGTATAAATATGTATGAAAACATTTAAAAACATAAACATAAAAAAAAAAAAGGTAAGAAAGAAAATAAACGAGGAAAGAATAAACTGAGTGAATATACACAAGACTGTCGGCATGCGTGGTGTCGGTTTGGCTATAGTGGTGGTTTGTTCAGTCAGTATATGGTTCATCTGATCTTCATCCCCCCCCTCCCAAAGCAAGTCGGTCTTAAACTGTGGTTGTGGAGTTGGTTTTCCTCCGGGTTGTCTGGCTGCTTGGCTTAAAAACTTTTTTAATTATACAGAAAAATATTACAGCAGATCGTCCAGAGAACACATGTAATTACAAGACACAAATAGTATTATTGGATGGAGGATTAAGTAGTATAGATGGTGGGCCTTATGGAATGCCCTCTGCGATGAGTACTTGGAGATGTTACGTAATAATAATAATAATATTTTTACAATACAATATGTTTATTATCATTGTCATGTATGCAGAGTATTCACATATATATAAATAAAATATTATTATTACATTTTCTATTCATTTCAAAGATTCAGCACAAAATGCTAGGTAACGTTTTATATAAACATACATAAATTAAAATAACAATGCTGAATTGTTATTTTAATTTATGTATATAATGCATTTTGCAATTTTTACGTACGTATTTACAATGCTATATTTATAGTAGATAATTTTGTTTTTTTTTTACAAAAAGTGATTTTTTTTTTACAATGAGTGAAATCTTTTTTAATAATATTGGTTCTGGATGAGGTATAATGCAATTGCATGTATACTCGAAGCTTTTGCTAAGATTATCTGAGGATGACATTCGTCAGTTATAATTTGTTGCTATATTTTCAGTAGGTTCAGATATATACTCCAGCTTGAGTATCTCACACACATACACACACAAACGGGCGCGCGATACTAAGAATGTGATGATGTATCGCTAGTGTTTTGCAGTAGGTCGTGTAGTGTACTTATTTCTTTTTCACAGTGTAATCTTATGGCTCGTTTTAGAGTACTGTAGTTTGCAAGTTGTTGTTGTTGTTGTTTTTTTTCTTTCAAATGGTAGTTTTTTTTATCATATCCGGAATGTGAAAATTCGGATGGCTTTTCTGTAATGTTTGTTGTATTTATATGTGATATAGTTAGTTGTTTGAGGCCTTGTTATATGGTAAGTGGTTCTAGATATTCTGTAGTTAACATCAAAGTAGTACAGTACTTTAGCATAACTAAAAATTCACACGTATTCAACAGTAATTAAAATTTTAATACTATGTAGGTTTGTGTGAATTTTTAATTATGAATACTCCATAGGTTTCATTATATAATAGAGTACTTTAGCATAACTGCGTAGTGGCATAGGCGTTTAGCTGTTAATATTTTATATGTTGCCAGTGCAATGCAAGGTAAAGTTGGCATCATCTCTTGCTCCCAGCAGATCAGATTTGTCATTTTATACTGTAGTGATACTAGTAGCAATAATAATAACTAAAAAAAAAACTGAAACTTCCATGCGCGTACATTGCATTACTTATGTACCAGTGGTTTTCACCATAAAATCCATAATTTTTAATAACATTCATTTTAGCTTTAAATATGAACATAACATAAATCGAAAAATGCATCTCATTTTCCCTTTCTTGTTATGCTCAATGGACTGTCACAGCCAAGTAACTCGACTTCTGAGAAACCTGACTACTGCATATGATAGAGTAGTTAATTCTATCCAGATCAATCTGCTTGTTTTCCGGGAGGAAAAACCCTGATAAATGTTTTTCGCATCCTAGACGGGACGGGATTCGGATCAAGATTTTTGGATCCGAAAGATATCAACGATACCGTATTAAGAAATAAAAGTAGTTTTGATAACAAGATTATTTCTAAATTTATCCATTGGTCAGTATTCAACAGTTTTATTTATTTATTTATTTCCGTAATCAATATAATGTATAAAGAAACATCTTACAATACTTAATTTAATTTACTTTTCAAATATAGTACAGATAACCCTCGGTTTATGACTAGGTTCTGTTCCTGAAGGAACTGTCGTATATAAAAAAAAAAAAACAAGAAAAGGTTAAAGCAGTGGTTCCCAAACTTTTTCGGTTCAGGAAGCCTTAAGTGTATCAGGATTTTTCCACGGCGCCAAAGTCAGAACACAGGCCTACCTAACAGTTGCAGTGCGCAACTGTTAGGTAGGCCTGCTGGTTAAGTTGGTTAAGTTAAAAAAATAAATGAAACACGTATTTCAAATTCACAAACAATTTATGGAAAAATTATTAAATAAGTATATATTTTGAACAATAAATCATCGCATAAATAAATCGTAATTAGTGGGACGGGTTCGCTGCACATCTTCTGAAATCTTGGAATCAAATTTGTACAGTGTTCATTAGATGTCCTTCCTGTCATCACATCGACAGGGGGTCGATGGTCCAATTCTAAAACCACGTGGACTAATTGTCATTTCAGAAAATATTGGAATATTTCACGGCGCCCCAGGGTGCCGCGGCGCACAGTTTGGGAACCACTGGTGTAAAGTAAACCTAATTACAGTATATAAATCAATAGGAAGACCACCTCTTGAAATTGACATAATTAACATATTATATAAGTAATATAATATTATATTTAACTTCCTGAAATGAATGCTATGAATGTTATATAAAAAATAGTATTTTATATATATAAATCAATTAAATATAATACAGTACAGCATAAAATAACTAAACTAAATTTGATTAAATAAAAAATTATATTAAGTCCCTGGTTGACGATGTTCCGTTTTTATTATATATAATTTATTATTTTATTTTATTTGAAGAAAGCATGCAGTGTTGACTGTCGAGATGTCATTTTCTTTGAGAATCTCATAATTAAGGCCGATGGTCACGCTCCTTTCTACTTTCGCATAATTGTGGAAAGAGTCATAAGCAAAGATCTCAATAGTTGAAACGATGCTCTGCAAAGCTCTTGTTTTCATGGACTTTAGAGGAGACATTTAATCTTTTTCTTTCTCCTTCTGTTGTCTTACTTCAGCCATTTCTTTTAACTCTTCACTGCTAAGGTAATGTCCACGTCTACTCAACAGCTCTGTTATATCTCCGGCTGTAAACTCGTCCAGCCTCACGCGCCAGCCTGCTAACGTTGTCAGCGCCTCTCTTCCACTGGCTCTAAGCCTGTGAAGTCGTTTATAAATTCTGGGAGAAGTTCAAGCGGCTCACTGACACTTCCTCCAAAGCTACACTGATATTATTAATGTCCTTCAAAATGTGGAATGACAGCCAACAGTACTTGATAGTTTTGTCTGAACTGTCTAAACTCTCACCATTTTGAAGATTTGGTGAAGATAACAGGTTTTTAAAGGTCGCTTGCCATTGCTTGCAAAACTGATGTTGTGTTTGGTCGCACGTAAACTACTGACGTCCAAAGATGTTCTGATTTAACTGTGCCATAGCTCACTTGCATGGCACTTACATTTTCAGCATGCTGCGGTGACTGTTTTATTTTATCTGCCTTTTTTGTTTGTATGTAGAAGTATGTTTCATACTTCTACCCGCATCAAGACGTGTTTGACCATCTTCCATTCTACGAATTATCTTCCTGTAATTTACCAATGTAGAAATTTACCATTTACCAATGATAGATCTGTGTTGACTTTTAAGCGACATTTTCACATTCATTTGGCTCTACTGCATGTCTAATAAGAGAAGTACAGTAGAGCCACATTCATTTGGCTCTACTGCATGTCTAATAAGAGAAGTACAGTAGAGCCACATTCATTTGGCTCTACTGCGCTTCTCTTACTAGACATGGTGGCTCTTATTTTATTAATTTAATCACCAATTTTAATTAACACTCATTTCGCATGGAAGCGAACTGAGTGTTCTCTCCTCTTATTGCCTCCCCTCCCCCATTGGTTTAGGTGGTGGATGAAGGTGGAATAAGCTCTGATCACTATTCTTAATATTTACCCTTAATGCAAAGCACATTTCCTGGAGGAGATGTATGATGCTATGTATTATACTTGCAGGCGCAAACTTGACTTACTTGTCTGTTTGCTTACTGGGAAATGGATTAAATCCAGGTTTAAAATAGCTTGATATCTTTAACATTTATTATACCCAAGGTAAAAAACTTTCTACATCTATCTCTCATCCTGAGAATTTTATTTAATAAGGTCAAAACACCTTATGGTAACTTGTTTTGGTAAAATACTTATAAGCTCTGTATTACTTAAATCTTGGTATTTCTAAGCCTGGCTCCCACTGATGAGACCTCAATAAAGGTCAAAACTGGTCTGGGTAGCGGCCCCTTGCTTTTAATACATAGCATCATACATCTCCTCCAGGAGATGTGCTTTGCATTAAGGGTAAATATTAAGAATAGTGATCAGAGCTTATTCCACCTTTACCACGAGTTACCTAGGCTTGCACTACGTGCGGGGTCACCCAGACTTGCACTACTTTCAGGCGCAAACTTGACTTACTTGTCTGTTTGCTTACTTGGGAAATGGATTAAAACCAGGTTTAAAATAGCTTGGTATCTTTAACGTATATTATACCCAAGGTAAAATACTTTCTTTCTCTCTCTCTCTCTATATATATATTTTTTAATGTGTTTGACCTACTGGTTTCAAAACAGTCATTATTGGGAATAACGGTAAAACAAACTGTCAAAAACCGAGGGTTAACTGTATATTTATATTTTCGTAGCTTACTGAGTTACGGAGATAAACTTAATAACCAAGAAAAAAAAAAAAAAAAAACTTAATGCAACTTTACACATCATGTGTTTTTCATAATTGGCTGTCACAGACAATTAAGCATGTTGTCTAATGGAAATACGGCACTCGACACTCTCTCTTCCCATTAAGTCTAAAATACCGTTTTGATTCCTTGTTTTTTCGGTATACAGCTGTATTGCAGTACAGTTTCACTAATAAAATTTGCATTCATAACAACCTAGTGAAGTGAAACATCAATAAAACATAGTATTCTCGTACAGGCAAATAGCTGATTTGCCTGTAGGAGATGAAAAACCCTAGTTTCTAGAGTGGGGGGGAATCCCGTCACGTCTATATGAGATTGGCTAACTCACCTTCAATTGAAAAAGCCTATATAAATATTCGTCTCATCACTAAGGGAATCGAACTCAGGTGGTTTCCAATCTAAGGGTACAATGTACTGTGGTTAAAAAAAAAAAAATCCTCTGCCGCCTTTTATTTTAAACATTTAAAATTTACATTAAGTAACCTTGCCAACTCTGCTAAGGAAGTCGGCAAGGCCATTTAGCCTTACTTTTGAAGATTAGTGGGCAGCTAGCCTCCACCCTAAACCAATTACAGAATAGCTGACCTAAGACAATTAGTGATTTTGATTGGTGTCGCGGACAAGAGCAGACACCTGCCGTCACCTCGTAACCCTAACCCTAGCACTATAGATTATTGTTTGAAGTAGTGAGCTCTACAGTCGATTTTCTTGATTTTCCGGAAAAAACATCTTGCTCGTGCCATAGATCGACTTGCTCGGGAAGAGCCGGTCGAAGAAGGCTTAGAAAAAGTTCTTCCAGTCGCCGACTAGAATCAAACTTGGAACGGTCTTTCTTCGGGCGGCATAGCACTATAAATGCAAAGGTCATTTTCATAGAGCTGCACAGGCCTCACTGATAATTTATATTTTATCAATGATACTTATTGCATGCGCAATTCCAATTTGCCGTTAAAGCATTGATTTTTAAACTTTATGTAGTGGTATCGCTGTCTCTTAATAATACCACTACTTAAAGTTTTTCTGTTTGAATTCTCTTTTTTTTTCTTCTTTTCATTAAATATTTTTTACAAATAATTATATAATCAATATTTCATTTATCTAAAATCGATGAATAAATAAATGCATTTTTGACTAATGTGGTACTCGGATATACAAAGAGGTTTAAATGCATAAACATTGCATATCCCGGATACTACGATAAGTGTAAGCCTAATTACATTTTTATTTACAGCCTTTAAAATATATTAATTGATACGCAGTATAGTCATTAATATTCATGTGGATGTGTTTTTCAGGTGATGATGTTTCTGAAATTTTTTTTTTAAAGTTTCGCAAATTTATGTTGCGGTTTTGTTCTTCCATCCATTCATCCATCCGTCCCAAACGTTTTGAGAACCCTGATTAGGGATTTTTGAGCCCATTTTAAAGCAGCTGACCTGCCAGTTCTCTGTATCTCTCTTTTATTTATTTATTTTTTTTACTTGACTCCCACCCCCCTGAAATGTTATAAATCTATTGCACATTACTACCCCTTGAATGAGCTAAGGATTGTTTTCTATTTTTGTTAATTTATATATATATACTATACGGGACTCTTCCCCCTGGCGCCTACGCCCCCCCCCCCCCCGAGTTCCTGGCTGGTAAGCCGGAGACAGAAAACGTGACGTAAAAACGTTTCAAATTTCGGCTTATCTTTTTTTATATATAGAGTAGATAATCACTAATTTCATTAATTTTTATCTAGTTCGGAAACACTGCTTCAGAGACCCAACATAGAATAACTTTTACAAGCCACTTAAAGCTTCCAATAAGCGTGTGTGTGGTGGTGGGGGCTTATACAGGGTGATCACAAACATCCATGCTCACGGCGGAATTCAAACCCGCAGCCTGTTGGTTGGAGAGTAGATACGCTGACCACACGATCAACCAGTATTTTATGGATGCCCATATGTGTGTTAACGGGGGGACCGGTTTGTTTTGGGGATGAAAAATCAAAATTTCCTGAAGGTAATTCTGTAACTTTCTAGACGGGATTCGGACCCAGGTCTTTCCAATCAAAGGACTTTGTGTATACCGACTGAGCAACGGAGGACTGTGGTTTTAATCTAAACGCCCCTGTTTATAAATTTCTACACAATGGTAGAATAGTAACTCTTAGTAAAATTTACAGTAAATTTTTGAACTGGCAAACAATTTTTTTTTTTTTCTATTAGTGTCCAAAACTTGACAGATTACTCACTGGAGATGGAAGTGATTAAAATTTATGAAGCAGTCATTGGCACTCATTTTTTCTATAAAACTGCACCTGTAATAATAAAGTAATATATTTAAAACTCCCTTTATGGCTCGTGATGACCTCAGTATCGGATCTCAATCTCCATTCCTAAACTCAATAGATCTAATGGGTTACAGTTATTATTATTATTATGCGATGCCTACAAAGAGGCCAAGGCTTCATCGTAGGCGGTGACTCTCTACTTCACATATCCGACTGTCTGCACTATGCCTCCATCTACACACTATATCGTCTAATTATCCTTTTCATGGGAAATTGTTATCCTGAACACTACTTGCCCAAGTTAATAACATTTATTTTTATTATCATAGTTTTGGCACAGAATAGACCTTGCTGTCATACATCATTCACGTTGTTACGTTCACGCTTACGTCTTCAGTTATATTTACATGTGTGCGTGTGTGTGTGTGTGTGTGTGTCTATATTCCAATTTTTAAACTATAAATGATATCTGGGAGAATATATTACGTGAAATAAATCATATCGCGTAAGTTAAACATTGCTATTTCTTTTTAATATAATATATTGTATATTTACATTAATGTACATCAGTGTTATTCAACCGATGGTCCGTGAACCACTTACTACCTTGAGATATTTTTGGAACTGCTTTCTCCCTTTTTCCAAACATGACAGTACTTCAAACATGATTTTCAAAAATTATATATGACTTTTCCCAAAGAATATGGAAAACTTGAATTTATATCAAAATAACATTAAGCAATTCCTTATCCCTGGACTATGAAGAATCACAAAACGTTTTTAGGCGTACCCGGCTTCCAATTTCACAACGGCTTCATAGCGCAGTTGGAAGAATGACGGTACGTTGCACTCTTCGATTGCAAAAGAACTGAGTTCGATTCTTGTCGTGACGAGAGGACTCTTTATATGGGCTTTTCCAATTGAAGGTGAGTTAGCAGATCTCATACGGAGCTAGTTGGTTCCCCCCTCACCAGGAAATTCGGGGTTTTCATCCCGCATACAGGCAAATCGGCCATCAGCACACACGCACACACATTACAGACAACATATACTAGTGAGATGGTAGTGGTGGTGAGCTGTAGATGGCACTGTGTGTGTTGATGGTAGTAGTGTCATGGTGTTGGAGATTAAGGAAGGGAGACAGTTATAGTGGAGTAGTCTGCCCATCCACGAGTCCTCGGACTCCTTGGAGGTGTCAGGCAATAATAATAATAATATCGAACTTGAAAGCTGCACGATTTTCGATGTTAATCTGCCAAGAAACCCTATGAAAAGCGGCATCTTCTTCCGCTCAGGAATCGCCACACCGCGGGGAGTTTGAAATTTGCAGGTTTGGCTGCATGGAAAGTGTGAAGCATATTTCTCAAAGAATATAGAAACTCAAATTTATATTTCTGAATATAGATATTGTATTATATTCCACGCTAATTCTTATCATAGATCTCATTATATGAACCATTGGTAACTAAAGTCCTCGCGATTAGCCTAGTGGCTGTGCTCTTCGCAACCCATATATGCCTGGGGAAGGAGCGTCCTAGGTTCGATTCCCATCGGTGACGTGAGGAGCTGAAGGATCTTCCTCAGCCATAGCCAAATTAGCCGGTCTTGGGCGCGGACAGTAGGGTTTTTTCCCCAGTTTGTCCTGGGGGTTTTTCATCCCGCAAAGCAGGCAAACCGACCTTGAGAACTCAACACTACAGGACATAGGATACACCGGGGCGTAGGGCTGACTACCTTATCCTGTGAACGGTTTGATGTCCGATGATTAATAAACCCTCGACATCGCAAGCTAAAAGAGGGTAATAGGAAGATGAGATGGTAACTAAAAGCTACTTTTAGCTAAAAGCTACTTAAGTTTCATCTTCCTCTGCCTTCACATAAGTAACAGCTTCAATTAACTCCATGACTTTGATACGTCATGATAACAGTCCTGAATTTTAACAACCCTCCCCCTTCTCCATCGGGTAAATAATCTTCATCTGTAATAATAATAATATCTTTATTTAACAGCTGATGCGTTACTATGCTTCTGAGTCTTGAACTATGACAAAAAATAAAACTATAATGAAAAGATCTCTAGAAAAGTGGAATGGAGGCATTAAATTAGGTGGCCGAACAATCACTAACCTACGATATGCAGATGACACAGTGATAATAGCAACAAGCGAACAGTAATTAAAATCCACCCTGAATCAATTAGAATGGAAAAGCCTAAGCTATGGTTTAAGAATAAATCATGAAAATAACGATTTAAAACAATGCAGAAGAGATAGATGTAGAAGGAATTGAAATTGTCCATCATTTCAACTACCTTGGAGTGATGATAACAAAAAAAAAAAAGATGGATGTAAAAAAGAGATAAGAAGAAGAAAATCACTAGCTAAAAAAGCAATGACTGATTTAACCAAAATCTGGAAAGACAGGCACATCTCCAAAAAGACAAAAATTAAGCTTGCAGAAACCTTAGTTTTTTTTTTTATTTAATCTTTCTGTATGCTTCTGAGTCTTGGACTATGATAAAAGATGACAGAAGAAGAATAGAACAACCAAAAGCATTCTAGAAGAACTGAATATCCACACAGGACTGATAAACATAATTCAAAAGAGAATACTGCAATATTTTGGACACACATGTGGAAGGGAAGGCAACTGCCTAGAAAAAGTAATCATCCAAGGGGAAACCGTGTGGGAAAAGAAAAAGAAAATCCCCCAACAGGTGGATTGACCAAATATCAAGAATCACTGAATTTAAACTAGAACAAGCAATAAGAGAGGAACGGAGAGAAAGAAATGGCGAAGCATCATCATCAGGAAGGTCACGAGTCCTCAGACATGAGATCCGAGAGAGAGTGCGTTACACAGAATTAATGAAAATGGTCATTTCTAATATGATAGGATTATCTCTCCTGGTCCTCTCTCAAAATGGCTTTACGTTATGTGTATAAACGTATACAAATGCAGGTAACAATCGTATAACGCGGTACTTATACAACGCGGTCTAAAATTGTAACTCTTGTTGAACGCGGCACTCATACAACACGGTTCAGATAAAAACACGGTCTACAAATTGTAGTAACCCTTTATCTTTTCATATGTTTTTCACCGCGCAACTTAGAAATCAAATTTTATCTTCTTTAAATTTGTGCCTGCCTGTATCCCGCATGTAATTATAAGTAGCGAATTTACTGTATTTGCCGGCGTATAAGACGCACTTTTTTACTTTGAAAATAGGTCTGAAAAACAGGATGCATCTTATACGCCGATACTCAGTTTTTTATTATTTTCATTTCAGGAAATTTTCTCTGTTCCGAGTTACGCGATTTCTTTCTTGCTTCCTTGCGGTGCGGGAGAACATTCCAGTTACGTAGAATTCAGTGGATGCGAATGTTGTCGCGGTTGTTGTGAACGGTGATAAATTTCTGCCGTTAAATGTTCTCTAAATTTCTTGGCAAATTATGGCTGAAAAATGTCGGCAGTGCTACAATATTGCATACAAGCTACGTGTGATTGCGTATGCTAAAGAACATGGAAACAGGGCTGCAGAGAGGCATTTCGGGCCACCCCCCCAACTGAGAAAATGATAAGAACTTGGCGGAATCCGGAAGAGGATCCGAAAAAAGCAACTCACAGTAAACATAACCTATGAAGTGGAACTGCAAAATGGCCAGAACGTGAGGCAGAACTGAATTGTACTTAGATTTTAGACCACAGAAAAGCGAGACTTTCAGTGTCTACAGAAATGATTATTCATCAAGGGAAAGCGATAGCCACTAACAGAGGGATCGCCAACTTTACTGGATCAACATCAAGGTGTTCACGATTCATGAAGAGAAACTATGTATGCGGACTAAAACAAAAATATCACAAAAGATGCCAGCTGAATATGAAGAAAAAATTATTGAATTTCATCGATTCGTCATTAACGCAAGGAAACGAGAAAATTTTGAACTTGCGCAAATAGGAAACATGGATGAGGTTCCGCTGACTTTTGATGTGCTCTCAAACAAAACTATAGATTCCAAGGGCACAAAAAAGTGTTACTGTCAAAACTTCACTACAATGTTGTTTTAGCCTGCTGTGCTGATGGGACAAAATTGCCGCCACCATTGCTTTTTAAAAGGAAAACGCTACCCAAAGGAAAAACTGCTTAAGGGAGTGTTTGTACGTGTTCACCCGAGGCTGGATGGATGGATGGAGGAGGAATGAAGTTATGGATAGATAAAATTTGGTCTAGGCACCTGTTGGACTTTTGAAGAAGCCTGCCCTGCTAGTATTTGGATCAGTTTCGTTCTCACAGAACAGATGTTAAAAATAAACTCAAGGAATTGAAAACACAGTTAGCTGTAATTCCAGGAAGTCTAACTAGTTAGCTTCAACCTTTAGATGTCTGTATTAATAAACCATTTATGAGATTTATGAAGAAGTGGAACAGCTAGATGCAGCCTTCAGATTTTGAGGTTACGCCATCAGGGAGAAGGAAGAGGCCTAGCATTTCGCAAGTTTGTGAGTGGGTCAAAACTTCATGGGATGCTGTGAAAACTGAGACAGTGGTTAAATCATTTAAGAAGTGTGGCATTAGTAATGTACTGGAATGGTACAGAGGACAGTTTGTTGTATAAGGACTCCAATTCTGATTTAGAAGAGGTTTCAAGTGTCTCTTCATTTAGCTCTGTAGATGAATTTCTAGGTTGTGACGAAGAAGATTAAAAGGTGGGTACTCTTTCCTAGTTAGATTAGGTATTTGTTGAAAGTAGACCTACTTATTACTTTATAATTGAAATACTGTAAATTCATTATAATATTCAGTGATAAAGTTTTTTTCCTAAAAAATGTGTTCAAAAAAGGGGGTGCATCTTATACACCGTACACCGGCAAATACAGTATATTAGGGGAAATACCCTTTAGCACGCATGTACCTCAATTGTTTACCGTATAAAACGTTTATTGTTGAAAATTGCCCTCGTTTCTGCCAAAAAGGAAAGTGCATTAAAAATCATAAGTGTGTTCATCTCAAGCTGGGCACTTTGCTTGATTTTTTGTGTAAAAAATTATTTTTATAGTAATGGCCACAAACTGCAACGAAATGGAAAAACCAACATTAAAAACAAAATTAATTTCTCTAGAAGAAGAATATTCAAAATCTTGGATCGGTTGAAAAATGGAGAAAAACCAGGAGTTTTTGCAGACTTTGAATTTAAATGAATCAACAATTCGAACAATCAAACAAATTAAACATAAAATCCAAGAAATTGTTTATTGCTGGGTGAACGAAAAGTGCAAAGCGCGTTACTCGTGTACGCGATATTCTAATAGAAAAATCTCTGATTTCGATAGAATATTGCACCTCAAAATAAAATTCCTATGGATGGAAATCTTATTAAACAATAAAAACTCAAAGTTTATAAAAATTTATAGTGCAGACCAGGTGTTCAATGCGGATGAATCCGGGCTATATTAGAAAAAAGTGCAAAAACGTACCTATATTTCGATAAATGAAAGATCAGCTCCTGGATTCAAAGTTTCCAAAGATAGAATTACTCTACTGTTTTGTAGTAATGCATCAGGTGATTACATGACAAAACCAGTGTTTATTAACCAATCCTCGTGCTATGAAAGATTAAAATATGCACTATTTTATTTTGCCTAAAACATTTATGCATTATATGCAATGAAGTTTAAGTACAATGTATTTAATACATTACTTAAACAACTATGAAAAATAATACAACTATGAAACAAATACATTACTATGTATTTGTTTCATAGTTTATGTTTTCTTAACTTACATGAATTACCTGAATTAAATAAAAATATTTTTTTTTGTTGGATATGTCATTGTTGTTTATATAATTTAAAAAAAAAAAAAACGATTTCGGAACATAACCATGCTTTTTCTATGTGATCTGAGACTCGCATAACGCGATTTATATAACGCGTCATTTCTGTGGATTCTATTTTTGCTGAAGTATGGTGGTATAAAAGTCTTACAGTGGCTGCACTGCATAGTTCAGAATGCCTGGACAGAGGGACGAATTCCCAATGATTGGAGTAGAGCTCTCATAGTACCTATATATAAAAAGGGAAATAAAACTGAAGTGAGAATTACAGAGGTATATCCCTATTGAGTTTCCTGGTAAGATATATGCAAATATACTTGAGAAATGGTTGAGAAGAATTGTGGAAGAAAAGCTTAGTGAAGAACAAGCTGGATTCAGGTCAAATAGAGGCTGTCAGGATCAGATCTTCACTTTACGACAAATAGTGGAGAAATCATGGGAATATAACAAAGATCTGGATTTAAGTTTTGTCGATTTGGAAAAGGCATATGACAAGGTGCCAAGAGAGAAGCTATTCAATATGCTGCAGTTATATGGTGTAAATGGGGCATTATATCAAGCAATACTTAGTCTTTATTTGATTGTAAGTCAGCAGTTAGAATTGAAGGAAGTACAGGAAGATGGTTTAATGTTAAATCTGGTGTGAGACTGGGATGTACATTATCCCCTCTGTTATTCATTATCTATATGGATCACATTATGAAGGAAAGTGGTATTAAACATGATATCAAAATTGGAGATGTTAATGTTAGCTCTTTGCTTTATGCGGACGATGTTACACTTCTAAATAAATCCGCTACAAGTCTGCAAGATTCTCTGACTAAATTGAATAACTGTTGTAATAGATATGGTATGAAGGTCAGCAATAAAAAGACAAAGATAATGAAAATAGGCAGAATCATTTAAAATGTCAACTGTGTTGTGAATGGAGAACCTGTGGAACAAGTAAAACATTTCAGCTACTTAGGCACGATTTTTAGTGAATATGGTAAATTAAATATAGAAATAGACAACAGAACCAACAAAGCTGGTATGGCAGGAAGTCAATTGAATAAATTCATATGAAATAAGAGAGAAATTAGTCGGAACACTAAATGAGCTGTATACAAGACAGTGTTCAAACCAGTTTTAACTTATGGATCTAAGAGCTGGGTCAGAAGTAAAACACTTGACCAAAGACTAGAGACCGCAGATATGAGAGTCCTGAGAAAGATTTGAACCGTGAACAGATGGCATCAATGACAATATCATATTAAAAACGAGAATATTAGGAAAGAACTTGGCATTGTCAGCATCCAGGAATGCGTTAGCAGAGCTAATCTCAGGTGGTATGGTCACTTAAACAGAATGGGCGAGGAAAGATTAGTAAAACAAGTGTTCTCTGCCAAGTTGGCAGGAAAACGACCCAGAGGAAGTCCAAGATACAGGTCGAATGATACGGTACAAAGTGCCTTAGACGATAGAAATATAAGATCTGATAATGTTGGAGTCTTGACAAGTAACAGACTGATGTGGAGGAAAATTGTAGATAGGAAGTTAGTAATGATATAAATTTTTCATGTAGTACTATCATATCCTGTACATCCCTTGAGGGTACATGGCAGGAATTTGAAGATGATGATGATGATGATGTCATTTCTGTGAACCTAACATCCGCGTTATACGAGGATTACCTGTATACGAGTTGTTTGTTCTGATACTGGGCATTGTTTTTTTTCATTTTTTTATATTATTAGTTTGATGTCTTTCACCTCATCAAACGTATAATTTTTTTTTTCAATTTTATTCCAAAATACAAATCATATTGAAATAAACTGCAATTAAAAGGCTGTGCAAGCACATGTATGTGAACAAATGTCATCCATTAGATCTGAACATATAGTGGCAACCGAAAGTGCTTCACCTCATTTTTTTTTATTTTTTAATATACTTATCCGGTTGACTTTGTTACTGTATTTAAAATAAATTAAAATATCTAAAAGTCAGTGTTCTGCTGTTCTTATATGGGGGGGGGGGCAGAGAAATTCCGATAAACACCTAGAACAACAATGATATTTTCTGATGAGACTTTCTTCTCATCAGAAAAGTGTATAAATTTGTAACAAGTGTATAACACTTCGTGGGGAATATGTAGAATAATGTGTAAGTGACATCGTTCTTCCTCAGTTCCTTCATGATGATTATCAGAACTGCTCAACCCCTCCCCCTCTCGTATACCCTACAATAAATACTATTTGATGTATCTCGCAAATCTCAACAAATCTAAGATAAATTATTATTATTATTATTATAATTTGTTATGTGATCGACCAACGAAAGATTATTTGAAACCTATAGTAGATTTGTACTGTGGGCAGTTGTTTCTATTTTCATCAATTTTATACATTTTTTTATATTTTTTATTCATTTTTGCGTAGTCCGGAAACCTGCTGTAGAAACCAGACATGGAATTTTTTCGGGCCACCTCAGGCCTCCATTTAGCGGGATGGTTGTCTCACATCAGGTGATGAAATTCATCTCCTGCCTCAAGACAATCACAAACATCCATGCTCATGATGGATTCGAATTCGCAGCCTTTTGGTTGGAAAGCGGATAAGCTAACCAGTTGGATAATCAGGCCAGCAAAAACTTTAGAATATCTGAATATTTAAAATAGTTTTTTTTTTAAATTAAAATTGTATTACAATTAACAGGAAATTTATGCATTAAGTTGAGTTAATATTCGGAAAGATCTGAAATAAGCAATAATTATGTATTTGAAAAAATGCTGCTACAGCTACACTCTCCCCCATCCCCCTTTTTGGAAAAATTTTCTTAGCCATGGTTTGAGGTGGGCCACGATAATAGGAAAATGGAGGTGGCTTCCGTTGCCAGAAACTTGGGGAACCCGTGCATGAGATGGGCTAATTCATCTTCAGACGAAGAAGTCCATATAAGCATTCTTTATAAAAATTATGTAAAGTTAGTTTGAGATTGGATGTTAATTTCTCCCAATCCTCCCAAGATTCTCTGTTCCCAAAGTTTGGAAAACACTGTTATTAATTAATTAATTAAATATTCGTTTCTTTAACTGGAATTCCAACGAAGTAACGAAAGCTGTGAAGACAGTGTTACGTATTTATAAGTCGCATGTGCTCTCTTGGTTAGTCAGTTTTACGGTATGAAAAATCTTTGTTTCCAAGTGTAAAAACCTACTACATCCGTATGGGAACTGAATCCACTTTTATTTGGAAAACTTTATTTCCTTTCTCCAGGATTAGATCCAGGTCTTTCCAAGCGAAAAGCAAATGTCGCAACTGCTCTGCGATTGCTTAATAAAATATAACTGTTAGGGAGACTTCATTTCTCATCCATCTTGTAAGTGGAGGAACATCAAACAGGGTATCGCAATCCGAAACTCGAGATAACTTGCGTTTAGCAGACAATCCTGTTCGAGATACTCCCCCCCCCCACGTCTTTTAAATTATCATTAAACAGTTCTTGCCTTTACTGCAAGACAAGTGTTTAAGCAATAAATAAATAAATAAAATAATAATAACAACAATAAGAATAGAAATGCTTTCACCTCTACATTCATGCCAGTATGAAAATCAAACTTCACTTTAAGGGAATAAATGTGTTTTTATTTTGTTTTATTTTTTTTTTTTCGGTGGGGGAAATGGATTTCAGAAATGATTGTTAGGTTGATAAACATCTCTTGTCTACTGATGTAATATTCTTCAGTTTTTCACTGAAACATTTATTTCATTTTTTTTTTTTTAATTTTTGCTACAACTGAAAGAAAAATGTCATTTACCGATGAAAACCGGTTGAAATTATTGTAGGATAATAACTTCGTGTATTTACCACCTGTTTTATTAAGTACTTAACAAAACGTAATTGCCCATTACTGTTTTGTTACGTGTGTGTGTTTTTCGTTTTCCTCCCAATAGTAACTCTACCAGGAGGTAATTTATTCCTACATGCTCCATTGCATTACAATGCTTATATTACATGTAGCTTATAAGTACTGATTAACATTTCTATTTATATTTTTGTATTAATTTTCATATTTACATTTAGATTTTTATATATACATATTTAACACTCTACAGTTACATATTAACATATATATTAACACTATACAGTTAATATATATGTTATAATTCACATAATAACAGTATTTATGTTAGATCACACTGGAAATTGATTTTATTAGCAAATTTAGTTAATTCTATGTAATAGTTTTCGATAAGTCTCTGTCTTGACACTGGCCATTTGTCTCCGGAAGTGATGACGTGTTGTATTATGGGCATCCGGATGGAGTCCAATAGCTGACAGTCGTAAAGTATGTGGTCAACAGTCTGTTGAATGTGTGGGCTGCAAATGCACGATGGTGATTCCAGGATATGGAATCTGTGAAGGTAGTGTCTTAGTTTTCCGTGTCCCGTTAGTAGCGTGGTTAAACCTGGAGAAATGGCGTGTCTTTTCAGCCAGAGTCTGTTTCTGATGCTAGGAAAGAATTCTTTTGTTGTTGATCCGTTTTTTGATGCTTTCCATTTCTTCTTCCCACATGTCTAGGTTTTTCTCTTCTGCAAGTGTTTTTATTGCAGATTTCGGGAATTTCTGGTAATTTGTTTCTAGCTGCTTCTTTAGCCAACTGATCCGCTCTCTCGTTTCCTGCTATTCCAGTATGCGCTTTCATCCAGCAGAAATTGATTTCCCCCCTCTAGAGTGAGATTTCGAACCAGATTTCTTGTCTGTTCTATCAATGCAATATGGTTGTTCTGGTTTTTTATGCCGTCTATAGTGCTTTTACTATCGCTGTAGATTGTTGCTGTCTTTTGCTGAAAGGTGTTGAGTTCTAATTCCTGGAGATATGTGTGTGACTCAACTATAGCAAGTTGTTCTGCTTGGTTGTTTGAACAGAGAGGATGCAGTCTAGAACAGTGTTCTTGTATTATGGACTGTCTGTTGTATGCAGTGAACGAACAACCGACGTTCCTTTCGGTTTTGCTTCCGTCAGTGTATATTTGGAATTCGTCACTTTCAGAGCTTTCCTTCTCCTTAATATTTGTTTTCTTTGCTGGGTGAGGCCACTTACTGTAGTGAAGCGGACGTTCGTAACAATTTGGATCGATTTTGTAACTTTCGATATATCTTCCGGAAGTGACTTCATATATAAGAGATAATTCTTGTATTTTCAGGCAGATCGGTGTTAAAGCTGCAATAACGCAAGCTGCCTCGAAAGATATTGTCCTGTACCCTTTGATTATGCATATGGCTATAAGGCGTTGAACTCTGTTTAGTTTTTGTCGGTTTATCTTTGATTTTAGTGTATGTTTCCAGGCAGGTGCAGCATAAGATATCACCGGTATATATCGTTTTCAGCGCTCGTTGCCCTAATCCCCCACTTAATCCTTGCCGACTTAGCTAGAAGGTTTACTATTTGTAAGCTTTTTTCGGCAACATATGAGATGTGCTTATTGAAGGTGAATTTTTCGTCTATTTTTGCTCACTGGCTACCTCGAGAACTTCTCTGTTTAGGAAGACTGTTACAGGTTGTTTTGATTTTTTTCGTGAGATGTGGAGCACTTTAGACTTGATGCTATTGAAGGTCACTTTCTTCTCGCGTGCCCACTCTGAAATTTTAGAGTTCTTTGTTGGCCGTTACTTCTAACTGTAAGCCGTCGCGTCCCCGAATCATTATCATCGGCGAAGGGTGTGTGTTATCTGATAATGCGAGTGACTAGACATTTTACATGCTCAATTTTTCAGACATATAGAGTTATAACAGTATTTTGAAAGCAGACATTCAAATTAAGGGAATCAAACTAAAGTTGTGATTATCGGCAGAAAAGAAGATTCGCTTGGACTGTTTTGAATTGCAGTCAAAACAACTAAGGCTTTGAAGCCAGTGTATTACTTATTTCTCTTCACCCCACTGGGTCTCCCAATGTTGTCAGTGTATTGCGTATTATGTCTGTTAATTGCAAGTGTTCTTCTGACAGGTATGTCTGTTTAACGGGATGAATCCTCACCCCCCCCCCCCCTAATACACACACAATTTCGGACGATACCGACAAACGCACTTTCGGTTGAAAGCCAAAAACATAGGAATAAATCTAAATATAAAGCTAGAAGACAGCTCCACCTATCTGGAGCAGTGGCGGCTTGTATACATAAAGCACTGCGATACTGCAGCACCCCCTAAGGAAAAAACGAAAAAATTAAATTTTGTTTGTGTTTATAAATAATAACAATGCTTACAATATTATATAAATGCAGTGCAACATGTTAAAGGTTACAGTTTATGGTTCGACATTAATTGAATAGTTAATAATTGGAATTATTCGATTAACGCTTTAGATTACGAAACAAATGCACTACGATCCAACGCAGTATCGGAATTATCACGTTCGGCCAATTGCAGCTAAACTCGCCGATATTCGTTTGCACTCGTCACGTAACAAGTGAATCCGACACTGCTAATGCAGCAGTGTCGCTACAGATAAATTGTATGCTTGCTTGCGCGTGATTTCTGTGAAATACGAAACTTTTATTATTGGTATGTGTTCGTGGTGAAATATTTTTGATAAATATTATTTTATTCTGTTAAAATAACATATAATTATTTATTTATTATAGACAGAAGGCTGAATTATGACGAGTGTCACTGTTGAAAATATGAAAAGAATTATATTTTCTCAATTATCGTTACATGAAACAAATGCACTGCGATCTAACGCAGTGTCGGGATGTCGAAATCGACACTGCTCGTTTGAGCAGTGTCGCCACAGATAAATTGTATGTTTGCGCGCGTTATTTCTGTGTAAAACTTTTATTATTGGTGTGGGTTCGTGGTGAGGGTGAAGTATTTTTGATAAAGCAATTTTTTAATATGTAAATTTATTATTAATAAATTGGTTACTGATTAGGAAAAAAAATAATTATTTTTCTTATTTTGTATATGCAGCACCCCCACTTAAAATTTTCACCGGCCACTACTGATCTGGAAACAAAATCACTATAGATGTCGGCAGGACAGACCCTAGGAATTTTGTCGTCCCGTGCAATAGCATATTTTGCCTCCCCCCCCCCTAAAAAAAACTCTTTTAATGACGTGTTAAAAGCCAGGATGTTAATCTAGGCTTCAACATATCTGATCATAAATTCTAAACAGTAGCATTAGCTAATGAAAATTCATAAGTTCATGAAAAATTATCAAATTGTATTTTTTTACAGAAAGAGAGACAATTAATGAAAAGAGGGGGGGAAGAAAGAAAAAATTAACTCTTTAACGGTGGAATTTTGTTCTGAAAATGTGCATCTGCATGGGTAATTAAAATCAAGCGAAGACGAGTATATTCGTCAAACAGAGTAAATACAATTTTTCCTCCCCTCCCAAAAATTGTTGCCCCGTGCGAATGGGGCAACAATTGCACGGGGACAACAGAGCCGACCCTAGATGTGAAAAAAAAAAAAAAAAAAAACAGAAAAAAAAATTATTAGAATAATCATATTTCTTTTATTTGTATGGGATTTCTCGCCTTTCTCCCCCCTCCCTTGGGGGAACGGGTTGAGCTCTCCTAATGAGGTATATATATTTTATGACTGTAAATCCGTGTGTATTTATAGGGCCGGTTTGCCTCTCCTGAGGGACGATAAAGCCGAGTTTCCCGGTGAAAAAACCTTCTCCTTCGAGACCGGCTAACTCACCTTTAATCGAAAAAGACCAGATAAAGGTTCCTCACGCCATAGATGGGAATTGAACCCAGGTCTTGCAAACTAAAGGGCTTCGTCTATACCGACTGAGCTATGGCGGCTTAATAAATCATGTGAAACAAGTATATTATTGTTTTATCTGATTCATTTTATAAGGATCTCATAAAAAGAAATATTTATTGACACCTTAATGAGATAAATATCCAAATAAGATAAAATTATAAGCTACGAGACCAACAAACACACTTTCAGTTGAAAACCCAAAAACATAGGTTTTCTAAATACATATAAAACTAGAAAACAACATACATTATATAAGTGAACATGAACGATAGGAGACAGTTCCTGAAATAAAATCGAAGACACTAGAAGTGTGATACTTCAGGAGTTTCCTAAAGTATCACACTTAGTGAAAAGTTTCAAATGAGAACTTACCACCTAGAGCCAAAAGAACGACCATCTTTCAGAACCGTCATGAAAAGTTTCGGTAAGGTGGTTGAACGTATCGAAAGAAATGAAAGTAGAATAAACATCATAACCCCCCCCCCACACACACACACACCTACGCATTATATATATATATATATATATATATAAACTAATTTTGTATTAGTGTTACTGATTTATTAATATGATTCAGTTATTCACGAAGAACGTTAGTTTAAGAATTTTATTTGTATTGTAATAAAAAATAATAATAATTATGTACATTTTTCATTTTGTGCTATTATAATATCCTTTAAATCGATGAGAGCATACAACAGGAATTTGATTATGATAACTGTAATTTTTAAAAAAGGCGCTAAACATTTATATTTATTTTATAGATTATTTTCGCTTTTTGGTACATTTTGCCTGTAAGTCCATCCGTAAGCTAGTTGTTCCAGGACACTGTCTGAACGAATTTAATTTAAGTTTGATATTTGAAATCCTTATAAAAAACTGTCGGTACATTCCAGTTTTTCTTTCAATCGAGCTATATAAATGCACTCAAAATGGTATAAACGTGTCGAAGTTAGATTGAAGTGTCCTGAGTCTAATTACTTATTCTGGCAAAATGAGCCCAATGATATAATTATTAAACGTATTATTTTATTATTATTATTATTATTATCAGCATCATCTGACCTCCGTGGGGTCAAAAGATTCATTGCGTGGGATCATACCCCCCCCCTCTGTCTCTCTCACACACACATAAAACGCGGCTATATCGTGCCTTAAAATGTATTTGATGTCTCTGCACTCATCACACTCTAGGCCAATGCATTGCAGTCATCCTTATACAGCTTCTAGGGATGGTCTCTTGTTCTTTCTCCCTATCTCTGCCCAGTGTATGGAAAAACTCATCCACATTAATCTGACAACAACCCTTTACCAACTCATATGTCTCAGTCATGTTCCATCCCTCCTCCTGTCCACTAGACTCTGCAATTTGCATTCCCTCAATCTGTCTTTATACCCAATATAGCAGAAACCATCTTAGTCAATCGTCTTTGGACTGTTTGAAACATTTCTTCATCTTTTTAAAAGCACAATGAAATCATTACATTTGTATTCTACATGTTATATCGTCATGATCCGCTGTGCTGTCCTCACAATTTTAGAGAAATGTTCCCGTAATTTTAGGTCCCTATCCGCCCCCCCCCCCCAACGTAGGATATTCCCACAAGTATTAAACCCTAAATCTTTGCTTTCGGATTTTTAAAATCTTTCACTCTGCAACACAACTGGTATCGCCACTCGTTTGGAACTTTTTCTGGGCTTTTCTTTAGCTGTGCTACATATCCCGAGTGAATTGGTCTTTAGTACTTCAGTGATGCCTGAATGGTGGAGGGTGGCGAAAGCACTCTGCTGATTCCCTTTGGGAATAAAAGACATTCGAAGATTTTTTTTTCTGCTCTTGTGAAACAATAGGTTCATTAATTGTGTTGTATATTTTTATTTTGTTTTGTTTCAGATTAATTTTGAGAATATTTTTGGACGATAGTAGATGATGTATTGAATGATAAGATCAATTGATGGATGTGTTTCAACTTGTATTTTCGTACTATTCTTATTTATTTTGAATAATTAATATTCCAGGATATCTTAAAGATGCACCATTTTTAAATTTCTGGTTATCAATAGTTATTTTATCCTGAGTTGTTGCATTAAGAAATGGAGTTTTTCATTCCAGAAACTTGAGTTTTTTATTTCGCAAACAAATCGGCAGATATATTTACATACATAATATAATATAATATACTGCCTCACAGCTTTTAGGCTGCTTCAAGCATAATTTTCAAAAAAATATGGTTGTTGGTTCTACATACTTTTAAACGATTAGTTTTATCTTAGTCGATTCGACAGATATGTTTCATAAATAGCATTCGTGTATAATAAAATTATTCCATGTCAAACAGTTGAACCGAAAGTTGTTTCTGTAATATGTACTGTACATATAATTGTTGGCCTAATTTTGCCAATAAAAGTGTCCAGTTATGGTGAGAAAAAATAACCACACTGTGTTATTAAAATAACATGCTCTGTTTATTTCAATAAGTGTAGATCATTTATTTCTAACTAATCTTTGGAAGATTGTGGGTAGCTGGTTCCTGTCGTTCAGCCATCACTAAAAACTGAATGAAATCAATCAATGAAAATTTTTTCAGAGGAGCGATTACAGTAAACAGATGTCACTGTCTCATAGCCCTAAACTCCGACAGGTATGTTGTGAGTGCTACTGTCGATTTTTTAAGCTGTGAAGGTTACAAACCAGGTTTCTGAGAGGAAAACGCTACTTTTCTGCTCTAAGGATCAACTGGAACTGACCTCAATGACTAGAATTAAACCTATCAAGGTCTTTTATCACACTCTAGGCCAATGCATTGCAGTCATCCTTATACAGCTTCTAGGGATGGTCTCTTGTTCTTTCTCCCTATCTCTGCCCAGTGTATGGAAAAACTCATCCACATTAATCTGACAACAACCCTTTACCAACTCATATGTCTCAGTCATGTTCCATCCCTCCTCCTGTCCACTAGACTCTGCAATTTGCATTCCCTCAATCTGTCTTTATACCCAATATAGCAGAAACCATCTTAGTCAATCGTCTTTGGACTGTTTGAAACATTTCTTCATCTTTTTAAAAGCACAATGAAATCATTACATTTGTATTCTACATGTTATATCGTCATGATCCGCTGTGCTGTCCTCACAATTTTAGAGAAATGTTCCCGTAATTTTAGGTCCCTATCCGCCCCCCCCCCCCAACGTAGGATATTCCCACAAGTATTAAACCCTAAATCTTTGCTTTCGGATTTTTAAAATCTTTCACTCTGCAACACAACTGGTATCGCCACTCGTTTGGAACTTTTTCTGGGCTTTTCTTTAGCTGTGCTACATATCCCGAGTGAATTGGTCTTTAGTACTTCAGTGATGCCTGAATGGTGGAGGGTGGCGAAAGCACTCTGCTGATTCCCTTTGGGAATAAAAGACATTCGAAGATTTTTTTTTCTGCTCTTGTGAAACAATAGGTTCATTAATTGTGTTGTATATTTTTATTTTGTTTTGTTTCAGATTAATTTTGAGAATATTTTTGGACGATAGTAGATGATGTATTGAATGATAAGATCAATTGATGGATGTGTTTCAACTTGTATTTTCGTACTATTCTTATTTATTTTGAATAATTAATATTCCAGGATATCTTAAAGATGCACCATTTTTAAATTTCTGGTTATCAATAGTTATTTTATCCTGAGTTGTTGCATTAAGAAATGGAGTTTTTCATTCCAGAAACTTGAGTTTTTTATTTCGCAAACAAATCGGCAGATATATTTACATACATAATATAATATAATATACTGCCTCACAGCTTTTAGGCTGCTTCAAGCATAATTTTCAAAAAAATATGGTTGTTGGTTCTACATACTTTTAAACGATTAGTTTTATCTTAGTCGATTCGACAGATATGTTTCATAAATAGCATTCGTGTATAATAAAATTATTCCATGTCAAACAGTTGAACCGAAAGTTGTTTCTGTAATATGTACTGTACATATAATTGTTGGCCTAATTTTGCCAATAAAAGTGTCCAGTTATGGTGAGAAAAAATAACCACACTGTGTTATTAAAATAACATGCTCTGTTTATTTCAATAAGTGTAGATCATTTATTTCTAACTAATCTTTGGAAGATTGTGGGTAGCTGGTTCCTGTCGTTCAGCCATCACTAAAAACTGAATGAAATCAATCAATGAAAATTTTTTCAGAGGAGCGATTACAGTAAACAGATGTCACTGTCTCATAGCCCTAAACTCCGACAGGTATGTTGTGAGTGCTACTGTCGATTTTTTAAGCTGTGAAGGTTACAAACCAGGTTTCTGAGAGGAAAACGCTACTTTTCTGCTCTAAGGATCAACTGGAACTGACCTCAATGACTAGAATTAAACCTATCAAGGTCTTTTATCGCGCGGGGGGGGGGGGTAGTAAAAACATTTCCAAAGATTACACAGCACTCATTATTATCATTCAAGTCGTTTTGTTAATAAATAATGGAATTGTAACGAGAAAAATCTTTCAGTACGCATAATTGAACTTAGAATTGGTTTAACAACAACAACAAAAAAGTACTGCACTATGTGTACATGTTGAAATAAACGGTAGCTTTGCAACCTCTTATAACCGATTACACACAGAACAGCTCGAAAATGTCCATGGTGGAATTCTCGATTGTCGATACCACTGTTGTTCCCAGAGAACTACTGTATCATACCTGTAACGCTATTCAAGGAACCTACTCGACAGGCGATGTAAAAAAGAAATCCCTGAGTATAAATTTTATTTATACTCAGGGATAAATTTTGACATCCCTGAGTATGTCAAAAGTTACAGCGCGTGTATGATACGACTACCAGCTTTTAGCTGATGTACTTTATAATTATGCTCCGCCAAATTTTGTTGCTACAAATGATTTGATCAAAACTAGAACCAAACGATTTGAGAATTTCTAATAAGATATTAAATACCATATTTTATTAAATTCTATCTGATTAGTGAAGAATAATTAACATCAGTTTGGATCATTTTATCTATAAAAATGATCTGACTGCATCCAAGAATGAATCACATTGACACGTGTTACATTTCCAGTGTACATCTTTAATACCACGTTAACAATTTTGTATTCAGCAAGAATGCTGGATACAATTGTTAGCTGGATACAGAGTCGAAATAACAGCATATTTCGACTCTGCATCCTTACATATAGAAAGTTTTTTACCTTGGGTATACTATATGTTAAAGATACCAAGCAATTTTATAAACTTATTTTTAATCCTTTTTTCCCAAGTTCAGGCGCAAACTTGACTTACTTGTCTGTTTTGCTTACTTGGGTAAAAGGGTTAAAACCAAGTTTATAAAATTGCTTGGTATCTTTAACACACGGACACACACACACACACACACACACACACACACACACACACACACACACACACACATATATATATATATATATATATATATATATATATATTACGTTCTGCAAACCTAACGTAACTCGAATTTTACGTAAGTCAGATTTAACCTGCACGCTCCCGTTAATCACATCCAATTGCTTATGTGTTTACAGTACGCGTATGTGGTAGCGTATTTAACATATCTCTGTTAGTTTCGTGGACAGGATGCACACCCAAATTAGATTTCAGTATGTAATTATATTAGCAAAGTAATATAATAAAATATAAATAGTACCGAAAATAAAAACAAATTGTTTACTTTTGCCGTTCAATATATCTTTCGTATATGAAATTATCACGAGATGACTGAGCAGTGGCTTCTTTCTTCTCTTCACAATGCTCTCAGTAACAGGCTAATGGCGTTCTCTATTTCTCTTTGGATTTTTAAGTGACTGAGGATCCATCCTCCATTTTCTTTATCCACCTTTATATTAAATCGTCTTTACCGTCGTTATCCAGAAATTTTCACCATGAAAAAGCGTTACGTTACGTAACGGAATCGTCACGTTTAAGAGCTGCGAGCACACATGGCAAGGGGAACTTATGGTAAAGAAGAATTTAGTCTCTGCAGCCACACAAAATTCAACTTCGAAAACTTCTAAATATGCCACAGGACACATTATGTACCTGTTAGAGTTTTATTTTTAAAAGATAATTGTCAGAAAATTACCGACAATTTTTTTTCTTTTTATAATTTGAATTTTAATCTCTAGATCAGTTTAGGTCCGTGCATGAGTTTACTTTTTTCATTTCTATTGCTTTTTCCAATCATGATTGTATTGTAGCGCACACACAAACATTAAAATTATGAAAGTGTATTAATACTAATACTGGCAAACCCCAACTAACCAACGTAATGCGTTCGGTGAAATATGTTTGTGAGTTGAATGTTCGTAAGTTGAATTTATTTTTTCATAAGACATATTGCAAAACTTTTAATATATTGGTGAACTTTAGGCATCGTAAAATGTTCTTAAGAAGGGGGTTCTGTGTTCGCCAACTTAGCACAACTGGAAGAACAACGGGACATTTCCCCTTACGATTGGGAAAGACCTGAACTCGATTCTCGTGAAGAGAGAAATAGTTATATGGACTTTTTCAGTTGAAGGTTAGAATTACGAGAAGTAATTTTACAAAATAAAATAGTTGGAACAAATAGTGATACGCAAGCACCGCATATACTGTCAACATTGAGGATCACCACCAAGTGGCGTGAAAGTAAACATATGCAGGGTAAGTAAAAGTTTCATAAATCGAATTTTTTCCCTCATAGCCAATGTGGCCATTTTTGTCTGACACCAATGGAATGCTTCTCCCTCAAAAAAAAAAAAAAAAAAAAAAAAAAAAAAATATATATATATATATATATATATATATATATATATTTCCATAATTTATAATAAAAAATATAAAATATATACTACTACATTTCGCAGCTGTACAGTAATATTTATTTATGTAATTCGAGGCCATGTCCCGATTATAAACGAAAATGCACTATTTTGACTAAATGAGAAAAAGCTCAGTGGAGTACAAATAATTGTAATTATTATAACTATGCATACCATTTTGACATACAGATGTGACTATATGTATGAAAGAAAAGGCGGTGAAAAAAATATCCTGATAGAGTTCCATAAACGCCTAAGAACCTTCAGGAGTTCTTAGGCGTTTACTTCCCATCAAACTAACCAAGTTAGTCACCTAGATAGCTGAACAGGAGGAACTATGTGTGTGTGTGTGTGTGTGTGTGTGTGTGTGTGTGTGTGTGTGTGTGTGTGTGTGTGTGTGTGTGTGTGTGTGAGAGAGAGAGAGAGAGAGGGGTATTCCTAAAGAATAAATCAAAATCATCTAACAAGACAATTTCTGGAATACTACATGATCTTTGAGAGCTTATAATGTATAATCAAACAGCAGTGTGCTAAAAATGATTAACAATTTATATTATTAATAATAGTAAAACAAATGGAAACAAATAGTCAAACAAAAGCAGGAATGAACTTATATATAAACCATTATGGTTTGTAGGATTATAGAAATACGAGAAGTGATTTCACAAAATTCTTCTTCTTTCTCAACCTTCTGGTTCTGTCCACTGCTGGACGAAGGTCTCCCCCATGATTTTCCAGATCACTCGGTTTTCTGCCTCTCCCATCCATCTCACTCCTGCAATTTGTTCCAGTTCATCTCTCCACCTTTATCTCGGTCTTCCTCTTTGTCTTGCTCCATCCATTGGTCTCCACTCTGTTGTTTTTCTAGTCCATCTCCCGTCACTGCATCTGGCAATATGGCCAGCCCATCTCCACCTAGCCTGTTTAATGTATTTTACAATATCCATGACACCTGTTTGAGATCTTATACTGATATTTGTCTTCCTATCTCTTAATGTTATTTTTATCATACTTCTTTCCATGCGATGTTGTGTTGTTCTCAGCTTTTTGTTTAGGGCTTCTGTTAAAGTCCATGTTTCTCCTCCATATGTTAGGACAGGAAGTATGCACTGGTCGAAAGCTTTCCTTTTTAGACTCATAGGGATGTCACTTCTGAATATGTCTCTCATTTTCCCATAAGCCATCCATCCAAGGTGAATTCTTCGTTCAATCTCTTTTCTTTGGCACTCCTCAAAGGATAACAATTGGCCCAAATATACATATGAAGTAACTATGGTTTTCAACTTCTATGGTGTTTTCAACTTTGATAGTTCTATGGTTTATGTATTTATTCATCATTATTTTTGTTTTTTCTCTATTTATTTTTAATCCAATTTCTCTGGAGGCTTCATTTAGCTGATTTAGCCTTTCTTCCAGATCTTCAAGATTATCTGCTTTCAGGACAGTATCATCTGCAAATTTCAGATGATGCAGCCTTTCTCCATTTATGTTTATTCCTTTTGTTTCCCAGTCAAGGCTTCTAAAGACTTCCTCTAGTGCAGCTGTAAATAATTTGGGAGATATGGTGTCGCCTTGCCGGATGCCTTTTTGTATTAGGAATTTTTCACTGTTTTTATATAATTTAATTACAGAAGTTGCATTATTGTAAATATGTTTTAGTGTTTCAATATATGGTTTCTCAGTTCCCTGGGTTTCAAGTGCTTTTAGTGTTGCAGATATTTTAACTGAATCAAATGCTTTCATAGTCTATATAGGCCAGACAAAAGGGTTTATTGTATTCAATTGATTTTTCAATGAGCTGTCTTAATGTGTAAATATGGTCCAAAGTATTGTAATTCTTCCTAAATCCAGCTTGTTCACAGGATTGCATTCCCTCTAGTTTAGATTTTATTCTATTATTTATAATTTTTGTGAAAACTTTATATATGGTGGGGAGTAGGCTTATAGGTCTGTAGTTTTTAATTTCTTCCTTATTGCCCTTTTTAAAAATTAATATTAGAAGTGAATTTTTCCAATTTTTCGGAATTTTAATAAAATTAAATAGTTGTAATAACAAATAGCGATCCTCACTGTAAAAGCATCTGCATATATTGCAAATATTATTTGCTGTGATGTGTTTATTTATTGTTCGTTTAATAAAATAATCTCACTAGAAGTGACGTTTGCATCCACAGCGCTAGATCATCTAAAGAAGGGCTTAAGTTCGTTTCCAGTCGCCGACTAGACGAACTTTATCTAAGTCTTTCTTCGATCTGTTCCAGAGTTAGTCGATCTCTGACATGGGCAAGCGAGTTTTTTCCTCCTGGAAACTCGGGTTTTCCGTCCTGTAAAACTCACAACAATTGACCATGGAGCACACGCGCGGTTAGTAGTTGGAAGGGGACCAATCGTTTGATGCTGTTGGCATACTCTCCCTCGATGAGTCTTTGGATTCCCTGGAGGTGTCAAATAATAATAATAATAATAATTTATGTGATGATGAGAGTGAATGAGCTCCAAAGTAGGCCATTTTGTCTTCCTGCTAAAAACTAGACGAATGGTCACCTTATTCATTCACAGCCCTTTCAAGATAATTTGTCCAACTCCGAATTCGCGTAAGTCCAATTTACACAAGTCTGGAACTGCCTGTATATGCATATATTCAACTGACAATAAAATATGTCTTGATTACTTCATTTGTTTTGCATTACAGGCACCAACAGCATAATGTAATTAACACACTACTACTCACCAGTACAGTAACTCTCAACTTGTGACGAGTAAGTGTACTTAAAAATTAGTTTCTAAGGTGAAATGTTGGTTATTTTTCTCAGCTTTAGAAGTGAAAATTACAAACCTCTTATATAAAATGACAATGAATGCTATGAAGCTCTCTTTTTCAGTAATGAATTTTGCAAAATCAAACCGTTGTGTTGCTTTCACGAACAAACACCTCACCACTGTCTTAACGTCACATCAGCCAGACTTTAAAGCATTAACAGCCTAAATGAAGACCCATCATAACAGCGGCATAAGCTAGGTTTTTAGCGCCCTTGCAAATTTGCAGCTAAGTGCCTTTTATAGTGTGACAGTCGAAAATTGGTAAAATATCCTACCGCTGGTGCATTTCTGCTCCTGCTTACTCCATTATTCCATCAGTTCAAAACAATAACCTTGGCTATACTCTGAAAACAGGATGTGCCATCATGAAAGCTATGTTACATCAGTAACCTAATTAGCAGTAAATAAACAGCCTAATAATGTAAGTATATATATATTTGTGTTTTTAATTATTATATTATTTTAGAAAATATCCCACAGCTCGCAAACATCTGAATAATGTGTTATGTGGCTCTTGGACAGGAAACTTGCCCACCCCAATATACACTATCCCAGTGGCGGATTAAGGATAGTTGGCGCCCCTAGGCAAATTATATTTGATGGTCCCCAAAAGAATAAAAAAATAAATAAATAAAAGTTACGTGGTAAATAAATGAAATTTTGTACTTTTGAATTTTTTGAACTTCTGGATTTTTCTGCCTGTTAAAGGGTTAAAGGATGATAAATAATAAAACTTTTTATTTTTAGTTCCACTTTCCCAATATGTTCCGATGATGACCACGAATAGTCGAAACGGTCCACACCCCGTCAACCACCTTTCCCCTTCCCCCTCCCTATTTTAAAAAATTAACCCTTTCACTTTTTCCCCACCCTATATAAAAGTATATGTTTCTACATATTACGAAAAAAACCCGGGTTTTTCTAACTTATTCTACCAAACTGCCTACCCCCCCCCCCCACACACACTCTGCAGTTCTCGACATCGCAGACAGAGGAAAAGCCACAACACCCAGAAAAAGGTATGTGCAATTTCTATTCCTTAAGCTACATATACTTTTTAGTACATCTACACTCATAATGCCCTAAGAACCCATGAGTAAATAGCCAATGACATTTAAACAGGGGTACTCCTAAACTGAAGCAGACGATATAGCTGTATTATAATAGTTTATAATGAGGAGTAACATGGGAGTTTTCCCAGAAATAATATACATAATTTTCTTGTGTCTTATAACCATACAACCCCTAACATTGGCTCTCTACTCATAATTCCCCCACCAACCCCCAACCCCCCCCACCCTCGATCACAAACACCATTAAAATTAGCCTTCACCTAACGCACATACCAACATAAGCTTATGTCATGGTCGCACGTCACATGTTCAATGAATGCATAAACTTTACTAAAAGTACATACCAAAAAACCATCCTAACATACACCGCTCAAAAAATACACATAACTTTCCTCAAAAAATGCCTCGATCACAACATCACACCAAAATTCGCGACGGTACGCGGCAACAGCACAATTCACGGAAATAAACAAATCTGCTACCGAGCATCCCGTGCCCTCATAAAACAAGCCATAAACAACAGATTTAAAAAGAAACAACAAGCATATTCATACATTCACAAAACAAAAAACAGATTGAAAAAGCTACTAACCACTAACGAATGGGCAGTTTTTTGGGATAATACCCAATCGCACATCAACGACTACACGCTATTATTAGAAGATCGACACGCAAAGAAATGGTACACACTAACAAACACCCAATACAACAATCGCGCTGCTTCCAACCCTTCGGATATTTCCGCCTTAGAACACACAAAAAACAATTCCATTATCAATCTATCACACTACAATCTCACGCCCGACGAAATCACCATCCTGAACAAAGGATTAAACTTTGGTGTTTCCCCAAAATACATACAAAACAGAGACATCATTACCGAAATGCAAGCGAAATTAGAGTACGACCCTAACAAAGAAACTATATTCCACAAAATTAACAACATCATAAACAGTAAAATAATAATTAAACCCAACATCACCCCCAACCTACAAGAAGCCCTTCTATCCCTAAAGAAGAATCCGAACATTATTATCAATAAAGCGGACAAAGGGGACACCGTAGTCATCACAAACCAAGCCGATTACCACAACAAGATAACAGCCATCTTAACCGACCCACACACCTACCGAAAAATACAAATTGACCCCACCTCCGACCTCATAAAACAAATCAACGATACCCTACACATACTAAAAAATGAAAATAAAATTGACAAAACCACACTGAAAAACACAATCCCCCGCACCACACGCACCCCTTGTATGTTCGGACAAATAAAAACCCACAAAGACGGGTACCCGATGAGACCAATAGTCTCCTACAAAAATACCACCACAGCCCCTTTATCTAAAGCTTCCACTTTCCCAATATGTTCCGATGATGACCACGAATAGTCGAAACGGTCCACACCCCGTCAACCACCTTTCCCCTTCCCCCTCCCTATTTTAAAAAATTAACCCTTTCACTTTTTTCCCCACCCTATATAAAAGTATATGTTTCTACATATTACGAAAAAAACCCGGGTTTTTCTAACTTATTCTACCAAACTGCCTACCCCCCCCCCCCACACACACACTCTGCAGTTCTCGACATCGCAGACAGAGGAAAAGCCACAACACCCAGAAAAAGGTATGTGCAATTTCTATTCCTTAAGCTACATATACTTTTTAGTACATCTACACTCATAATGCCCTAAGAACCCATGAGTAAATAGCCAATGACATTTAAACAGGGGTACTCCTAAACTGAAGCAGGCGATATAGCTGTATTATAATAGTTTATAATGAGGAGTAACATGGGAGTTTTCCCAGAAATAATATACATAATTTTTATTTTTTTTTTATTTTTATAAAAAAAAATTTAATCAGTTTTTTTTACAATTTTACAAAGTTTTTTTTTTACTTGCACTACACTCAAATAATGAAAACACGAAAAGTCACACTAAAAAGTTATTTTTGAAACAAACACCTCACTCTTACATGATTCAATACTAAATGAAGTTAAGGAGAAACCAGACGAAACTTCCTATCTCGGCAATGCAATCAGTTTTCGTGACCTCGAAGCTGTCAACAGCACCGTGCGCCGACATTGGTAGTGCGGTTTAATTTATAGCGTAGATAGCACGCGCGCTGTTCAAAATACAAATACAAAATATGAAGCTTGTCAACTAGCGCCGACATTGGTATTGTTATATAAATAACATTGGTATTGGTATATAAACAAACAAAACTGACTATTTACTGCTAGCAGGAGATTTAAATGCCAGAATAGAAAACAAAAATTACAAAACAAACATAGGTAAATTTGGCGAAGATATACATGTAATCAAAATGGTCGCAGATTGCGCGATTTTGTCATTTATAATAATATGAGAATAATGAATTCAATGTTTAAACACAAGGAAATACATAAATATACTTGGTCAGCCAGAGGACACACATCAGTAATTGATTACGTTATCACAAATTTTTAATTAGCGGAGTTAATTTTAGATAAAGCATATCGAGGCTTTGAATTAAACTATGATCATTATATGGTATCAGCAAAAATTCGTTTTAAACCAAAGTGGCTAAAAACACATAGAATTGAAAATTCTTACCAGCCAAGCTACAAATTTCTTCATTACAGGATCCTCAAGTTAGACAACAATATCAAAAATGCACAAACTTAAAAACAGAAACCACACATGAATCAAGTGACATAGAAGATGAATGGGAAAATCTGAAACAAATTCTCACAAAAGCAGCAACAGAAACCTTAGGAATAAAGCACAAATGGATAAGAAAAAGAGGACTACGAGACTGGAACAAAGAAATAGAAAATATAATAAAAACCAAAAAGGACAGTTACTAGAAATGGCTAAATTCCAAAACAATAGAAGCAGAAATAGAGTATAAAAAAAATAGTGCAATTGCAAAACGAGAAGTAAGGAAAAAACATAGAGAAAGATGGAACAATTTCGTAACAGAACTAGAAAAGGCTTTATTTAAGCCACAACCCAAAACCTATAAAGTAATAAAATACATGAATAAAGAAAAGATAAAAATACAAACAATAGATTTAGAAAAATGGGTTACCTATTTCCAAAATCTCCGGACAGATGAGAACAATGAAATAAAATTTTATAAGACAAAGAATGACCTAATAGAAAATATCACAATGTTGGAACTGAAAAATATAATAATGAAGATGAAAAATAGGAAAACACCAGGAGAAGACAATATAAATATAGAACTATACAAAAATGCAGGTGAAAAATTTAATGAAAGACTTCTGAAATTTTTTTAATGTGGTTTGGATGTCCGGAAAAACCCCTAACTCTTGGAAAAAAGCACTGGTTATCCCAATCTATAAAAAAGGAAATAAAGACAATTGCAATAATTATAGTGGAATTAGCCGGCTGAATACAGGATATAAAATATATGCAGGAATATTAAAAGAGAAACTAAGCAGCATTGTAGAAGACAAATTACTAGAAGAACAAAATGGTTTCCGAAAAAGCAGATCCTGCATAGATCCAATTTTTA
Source organism: Typopeltis vanoorti (assembly GCF_054136105.1). Taxonomy (NCBI): domain Eukaryota; kingdom Metazoa; phylum Arthropoda; class Arachnida; order Uropygi; family Thelyphonidae; genus Typopeltis; species Typopeltis vanoorti. The sequence goes on along the minus strand of NC_143560.1, from coordinate 94,739,960 downwards.
CTTTAAAATTATTAATAGAAAAGAGAAGAGAATTTCAAAAAGAAACATATGTGGCCTTTATTGATTATGAAAAAGCCTTTTAGAAGACTAATTAATTCACTTTCAATTGAAAAGTCGAATACTAATGTATATTGTTCTTAGTTAAATAATCCGGAAATCTTACTGTAGGGGCCAAAGATGGAACTTGCCTAAGCCACTTCAGGCCTTCAGTAAGCATGGTTGCGGTTATCACACACTAGTAATGAAATTCATCTACTGTCTAAAGATATTCACAAACAGCAGAATTTGAACCCACAGTCTGTTTGTCGGATGACAGATGTACCATCCACTCTACTAATCAAGCCGCAAGTTTAACCATTGTGAATTGCTAACCCGAATTTACCTCTTTATATCATTTATACCATTATTCTGTACTTGTTATTTAATTTAGAATTCACAAGAATGTGTTTTACTTATTTATTTATTTATTATTATTATTATTATTTTTTTTTTGAGGATACACCATCCACTAGCGCCTCTATCACACAGTCGCAAAGACAATGCGACGTCTGTTCTAAACGCTGAGTTCGACTCCTTCTGGACGAGAACGTTTATAAATGGATTTTCAGTTGAAGATGAGTCAGCCTGTTTCATACAGAGCCGCAGGCAGGTATTTTTATTTTTAGAAACTCGTGATTTTTATGCACCAAAACAGGCAGACAGACCAGAGAACACACTCAGTTAATAGACATAATAACCCGGTCTCATAGCTTTGGTTCCTTTGGCTATAATTCTAGCTCAAGTATTTCCTCAACCCCCCACCCCACCCCAGTTCACCTATTAGTATGCAAAAATATGTCCATACATTAAGAATATAACAGTACGCACTGGACACTTTATTTTGACATAATGTAATAAGTAGCCATCCAAAAAACAAAATGAATTATTTGCAGGCGTAGACTTCTGCGGCTAATTAATTCAAAACATATATTTCGGTGATTACACCACATTTTTTATTATTCAGTTATACAAAATACTGAAATAATAGTTCCCGACAAGTTTCGTAAATCGTAGGATTTAATCTTCAGGAGGTAAATAGTATAACTTAAAGTTTAAACAAGAGAATTAATAAATACAAATCATAACCGTATGATTTGTATTTATTATTATTTGTATTTATTTCGTAAATCCTACGATTTACGAAACTTGTCGGGAACTATTATTTCAGTATTTTGTATAACTGAATAATAAAAAATGTGGTGTAATCACCGAAATATATCTTTTAAAATGAATTATTTTGTCATAACGGATAGAATGACAACTTCGTAAGTAGCATTAATTGTCCTTTCAGTATAAAGATAACTCAAATGTGGTATATTATTATGATTATTATGTGACACCTCGAGGGAATCCAAAGACTCATCGAGGGAGAGCGTGCCAACAGCATCGAACGATTGAACCCTTCCAACTGCTAACCGAGCTCAAACTTGGTTAACTTTTTGTGTGCCCGATTAGTAGCAGAGGCTCTACCAATCGACCAACCTTTGCTACTGAAATGGGTTATTCGGTCCGCGTAATGTGGACTGACTGTCTTTGCAGATTTAAAAAAAAAAAAAAAAAAAAGGTCATATGTGAAAGATGAACGGCGCGCGTATATTAAAGTTCAAAATAAGTTTTCTTTAATTTTTTTCAACAACAAAAAGAATTTTAGCAATTAATATTACAATTTGGTTAATGAGCTGCTGCCTCCAGTTTCTATATCCCGACGCTTCGCTTTACGACCATCAACTCATACGGCGCTGCATTCGTTCATAAGAAGAGTTTTAGCAAGATGACGCTCCCTTGGTTCTTTACAAACTCTTTGCTCTCTGCATCGTTTTGTGCTTTGGTGTTTCGCTATGAATTATGAACTGTTTATAATTATTATTTTATTTTATTGCTTTTAATAATGGCAGATAAAATTCCAAGTAAGGATGCTGTTGATTCCTGTGAAAAGAAGACGCATAAATCTATTACATTACATAACTAAGATTAAAATTATTAAATATACCAAGGATGGTATATCGAACACTAAGAGAGACCATACGCTAAACTTACCTCGCACTACTATTGTTAAAAACAAAGGTAAAGTGAAAAGTTCTACACTAGTTATTGCCACAGTTATCCATGAACATGACAATCGTATTGCCGAAAGGGAAAAACGTTTAATGGTGTAGACCAGCGATTTTCAACCTGTGTGCCGCGAGAGATCTTCAGGTGTGCCTCGAGATTTGTGAAAACAAATTAATTGAAAAAAATAATGTCGTAATTTGCGCATTTATTTCCTTGAACCTCCCAAAAAGGATAAGTAATTACTATTATTAATATCTTCTGTATATAAATCAAGCAAAATTATGTCTATTTTTTGCCAGATCGTCAAAACATTAAAATAATATATTTTTAGTGTGCCGCAGAATTTTAATAATTAGTCTAGGTGTGCCATATTATGAAAAAGGTTGAAAATCACTGGTGTAGACTGATGACCAAACTGGTTGCGTATTCCTCTATTCAGAATAACCTTTTCGCTTGCTTAACTGACGTAAATTAATACTTCATTTAAGTCATTCATGAACATATATGACTGCTTAAAAACGTTATTAAATCCTTACATGCATTTATAGAGGGGGATGGCAGTGATTCGTTATACGATGAAATTCTCTGTACGATGGTGGTCTGGAACCTAACGGGTCGTATGATCCTGGTATGCCTATATTTGGCTGCAGTGGATTCTGAGAGGGGTAACAGATGGACGTCCGTTTTTGTGTCTTGTATATAAGATGGGATTTAACACGGTCTCATCATTTTATATTATTAGATTTGAAAATTTGTTTTTCCATGTAACAACTTCCCATCTAAAATTTTATGTGATTGCGTAAATAATGTAAATAATGTTTTTTGTTGGATAATGTGAGAAAAATCTCATCGACTTATGAGATTTTTCTCGCAGACATTTCTCGCTTACATTATGAGAACCGTTTATTGCAGAATTAAGTTTAGTATATTGTCCTCTTTTTTTCCCCTTTTTTTTGTCGATTTTTAACTAAAATAAAAAAAAAGATTGCTACCTGGGAAAAAATGCTGTTCCAAATCTTATACAGATAACCCTCGTATAACGCGGTTTCGATATAACGCGGTCTTACAAACTGTAGTAACCCTTTATCTTTTCATATATTTTTCAACGCGCGACTTAAAAATCAAATTTTATCTTCGTTAAATTTGGGTCTGGCCGTATCCCGCATGTAGTTATAAGTAGCGAATTTATATTCGCTACTTATAACTACATGCGGGATATACACTTTAGCACGCATGTACGTCAATTGTATACCGTATAAAGTATTTATTGTTGAAAATTGTCTTCGTTTTCTGCCAGGAAAGCGCGTTAAAAATAATAAGTGTGTTAATCTCAAGCTGAGCACTTTATTTTCTGGTGAGTTACATACAATATGTAATGCTTTTTTTTTTTCATGTAAAAAAAAAAAAAATTATTTTTATAGTAATGACGATATGGTTGAAAACGAAATTAATGAATTAATTGATGAGGAGATAGATTTAAATGAGGAGGAACCAGTGCAATTAATAAATGACTTCGAACCAAATGGCGGGGAAAGTTCTGCCGAAGATTCTGATAGCGATGAATCCGTTAAAGAATTCAGTTTAAAGAAATTAGCAGAAGGATTGAACTTGGCAAGAAAGTTATTTTATGGAAAATGATCCCTCAATGGAGCGTTCCAGAAAATTCATGAGACAATTGGATATTTGTTTAGCTCCGTATTATGAACTTAATAAAAAATTGCAGCATAGTGTTAAGCAAGGTCTTATTACTGATTTCTTGATAACTAAATCAACTTAAGTATGCAATGAGAATTATACAAATGGTGTCCAAGAGATTTCAAGTGATGACGATGTTCGGCCACTCGTAAATAAAGAATATCTATGAAATGTTAGTTTTGAAGAAAGTGATGACGATTAAAATATACACTTTATTTTATTTTTCCTAAAACAATTATGCATTATATGCAATGAAGTTTACGTACAATTTATAATTTTATGTATTTGTTTTATAGTTTGTATTCTTACTTACTTGAATTACTCGAATTAAATAAAAAAATATTTTTTTGTTGGATATGCCATTGTTTATATAATCTTAAAAAAAAAAAACGATTTCGGAACCTAACTCTACTTTTTCTATGTGATCTGAGTCTCGCATAACGCGATTTATATAAGCGGCATTTCTATGGAACCTAACATCCGCGTTATAAGAGGATTACCTGTACTACCTACTTATTTCATCTTAATTTATTTTTATTTATTTATTTTTCAATACATTTTGAAAATTCATAGGGACAAAAATGCTAATTTAGCTGATATTCCTTTAGTGGCTTCTACTTGCACGAATGCCACTTAAGGAAAAATCCCGTTGATGACGAAACTTTAAAGAAAAAGTTTGATTGCATTTAAATTTTGCTGAGGGGGACTCAGTTTGGAATAATATTTTTACCATTTTTTTAAAAAAATTATTTATTTATTTTATATCAGACCCACATATCAGAGAAAAATATCAGCATATCACTCACATATCAGCATCAGAGAAAAATATAGTGCACATAATTCTCGATCTGTGTTCATATTTAAAACAAAAGGAGAAGAAAGTTGTTTCTTTCACACTAAATTACTGTTGGCGAAATTATAGCAGCCTCGCATATAAATAGCTTACAAATAAATTTATAGTACGTTGAATGATAAATATATATCCAAAAATATTTACCGTAAAGTGAAAGGTCAGAAATGGGAAAATAAAATCATAAATCTTTTCCAAAAGTTTAAAAGGAAACTTTCATTAAGAACTTTGTGAGAACATTGGTTTTCTTCGGTTTAACTTTCGCGGCACCGTATTGATTAAGAGGTTTTTGCTTCCTTTTTTTTTTTTTTTTCTTTCTTTTTTCTTTTTTTTTCACTGTTGACTTTCGAGTTCAAGGTGCCGCACCCTGTCTTGATGCTTGGAGTTCTACCTCCTTGACCTTGAACTAGATGGCGCCACGGAGGTAATGTTTAAAGATGGCAGCTTCCTTTATTGTGATGGAGTAAATTATGGGTTGACATATTCCGAATCAGAACGACGTTGTATAATGATTATGTCAAGCGGTGATGTCCATTGGATGCCATTTGTTAGGCTTAGAGATATGGCCTCAATAAGAGATCGAAGAATGAAGCGAAAGTCTATTTGGAAAAAAATGCGGGTGAGTAGACTTTAAAATTTAAAAAAATGCAAAAAATCAAGGTCATATTTGTCAGTCATGATACAAATGCAGCGTTCGGAAGCGAGTCGTGCTCATCTGCCCGACATTTTGAGTAGCGGCAAGCTGGTTAATAATACTCGAAACTGTTACTATATGATAAAAAGCGCTTCTTGCTGTGTGGTAGTAAATAATTAGAACTTGAATTAAATAACACTTTGTGTCAAGTAGATACAACAGTCGTGAAAACAGATATAGTTCCTAATTGACTCGAGCTTTGTTTGCCATAAAAGAATGCTTTTGTCTTTTGCCTAAGCGTCTCTGTGAATATTAAATGGCAATCGTCAGTATTGTGTATACCTATATTTGCGAAAATGAAAAATAATCGGAATAACACTGTGGTATTTTATTTTGTGCAGGAGTAGTGTCGTGTTTTTTGTTTGTTTTTCATGTGACATGTCGCAGAAGATGTGATGTTCACATGGCGTCGTGTTTATATTTTTTTTCCCCGTTTTTTTTTTTTTTTAATCACTTGTAAACAAAGCTTGATCATACTTGTATTATATTATATTAAGGCAGATATGGAATCTGAATAATTGATACTTGCAATTTGTTGAAACCTTTTTTTGATCTATAATACCCAAATATTTAAAAAAGTGATGACATTCTGGAATTATTGATATGCAGTTATTACTTTTTTCCCCCTTTTTTTTTGATCCGGGTTGCTTCGTCGTTGGCAAGTTTATTTTTTACCCTTTCGTCATTTTTTTTCTTTATAACCAACATTTGAATGCTTTTATGCATTGCGTTTGCGTAAATTAAGACTTTTATATGAGCTGGGAAATGAAATTGTAACATTTATTTGCTTAATTGCCGCGTTTTGGTGGTTTAATAAATTATTACATTTAGCGACTTGATGCTCTTCGCACAAGTTTGTATTTCGGTAATTGACTATGCTTGTGTAGAAAACGCACTTGTATAGTTATTGCATTATATTGGAGAATAATCATCTTGAAAATATTCGACGCTATTTAAAAAAATGAGAGATATTGTAAAATAAAATAAAAAGAAATAATTGGGTTATAAGTTAAATTGACTATCCCCTTTATATTTCCAGCCTTCTCATAGGAATTAATTAATGGCTAACGTGCAAATTTATGATCTTAAGGGAAGGATCGTTCGAGATTAACTTTTGTGATAATTAAGATACAGTATACATGAATATTGATAGTGTAAATTTAGTTAGTATATTTTTTATTTCTATAAATATACTGAGGTGTACTTCGTTAAATAAAATTTGTGTTCACAGAGGTGTAATGTTAAGGATCACCCAGTTTTAGAATCCAAAATTAGATTGCACTCGAACAGAAACGGAATCATGAAAAAATGACAATATTCCAAGGTTTTAGCTTCAGCCCACAGAAACAAGAAATAAATTTTAAACAGCACAAAATGCAATAAATGACTGAAGAAGAAACTGGCAACCCAACTGAAAAGAATTAAAGGCAGACAGGGTTAGTTAAGATTCAGTATGTTCTGAATATATTTCTGGTTTCCTTAAACTTCCATGAAGTAAATAATAGAAACATTTAAAAAATAATTAATAAAGGATTATAGAATAGGTAATTTTTATGGAAAGGATGTTAGAGTATGCAGCATTTATGATATTTGTTTGTAATGCAGTAAAAGTATTTTTTATGCCTCTACTTTTATTATTTTAAAATTAATAATGATGAGAGTTTGCAAACCTTTGCATTAGTACAATGGGCAGGCTACAGTTAGATGACCTGGGATCTTTCTTTTTTCATTCATTCAATGTGCACATGAGCACTGCTGTCATCCTGCCAACTGTCAATACATATGCCCAAATACCACAGATTACTGCTTGCGAGCATCCTGACATAATGCTTAACTCCTAGAGACCAGTTATTTTTGAAGTCATTATTCCAAAAATGGATGACTTCTAAAAAATGACTATTTTTGAAAGCATGATATTCTAGACACTCATTTATCAGCATTGCATTCCTTACTCCTTATAAAAATGCACTTTTAATCTTCCTGTGGATTAATGAATAGAGTGATAATTAAAAGTATAATTGCTATGCCTATATTTTGCTTTATGCATCCTAAAACAATATACTGCTTCAGAAATTTTGTTCATAAAACTCTTCTTTTTTTGCTTATTTTCTGTTTGAGAATGTTTCATCCAAGGTTTCCTTGTCAACCAGACTGTGACAACATTTATACAGGTTTGACCATTAGGTCATTGTGTTGATGCTGCAAGAACACTTGTGATTAGAATATTCCCATTCCTGATTGCCTAAATAATAGTAACAGGGAAAAAAATTGAAAGCCAAAATAAAAAATTTGTAACTGGAAAAACTGAATTTCCAGTTTAAATTATGCATTTCAGAAACCATAGCAATTAGTGCCTTTGGGGTGCAAGGTTGAGAAACTATGGTACGTTGTGCCCTTTGATTGGAAAAAGCCTGAGTTTAATTCTCATCGTGAGAAGAATCTTTATATGGATTTTTTCAATTGAAGGTGAGTTTGCTGATCTCATGCTTAGGTAGCAGGGTTCTTTCTTTAGGAAATTTCATCCATTTTTTGAAACTGCCTGTATACAAAGAAAGGGAGAGCACTGCTAAGCGGAATAAGCTTGGTATTATATTGATTTGTGCATCTTTACAAACTGATAAATATATGCATGCACAAAGGTACTCACCCACAGTACAAAATGCACTATAGGTTTATAGGTTTGCAAATAACTTTTCATGGATGGGAGCAACATGGGAGGGGGAGAAAAGGAAAGTAGTACATGCAGAATCTTCTTATAGTACTAGTTGGTTCCCTCTATGGACACAGTTAAGTGATTGAAGCTGCTTGGTTGTAGAGCTCATGACTTCCAAAATTAGAACATGAGGCAACCATTAAGTTGATACCTCATATCATAAATATGTTGATATATTAAACAGTAAAATACAAAACTCAGGGTTAAATAAAATAGACAAGATGAAAGAAACTAAGCTTTGGATTACACAGGAAATCAGGCACTACAACCAAGCAGCTTCAATCACTTAACTGTGTATAAAGTGTATAAAAATTTTAAAAAATATCCACACAATGAATATTATGAATACAGTTTCAGGTACTATCGAAATTTAATACACTATAAATTAAAAGAAAGTAAAAACGATTACTACAGAAATGAATTCCTGAAATGCCAAGGGGACTCTAGAAAACAATGAAAATTTGTAGATAAATTAATTGGCAAATATATATTTAAACCAGTGTTTCTCAACGTGGGCAATTTGAATATTTAGGGGGGCAATTAGAAAATGATGTTGCAATTGTCATCTCATCACTGATATACTCAAAATACTCACCATTGTCGGCGAGGGGGGGGGACATCAAAATCTTTGAGGCGTTGAGGTGGGGCATGATCCAAAAAATGTTGGGAAATATGATTTAAGCAAACCCTTCTCACATTTAGATATCAATGAGAATGGAGGAAGGAGATTAGCTGAAGAATTCAATAATCACTTTGTCATGGTCAGTGAAAGCATTCTAAGGGAATGCTAAACCCACCTTTCTGAATTGCACTTGCAAAAGAATTAATAACTTGATATATCTTTTCCCCATTTTCGCAAAACGAAATCCAAAATATTATAGCTAGCCTAAAAACACCTAAAACTTCAGAATATGATCTTATTAATATTAGCATTGTAAAAGAGTGCCAAATGTCTATTATTGTTGTTATTATTATTATTATTATTATTATTATTACATCCTTCCTGGAGATGGCAGACTCATCGTGGGAGAGTCATTCAGCTGACAACATATTTATTGTACTGAAGTTGAAAATCCTTAACACTCCCCAAGTTAACAACATATTTCATGTGTTCCGTTCACTCACAATTCTCCATGTAAAAAAATTATTTCTCATCACCCACTTACATAACAACTTCCAGGGATGGCCTCTGGTTCTTCCCCTCTTGCCACCTACTCTCTATAATTCCCTCAGGATTAATCTGATAAATTCCTTCACTAACTTAAATGCCTGTATCGTATCGCCTCTTTTCTTCCTATCCACCAAACTGCAATCTACATTCCTTCAACCTCTCTCTCTCTCTCTCTCTCTCTCTCTCTCTCTTGCCATAGCCAACATTTCAGATCCCTGATATTGTCTTAGTCATTTGTCTCTGGATCCTCTCCAATGTTTCCACATAAGTATAAACATTGGAGAGGATCCAGAGTGGAGATTTTTCTGATTGGTCGAAAAGCAACAAAAATATTTAGTGGTTTTAAAACATTTGCTTTGCGTTCACTAATGCCTTGCACATAAGGGACAAGCTTCCACATATCAGTTATCCAGTTGTCTACCAGATTCCTTGCCCTTGTGGGTTATCTTATTTCAGACAAACAGGAAGATCTGCTTTTATTTGGCTAGAAGAACACCAGTCCTATATTCAATACCTTGAACCTGAACAGCCTGGACTTGCAGAGCATGCCATCAACACTAGACATAGAGTTCATTGGAATAAGACAAGAGTCGTTCACAAAAGTCAGTTTCTCATGGAACGGCTTTATAAAGAAACATGTGAAACTTTACTTCACTCTCCTAACTTAAACAGGTCTGGTGGTCTATGTCTATCCCCTTTGTGGGAGATAGTACTTTTTAAATCAGCTAATCTTTCCTAACTTTTTTAAAATTGTATGTATGTATGTGTGTGTGTATGTATATATGTGTGTGTGTGTGTGTGTATGTGTATATATATATATATATATATATATATATAAAATTTATTTTTTTAAATAAGTTAGGAAATTTAATGATCTTTTTTAGTTATCTTACATTAGCTACTTAGGTGGCGCCTTTTTGGAATTATCAGTTATTGTTTAATTAGCTTTTTACATGTACTGAAGATACCTGTGATACTCAAGTGAAAATTCTACTAATAAATAATATTTTATGTGAGTTAATTCCATTATTATAATTTTAATTAATATGTCTACTCACAGTATTTCCTTACTGAAATAGATTATGGATATGTAAATATCAGACAAGATGTTTTCTTTAGTAGACATAAGGACATAAAGTATATATTACCTAAATCAAATAAAGAAGCATTGCACTTATTGGTCACGTCCAGTGAGCATGGTGGGTCATCCACTGCAGGTAGCACTTGCAGTTGACTCCCTTCTCTTCGCTTCAATCTCAGTATGGTATCATTTATTAACAAAAATATTCAGTACACTACCTTTTAACAGTAAGAAATGAAACCAAACCCAAGTTCCAAGGCCAAACTGGGAAAAACAGGACAATATCATCACACCAACACCTCCGAATTTCATAGTTGGGATTATACACACTTATTTTTAGAAGTACCTGTGGCATAGTATAATTATTAAAGAACACTTAAATCCACAGTAATAACTTTTAATTAATAAATAAAGTACAGATATTTCATACTAAAACTTACATCTTCAGTGTTACAAACAGATAGGAATGGAATACAAATAACGAACATTCGGTGGATCACCTATTAAAATACATTGTTGTCGCGAGCTAGGAAATGAAAGAAATTAATAAATAATTAATATTTAAAAGAATTGTTTTTTTTTTTTAATGATTACATAAAATAAAAGTCTCCCAGATTTTCGAGAGAGAGAGAGAATCATTTCGATTTAAATTCAGTCGGTGTAAAATAGCTTTACAACTTTCTTTAAAGAGGTGTTCATATTTGAACCTGCATCTATGAAGGAATAGCTTTATCCCACTGGATATTATGGGTAGTGTTAATACTGTGTTGTGCTAGACCAGACTTCTGAGGTTTGTTGTAATCAGTATAATATTGATGTTCTTTAATTCTTTTTCCCACAAAATGGCCAGTTTGTTCAAAATAAGAAACATTGCATTCACATGGTATTTGGTAAACTAAGGCTATTTTCAGGTTATTTTAGTTGGAAAAACAAGTTCTACAAACAAGTTGAGGGTACTGCCATGGGTACCCTGTCTCCACCTTTGGCTAACCATTTTTTGAAACAATTCGAAGAGACTATGTTTTCATCCATTCATCCTCAACCATCTCTTTGGTATCGTTATGTCGATGATGTTTTTGCCATTTGGTCACATACTGAAGATGAGCTTTCTACAACAGATGAATAGCCTTAACCCTCGTATCCAGTTCACCATGGAAAAGGAAAATTATGGTACTTTACCATTTTTGAACATCCTACTTACTCGAACTTCTTCTGGTACCTTTAAAAGTATTGTATACTTTTAGTCCGATTTGTTTTTGAACTAGGTTTGGTTTAAATATAGAGTTAATTACACCTGTTATTTTTAAATATTTTGCAATTTTTATGTTTATATCTTTTTCATTTTCATATGTGATCATACATCCTAGGTAGTTAAATGAATTCACCTGTTCTAAGATCTTGTTATCTATTACTATTTTAGTTCTTGCTGGATCTTGTCATTTAAAGGCCATTTAAAGTTATTTATGTCATTTAAAGTTTTTGATTTTTCTGTTGATATTATCATACCATAATCTTTGGATATCTCATTTAGATTTAAAATAGCTTTCTGTAAGTTATCTTCAGAATTTGTAATTATTATTTGGTCGTCTGCAAAGAGGAGAGTGTTTAAGTTAACTGTAGGTGAAAGTTTAATTCCTTGATGTAAATTTTTACTCCATTTTATTATTATTTCATTTAAGTAGATATTAAAAAGAGTTGCTGAGAGGGGAACATCCCTGTCGGACCCCTTGGTTTATCTCTCTTGTATATGATAGCTCGTGATTTAGTCTTATTTGTATTTGATTCTTTTCATATATACTTGTGATAGCTTTTAGAATATTATTTGATATTTGTCTTTCTTTTAATATGTTAAATAATATGTTTCTTTTAACTTTGTCAAATGCTTTTTCAAAGTCAATAAATGCAATAAGTGTTTCTAAATTGTATTCTCTTCTTTTCTCTATTATTAATTTTCGGCAAAAGGCCGAGTCTATACATGATCGTCCTTTTCTAAATCCATTCTGTACTTCTAAAATAAAGTTTTTGGAATATTTCATTAGTTTGCTATTTAAGATTCTGCTATATGTTTTGTAACAGGAATTTAGTATACTGATACCTCTTTAGAGTCATCTCTATTACCGTTTTTTAAAGATAGGAATCACAATTGCTTTTTTCCATTCTATTGGGGGGGGGGGGATACCAGTTGAATAAATTTTATTTAAAAATAATAAGTCTTTCTTTGAATCTAGTTCCTGCATGTTTATATAGTTCCGAACCTAGTTTATCTTCTCCAGGTGATTTTCCATTTCTTGTTTCTTTCAGGCTGATTTCTAATTCTTCTTTGGTTATTTCATTTTCATTAATTGTTTGCCAGTTGTCTTTTTTAAAATATTTGTCTGTCCACAATTCTGTGTAGTAATTTAGAAATTCTTCTAATTTCAATTCGGTGTTTAATTTTATGTTTTCTTTGGTATCTGCATTTAAATGTTTCAAAATCTTATATATATATATATATATATATATATATATTGAGTCTTATTTTATATAAATCATGTTCTAAATTAGAAACAAATTTTTCCATGATTCTCTGTCTTTTTCTAACTTCTCTTTTAGCTATGGCTCTTATTCTTTTATATTCTGTTTCATCTTCTAATCTTTTACTGCTTAACCATTTGTGATAGGCTTTTTTTTTTCTTTTTGATTATATCATCCCAGATCTTCAGTTTTTTCCTTTTATTGAATTTTTTGGTCTTTCCTAAGCTTTCATTTGCTGCTGCATTCAGTATCGTTTTTATATTAAGCCATTCTATTTCTTCATTTTGTTTTATTTTATCTAGATATTGGTTAATTCTTTGTTCATATAGCCATTGCATTTGTGTCATTCAATAGTCTAGTTTTATAAACACGTTTCAGTTTTTCTTTCTGTTCTTATTAATTGTAGCCATTTAGTTGGTAATCTTAATTTTATTTTAACAAAGAAGCGGTCATTGCTTATTTCATATCCTCTATGAACTCTAACATCTAGTGAAAATTTTGATGTCTTTTCATTTAATATAAAGTAATCTAATATTGATTTCCATCCTCTTGCTGCCCAAGTATATTTATGTATGTCTTTATGTTTATAGAGGAATTCATTATTTTTAGGGTTTTAACTGTTTTGAAAGTGAGTTATGAATCCAAATCATGACTCCTGCTTGTGCTCTTTGGTCTCTGTCGACTCCACTGTATATCACATTTAAATTTTCGGTTCTCATAGTTCCTTTTAATTTCTTTATTGTTTCAGTGGTTACTGCTATTTTTAAATTTCTTTCATTTAATAGTTAGTCTAATTCTATTGCTTTATATGCTATTCCTCTTACATTCCAGTTTGTTATGTGTATTGTATTTTGTCGTTTCCATTTTTGTTTTACCTTTTCCATTCCAGAGTTGTTTCCCATAGATTCAATCCGATTATCTTTTTTCTGTCAGCTTACAAATAGAATTATGTTCTCCATGTCAGGGGACTAGCCTGACGATGGAATAGTTCAGTGGTAGGGCTGCTGCCTTAAGGCTTCTGAACTAGCCTTCTTCCGAATTTAAACCCATAGGAGGAATAGGGTATATATTGAAGGAGGAAAGAGTAGATTATAGAAGAATTATAGTAAAGTTTTTTGAGAGGGCATAGTTGTAAGGCCAGAAATGAAAAGCTCCCATGGCCCTCGAGTACTCTAATAGCATAGGGGTCATAAAATAAGAGTTGGCTGATAAGGCCTTATAGGAAAGATTAAAGCAAGTGGATCTTCCTCAAAGTAGAAGAAGAAGAGGATAGATCTAGCTGGGGTTCATGGGAGTGGACCATTTACAATGAACTTGATTGTCCCCTTGTGGCCCTGTTGGTCCACGAGTCCTTATATTCGGACCACCCCACCACACACACACACACACACACATATATGGTGGGCTTCCCTATCCGCCACCCATGGGACTCGCTCTCTAGGGGTTACAGGACCCCCCGAGAGAGAGATATAAAGTTTGCTCTTCTCCAGAAATCTTACAACAAGAATTTTCAATCATTAAAAAGTTAATGGAATCTAATAATTACCACCCTAATCAAATTCAACAGATAATTGAATCTTATGTTCCAATACCTAAGGTGTCTTCAACAGTCCACAGAGTTCCAATCCCCTACATTCCAGGAATCTCGGAACCTATAGGTGGAATTTTAAAAAAGTACCAATTGATTCCCATGTATATTCCTATCAACAAAATTTCTTCCTTATTGCCTTCTACAAAAGATAAACTGTCATCTCTATCTTTGGCTGGAGCTTACCAAATACGATGTGAATGCGATGTTTCTTATTTTGGACAAACTGGCCATTCTGTGGAAAAAAGAATTAAAGAACATCAATATTATATTGATTACAACAAACCGCAGAAGTCTGGTCTAGCACAACACAGTATTAACACTAGCCATAATATCCAGTGAGATAAAGCTATTCCTTCATAGATGCAGGTTCAAATATGAATGCCTCTTTAAAGAATGTTGTGAAGCTATTTTACACTGACCAAATTTAAATCGAAATGATTGTCTCTCTCTCTCTCTCGAAGATCTGGGAGACTTTTATTTTATGTAATCATTAAAAAAATCAATTATCTTAAATATTAATTATTTATTAATTTCTTTCATTTCCTAGTCGCGACAACAATGTATTTTAATAAATGATCCACTGAATGTTTGTTATTTATATTCCATTCCTATCTGTTTGTAACACTGAAGATGTACTATTAGTTTTAGTATGAAATATCTGTACCTTATTTATTAATTAAAAGTTATTACTGTGGACTTACGTGTTCTTTAACCATGCTACCAGCCAAGACATCTATAGACGTCAAGGTTATCATGGATGCAAAAGTGCATATTAAAATTTTAATACCATTAATATTACTTTGAAATATATGATGGACACGAAGCGTATAAGGATGCCTATTTGACCATAATGGGCGGTAAGGTGGTTAATAGTTATACACACTGGTAAGAATACGTGTGTAGAGGCTTACACTGGTAAGAGGCATTCACCAGGCATCTGTAGATGATGCCTGGTGAACATCGAGGCATCATCCACACCCATCCATCTTCTCAGTAGAGGGTGTAGCGTGATTTATCGCTCCATAACACTCCAAGCTTCCATATCCCACTGTACATGCTCTTTGCACCATTGAAGACGATGCTGCATGTTAGTTTGGGTAATGTGTGACTTGCATATTGTGGTCCTACCATGGAAACCCATGTTGTGAGCCTCAGTTCTGAATGTTTTTGTGCAGATTCATGTTCCAGTTGATGCCCAGAACTCTGCATTTAATTTGTCAGCTGACAAAGGGCAGTTTTTACATATTATCCTTTGTAGCACCCTATGGTTATGTTCAGTGAGCATGGTGGGGCATTCATTGCAGGTATCACTTGCAGTTAACTCCCTTCTCTTTGCTTCCATCTCAGTATAGTATCATTGATTGTTGACTTGGGATGGCCCAATGTATCAACAGTTTGCCAAACAGATAGGCCTGCAACATGGCATCCTATTATAACACCTCTTTCAAATTCCATCAGTTCCCTTCTCATAGCCATTTCACCTGGACTCAGTTGCATTACTGACTTGTGAGCATCATATTCCTCCAATTTATACTGATTACGAGCACGACTCGTTCCATGGCATGATGTACCTTGCCCATGGGGTATCAACTGATTTCATTCCAAGCATTGTGAGTGAGTGTGTGTGTGTGTGTGTGTGTGTGTGTGTAATTGCAATTGCAATTACATGGAAATGGATGTTTATCAGCAACTGCACGTGTTCTTGCATTCATACAAGTAAAAGAAGGAATGATGTATTCAAGTTTCACTGTGATGTTTTCCATGTAAATAGCTATAGAGGAGGCAAAATTTAGAAACAGAATACCCGTGATAGTGATTGGGGTGAATCCACGGCAGAGAGAGAGAGAGAAAAGGATCCTTTATTAACTGTACTGCCCTTTCTGGATAGTAGCAGAGAATTTTAGAGAGGATTAGGCTATAACTGTGATGTGTTTATAACAGAAAAGTTTGGTACAACATAAAGACTGCAGTAATGCTATTACTATTCCTTATATCCTGGGCATTTCAGAAAACATCCAAGAACTTTAAAGATATATAATCTCTGCACTACTTTCAAGTGTCATTTGAAGCTAGCATTCCTTCTCCACTCTCCTAATGATTTACATCCTCGCGTCTCTGTTCTAGTTGTTTACAAAGTTCCTTGTTCTTGCAACTTATCATATTATGATCACACTGGGAGATCTGCCAACATCAGCCTAGATGAACACAAAAAATATATCTGCCACCACAAATAGTCAGGTCTAACTGATGATGCCTTGAATTATCTTGCACAGAATCAGATAGAACAAAACTATTATGCTCCATCACAGTGAATACAAACTTGAAAGACCTCTTTTTAGAATCAATAGCAGATTTAAAAAATCTGCTATTGATTCTAAAAAGAAAAAAAAAACATTGATTCTAAGAAAAAAACAATAAAAATATGATTGTGTTAAAATTCTCAAGATTTGGGAAACTTTAATTCTTAGGCCTCCCAACCAACAGTTCCCAAAGATGTCCCTCATTAGGCTTTAGCCTTTATATAGTCTAATTTCATTTCTTCTAGTGTTTCTTGTGTGTGGTATTACAATTTTCACATGGTATTCCTGAAGATCTTTGTGACAGTTAACAAAATATTGAAACAATTAAACAGCAGGTTTAATTATTTCTCTTTATGCTGTAGTTATTCCATTAAATTATATTATGAGAATAGAAATCTAATCTTGTTTGGATATCTGGGCATTATCAAAGGTAGGGGGAAAGTGAAGTGATATCATTTCTCACAGAAAATGAGACTACATTTTGGTAGCATGTAAGAGTAATTTATGTGTGAGTTTAGAGAAGGTCGTTTATGTAAAGCAGAAAGAGAGAGTTGGTGAAAGTGCAAAACTTTGGGATACTACAGCATTGGTGGGAAAATATCATGAGGCAGAAGCTATCTGCTATAACATGTAATGAATGGCTACAGAGCAAGTTAGTGACCCACTTGAGAAAGATAGAAGGCAGACCATAAGATGTTAGTTTGGTAGACAGGTCTCTGTGCAGACCTGATCAAGTGCTCCCTGAAAATGTCAAAAAAACAACCACATGAGTTTTTCCAGACTTCTACTTAGCTTCTATCCAGAGGAGATAGAGATTGGCTGATGTTTGAGAGTAATGAAATTCTTATTGCTGGTCAGTAATAATTCTACTTGATTAACCAGATGATGAGGAAGTTGGCTGTTGAATGGATACCTTTTCCATGATTTTTGAAAGAATTGAGGTCTCATCAGTAGGGGCCAGTATTATACATGTCTGTAAGGGATATGTGCTTTGCATTATGGGATACTAAGGCAAGTGATGTGAAGTCATTAGCCTCTATATACAAGTAGCCCAGTTGTGAAGTTACTTCATGCACAAACTGTGTTTGCTTACATTGGATAAAGGATTAAACCAAAAATATAATTTCTTGGAGTCTTTAATTTATGTTAGTCAAATTAAAGACTAACATAAATTAGTCCATTTTTAATCCATCAAAAGAATAAGTTTATTCTTTTGATGGATTTACTTTATATTTTGATTTCTTACTTGTTCTCGCATTATGGTTTGATATTTCAGTTTTATTTTATTTATTTATTTATTTTTTTTTTTTTTACAAATTCTTTACTATGTTTGTGTTTTTATATGATTATTCATAGATGTGTCACCTGAATATTTTGTTGCATGCATATTTTACATTTTGACTCTTCACATAAATCATAAAATTTCCAAATATTGCATTTTTTTTTTTTATTTATTATTATTTGCTCTCTCAAATATTGAGAGCAAAACCTGCTCTCTCAATATTTTCAGACAAGTTTTAATATTTCATAGTATAAACAACTTTTAAGATGCATAATATAAACTAAAATGAAAACACCAAAGAAAGTATCTGGCCTTTGTATGCAGTTGTACAAGATAAGGAGAAGATTTTCCCAATTCGTTATGTTTATTATGATGTAACGGGAATTTTTCTGCTTTGGCTGATCGGATCTTCTTCTTATTGTGCTATCTTCTATCGAAGGTCAGCGACCATCTTGGCTAACAAACTGCGGTCTTGTGCTGATCTGAGCAGTTGTGCACTGCTCTTTCCTGTCCACGTCTTGATGTTGTCAAACCATGATATTCTTTTTCTTCCTCTAGTTCCTTTGCCATCAATTCTTCCTACCAAAATAGTTTGTAGAAGTTGGTATTTGCTGTTTCTCATGATGTGGCCAAGATATGTTTTTCGTTTCTTGATTATTTGTACAAGATGTTTAGCTTTGCCAATGGATTTTAAGACCTCTTCATTGGTAATTTTTTCTGTCCATGATATCTTTAGCATTCTTCTGTATAGCCATATCTCGAAGGCTTCGATTTTCTTGATCGTTGTCGCCTTCAATGTCCATGTTTCAACTCCATAGAGCAGAATAGACCACACGTAACATTTCAGCATTCGGCATCTGACTTCCATGTTTAGGTCTTTATTGCAGAATAGTGTTCTCATTTTCATGAAGGACTGCCGTGCAACTGATCGGATACCAAAGCAAAACCAAATATTAATCACATCTCAGGTTTGGATATTTCTTCTAAATATGTTGTGAATGGTTTAGAGGATACTGTCACTTTGAGTTATGTCTCTTTTTATATCCACAGTGGGAATTTTTCCATTAAAATACTGTTTCATTGGTGTATGCTGATTTGATGGTAGGCCATACATATGGCTGGTTCACTTGTTGATTTTATAGTACCTCATCTTTAGTGCTGAACAACTGGCTTCTGTCCACTGTTTTGACTGCTGTTTAGATTCTGGTATGTAATGATGAATCCAAGTGTCATCCATAGTAATAAATTGATGCACAAAATCAGTTTTATTCTTGTTAAAATGCTCCAAGCACTGTTCAGAGATTTTGATGCGAGTGCATTTTTGATCTGCTGTGAGCAAGCGCAGCACCTATCTTGCACCAAGCTTTTTCATTTGCAATTCTTCATGCAAAATATATCCTACATGTTCTTTTGAAATGCCTATAGTCTCAGCAATTTCACGCACTTTGACTTGCTGGTCATCTCTAATACCATGCTGTGCACCTAATCAATGATTTCTAGTGTTGTTACATTTTTTAGACATCCTTCACGTGGATCATCTTCAAGACTGGTATGGCCATGTTTAAACTCAGCAGTCCATCTCTTAATTGTCGAAAATGAAGAAGAGTGCCCATAAACTTTTATGTACTTCAAACAGACATGGATGCTTATGACAGATGTACCAACTTAGGAAAAAAAAAATCTTGTCGATAGTGTTGTCATCTATGGTTGAGGCTGAGAACTTTTCAGACCACCCTCGTGTGTGTGTGTGTGTGTGGAAATAGACTGATGGGTTGATAATTCTTTAGTTGTTGTACCTGTCATTTTTTGTATATCAGAATAATAGCAGCCTTTTTTCATCCATTCACTTCTTAGAAGCTCACCAGTTAATCAGTGACTATTAGTATAGATTCCATCATTTGAGATCCATGACTGTTCTCTTAGAACGTATGGACGCATGCCATGAAAAGGTTCAGAGAAATGTGCACTGTCGCCCTTCACATTTTCAGGGCTGTCAATCATGTTTGGCATCAGGGCCTGCTTTGCAAACTTCCTTCCTTGTCTGCCTGCCCTCTATAACTGATAGCCAGCTTTCTCTCTAGTCATATAAGTCAGTTTTCATTGCTACCCAAAACCAGAAAGGATCCAACACAAGCAAATATTTATAACCTATTGCTCTGACCAGCTGTCTTTGTAAGATATTAGAGAAAATGATTAATGCCAGCCTTCCTCTGGTATTAGAAAGCAACGATCTTCTCTCCAATACACAATGTGGCTTTCATAGACATCATTCAACTTTAGACCATTTGGTCTGTTTAGAAACTTGTATAAGAGATGCATTTCTGAAGCAGGAACATCTGGTTTCAGTTTTCTTTGACATGGAAAAAACTTATAACACAGCCTGGAGATATGGCATATTAAAAGACCTTTATAACCTAGGTCTCAGAGGACACCTTCCTGTATTTATTAAAAACTTTCTCTCTGGGGGAACTTTCCAAGTCCGAGTAGGAAGTATGCTATTTCAGCCATATCATCAATAACAGGGTGTTCCCCAAGGCTCTGTCTTAAGTGTGACACTTTTTGCTATCAAAGTTAACTCAATCATTGAACAGCCCACTGTAGACAATGCTCTATATGTTGATGACTTCACAATTTACTGTCACTCTCATTGTCATTCTATGCTTTCAAAAGAAAGGATGCTTGCTGAAGTTGTCTTTCAATTATCTTCATGTTAGTGCTTTTTCTCTAGTCATTCATTTCATTTTATGTTGGATTCCACCCTCTCTTTGAGTTTTCCCACCAATCCATGAGTGCATCGTGGCTCTGTTCTATCACCTATAGGGCCATAATTGCCAATGACTTTATGCGTGGGTTATGCATGGAGAGTGGTGTGGAATTTGTGGATGTGTGGAATGAGTTCGATGGGCGAAAGGACTTATATAAGATGGATGGATTGCATTTGAATGGAGTTGGTGTACGGAGACTTGAAAGAGTGTTGATGAATGAAGTGGAAGTGGATGTACAGACTCAGGGAAACTAGATTTATTAAGAGGGGGGGGGAGTAGATATGCTGACTTTAGGGGGGCAGTTAAGTGTATGAATGAGTATATTATGCCCGAGCGAGTACGACGGACAACAAATCAGAATGGGATAGTTAGTATAAGGAATCAAAGTAAGGATGGGACAAATGGGCTTCTGCGATTCATGTACACTAATGCCAGGAGTATTAGGAACAAGAAGGAAGAGTTTTTGGCCATGGTTGGCACTTCCAGGCCAGAGGTTGTCGGTATTAGTGAAACATGGCTGACAGAAGATGATAAAGCTAGTGGGATTGAATGCGACGGGTATAGCGTGTTCAGGAGTGACAGGGTGAATAAAAAGGGGGGAGGAGTGTTATTGATGATTGCTGATGATCTTCAGCCAAGGAGTATAGAAGTTGAACTGCATGATGGGGAAAAAAGCGCATTTGAGGCTGTTTGGTGTGAGATACAATCCAGCAGAACAAAATATACAATTGGGTGCTGCTATAGACCGGGTGATGGAGTGGATGGTGGGGATAGTATGCATAAGCAAATAGAAGAAATGAGTGCAAGAAGGGTAATTATTATGGGTGATTTCAATTATGGTAACATTGACTGGAAAGAGGAGAGGGCACATGGGAGGAAGGAATTGGATTTTATGCGGTTATTAAGGGACAACTATCTACGGCAACATGTATTGGAAAATACCAGGGGGCAGAGAGTGCTGGACCTAGTAATTGCAACCGAGAATGTGGCTGTAATGAACATGACCATGTTGCCACCAATTGGTGAGAGTGACCATAAAGTCATGACTTGGGAGGTGGTTAAAAGAGTCGAATTTACAATTAAGACAGGGTACATGTGGAATTACCGGGCTGGTAAGTATGACAAGCTTAGGTGTGTGCTTGGCTCAATGCCATGGCATGTAAAACTGCAAGGGATGTTGATAGTGCATGGGAGGTGGTTAAGAACTGTTTGCAGGAGGCAATGGTTGACTGTATACCAAGAGTCTGAATAATAAATCAATTAGGGGTTAAATGGATGAATAACACTATTAAGCTTGAGCTGCAAAAAAAGAAACAATTGTGGAGGAATTTTAAGGAGAAGGGTGACCATCAGGCGCAGGAACAGTATAAAGCTCAGTCCAGGATGGTAACAAGGGTGGTAAGAAAAGCAAAAGCAGATTACGAAAGGAAATTGGCCACGCAGGCTAAAGAGAATCCCAAACAGTTTTTTCAATATGTTGCAAGTAAAAGGAAAAATGCTCATGGTAGAATGATCTTAAAAAATGCTGAGGGTAGGGAGGTAACTGAATCAGTTGATATTGTGGAATTACTGAGCGAGCACTTTGCAAGAGTATATCACCCAGGTGGTGACTTTGCAGGAATGGAAGAACCAACAGCTTATACTGGAATTGTGATGAATGAAGTAGAGGTAACTAGTCTGTTACAGAACCTCAATGTCGATACATCTGTGGGATTGGATGGTATACCAGCTCGTGTCGTACGTGAAGCGACCAAAGAATTGTCAGTGCCCTTGACCATT
The DNA here is from genome assembly GCF_054136105.1 of Typopeltis vanoorti. Taxonomy (NCBI): domain Eukaryota; kingdom Metazoa; phylum Arthropoda; class Arachnida; order Uropygi; family Thelyphonidae; genus Typopeltis; species Typopeltis vanoorti. Next base: position 94,717,434 of record NC_143560.1, on the reverse strand, counting down.
TTGTTTAATTTGAGCCTGAGGACTGGGTCAGTCCCAAGGGGGTGGAAAGAGGGGAAAATAGTTCCACTGCACAAAGGTGGTTCCAAGGCTGCTGTTGAAAATTACCGGCCAATCAGCATAACAGGAGTCATTATCAAGGTCTTAGAGAAAATAGTCAAGAGGAAAATACAAGATTGGATAGAAGAAAATGGGATACTGTATCGGGGACAGCATGGTTTTGTGAAGGGTAGGTCATGCCTCAGTAACTTGCTCACGTATTATAACACAGTGACGGCTGAACTGGATAAGGGTAATGGGTTTACGGTGATTCTACTGGACCTTGCCAAGGCCTTTGACAGGATACCACATGGAATTCTAATCAGTAAATTGGGGCATATGGGGATGGACATAGGGTTGGTGAGATGGATAGGAGGGTGGTTGACGGAGAGATATCAGAGAGTGGTTTACTCAGGAGTAGAGTCCACAAGACGGCCTGTGACTAGTGGTGTGCCACAAGGATCTGTTCTTGGACCACTGCTGTTTAATTTGTTCATAAATGATATAGGAAAGGATCTGAGAGGAACAGTTCATTTGTTTGCGGATGATGCGAAGTTGGGTAGGGCAATAGTGAATACAGATGACGTCAAATTTTTGCAGGATGATTTGGATAGATTGGAGGTCTGGGCTAAGGAGAATGGATGTCAGTTTAATGTGGCAAAATGTAAGGTTATGCATTTTGGGGTGAAAAGATTGGAGGCAGTTTACTGCATTGGTGGAACTGTGCTCCAGGAAATTGATGAGGCACGAGATTTAGGAGTGTTGGTAGATAAGGAATTGAAATTTAGGGGACACATTGCAAAAGTGGCCAAATCAGCTCATCAAATCACTTGGTTGCTGAAGAATACGTTGACAAGCAGAGACAAGCAGGTTATTGTTCCTCTGTATCGAGCCTTGATAAGACCCCATCTAGACTACTGTGCTCAGATTTGGTCACCTAGGTTTCTTCTTGATGGGGAGGAGGTGGAGAGGATCCAGAGGCGAGTGACCAAGATGATAGCAGGTCTGTGGAATGAACCGCATGAGAACAGGTTGAGGATTTGTGGGTTGCAAAAATTGGTTGATAGGCGGAGGAGGGGAGATATGATTGAGACATTCAAATTACTAAAGGGTTATTATAAAATTATTTCAGAAGATATTTTTGAGAACAGGGCTGGTTGTGGGAGGACTAGGGGACATCCATGAAAACTGGGCAAAAGTGTGGTTAGTAAAGGTGTTAGAGCTGGGTTCTTTACTTTTAGAGTAGTGAATGAGTGGAATGCGCTCCCTGAGTCTGTGGTGGATGCTGTGACAGTGAATGAGTTTAAGGCGAGGTATGATAGGTACTGTATGAATGTCAAATAGTTGTGATGAATATGATTTGGGGCCTCCCTCGATGAGTCTAATGACTCCCTGGAGTTGCCCGTAATAATAGTAATAATAATAATAATTCTCTTTCTCTTCAGGACAACTTCAGCAAGCAATTGATCATATTTCTCAATTTTCTCTTAGTAATGGGTTCAAATTTTCAATAGAAAAAAGTATCTCTATACATTTCTTTTGAAACACACTCTTCACCCAGATCCTTAATTAAGAATGGGACGAATATTATTCCAGTAGCAACAGAAACCAAGTTCCTGAGACTTATCTTGACAGAAAATTACATTCCTTGCACACATTCATCACCTAAGAGAAAGTGCAAGAGAGCATTGAATCTTTTTTGCATTCTATCCTCTACTGAATGGGGTGTAGCTTGATCTTCATTGCTTTGTCTTTATCATGCACTTATATGTTCTATGCTGGCTTATGGGTCTCAAATCTATGTTTTTGCAAGGCAGAATAACCTGCGATGGTTGGATCCCATCCATCATACGGATAGCCACTGATGCCATTTCATATCACCCACTCAAAGGCTTTTTATATTGAAGCAAATGAATCAGCTCTATCACTTTGATGGAAACAGTTGTCTCTTAATCATTGCCTAAAGATAGTCTCTTTGAAATCATCTTATATGGACTAGTTTCTTTCCTCTGTTCTGGAAAGTTCAGTATCGCACGTCAGATTGTCATATGTCCATTTTGTATGTTAAAGAGACTATGCAAGCTGTTTGCATGAATGTTGACAACATTGCCTACACCAAGCATAACAGTATCTCTCCATGGCATGTTTGCACTCCATCCTGCAACCTGTCACTTGGTCAACTACAGAAGTCTCATACTCTATCATCCGCTCGCATAGCCACTAGGCTAACCGAGTGTCCTAGGTTCAATTCGCAACCATATGCCTGGGGAAGGAGTGTCCTAGGTTCAATTCCCGTTGACGTGAGGAGCTTTAGGATCTTCCTCAGCCATAGCTAAGTTAGCCGGTCTTGGGTGTGGACAGTAGGGATAGATGGGATATCAGCATGTGTGCTTAAAGAAAGTTCACCTGAACTGGCTAGCCTTTGACATGTTTATATCAGCTCAGGAAAGATCCCACAGGAATGGAAAGAATGTTTGATAATCCTATTTCATAATGGTGGTGGAAAGACTAATATGTGTCTGACTATTGAACCTATCAGTATCTCTGGAGTGGTTATAAAGATTATTATTATGTGACACCTCCAAGCAATCAAAGGATTCATTGCAAGAGGACACTCCACTATAATAATGCTATGGCCGAGTTGGACGAAGGGAACGGATACACTTTGTTACTATTGGACTTTGTTAGCATTTGATGGGAAATGCTGTTGCATAAACTGGAGAATATAGGATTGCAATATAAGCTATTGACTTGGATAAGTGGGTGGCTCAGGGACTGGTATCAGAAAGTGGTATATGGGGAGGGTGAATCTGCCAGATTTAAAGTGACCAGTGATGTATTCCAGGAATTAGTCTTTGTACCATTGTTGTTCAGTCTGTATATATTAATGATATTGGAAAGGAGCTAACATGGGATGCATCACTTGTTTCATTGTGTAGAAATTACGGAGACAAAAACGCATATGTTAGAGCAATTACTTTACTTACAGCTATGAAAAGTAACTCTGAATGTTTTAACCTCTATATTGTGGTCATCATCAGGAATACATATATACAAACTAGAATACAAGCTACATCACAATACATGTAAGCAAGCTATATAACTGTTTACACTAATCTGGCTTCTGGTGAGGGAAAGAAAGAGGGGGAAGAGAAAAGTGTGTGTGTGTGTGTGTGTGTGTGTGTGTGTGTGTGTGTGTGTGTGTGTGTGTGTTAAAGATACCAAGAAATTATATACTTAGTTTTTAATCCTTTTCCCAAGGAAGCAAAACAATGTTTTGCACGTGAAATTTATTCACATCTGAGCTACTTGTATATAGAGGCTAATGACTTCATATCACTTGCCTTAGTATGTATCCCATAATGCAAAGCACTCCCTCCCTTTTGGACATGTATAATGCTATGCATAATGCAAAGGGCTACTACCCAGGCTGGTCAAAACTGGTCTGGGTAGTAGTTTAAAAACTTTCTGCATATATATATATATATGTGTGTGTGTAAGCATCAGTTGTTGGTTGAAAATGCAATTATAGGCAGGGCAAACAGAGATGCTACTGATGTATACAGAACTTACAGAATGATTTGATTAGTCTAGAATAGTATGCAAATAATAATGGCTGTCAGTTCATTGTTAGTAAGTTTATAGTTATGCACTTTGGCAGGATGAGATATTGAACAGAGTGTTATATTGGTAGGATTATGCCAATATTGCAGAGAAATTGATGAGGCTAGGGATCTTAGAGTTATTATTTATATGAATTTGAAGTTCAAAGGTTACATAGCAAAAGTTGCAAATATAATGCAGAGGATAATTGCGATATTGAAACAGACCTTGACATATAATGAATCATTTTGCCTCTTCACAAGATTTTGATACAACTGCACCTTGATTACTGTGCACAGATTTAATATCTTGGTTTTTGAGGGGAGAAGGTAGCTGTGGAGAGCATTGCAAAGAATTGTTACAAAGATGATATCGGGATTATGGAATGAGATTATGAGGACAAATTGAAAGTATGTGGACTGCATATGCCGGTAAGTGCAAGAAAGGTGATATGATAGGTCTGTAAACTTCTGAATGAGTGTTATAGGATATCAGTTCTTGAAATGTGTCAGATGGAATATGGGAGAGGACAAGGAGCATCTGTTAAAGTCAAGTTTTTGTGCAGATAAAAAAAAGGCAGGGGAGCTAGATTTTTCTGTCACAGAGCAGTGAGTGGAACAGTTTGCTTGTTGAAGTGGTGAGTGCGTCTAGTGAATGAGTTTAAGGGTATGGTAACAGCTGGTGTGAGTGATGTATATGGCCTCCCTTGATGAGTCCTTGACTCCATAGATGTCTCTGATGATAATTTTTCCTCAGACATACAGAGTAAAAATTTTAACTAAGATTTTGTGGATCACTTTACACCTTCAGTTAGAAGTTCATTAATGACTCTATCCTCCCTTGCAGCTTTTCCATTCTGCATATACTTTGGAACTTGCACACGGTACTTTGGGTTTCTTCTCCCTGCGATCATCCTGATGTAATATTTAGTAAAATTCGGTTCTTTTTGCTATAGCATACTTTTCTTTGGTTATGGTCCCAGCTTATAGTCTGACTGCAACCATTTTGCTGTTTGGTTTTTTGATTGGTAATTATAATTCATACTACACTTGTGTGTAGTATGAATTATAATTTTCTTGTTTCTGATTTTTTTTTCTTTCTTTCATAGTTCACTACATTCATAGTAAACTTCCAGTTTGTCTTGTCTCTTAGTTTTTTCATAAGCTGTTTTGTTTCCTTAGAAATTTTGTCTTGTTATAATAATGTTAATATTTTGATTAATAATGCCTTTAACTTCTGATAGAGCAGCATAACATTTATATTTTGTTTTGATTCTCAACCCATTTCTCTTCTTTTTTTTGACAGTTTATATGAATCATACTTGCATGCCATACAATGGTTACTTCTAACCATTGTTGAAAGTGCTGATAATTGAATAATCCTGAAATATGTTTTTTCCATTGCTTAGGATTAAAATCAATTTCACTAGCTCTTTCATTTGGAATTTTCTATGTTGACTTTCTTTGTATTTTTTTTTTCTCATGCCCAATTTAGTTATTGTTATTTTAGTTTTGATTTAAAGTTCATAGGTCTAGTTTTGATTGGCAGTGTGTCATTTGGTTACTTGAAGATTCTTAACTACTTCTGCTTTCATGTTTAACTGCCTGCTGCTTTAGGCAATAATAATCGAGTCTCTGATGAATGAGGGCCATTTTGTTCTCTTCTGATTCATCTTGGAAGTTGTAGCCATAATCCATCACACCTGACCAATGCAGATTGGTAATTAGCAGTAGTTTAACAGGAGGTTCCCATTCTCACAAAAACAGGCCCACCGCTTTCAGTTTATTATATTCAGAATTGTCTTGGTATTTCTCCCTGTCTACTACCTGGGGATGTGTTAGTATCTAGTGGAAGCTCCAAGTTTGAATATACCGAGAAATTTCATGTTGGAATGCTTTTTGTGTAGTAGTGTTTTTGAAAAATAAAAATATTACTGCCCATAAAAAATGTATTGCCTTAAAGTGTACAGCTATCTTTTATTATTATTATTATTACCACCCCAAGACCTCATGGAGTCAAAGACTCATCTGGGAGGTCCTTTTATCACACAGCTCATCATACCATGTTTTAAACACATTCAAACTCTTTGCAGACACCACATTCTCAGGCAAGGCATTCCAATCATTCACAACTCTGCATCAAAAAAAAAAACTGCCTCTCACTCCCCTACTCACACCCTTTTTATACAGTTTCCAGGGATGACCTCTGGTTCTCCCCTGATCTCCCACTATTCTCTGTAAAACTTCACCATTGATCCTATAACAACCCCTTACCAACTTGTATATTATCAAGTCCCACAGCCTTATTAACATCTAGTTTACTCAACTCCCATACACCTCTTGCTCACCTACAGTCAGTCTCTCCTCCCCATCATCTACTGCTCTCAATCCCTTCATGAAGTCACATTTGCAAGATCGAAAGATCTTTATGAACTGCTCATTAAGTATCTCCACCACACATTCTGCATCAGCTGTCTTTATACCATTTTCTCCAATCAATATCATCTTTCCATAATTATTCTTTCTTTTGCTGGCTACATATCAAAAGAACTCCTTAGGATTCTTTTTGGCTTCATTAGCCAACTGCTGTTCATACCTCTCTTTAGCTACCCTCACTAACCAAGTCGCCCTCCTTTGCTGGGTCTTTGTCGACCTCATTGAATTGGTTATTTCCACTTCTCTTATGCTGCCTCCACAATGCTCTTTTTCTCTGTATCACATGCTTATTCTCTTTATTCATTCATCTCACACCCACCTTATTTAACCTTCTCACCCATGGAATACATTTAGACATTGCATCTACTAAGTAGTTTTTGAAAATCCTCCAAGCTGCATTGATCTCTTTTCCAGCTAACTCCTCATTCCATACTACACCTGCAAGCTGTCTCCTGAGCTCTTCATACCCCCCCCCTCCCTCGTAGTTCCACATATACCCTTTTTTCACAGAGGTCCTCGCACTGCTGACAACCACCCAGGTAATCACCTCATGGTCACTCTCACCAGTTGGTGGATAATTTGACACCTCATTTATAATTACATCCTCTCATGAGATGACCAAATCCGAGACCCTCAATCCTCGTGTGCCCTCTGTTACATACTCTCTGAGATAGTTATCCCTCAAAAACTCAAGAAACTCGTTTTCTTTACTTCCAGTTGCTATCTCATTATTCCAGTCTATATTGCCATAATTAATATCACCCATAATGATCACCCTTTTCTTATTTACTTGGCTAATTTGATTGTACATTTCATTACCACCACCACCACCACCATCCACATTACCTGGTCTATAACAAGTATTTGATTCCATTCACCTCTATCTGACACCATACTGCCTCAAAACCACTGGCACTATTTCCCTCTTGCATCTCTACTTTATATGGACATGACTCTTTCTCTATCATCAATAGCACTCCCCCTCCCTTTTTTACCCCTTCTGTCCTCACGAAATATATCATACCCTTCCATCTCTATTCCTGTCAGGATGTCATCCTCTTCCAACCATGTCTCACTTATTCCAACAATCTTTGGGTGAACAGATGTAATTAGTGCAACCATTTCATCTGCCTTGTTTCTTATACTTCTAGTATTTGTATACAAACACAACAGCTCATTTCTGGATCTACAGCTAGTTCCACTGATACCACTCACTCGATGTGATCTCTCCATGCTCCACCGGGGCCATTTCCCTTTCTGCTTCTTCATTTTAAAACCCTTTTCAATTCCAACTGTTTCCTCTTGATCCCTGGTCATCCCATTCCCTTCTTGCCTACACATGCTCACCTGCTCTGGGAGCATCTACCTTTCTCATGCTGTGTACCCCTGTCCACCCTGAGTCTCCCTGCTCCTCTTGCACACCCATTCTCTCATTTTCTATACTCATATCATTCACTTCCCCATTCATAACCACCTCTTCAATCTCTCCTATCTTACTCTCCCACTCTTCCACATCACTTCCCACTCGATCTGATTCATTCTCTCTACTCATTTCTCTACCTACCTTCCAGCAGCAGTCTCTCCAAGCGACTCACGCCATAACCACTCAAATGCAGTCCATCGCTCCCATACAGCTCACTTCGTCCCTCAAACTCATTCCACACATTAACAAACCGTAGTCCTGTCTCCTCACACATTTCAGCCAGCATATCATTCATAATCCTTGCTCTCTGCCTCATTTCACCACAGTCATACTTAGGCAACACGCTAACTACCCTTCCTGTCACACTATTCTCTTTTATCCTTCTATTTTTTTTGTTTTGAACATTGCAGTATTTTTTTTTGGTGTGTGTGTATATGCATGTATATACACACACATACATACATATACAGGGTGGCCATAATTAAAAAGGAGGTGTTAAGAGTCCTATAGAGAAAAATATATTAGACAAAATTCAAACAAACTTGGTGTAAGTATTTAGTTTGTATCCAAACACAAGTGGTACAGTAGTAAGTGGTACAACATTATTTACAACAAATTAGGATACATTACAAATGAGAACAGCTTAAATTTGGTAGGTGAATTATACAGGGAATAATAAGTAAAATATGAAGAAAAAGAAACTATACATAAGTTATATACAATAAATATGGTCAGATGTTCCTCCTGTATCTTGTGCAATCAACTGCTCTTTCTGTACAGGATATAAAGTCCTCTTTTGTATAAGGTGATTGAAGAAGAGGACAAGAAAGAAGGTGTTCCATGGACTGGGTTTTCCCACATTCACAATTATCTAGTCCAGTGAGGTATCCCCCATTTGATGAGGTTTTGTTTGCAGCGTCCTGTCATTCGAAGTCTGTTGAGGCTTTTCCAAGTATTCCAGTCCAAGTGAGCACCACGTCGAAGTTGTTCGACTGTTGGAATACCAGTATTACTCTCAGGGTATAGCGCAAGCCATTGTTGAAGTCTTATCTCTGGAGGGTTTTTAGGTAGTTAAACAGTTTCTAGGAAGCTATGTCACTATGTCTTTGGGGTACTGTGGTCTGGCTGGATAATGGGTGGCATTCATCATTCGTCTGTTTCTTTCATCAGCTGAGAATGCAGATCTTCGAATTGATGGGGGGGGGTGCTATACCAGCCAAAGTATACAGGTCTTTGAGTGGTGTTGGTTTCAGGCATCCTGTAATTAAGCGGCAGCTTTCATTCAATGCTGGGTCAAGTTTTTCAGCATGGCAGGATCTGGACCATACCAGGCAGGCATATTCAGCAGAAGAATAACAAAAGGGCCAAGGCAGAAGATCTCAAGTGTGCTAGGGTCTGCATCCCATTTGGAGGAGGATGTTGTTTCTTGCATTCATTTTTGCCTTCATTTTTTCTCTGCCTTTTATATGAAAGGGTGCGATTGAGAGTCACACCAGAGTAGATTGGGTTCCAGGAATGTTCTAAATTAGAGCCTTCCCAAGAAATCTGTATCTTCCTGTTGGCTTCCTTATTGTTAAGGATTAAAAGGCCAGTCTGGGTTTTCAAGGGGTTTGGTTTTAATTGATTGCTGCTATAATATGTGGTTAGACTATTTAAGGCAAGTGATAGAGTAGTTTCAATGGACTTGAAATTTTTTGATTGAGTAGCTATGGCAAGGTCATCAGCATAGATAAAATTTCTGGAAAGTTCCTGGAAAGATGGGGAGATTATTGACATAAATGTTGAAAAATAATAGTGATAACACACTTCCCTGTGGGAGGCCATTTTTGTGTGTGTGTGGGAGGGGGGATGCCAGCAGGTCTTTTGGTGGCATCCCTCCAGAAGATCTACCCCCCCACTCCAGGTCCACAAAGACACATCTGTTTTCCAAGAGTGATTGGATCAGGAGAACAAAGCGATAATCACTAGTTATTATATATATTCTATTTCTGAGGGTCAGATGGTTTATGGTATCATATGCTACAGTTAGGTCTACAAAGACTTCTCCTGTGGCTAGTTTTTGCTCATAACTATTTTCTATATATTGAATGAGGTTGAGCATTTGTGATATACAGGATTTGCCTGGTCTAAAACCAACCTGCTCAGCAATAAGATGGGGTTCAATTAGGGGTTGTAGTCTATTCAAAATTATTCGTTCATAGAGTTTGAAGAGGTTGCTGAGTAGTGATATAGGTCTGTAATTTTTTGCTTCGGTTGGAGTTTTCTGTGGTTTCAGAAAGGCCACCACTTTAGCATGCCTCCAGATAGTTGGTATCCTTAGAGTTCTGAGGCAAGTGATGTATTGTTTTAATAACCACTCTTTAGTCCTGGATCCAAAATGTTTAATTTGTTCATTACAGATATCATAAAGGCCTGCAGATTTTCTAGGTTTTAGTAGGTTTATGGCAGCATTGAGTGCAGTGATGGTGAAATCTGAGTTAATCATATTTTGTTACTCACTTGGGATTCTAAGTATCTTATTTTTTGGGTGCTTTTTAGGGAATTTTCCATTCAGCAGAAGCTGGTGAGCAATTTGATTAGCTATGACCTGTGAATGCTCATATGGCTTGGTGTAAGTAGATCCTGGAACATGGGGTTTTGATTTACAGAAAAGAAAAAAAAAAAAGAAAGTACAAAATTCTGCCACCCAAGGACAGTTGTCACTAGAATCACATGATATTTGCATAATCTCAATGTTTCTACTGATGGGTTGGTAGATATAAGGAAGACTGAAACAAATTCGCTTCATTCCAATAAGACTGAAGTGCTATGGATCTCGCCTTACCAGAACATGCATTGTTAGTTGAGTTTTACTATCGACAACACAGTAACGCTAATGCCAGCTTTGAGATTTCCAGTGTTTGAAGGATAGGAGAAAAGGTCCAGTGACAATAACAAATCTTAGAAAAATGATTTTACAATTGGAAAATAGCGAATCTTTGGCAGTCAGGCAGGGACTAGGGTACAAACGGATTATTCCTCAACAAGTTGAAGTTGCAACTGCCATTGTGGAACACGAATGAATAATGCACAAGGGGTCGGCAGTGCTCAGGCAATATCAAGGCAACTGGATGTGGTATACTCAACTGTGTGGAAAATCCTGCATCGAATGGTGTTTTTTCCCCTACAAGATCTCTCATACTCATGGTGATGCGGAAATTCGACTGCAGTTTGTGCTGATGTTCTTAGCTCGAATGAAGATGGAAGATATTGTGGAGTGATGAGGTACATTTTTATCTGAACGGTAGTGTTAAATCACACATTTGCCGCATTTGGACTGCAAATAACCCTCATGTTCCATCAGATCCCTTTACACTCACTGAAAGTCAGTGTGGTGTGGTTTCCCTGCATTGTTTATTACCGGTCTGTACTTTTTTGAGGAACTTTGCCCAATAAGACCAGTGATTTGTACCATCTCTGCTGTTAGTTATTGAGAGATGTTGCACAACTTTGTTCTGCAACTGCAGTAGTGAAGATGCTTTGACTCCACCATATTCATTCAGGATGGAACACCACCTCACATTGGATTGCCAGTATAGCAAGTGTTGCGAAAACACTTCATAGAACACGGAGTGATTAGTCGCACATTTCCCACAGCACGGACACCCGTTTGCCTAAACTCAACCCCTGTGATTTTTGGTTGTGGGGGCCATCTGAAATGTGTGGTGTATGAAGGACATGTTCCTGATTTAGCAACCTTGAAAGACAGAATAATGCAGCATGTGAGGCAAATCAATGCAGATCTGTTGCGTTCTGCTGCAGAAAATGTCATTCACAGAATGCAGTTCTTAGAACATCTGAAAGGAGGACATTGAACCACATCTGTAATACGAACACAAAAATTGATTTGTTGTGTCTCTTCTAGCCATTATTATTTAATTAATCCTAAATCACATGCTTATACTGCCAGATGTCCCTTGGTGGCAGAATTTTGTGTTGCTTTTTTTCTTCTGTAAATAAAACCCTCATTTTCCAGAGTGTAATTACACCAAGTTTGGTTGAATTTTGTCCAATATACTTTTTGCTACAGGGTTGAAATGGAATGGCCTATGGGATGAAAGAGTATGCTGAGAAGTTAATGTGGTAGGTTTGAAGCTGAAATTAATGAAATAATAATATGAACAAAAAAAAAAAAAAAAAAAAAACCTTTTCTAAATCTTTGTCATGCTCTGTAATGTGCTATGAAATTGTAGTCTGTGTTGTGTGCAGGAAAGCCATAAAGCATTTTTTAAAAATTGTACATTTCATAAAATATTATTGTGACGTTATAAAGCACATGTTAATAGAGTGATGAAAATGGCTAATGATTTGGGTCATAGCATTAGCAGATGATGCTAATGCTAGAATGATGTGGATTACTTGCAAGAGGATCTGAAAGGCTGCTACTAGTGGGATGAAAATGGATGCCAGTTCAGTGTTGTCAGATTTAGAGTTATGCATTTTGGAAGATGTTCTGAGATCTCTCTCGCTGGCTGTGAAAACTGTGCAAATCACAAATCTACCCTGCTTTGAAATACTGCTCTCATATTTGGGACAGTGCACTGAAAACAAAGACTTAAAATTCTTGCTGTTAACACGCCAGAAGAGGGCAGTTCATCTAATTGACAACCTCTCTTACATATAAGAGAGCCTGGCCTGGTTGGCCGAGCGGTTATTAGCATATCCGCTCTCCAGCCAAAAGGCTGCGGTTTTGAATCCCGCTGTGGGCATGGATATTTGCAATTGTCTGTGGAAATACCAGTGGTGGCAGCGGGTGGTAGATGTCATTGTTATAGTTGGTGGATTGAGTGGTTGAGACAGAGTAAGTGTCTTCCCTCAATAAGTCTTTGTATTCCCTGGAGGTGTCACGTAATAATAATAATTTAAAAAAAATAATAATATACTCTACAACTGCTTTCTCTGATCCTGCATTCTGTCTCTTCTACAGATATTGCACTGTTTAGCAAAGCTAGCATCCATTATCATCCCCCCCCCCCATGTCTGGTAACCCTAAATAACAAAAGCAACAGCTGCTTAACATCTTTCTGCAGGCTGACTTGCTGACTCACTGATGTGCTACTCTCTTTCATCTTTCATTTTGTGTACCTTGGCTTTTGTAGAACAGCTTTCCATATGAAGTATTCCTTAAAGACTACAGCCTCCAACTCTTTAATAAGAATATCAACAGATTACTGTTCTCTGCCCACACATGCCATTGTGTGGCATTGGTTTGCAATATACTTTTGATCTCTTGTGTGCAGTAGTGATCTAAGTATATTATATTGATATAATCCTCACTCCAAGAAACTAATGAGGTTAGCTATATCAGGGAAATGGTGAGTAGGAATTGAAATTCAGTGACAACATTAAAAAGTTGATAAAAATAACACAAGGTGCATAACAACAGTGCTAAGAAGGATGCAGACACTGGCAAGAAAATTTTGCTTCTTTACAAAAACATTTGATTTGATTGCATTTAGGCTACTGTATTTTTTCATTCCTTGGATAAACATGTGAGAGGGTGCAAAAGTTAGGCTGTGATGAATAGATAGAAATCCATTTATCAATCTGTAATTACAGTTGCAAAGTCCAGGTTCAAACAGATTTGAAAAATAAAATAACCAAATTATTATTTTTTTTTTTTATCTTCTCTTAACTGTCCATAACCTTCATGTAAGGACAGTATCTTTGACAATGCAGCAACATTAGTTTTTTTTTTTTCCTGCTATATATTTTCATTTGTGAATAAGTGGATATAACTGATACCACAGTTGTATGCAATTTTCTTAGAAGTGCCTTAATGTTTAAAAATTACAGTTTAGGAATCTGGATTTCAAGAATATAGTAAAAAATGTTCTAGAAGATATTGGAGATGAATTTAGGGGTATGGGTATGGTGACCATATTTTTTTGGAGAAAATAAAGGACAAATCAGAAATTGTTTCATAATAAGAAAAAGCAGGTTGTGGTTATTTGTTTCACTAAAACGAAAAAGCTTTATAACATTTATTATAAAATATAAGCATATACATAGCATATTAAACAATCATATTATTACTTAAAAAATTTAATTTTGATACTTTTCACAAGAATGAACTCTTTTTTTTAATAAATCATAAATCAGTTTTGTGTTTTAAATATTCATAAAATTGTATACAATTCATGTCAAAGTTGCATTTGGTATAAATTTATGTTTTTAATTGTTTTTTTTTTTTCATTGGTCCATATATTGTTCATAATGAAAATATTCGTTCAGTGGGGACATAAGATCCAGGGAGACATAAGCAAAACTTCAAGACGTTCACTCACTCCTACCACAGCTTCTACACTACACACACAATCAAGTATAATATGTACACACGCACATCAAACGCAGCCATATATGCTGTGTGCCACTAGCAAGTGCTGGTGAAATGACAGTTTGGTGTTTCTATGGGCCGTATGCTGTGTGCCAATATTCAATTTACTATTTCAATTCACAAAATAAAGGACAAAATGGCCAGTTTAGAAAGAAAAATAAATCTAAAGGACAGCATTTCAAACCATTCACTGATCTTTTGAATATATTTTAAAATGCGAAGATTGTTTAGAATACAATGGAATACATTTATTTTGAGGATTTGTACTTCTTAGAAATTAAGTTATTTTAATTATTTTTTGTGTTGAGATTTTTGGTCAACCTAATATGAACAAGATAAATCTTCATTATCATCATCAAATTCCTGACATGTACCCTCAAAGGATGTGTACAGGATATGAGAGTACTACATGAAAAATTTACATCATTACTAACTTCCTATCTACAATTTTCCTCCAAATCAATCTGTTACCTGTCAAGACTGCATCATTGTCAGATGTTATATTTCTGTCTTCTAAGGCACTTTTTACCATATCAATCCACCTATATCTTGGTCTTCCTCTAGGTCTTTTTCCTGTCAACCTAGCAGAGAACACTTGTTTTGCTAATCTTTCCACTCCCATTCTGTTTAAAATAAATCTAAAGGACAGCATTTCAAACCATTCACTGATCTTTTGAATATATTTTAAAATGCGAAGATTGTTTAGAATACAATGGAATACATTTATTTTGAGGATTTGTACTTCTTAGAAATTAAGTTATTTTAATTATTTTTTGTGTTGAGATTTTTGGTCAACCTAATATGAACAAGATAAATCTTCATTATCATCATCAAATTCCTGACATGTACCCTCAAAGGATGTGTACAGGATATGAGAGTACTACATGAAAAATTTACATCATTACTAACTTCCTATCTACAATTTTCCTCCAAATCAATCTGTTACCTGTCAAGACTGCATCATTGTCAGATGTTATATTTCTGTCTTCTAAGGCACTTTTTACCATATCAATCCACCTATATCTTGGTCTTCCTCTAGGTCTTTTTCCTGTCAACCTAGCAGAGAACACTTGTTTTGCTAATCTTTCCACTCCCATTCTGTTTAAGTGACCATACCACCTGAGATTAGCTCTGCTAACGCATTCCTGGATGCTGAAAATGTCAAGTTCTTTCCTAATATCCTCTTTTTTAATATGATATTGCCATCGATGCTATCTGTTCATGCCCCAAATCTTTCTCAGGACTTGTATATCTGCAGTCTCTAGTCTTTGGTCAAGTGTTTTACTTCTGACCCAGCTCTCAGATTCATAAGTTAAAACTGGTTTAAACACTGTCTTGTATACGGCTAATTTAGTGTTCTGACTAATTTCTCTCTTATTCAATTGACTTCCTACCATACCAGCTTTGTTGATTCTGTTGTCTATTTCCATATTTAATTTACCATCTTCATTAAAAATCGTGCCTAAGTAGTTGAATGGTTTTACTTGTTCTATAGGTTCTCCATTCAAAATGTAGTTGATATTTTCAATGCTTCTGCTTATTTTCATTGTCTTTGTCTTATTATTGTTGACCTTCATACCATATCTATTACAACAGTTATTCAATTTAAAAGTATAACATCATCTGCATAAAGCAAAGAGCTGACATTAAGATCTCCAATTTTGATATCAGGTTTAGTACCACTTTCCTTCATAATGTGATCATTATAGATAATGTACGGCCTTTTCTGACACCAGATTTAACATTAAACCATCTTCCTGTACTTCCTTCAATTCTAACTGCTCACTTACAACTCAAATAAAGACTTAGTATTGCTTGATATAATGCCCCATGGACACCATATAATGTAGTGTTTTGAATTGCTTTTCTGTTGGCACCTTGTCATATGCATTTTGCAGATCTACAAAAGTTATTATTATTATTGTTCTGGGAAACTCCAAGGAGTCGACAGACTCATCGAAGGAGGCCCTAACATCATGTCAAGAACAACTATTCGACATTGACACAGTATCTACCATACCTTGCCTTGAACTCATTCACAGTCGTAGCACCCACAACAGACTCTGGAAGCTTATTCCACTCATTCACCACTCTCCAAGTAAAAAACCTAACTCTAACACCGTTGTCAACCACGCTCTTGCCCAGCTTCCATGCATGGCCCCTAGTCCTCCCACCACCAGTCATATTTTCAAAAATATCTTCTGGATCAATCTTATAGAAACCCTTCAGTAATTTGAATGTCTCAATCATATCACCCCTCCTTTGCCTATCGTCCAATCTCTGCAACCCACAAATCTTCAACCTATTCTCATAAGGTTCATTCCACAGACCTGCTATCATATTGGTCACTCGTCTCTGGATCCTCTCCACTTCCTCCCCATCACGAAGAAACCCTGGTGCCCATAACTGGGCACAGAAGTCCAGATTGGGTCTTATCAAGGCTCGATACAGAGGAACAACAACTTGTTTGTCTCTGCATGTTAAAGTATTTTTCAGAAGCCAAGTGATTTGATGAGCTGATTTAGTCACTTTTGTAATGTGCCCCCTAAACTTCAATTCCCTATCCACCAACAGTCCCAAATCCCTGGCCTCATCAATCTCCTGGAGTATGGTTCCACCAATGCGATATACTGCTGCTATTCTTTTCACCCCAAAGTGCATAACCTTACACTTTGCCACATTAAATTGACATCCATTTTTCCTAGCCCAGTTCTCCAAACTATCCAAATCATCCTGTAACATTTTGACATCCTGTGCACTCACAATTGCTCTACCCAACTTTGCATCATCAGCAAACAAGTGAACACTTCCTCTCAAATCCTTTCATATATCATTGAACAAATTGAAGAGCAGTGGTTCAAGAACAGAGCCCTGTGTCACACCACTAGTCACAAGCCGTCTTTTAGACTCCACTCCTGAATAAATCACTCTCTGGTTTCTCTCCTTCAACCACCCTCCTATCCATCTCACCAACCCTATATCTATTCCCATCTGCTCCAGTCTACTGATTAGGGTTCCATGTGGTATCCTGTCAAAGGCCTTGGCAAGGTCCAGTAGTATCACTGTAAACCCATTTCCCCTATCCAGTTCAGCCATCACTGTGTTATAAAACGTGAGCAAGTTACTGAGGCATGATCTACCCTTCACAAAACCATGTTGTCCCCCATACAATATCCCATTTTCATCTATCCAATCCTGTATTCTTTTCTTGACTAATTTCTCTAAAACCTTGATAATGATTCCTGATATGCTAATCGGTCGGTAATTTGCAACAGCAGTCTTGGAACCACCTTTATGCAGTGGAACTATTTTCCCCTCTTTCCACCCCCTCGGGACTGACCCAGACCCAAGACTCAAATTAAACAAAATGGTTAATGGTACTGACAATTCTTTAGCTGCTTCTCGTACGACACGAGCTGGTATACTATCCAATCCCACGGATGTATTGACATTGAGGTTTTGCAATAGACTACTCACCTCCACCTCATTCACCACAATTCCCGTATAATCTATTGGTTCATTCGTTTCTGCAATGTTCACCTGGTTGATATATACTTGCAAAATACTCACTCAGTAACTCAACTATATCAGCTGATTTAGTTACCTCCCTACCATCGGCATTCTTTAAAATCATTCTGCCATGTACATTTTGCCTTTTACTTGCTACATATCTAAAAAACTGTTTAGGATTCTCTTTAGCCTGCATGGCCAATGTTCTTTCATAATCCTTTTTTGCTTTTCTTACCATACTCGTTACCCTTCTGGCCTGCACTTTATACCTTTCATGTGCCTGCCGGTTACCTTTCTCCTTAAATTCCCTCCATAGTTGTTTCTTTTTTTGCAGCTCAATGGCGTTATTCATCCATTTAATCCCTACTTGATTTATTATTCAGACTCTAGGTATACAGTCAGCCATTGCTTCATGCAAACACTTCTTAACTGCCTCCCATGTACTATCAACTTCTAGTCCTTGCAGTTGTACATGCCATGGCACTGAACCAATCAAATTCCTAAGCTTGTCATACTTTCCAGCCCAATAATTCCACATGTACCCTCTCTTAATTGAAAATTCCACACCTTTAGCCACCTCCCAAGTCAAGACCCTATGATCACTCTCACCAATTGGTGGCAATGTGGTCATATTTGTTACAGCCAAATCCTCAGATGTAATTACTAGGTCAAGCACTCTCTGACCCCTAGTATTTTCCATTACATGCTGTCGCAGATAGTTATCCCTTAATAACCGCATAAAATCCAATTCCTTCCTCCCGTGTGTCCTCTCTTCACTCCAATCAATGACCATAGTTGAAATCTCCCATAATAATTACACTCCTTCCACTCATTTCTTCTATTTGCTTGTGCATACTGTCCACCATCTTTTCCATCACCTGGTCTATAGCAGCACCCAATCGTATATTTAGTTCTGCTAGCCACAATCTCACACCAAATGGCCTCAGATGTGCTCTTTTCTCTATCCTGCAATTCAACTTCTATTCTCCTTGGCTGTAGCTCATCAGCTATCATCAACAATACTCCTCCCCCCATTTTATTCTCCCTGTCATTCCTGAACACAATATATCCATCACATTCAATCCCACTAGCTATATCATCTACAGTCAGCCATGATTCACTAATACCAATAACCTGTGGTCTGGAAGTGCCAACCATGGCCTAATACTCCTAGCATTAGTGTACATGAATTTAAAACCCCCCCATTAGCCCCAACCCTACCTTGATGCCTTATATTAACTATCCCACTCTGATTTGTTGTCCTTATTCGCTCGGGCATATTATATTCATTCATACATTCGACTGCCTCCCTAAGGACTGTATATCTACGCTTCCCCCCCCTTAATAAATCCAGTTTCCCTGAATTTGCACGTCCACTACGTTCAGCAACACTTTCTCAAGTCTCCTTATACCGTAACCATTCAAATGCAAGCCATCCATCTTATATAGATCCTTTCGCCCATCGAACTCACTCCACACATCCACAAATTCCACACCACTCGTCATACATAACCCACGCATAAAGTCATTCGCAATTATGCCCCCCCCCCCCCTTTTAAACATTTCACTGTCATACCGTGGCAAAAGACTAATCATTCTAACTCTCTCACTCTTTTCTTTTGCTACCTCAAACAATTCATTCAGGTCTTCTATCATTTCCATTTTATCACCTTTCAAATCATTCGTACCTGCCACAACAATCATTTCTTTCACCCTTTCCTTATACTCTCTAATAGACTCAGTTACATCCTTTTTGGTCGCACCAGGTTGGTACAATTTTGTCAAATCCTCTATTAACACACCTCGTACTAACGAGTCTCCATACAGCACTCTGTTCATGTTAACACTCATATGCCTATTTTTCCTGTCTTACTTTTTATTATTGGCTGGTTCATTCAGTCCACTTTTGCTCATACGCTCTAGCTGCTGTTTTGCCCTTTGTATTGCATCATTCAACAACGCGATCTCACTCGTTGCATCTATCTCATCTTTTTTATTCTCCTTAAAACCATTAATACTATCATTCACACTTTTTACATTCACACTCTCACAATTCTCTGGTACAATCTCGCTGTTTCTTGTCATATCCCTATTTTCTTCATTCTGAAGTTTGACAAAAATATCACACTCACGATCTGAAATACACATTCTCCCTACATTTTCTACACACATTCACTCCTTTATTATCATCTAACCACACTCTGACCGCACTCCGCAAAGCGTACATTTTGCAGATAGTACACTGAATCATCTCCTTTACATTGCCGTTCTTGAAAGAAGTTAAATACAGATGTTTTTTATATTCCCATGATTTCTCAACTATTTGTCATAAAGTTAAAATCTGATCTTGACAGATTCTATTTGGCCTGAATTCAGTTTGTTCTTCACCAAACTTCCTTTCTACAATCCTACTCAAACATTTCTCAAGTATACTTGCATAAATCTTACCAGGAACACTCAGTAGGGAAATACCTCTGCAATTCTCACATTGTTTTATTTTCCTTTTTGTATTTGTATATGGGTACTATGAGAGCTCTACTCCAATCATCTGGAATTCGTATCTCTGTAGAGGCCTTATGAACTATTCAGCGCAGCCCCTGTAAAACTTTGATATCTCTATACTTCAGCATTTATTGTCAAAAGTCATTTACTCTAGCTGCCCTTTCCATATTTTAGGTTTATGATGGCTTTTTCTGCTTCAAGTATGGATATGTATTCCTGATTGCATGCCTGGTCAGTTTTTTTTATCACTGTTTTGTCACTGATTGTTTCATTTAGCAATTTTTCAAAGTAATTACTCCATACATCCAGGATGTCTTTTTTCTCCATTCATGTCACGTTTATCATCTTTAATTCCTTTTACAGCACTCTTTCCTCCATCTGTGAGCTTTTTCAATAGCCCTTTCCATATTTTAGGTTTATGATGGCTTTTTCTGCTTCAAGTATGGATACGTCTTCCTGATTGCATGCCTGGTCAGTTTTTTTTTATCACTGTGTTGTCACCGATTGTTTCATTTAGCAATTTTTCAAAGTAATTACTCCATACATCCAGGATATCTTTTTTCTCCAGTCATGTCACGTTTATCATCTTTAATTCCTTTTACAGCACTCTTTCCTCCATCTGTGAGCTTTTTCAATAGCCTCCAGAATATTTTGTCACTTCCATGATATATATTTTCTATGTTCTTGCTAAAGTCTTTTCATGACTTTTGTTTAGCTATTTTTACACAGTGTTTAGCTTTCTTACATTTGTCTCTGTATTCTCAAAGAGCACAAGCCGACATATTCACGAAGAATTTTTTATTTACTTTTTTTCTTTTCCTTCACTGCCTCTCTAACTTCCTGTATACACCATGGAGTTATGATTTTTCTATCTGTGCAGACAACCTCACCACATGCCTCTCTGACTGAATCAATCACTGTTTTTTTCAGGGCTTGCCACTGAATCTCCAAGGTTTGGTTCCTGTTCTCAAACTCTTACATTTTTTCTTGAATAATGTTTGTGTATTTCAGTCTACAGTTCATATCTGAGAGCTTCTCAACTTTTATTCACTTTAAAACTTTCTTACATGTTCTTCTTTTCAATATTAAATTCAAATTTTATCCTGCACAAGACTAAATGGTGATCACTTCTGATTTCAAATCCTCTGTACACTCTGGTGTCCTGCACCAGGGAGAAAACATCACTATCAACAATAACATAGTCAATGAGCTTTTCTTATTCCTTGCATCTTCTCCCCATGTGAATTTGTGTACATTTTTATGTTGGAACATGGTATTAGTAATAACATTCCATGTTCTGAGCAGAAATCCAACAGGTATTTGCCATTATTATTAGCTTTGCTCTTTTTCTCCAAATTTTCCCAAAATATTTTTGTATGTCTGACAATCATTTCCTACTCTGTTATTTAGATCTTTAATAAGGACCAATTTTTCCTTTTTCATCGTGTCAGTTGCTTTCTCTAAAGCCTCAAAAAATTCCTCCATTTCTACAAAAATTCAGCTTTGAAATAATGCTGTATAATAAAATTAATTTAATCCTTTATCCAAGTGTGAGCAAACAAAGTTTGCACCTGAAAGTATCTTCAGGACTGGGGTAAGGTGGTACAACACCAGGACAACTCGTTGCAAAGGTGGAGCAAGATACCAACACTCCTATCTCAGTATCTCCTATAATGCAAAACACATCTCCTTGCAGATATGTCTAATGTTATGCATTAAGGGAAGGGCCACTACCCAGACTAGTTTCGACCTTTATTGAGGTCTCTTCAGTGGGAGCCAGGCCCTTCCCTTAATGCATAACATTAGACTTATCCGCAAGGAGATGTGTTTTGCATTATAGGAGATACTGAGATAGGAGTGTTGGTATCTTGCTCCACCTTTGCAACGAGTTGCCCTGGTGTTGTACCACCTTACCCCAGTCCTGAAGATACTTTCAGGTGCAAACTTTGTTTGCTCACACTTGGATAAAGGATTAAACTGATTTTATTATACTCTAACCAAGTGAAAAATAAACTTTCAACATGAAATAATGCTGGATATTAAATCCAGCATTATTTCAAAGCTGAATATAGAAACTATAAAAGTTTCGTATGATATTTGACCAAAGAGCTTACGGGAATACATTTGCTGATATTTACGAGTTGACCTAGTTGACCTTTATAGAAGAGATGATCGCTGCCCAAACATCCATATATTCCCCTCCTGTCGGTCCATTTTGAAAAGGTTTCAATGGCCTGACAGCTGTTTCAAACTGGTTGTTAGTTTTCATCAGAGACCAGTTAGAAAAAATAGTGTGGGTTCTACAGTCAATTTTCTTGAATTTACGGGACGAAAGCCACTGCTTTTCTTTTTTAAATCTGTATAGAGCTATTAACACTATACGAGGTATTGTTTGAAAAGTTTGGTAAATTTCCAATAGATGGCGACACAATTCGATCATTCATACCAGTGTCAGCACGTATCATCTTTTTCATGACATCTGGCAAAATTTTAGCCACGTGTGATGCTTAGTTCTCATTTGGCAAACATTTAAAATGGCTGCGTTCGCATTTTTCATAAAAATGGAGAATAACAAGTTTCGTGCAGTGATAACACTTTTATATGAAGAAATGGATGGCAGCTCAGATTAAAGCCGAGTTAGATGCAGTTCATGGGGACGCTGCACCAGCATTAAACACTTTATTTTTGGATAAATGAGTTTAAATGTGGTCTTAAGTCCATCGAAGATGAAACATGCTCTGGATGCCCAACTGATGTCACTATGAAGGAAATGATTGACAGAATCCATGGTATCATTATGGAAGACTGCCGAGTGAAAGTGCGTGAGATTGCTGAGATTGTAGACATCTCAACTGAATGGGTGTATAATATCCTGCACGAAAAATTGCACATGTACGCGATGGTGCCATGATTGTTGACTGTCGATAAAAAATGTATGTGAAAAGACATTTCAACAGTATTTGGCGATGTTTAATCGCAATCAATTTGCAGGATTTTTTGTGCGATCCATGACTGTAGACAAAACTTGAATCCGCCACTACACACCTGAGTCCAGGCAGCAGTCAAAACAGTGGCCAATACACCGGTGAAAGAGCACTGAAAAAAGCGAAGACTATTTTGTCAGCTGGGAACGTGATGGTTACTGTTTTTTGGGATTCCTAAGGAATTATCATGATAGTCTGTTTGGACAATAACAGGAGTCTATTATGCTTCATTGTTGGACTGTTTAAAAGAAGAACTGAAGAAAAAGGCCAAGATTGGCACACAAAAAAGTGTTCTTTCATCAAAACAATGCACCGTCCCACACATCAACCATCACAATAACAAAATTGCATGAATTTGAGGTTTGAATTGGTTCCACATCCACTGTATTCTCCAGACTTGGCCCCATATGACAACCTCTTATTCCGAAACTTAAAAATTTGGCTTGATGGGAAAAAATTTTCTTCGAACGAGGATGTTATCAGGGCTGTCAATATCTATTTTGCACTATTTGCACAATTTGACAAATCCTACTTTTTAGATGGGATGAAAAAATTGGAAACTCGCTAGACCAAATGTGTAGACCTCAATGGAGACTATGTTGAGAAATAAAGGTCATTTTTTCCAAAAAAAAATATGCTTAACTTATTTTTTTACCAAACTTTTCAAACAACCCTCATATGAATATTAAATCACCAAACACCTCATAATAATTTTTTTTTAAAATTTTATTTTATCCATAAGAGGATAGTCTTCTTAATTGATAATCTCTCTCTCTGTATGCATTTTCATAGATATTCTACTAAACTGGCTTCCATCATTTCTGTTTATTAGACACATAAGAAATAATAATATTTATCATTACATATTTTGACCAAAAACTAATTGGCCATGTTCAGTGCATCAGCATAATCACAAGGTGAAGCTAGAACAAAGAGCATTAATCCTATTTACAGAGCTGAGCTATGTGTTGGAGTGCCGCCTTACAGTGGTTACAAAGTACTGGCAGATTAATTACAATTAAAGTGATTTCAAATAAAAATTAAATTATGAAATTTAGATAAATAATTGAATGATACAGCATTATATTAAAAAGGCTGGGAGAACGCACTATTGCTTGCCATTTATGAGGATGAGTGAGACTCTCCTAAATCTTGGCAATAGAGATGCAGTTATTCCAATTTAAGTTTGGGTAGTGTAGAAGTGCTCCCACACTCTTTAAATAATTGCTCAAATCTAAAACTGCACCAATCTAAAAGGCAAGTTTTGGATCAGAAGATATTATGGTCAATGTCTGCTCCAATTTGATCAAGGTCAGTTTTGTTGTTATTGATATAAGATTGGTGTTCTTGTAGTTGTTTTTCTACAGAAGTCAAGAGAAAGTTTATCTTTTATGAATGGTAACTAAGAGATTTTGTTGATAGGGAAGAACATAGGTGCTAAATTGTATCTTTTCAATAGGGCTCGTCATACAGGCTCAGGTTCATGGGGATAAGCTTGTAAGTGACTAGGATGAATTTAAACTTAAATGAGGTGAAGCCATTCTGTAGTGTGATGCATCGGATGATGCCAAATTCTTGTTGGAGAGACTTAGGAATTGGAGCAGATAATGTGTGCTCTATTGAGCTAAGATTTGAAGATGCCTGTAATTTGAGATGGATGATGTACTGAATCTTGTATGTGAAGGTAAATATTTCAGAATCCCTAGAAAGGAGGATGTTTAGGAAGGCTAATTTTCCACCCTTTTCTTTTTCCACGGTGAAGTTGATGCATGAGTGTAGGCTGTTGAATTTAGTTATAAAGGTTGGTAGAGATGCTGCTGAGCCTGGCCAGATGGCAAACACATCATTCATATATCATACCCAAAAGGAAGTCAAGGTTGTATTGAAGAGAATTGGGATTCCTCAAGATGCTCTAAGTAGAAATTGGAAAGTGCAGGTGACAAGGAGCTTCCCATAGTGGTTTTTTCAATTTGCTTGTAGAATTGGTTTCTGCAGATGCAGATTCTTCACTATCCAACCCAGTTCAACAGAATGCAGTCTAAGAAAAAAACTCAGGTTGTCGCAGGCAGCTTGTATCAAGAACCCCAGTTTCATACACAGCCTCTGCGAAAGCATGCAGTAAAGTAAATCAACTATCAGCAAAATCAAATCCCACTTCATGTTGATGCATGAGTGTAGGCTGTTGAATTTAGTTATAAAGGTTGGTAGAGATACTGCTGAGCCTGGCCAGATGGCAAACACATCATCCATATATCATACCCAAAAGGAAGTCGAGGTTGTATTGAAGAGAATAGGGATTCCTCAAGATGCTCTAAGTAGAAATTGGAAAGTGCAGGTGACAAGGAGCTTCCCATAGTGGTTTTTTCAGTTTGCTTGTAGAATTGGTTTCTGCAGATGCAGATTCTTCACTTTCCAACCCAGTTCAATAGAATGCAGTCTAAGAAAAAAAACTCAGGTTATCGCAGGCGGCTTGCATCAAGAACCCCAGTTTCATACACAGCCTCTGCGAAAGCATGCAGTAAAGTAAATCAGCTATCAGCAAAATCAAATCCCACTTCATAAAGGCTAATAGGCAGAAAACTCGTCTCTTGTCTAAATGGTATCCATGCCTTTTGGTCCTTTGCAAAAGTCATCGGAGACACGACTTCTCATCTATTCTCCCACATCTCTTCCATCCCAAATAAAAAGCTGACTTCCTAGCATCACTTTTCCCCTCTGACTCCTGTATAGACAACGAAGGCAAATCACCTCCTTCCATACCAGAAAAGGAGCACAGTATGCCTCCTGTGGATTTTGGGCAGAAAGACATTAGAGGAATGTTAGATAACCTGGATACTACAAAGTCATCTGGTCCTAATAGCATCTCTGCTATTGTGCTCAAATGTTACAATCATATATTTCAGTGCTGGTTCCAAGTGATGGTTTCCATGGCTTGCAATGTTTTCATCAGTAGAGTTTCATCTTCCAAAGATAAACTGTCTCCTCTAGCTCTCCCTGATGTCTATCAAGTTTCTTGTGACTGTTGTTGTTCTTAGTTTGGATAAACTGAACACTCAGTAGAAAAGAGAATACAAGAACACCAATCTTATATTAGCAACAGTAAATCTGAGCAATCTGACTTGGCACAGCACAGAATAGATACAGACCACAATATCCTATGATGTGAAACATGCTTACTACATCGATGTCAGTGTAAATTTGAACATTTTTTTAAAGAAAGTGCTGCAGCCTTACTTCACCATCTGAACTTAAATCGGAATGACTGCCTCTCTCTAAGATATGGGAAAGTCTTATTCTAATCACACTTCACTAAAGTTTTATTTTTATTTTTAAATAGCTAATGAATAATTAATATTCCATTAGTTATACCATTATGTTGTTTTATGTTTTAACATCATGCAGCTCTTACTTTTTCAAATCAATTCATTGTTCGTGTTCTACCATGTAATTGTTGCCACTGATTTCTAAATCACTTAGGGAATTGAAACAACGTAGATCCGAATATAAATTAAATTATATTTTAATAAATATTTCCGATATTTCGGCAATGTCACATTGCCATTTTCAAAAGGAACTTACAAAAAGGCAGGCGCACACAGGCACTAACAATATAACTGAGAATGAAGATATGAAGCTATCGTTCTCCTAGAAGTCCTGATGGTGCCCTCTGGCGGGCTAAGTAGGCGTTCTTGGCCGTTGGGCTGAAGGTCTGCTGATGTATGCCTCCCAAATTTGGGGCAGTCGCATACAACCAAATTTGTTGAGGTTTGGAGAGTTCCTTAGGGCAGAGGCTGATTCCATAAATAATCTTTCGAATTTATATTTGCTCCGGTGTATTACTGTTGCTTTCTTCCACCGTATTCTGTGGCGAGTATCCAGAGCATGGTCTGCAAGACCATGTTCTGTGGTTGGTCTTTGGTAGAGCGGATAAGGGATGGCCACATGGCTCTGAAACACTCCTCTCCTTCCTTACACACTTAAACAACCAACACGCCAGAATCAAGATCACCCTGGAAAAAGAGGAAAACAACTGCCTCCCTTTCCTAGACACACTAGTCACCCGCCAGCCTGATGGAACTTTGGTTTTCTCAGTTTACAGAAAACCCACCCATACAGGCAGATACATCCACCAACAATCCCCCCCCCCCCTCACAACAATATGGAGTGGTAAAAACACTATACAACAGGGCTAAACTAATCTGTTCTAATGACATAGCCCTTAACACTGAACTAAATCACATCCTCAACACTTTCTCAGCCAATGGCTACCCCCCCCCCCCCAAAAAAAAAATCCAAAAAATATTAAAACCTACAAACCACAGCCCCCCTCCTCCCCCCTCCACAAAAAAAGATTACTCTAAATCCATCACCATTCCCTACATCCGAGGCACCTCAGAAAAAATTACCAAAATTCTAAAAAAACATGACCTCACCTCCTGTTACAGGCCTTACAGAAAATTGGCATCCCTTATCCGCTCTACCAAAGACCAACCACTTCCCCTAGACCTACCTGGTGTATACCAGGTCCCTTGCAGTTGTAAACTGTCGTACTTTGGCCAAACAGGCAGGACAGCGAATATCAGAATTTCTGAACACAAGGACTACATCCGGTTTTACAAGTATAGCCATTCTGGTCTTGCAGACCATGCTCTGGATACTCGCCACAGAATACGGTGGAAGAAAGCAACAGTAATACACCGGAGCAAATATAAATTCGAAAGATTATTTATGGAATCAGCCTCTGCCCTAAGAAACTCTCCAAACCTCAACAAATTTGGTTGTATGCGACTGCCCCAAATTTGGGAGGCATACATCAGCAGACCTTCAGCCCAACGGCCAAGAACGCCTACTTAGCCTGCCAGAGGGCACCATCAGGACTTCTAGGAGAACGATAGCTTCATATCTTCATTCTCAGTTACTGTATTGTTAGTGCCTGTGTGCACCTGCCTTTTTGTAAGTTCCTTTTGAAAATGGCAATGTGACATTGCCGAAATATCGGAAATATTTATTAAAATATAATTTAATTTATATTCGGATCTACGTTGTTTCAATTCCCTAAGTGATTTAGAAATGCATAACCAACGTATAAGCCTGTCTACGAGAAGTTGCCACTGATGATGGCCTGTAATATTCAGGCTGAAATATATGGTCTTAAATAAATAGTATTTCTTATTCCTTGTGTTTTTCTTGTTAATTTAAAGAACAGTAACTTGCATATTTATATATTATTGCTTGTAAAAAGTTAAGCAAGTTTGAGCGTGGTTAGTAGTTGGAAGGGACCAATCGTTCGATGCTGTTGGTACACTCTCTCATTGAGTCTTTGGACTCCCTGGAGGTGTAATAATAGTAATGTCATTTATATATTATATTTACGGCTATTTTGCCTGCTTCTGTTTAGCAGTGCCCCTGTTTAAACGTCATTTTCTTTTTACTCACGGATTCTTAGGGCATTGTAGATGTATATTTACCAACAAATATATGTAACATAAAGGAAGAGAAATTTACATATACCTTTTTCCTGGGTGTTGTGGCTTGTTTTCTTTCTGCAGTGTACAAATTACTGCAGTTATAGTGTTTTGGAAGGAAGTGTGTGTGTTGGGGAGGGGGGGGGGGTCTTAGGCAATGTGGGAGAATTAAAATAGAAAATACCCAGGTTTTTTTCTATTTTACTACAATGCAATGTCGATGAGTGTCTACAATGCCCTAAGAATCCGTGAATAAAAAGCCAATGACATTTAAACAGGAGTACTCCTAAACAGAAGTAGGCAAAATAGCCGTAAATATAATAGTTTGCTAAGAGGAGTAACATGGGAGTTTTCCCAGAAATAATATCCAGTAACTTGCATCTTTCTATCATATCTGCTCTTTTTTGTTTATCCACCAACTTCTGAAATTCACTTGCCCTCAATCTATCCTCATAGAGAAAATTCCACAGATCACTCACCATCTTGGTTGCTTGCCTCTGAATTCTTTCCACCATTTCTTCATCACCAGGAAACTGAGGAGACCAGACCAGACCAGACCTGAGCACAGTGATCCAGAATATTTAAATCATCCTGTAAACTCTACATCATTTGATTAATTATTACTCTACGTAATTTTGCATCATCAGCAAACAACTGCATATTTTCTTTCAGATTATTTCCTTTATCATTTATGTACAAATTAAACAGTAGTGTTCATGGCATGGAACCTTGCAGCACACCACTAGTCACCTGCTTTCTCCTGTATTCTGCTCTTCCATATACCACTTTCTGATATCTGTTCAACAGTCACCCTCTTATTCACATAACCAGTGTCATATCCATCCCCGTCTTGTTCTAATTTGGATAACAGTTTATGCAAACTAAGTAATTTCAAATCACAAAGTCATGCTGCTTTCATACAGTATCATATTTTTATCCACTCATTCTCAAAATCCCTATTTGACCAATTTTTTCCAGTACTTTTACCACTACTCGTGAGATACTGATTGGTCTATAAATTGCTATTGCAGTCGTAAAACCTCCCTTAAGCAAGAGAATTATTTTGTCCTCTTTCCCACTTTGGAACTCTACCAGAGCCAAGACTTAAATTAACGAGCCCAGTCAGATGGGTTGCCAGTTCCATTGCATATTCTTGCAAAATGTAAGCTGATATTCCAGTAATTCCACAATTGTATTTACATTGAGACTCTGCAGTATAGTATACCAAAAACCTCCAATTCATCTATCTCTGTTCCCATATCAGTCTCTATCACATATGTCACAGCAAACCTTACTTGGGTGATATATCTTTACAAAGTGGTCATTCAGTAACTAAACTATTTTATCTGCTTCTGTCACCTTGTTACCATAAGCACTTATTGAGGTTATTCTTCCATAGTCATTCTTCCTTTTACTTCCCATGTTATGAAAGAACTTTTGGGGATTTCCTTTGGCCTGCTCGAATAGTTTCTTCCTGTAATTTAATTTTGCCTTCCTTATTTGTTCGACCCCTCATACTGTTCATGATTTTGCTGGTCACCTTTCTCCTTATATACCCTCAACAACAATTTCTTTTTTTGCAGCCCTTACTTAAGATACCACTTGTCTAACTGCTACCTGATTTATCCTCCTTACCTTGAGTATACAATTCATAATATTCATAATAACGCTTAACAGTATAAACTGCACCAAGAGGGGAAAAAATACATTTATTAAAACTCGCCAATATTTCACAGGTTTTCTACCTAGCACCATCTGAGCACAATGATAACTGTGAATGCATACAGCACGAAACTGAGCAAGTATAGAAACAATTTAAATTGTAACTGACACCCAATGTTCTTAAAAGAAGGCACCCTCTATGGGTCTGATAAGTACACAGTTAATTTAGAGAGGTCTGGTTATTAGGTCTTAAAATGATAGTCTCACAGATCTTTGGTAAATTAATACAACCATACTTGTTGAGATTGGGAGAGTGCTTCATAGCTGATGCTGATTCTAAGAATAGCCTCTCAGACCTATAATGACTTTTGTGTAATATAAATGTTTTTTTCCATCTAATCCTATGTGAAGGAGTATTTCGGAACATGGTCTGCTAATTCTGACTTGCCATGCTGATGATCTCGGATGTAATTTTTGTATTCTTCAAGACAGATGTTAAATGATCTACCAGTCTGTCTAAAGCAGGCTAAACTGCAGGCACAAGGAACTTTATTCACTCCAGGATTTCCAAGAGGATGTAGTCGATCTTTAGGAGAACACACGAAGGTAGCTAGCCAAATAAAAAGTTTGAAAGTAGTATGGAGATCGCATTTGCAGAGAACTTTGGCTATTTTTTCTTATGTACCTTAACATATGGGATGGGTTTGCTGTGATCCTGTGTATTGGTTCTAGGAGGAATGGAAGGTGCATGTAATATTTATATGGCA
This sequence comes from Typopeltis vanoorti, assembly GCF_054136105.1. Classification (NCBI taxonomy): domain Eukaryota; kingdom Metazoa; phylum Arthropoda; class Arachnida; order Uropygi; family Thelyphonidae; genus Typopeltis; species Typopeltis vanoorti. The sequence continues at coordinate 94,686,671 of NC_143560.1, read as the reverse complement.
TTCTATCCCTGTTTCTCTTTTTTATATGGGCTGCGGCCATTAGCTAAAAAGCTTGTCATAATCACCTGCCTTGTAGTTTCGCATATACCCCCCTCTTGATAGAATATTTCTCATGTTTTACAATCTCCCAAGTCAAGAACACAAGGTCACTTACCCTAATCATAGGCAATATGGCCACTTTAGTTATGGATATCTCTTCTGATCTATGACCAGGTCCCCTCCATCACATGCTGCCTCAAGTAATTATCTTCCAGTAGGTTGTATAAATTCCATTTCCTTCCTGTTATCTGATCGCTCGTCCTTCCAATCTATATCTCCATAATAATCACTCGACCTGCACTCATAATAATTTGCTGATGCATGTCTTCCAGATCATTCCTGGAACCCCTTGGCCTATAGCAGGGACCCACAATATATTTTGTCTTATTGGCCTTGATCTCACATCACATTATTTCAAATGAACAGCGCTGCCCTCCCACCTATCTCCTATTCGTTTTCAGCTGCAATTCATCATCTGCAGTACCCCCTTCCCCCATCCTATCTTCTGAAAATACTAAACCCTTGGCATCCTATCCCTGTAACTACATCATCTGCCGTTAGTCATGTAATGCCTATAATTTTGACAGGGTTGCACTAACTAATTAACCTCACTTGGAATGTACCCTTGCAAAGTGGTCACTCAATAACTCAACTATCTATTTTAACTGCTTCTGTCACCTTATCACCATTAGCACTCATTCAGGTCAATCTTCCTCTTTCTTGCCCATGTAGCGAAATAAACCTTTGAGATTTCCTTTGGTCTACTCTGCTAGTTTCTTCTTGTTTAGTTCTGAGCAGACTTCTAGTCAGTTTATTAGTTTCATCACTTGAGAGGATGATTAGGTTTCTCTCAGTGTTATTCAGGAAATCCAGGTATGGAATTTTTTTTTTAGGTGTTATATCATAATCATGTCCTGTGTGTGGGGGGGGGGGGGGGTACCAGTTTCTGTAGGAGTGAGGAAATGTTCAGATATGTAACCTATCTCTTTATTGCTGGATTAACCTTGGTTGGCTGTTTGGTTTTTGCTTCTGAGCAAGTGAGTCAAACTTTTGGTCGAGGATAAGTCTGTTTTTGTTGTAAGATTGTTGATGAGACTGTTTAGATATGGTGGCATTTTGGCATGTGGCTAAGTTCTGTGAATAGGATTAATATGTTTTATTCTAGCTTCATCTTGTGATTATGTTGATGCAGTAATGATGGCCAGTAAGTTTCCAGTCAAAATATTTGCAGTAATAAAAAAAATTATTTATTCTTGTGAATATATGTGTCTAATAAATTTTATTATGTTACAAGTCCCATTAAAAACTCATCTAATTATCCTTCACGGGAAGGAAATAAGCAAGAAGACCAGTAAACTTAGCAAACTTTCTGTTCTACAAGGCAAACTATGAGCAAGAACTCTGTTCTAAAGAATGCATCCTTCTTTTCAAAGAAAACATCAGTAGGTTAATTTATTTCATTTAGCTTTTTTGCTGCACACAATGTTAATGTGCTATAGTTTTTCAACCCTAACATGTGGAATTCCATATGAAATAATTAAAGTAAAAATCAGAATTGAAGCTACAAAATTTTGTATTTTGTTATGTTGAAAGTGAGTTATTTGGAAGAAAAGAATTAATTTTTTTTTCCCCCTGGCTTTCTGTTAATTGCAGCAGTCATTTTTATTCAGAGAATCCACATGATTTAAAATTTTTGGAGGACTGTAAAATTAATTAGTTTATTTCCGTATTGTTCAGTTTTGTGATTTTTTTTTCCCTGCCATTATAATGCTCAGTGTTACTTTTTAATTTCTTATTTAGATTTGCATATAGAATACTTGATGGTCTTACAAGTATTCTTTTTCCCCATTTTGCATTCCAAATAGGCCCTAGGTGGAAACCACAAGTGGTCATTTTTTTTTATTTGTATGTTTCATTTATACATGTGGTGAAATATGCATTCCCAAAATCATCTTGATTAAAGTGTTTCTTCTGTGAAAAAAATTGCCTCCAAATTTACAAAAAATTAAAAATAGCTGACCTTTGAGAAGTCCAAAAATAAAAAAATAATAATAATAATAAAATAATAATAATGTGGTGGATGAAATAAAATTTTGAAATTTTTATGGCTGATACTGCTGAGATATGGAAATAAAAAAAGAAAGCAAAATAGTTCCTATTCTGTTTTTTCATCTTTTCAGCATAGATGGCATTTTAAAAGTGAAGAAAACTGCTTTTTTTTTTAAGAATCTGAGTAGCATGCCATATGAAAAAAAAAATGAAAAACTGAGGAGAATGCTATCCCTTGGTTGCATGGAAGCTTTGAAAAGATGCTTCAATGATATATCTGAATGTGTCTCTAGAGTTTACAGAACAAATAAGATGGGAATAAAATGGATGTGCAGTTTTATTATTCAAGAGATTCATAAGAAGCAGATGACATAAAAGGAATATCATGACAATAAGAGTGAGAGAAGATATTAACTACATTGCTTGGAAAGAAGTCAGTAGACACCTCCATGAGCAAGGTGCATTGTACCATGTAACGAATCACATGTTTTTGTAGCCCATATAAATTGGAGGAATATAATTCTCCCAAATTACTGCAATTTTATCCGGGTGAAATGGCTGTAAGAAGGGGACTGACAGTGTTTGAAAGAGGCGTAGTGATAAGATGCCATGTTTCAGGTCTATCTGTTTGGAAAATTGTTGACAAATTGGGCCATTTCAGGTCAACAATCAGTGATACCCTACTGAGATGGAAGTATAGGGAGTCAAGTGCTGTCCGCAGAGGATAACCCACCACATCCACAGAACATGACCATTGGGTGCTACGAAGGATAATATGTAAAAACTACTATTTGTTGGCTAAACATTGAATGCAAAATTCTGGGCATCAACTGGAGCACGAATCTGCACAAAAACATTCAGAACTGAGGCTCATGACATGAGTTTCCATGGTAAGACTGCAATATAGAAACCCCACATTATTTCCTGCTTTAAGCGCGTGATTAATTAGTTATGATTATTGTAAGGAAAGCTAAGTTGAAGTGTGAAAAGAAATTGGTACAGACTAAAGGCAACCGAAAAGAATTTTATTATTATAAAGCAAGTAAAAAAAATAATTGATGCGAAAAAATAACTTCACTGAATGCAGATAGTACTCTTGTTTTGTAAGCAGATATAATTTTTCCAATAATTAGTGCTTGCCCTGCTGTGATCCGTCGACCTTGTGTTTAACATAGCACACAGTTCTACTATTTCACTGGATAAAGAGATAGAGTTGCACAAGAAGAAGGTTCTATAGCCTGTTGCATAATCTGGATAAGAATTTAGCACTGAGGACAGATGAGATATTAGTGTATTTGCTGAAGGAAAGTTCACCCGAGCTGACTACCTTTTTACATATTTGTTTAATTTAAATCCCAGGTCAGGAAAGATCTCAGGAATGGAAAGAATGAATGATAATCCCATTGTACAGAAGTGGTGCAAAAGACTGATATGTCTTGCCGTCAAACCTATCAGTATCTCTGGAGTGGTCATGAAGATTATTATTATGTGACATCTCAAGCAATCTTTACAATCACACACTTTACAATGTGTGATTGTAAAGATCTTAGAGAAGTTGTGATCAAGAAACAGCATGAATTTACTAAAATGAAGGTCATGTCTAAACAGTTTACTCATACATTATAATGTTATGGCTGAGTTGGATAATTGGAATGAATACACTTTGATGCTGTTGGACTTCGCTAAGTTATTTAATAGGATACCACCAGAAAAGCTGTTGCATAAACTGGAGAATGGGATTGGAATGTAAATTATTGGCTTGGATAAGTGGGTGGCTGACCAACAGGTATCAGAAAGTGTTAATGGGAATATGAGTCTGCCAGATTTAAGGTGGCCAGTGGTGTACCTCAGGGATCAGTCCTTGGACCATTGTTGTTTAATCTATATATTAATGATATTGAGAAGGGCCTGACAAGAGATCTTCAATTGTTTGCTACTGATATACGGCATTTACAGGGTGATTTGAATGGGTTTAAGGTGTGGACAAATGATAATTGCTGCAGTTAAAGGTTATTAGTGTAAAGTTATGCACTTTTGCATGATGAGATCTTCAGTGGCATGTTATATTGGTTGGATTATGCTTGTAATAACTGACAAAGCTAGAGATCTGGGAGTATAGTGGATAGAAATTTGAAGTTCAAGGGTCACATGCAAAAATTGCAAATACAGGAAACCTCGCTTAACATGAATGCGCAATAATCAGTTAGTACGATTGAGTGAAATGATACTATTTCCCGTTTTAAGCAAGTGATTAATCAGTTAACGTGAATTTTTTTTACATTATGCGAAATTTCATTGGGCTCATCGGTTTTACATTGTGCAAACAAGAAGAGAATGTTATGACTAAGAAGCTAACTGCAAAAGAGCTAGCTTTCAATCACATTGAGCATGCTAAGGAAATTTTGTTTCATGCTGATCCTCATATGGGACAAAGCTTCGAAGTCTGCTGAAAACTTGATAAAGTGATCGCCAGCTATCACAAATTCCATGACAAGATGAAAAAGTCGAGCGCTATTCAAACATCTTTGCATAATTTTTTTGTAAAAAAAGTAACTCGATCAAATGTTCAGACATTTAAATAAAAATTTAAGCAATTGACATTTACTAACTTTCATGATTTTATCCTTTAATATAGCTTATATTTTTTACGCTACTGATGGAGGAATTATAATTATTCCTATTATTTATTGTATTCGCTTAATGCGATTTTGCTTAACGTGCATTAATTGATGGATTAATTAATCCCATTAAGCGAGGTTTTCCTGTATAACTGAAAGGATAATTGCAGTGTTGAAACAAATATTAACATGTAAGATATTTTATAGAATGTAAGAATATAATTACTTCCATCTAAGAATATGTTACATTAACATGTAACATATTCTTACATGTAAGTAATTTTGTCTCTTCAAGGCCTTGATATGATTGCACCTACTACTCTGCACAGGTTTGCTCTCCTGAGTTTCAAAGGGATAAAGGAGCTGTGGAAAGGCTGCAAAAAGACTTACAAGGATGATATCAGGGTAATGAAATGTAGATTATGAAGATGGACTGAGAGTATTTGGGCCACAGACACTGGTAGACAGAAGGAGGAGGGGAAGATACAATAGAGGGCTATCAACTTTTCAGAGTCCTTTATAGGATATTGGTTGATAAAATTTTTTTATTATATGGAAAGCAGAGAGAGCACAAGAGGGCATCTGTGAAAGTTAAGTTTATAGGTGGTTAAGAAAGGGTGTGAGCTAGACTTTTCTAGCTGACCTCTCATAGAACTGTTAGGGAGTGGAACAGTTTGCCTGTTGAAGGAGCGAGTGCATCTGGTATGAATAAGTTTAAAGAAAGTATGAGTGCTGCTGGGGATGAAGTATGGCTTCTTGATGAGTTTTTGACTTCCTGGTGGTCTACTACTAATAATTTTTTAATGTTTTATTTTCCTTTCACATTAATGTTGGTGACATGTAAAAGCTCTTAAGATTTGTTTACTTCACACCTTTTGGGAAATCCTGAAAACTGCCTTGACAAGTGGATATACTTTAAATATATTACAAGATGCAACAAAAAATTGTGGTTGCCTTTGTTTTCAAATGACTATCTACTGATTGGTTGAAAATAACAGAATGGACCAATTTTCAGTTGCTATTGCTCAAATATATTATTATTTTTAATTTTTAACAAATTTTGAAGCAAAGTTTTTTTTTCATAGAAGGAACTTCAGTGTAGTGATTTGGGGCATGCATATTCCATTATGTGTATAAATGAAACACACACACAAAAAAAAATGACTTATGCATTCAACCTTAGAGCCTACATCATAGTATACAAAATGGGTCATGAAAAGCACTCAAAACACTGAATGTTGCTGCCAATAGTATAGCATTTATTATTGTTCAGGTTAATTAGCCTTTTTCAGACCAAAACTATTAATAACAAATGTTAAAAAAAAGTAAAGAGCTGCAATTGTCAGTTTTTTGAAATAGTTAGAAACAAAAGAGTGAGCAATGCACAGACTGATCTTGATTACAATTTCCTTGGTGATCAGCTGCAGAACTATCTATGTAAAAATCAGCTGATATTTGTATTCCAGATAACTAGCTTTTTTTTTTTTTTTGGATATTTTCTTTCTATTTTTGTTATCTACCTATAGACTGTTTTGTAATAGGTTTAAATTTGGTTACTTCATTATTTCAGTATAATGTGTGTGCGTGTGTGTATATATATATATATATATATTTTTTTTTTTTTCTTTTTTCTTTTCAGAGTCTGAACATTTTAATGTAAACCCTCTCAAGTTCATGAGGATCAAGATTCCCCCACTGCTAACAGCCATGGCTCTGTTTACTATTGAACAGATTGAACTGATCCGTAGGCTGCGTAACAGTGGGATAACAAAGGAACAGGTCATCTTGGCTTTTGATCAGATGGATAGGTTGGATGTAGAGTTCGGAAGACCCCATTCAAATTCAAATCCACATCACATACCTCATGCTTTATCAAATGTACCATCTAGCCAGTCATCATTTTCATCATCATCATCATCATCCCAGGTACCTGAAAGAGTGCCACATGACAAAGAGCATACTTCAAGGTCTGGAGATAATACAGTCTCCAAAGTAACTGGTCAAGGTAGTTGCCAAGTGCCCAATGGGGTAACAACCCCTACTCGAGCAGACATACAACCTCCTATGCAGCCATTCTACAAACAGAATGATTCACAAACATACTCCAGACCACAAAGTAGTAGTAATTCTTCTAGTGATGGTGTAGACAATGGAAACACCCAAAATGGAGATGTGTCTCCATCAGCAACAGCATCAGCTGTTGCTTCACCTACCTCAAAGCTGCCCAGTGAATTAACTATAATTCCTTTATCTTCCTCTTCCTCCTCATCATCGTTAGTTCCTGTTCCCTATTCAGGGACAGAAAGCATCCACACAATACATAACCAAATGTATACCAGTAGACAGGAAGGCTCTCAGTGTATTCCCATCCAGTGTTTGGTTAATCCATTAGATCTTTTGCAAGATGAATGCTTTGAATTAGAAGAATTAAAGAAGTAAGTGTTTCATTTTTATATGTTGTGTTCAGAATGTGAATCTGATTAGATAAATCAGTTTTTTAAAAAAAAAATTTTTTTTTTACATTTTATTATTATTATTTTTCTTAATATAAGTGTGTGTGTGTATATAATTTGAATTCAGTAAACTTGCATTGAATAACTAGACTTTCTATTCTTGTGATATAACGTATCATATACTGTTAAAAAGCTGTTCAGCTGTTAGAACTAAATTTTTATCATCTCAATATTGGACGACAAGTGTTTGCTTTTTTTTTGTGATAACATGGATAGAATAAACTATTTTTGAAAAATTATTATGAAAATGATAGTCAAGATAACATGCATAAGTTTTGTTTTTATTTCAAATGTACTTATATACTACTTATGTAAATAGGAATCACTATTCAAACACCACAGGTTCATATTATGGTTGCTGATATAACAAAATCAGTAAGAAAAATATGCTTAAAAATTTTAAAAGCATAATTTTGAACATTTACTATAATTAATGAGTCCTATAGTTTTGACAGTATTTTAATGTCTAATCTTCAGAAATGACAACCAGATTGGCAATTGTACGTGTAAGAAATGAAGCAGTTGCATGTATAAGCAATTTATGTGTATATATGACACTCTTATCTTGATACTATGCAAACGTGAAATCAGACGTAAATTTTAGTGGATTGACTAGCAGTATTTGCACTGATGACACAAGAATATCAATAGGCACAATATGCAATGCATGTTGTGCCTGTTGACATCTTTATGTTATTCTGGCCATATATTAGCAAAGCCATAACTTCATTTTTCAGTAGGATCTTGGTTGACAACTAGAGCAAGCTTATATTTAAGCTATTTTAAAGTGAGTTTCGTGACTTATCCATGTAACAAAATTTATATAGAATTTATTCAAAAACTCCAGTATATATCATCTAACTTTACACGGACATCGTCAGGCAGATAGCCGTTAACTATATTCAAAAGATGAATCAAAATAATGGATTATAAATCATATTATGTACTTCAGCTGTGACTCATCTCAGCTGAAATAATATTTTACTATTAGAGTATAAAGGAAAGGAAATGAAACAGTGGTTATGAACACACGAATATGTAAGAAAAATTAACATCCTATTAGAAGCTTCTGACACCTACTTATCCTTAGACTGAGATCCACATGGTATACTAATGGTAAAACTAATGGATTTATCAAAAAGCTGTCTAATTGGGAAGAATAATTAAAAAAAATCTTATCATCTAACAATTCATTAGTCCCAAGAATTTATGAAGCACCAGACATACACAAAAAAGATGTTACGTTAAGGTCAATTGTAGATTGGAAAGATTCCTCAACATCAAATTGGCAAGTATCTGTCTAGCCTGGTAGCTTCATATATAGGAAAGACAGAATCAGTATGTGAAGAATAGTTTACATTTTATTGAAAAGGTAAAAGACTTAAATATAGCTTTCTGGCATTCTAGGAAATTTAGATGTAGTCAATCTTTTTACCAGTGTACCTAGGGATGATACAATGAATTTCCTTCTAAACTTTTTTTCACAAGACACAATAAGACTATTCAAACACTGTATGGACAACACTTTTTTCATATTTCAGAACAAATATTGGTAACAAAAAGAAGGAATTGCCCTGGGTTCCTCACTATCTCTGCCCTTGGCCAATCTTTTTATGGAAAATTTTGAAATGAATGCTATTGAAAACCATTGTAAGAAAAGAAAAACTTGATTATGTTACATTGATGTTTTCATTATTTGGTCAGGTCAGGAACCATGGACAACTTAAGTACTTTTAAAGATTATCTGAACAACTTGCATTCCAATATAAAATTCATTCTTAAACTAGAAGATCACAAAAATTCCTGTTCCTGAAACGATTATTCTTTTCAATTACAGAAAACCTACTGCAACTGGAATATTATTTGCATTCCACTTCACGCCATCATCCATTATAAAAGATAGGCACCATTAAAACATTATGAGATAGAGCATACAAGATGCCCAGTACTTCACTTAATATGAATGAAAAACTAACTACCTGAGGCATAACCTTGCCCTAATTGGTTATGACCCCAGAATGATCAACAAAATTCTTAACACACCTTCTACAGCTTCTGTACTTAAACAAAATTTTAAGAATACAATCATGCACCTTACATCAAGAATGTTACAAACTTATCATGGTGAAGCATGGTAAGTTTTTTTGAATCTGGATGATTGTGTGGAACTTTCCAAGATATGAGAAATTATAATTCTTAGGCCTCCCACTCAGTAGCCATGACTGGTTTCAGTCTAATCTGTATGGTTTGTGCACATTGTTAAAATTTTTATATAATTTCCCTAGTGATTATTATTATTATTCAGGCCTCCATGGAGTCAAAAGACTCATCGTGGGAGGTCCTTCCTAAGAAACACAAAGTCAATCAAGACTCATCGAGGGGAGGTCCCCCCCCCCCCCTAAGAAACACAGTCTATCATACCACTCCTTGAACTCATTGACTGTTCTCGCTCTCACCACTCCATCAGACAATGTATTCCATGGTTCAACCACCCTCCATGCAAAGAAACCACTCCTCACCTTCTTGCTCACAGTTTCCTTTCGTAACTTCCAGTGGTGTTTTTTTTTTATCATTGCATAAAATCTCCAGATTCTTACATTGACCAAAACCTGCATGCCATCCTATGGGAGGAAAAAAAAAAAATAGCCATTTATGAGATTTATTGCGCTTGTGGCATTTGCTATGTAGCCCAAATGGGCAGGTCAGGGGAGATCCACATGTCTGAACACATAAGAAACGTCGAAAAATGAAGACGGCATAAATCAGGTTTGGCATCCCATACAACTACCATAGGCCATCAAGTAATTTGACAACAAACAAAAATGCCTGATGTTGATCATAACTGTTTTACAAAAAAAAGTTCAAGCAAACCTCTGAGATGTTGCAGATCCCCACATAATGCAACAAAAATCAAGGCTTAATCCCTACACCAAATTTGGTCTGCTTTTATTAAAAATCTAATTATTATGTACCTAGGATACAATACACGCAATGCTACAGAACATGACAGCAATTACTAGTATTTCCAATACATATACACTAATTAATTTAATGTTTTTATTCTGGTTATTTATTTGTTTGAATTGTGAAGTTCTGATAACATCTGATATGTATAATTAATTGTTTGTATTCTCTATTCTGTACAACATTTTTAATACCACTGACAATGTAAGTCTGACTGCTTTGAAATTTATAGGGTTATATTTTATTAAACTCTTTACTTATCTTAAAACATGACCTCATTACTGGGAAAACATCTACAGAACTACTAAACTGCAGGAACTACACATTCATAAAGTGCGGTTATAAAATTCTTTGTGAAAGAAACTCTAATGCCAAAAGAAATTCATTCGAGGTTCATAAAGGTTTATGGGCACTATTCTCTTTGTTTTCAACATTTAAGAAATGCCCAAGAAATGTGGCTGTACCAGCCTTGAAGATGATCCACGTGAAGCATATCCAAAAAGTGTAACACTAGAAATCATTGATCAAGTGCGCAATATGGTATTGGATGATCGGTGAGTCGAAGTGCGTGAAATTGCTGAGACTTTAGGCATTTCAAAAGAACACGTAGGATATATTTTGCATGAAGAATTGCAAATGAAAAAGCTTTGCGCAAGATGGGTCCGTGCTTGCTCACAGCAGATCAAAAACAGACTCGCATGCATGAAGAATTGCAAATGAAAAAGCTTTGCGCAAGATGGGTCCGTGCTTGCTCACAGCAGATCAAAAACAGACTCGCATGAAAATCTATGAACAGTGCTTGGAGCATTTTAACAAGAATAAAACTGATTTTGTGCATCGATTTATTACTATGGATGAGACTTGGATTTACCATTTACACACTAGAATCCAAACAGCAGTTAAAACAGTGGACAGAAGCTGGTTGTTCAGTGCCAAAGAAGACAAAATCGGTTTTATCAGTAGGAAAAGTCATGGCATCTGTGTTTTGGGATGCTAAAGGCATTTTGTTTATTAATTAGCATTGTTAATATTACTAATATTGTTTTACCCTTTTCAAGGGTAAAACAATAACCAGGGAATATCATTCCGATCTTTTAACTAGACTAGACAAAAAAAATTCATGAGAAAAGACCCGGTTTGCAGAAGAAAAAAATCATGTTTCATGAGTACAATGCACCTGCCCACAAAGGTGTTTTAGCAATGGCAAAATTAAGGGATCTGCACTATGAATTGTTGAAACATCCACCCTATTCCCCAGATTTGGCTCCCTCTGACTTCTATCTCTTCCCAAAACTAACTCTTCCTTGCTGGTCAGCATTTTTCTTCGAATCAAGAGGTGATTGCAGCTGTAAAGGGGTATTTTGCAGATCTTACTGAGAACCACTACAGGGATGGGATAATGGCACTGAAGCATCGCTGGAATAAATGTATTAGTCTTAAGGGAGATTATGTTGAAAAATTAAAATAATTTTGAAATTATAAATTTGTTTTTTCATTGTTATGCCGAGAACTTTTCAGACCACCATCGTATAATGCTGTGCATTATGGGAAAGGCCACCCAGAGGTTTTCACCTTTTATTCAGGTCTCATCAATCTGATGATGTCAGATCCATCAGGACCAGAAGACTTTTTAGTGTCCAAGTTATGTAGTATTTTTAGTGTCCAAGTTATGTGGTATCTGGAGAACAACCATGGCATTTGCAACTTCAGACCTCCGGTAAGTCAGGCAGTGGTACTTCACCAGACAATGAAGAACATCTACTACCTACATGGAATTGGCATTTCAACTTTGTGTCAGGAATACTTGCTGGTTTCTCCTGAGCCCTTTTTGTGGATTCAGGCCACACTATGAGAATGCAGAGTTGACTTGAACATGACGAGGCTGTATGTTGCGCATCCGTGCAAATTCGTGTGTGATATTAGGCTTATTAATTTTATATAATTGTCAAAAAAAACTATACACCATGTGAATCCTGTAGTTTTTTTTTTGTCAAAAAAAACTACAGGATTCACATGGTGCATTGATTCTGGTGTGATAAGGAGATGATTTCCCTTGGTCATCTCTGCAGGAGATCAAGGAAACAGAAACTTATCATGGTGAAGCATGGTAAGTTTTTTTGAATCTGGATGATTGTGTGGAACTTTCCAAGATATGAGAAATTATAATTCTTAGGCCTCCCACTCAGTAGCCATGACTGGTTTCAGTCTAATCTGTATGGTTTGTGCACATTGTTAAAATTTTTATATAATTTCCCTAGTGATTATTATTATTATTCAGGCCTCCATGGAGTCAAAAGACTCATCGTGGGAGGTCCTTCCTAAGAAACACAAAGTCAATCAAGACTCATCGAGGGGAGGTCCCCCCCCCCCCCCCCCAAGAAACACAGTCTATCATACCACTCCTTGAACTCATTGACTGTTCTCGCTCTCACCACTCCATCAGACAATGTATTCCATGGTTCAACCACCCTCCATGCAAAGAAACCACTCCTCACCTTCTTGCTCACAGTTTCCTTTCGTAACTTCCAGGGATTGCCTCTTGTCATCACTCCTTCCTGCTATTTAACCAAGCGAAAGAACTCCCCAGTGCCAATCCTGTAACCACCTCTCAACAGTTTAAAAGTCTCAATCATATCACCTATTCTTCTTCTATCCACCAAACTCTGCAGTCCACATTCCCTCAGCCGATCCTCATAACTATCATTGTACAGTGCTGAAACCATCTTTGTTATCCGCCTTTGTACCCTTTCCACAGTTAATTTATCCCCTTCAAATCCTGGGGACCAAATCTAAGAATAATAGTCTAAGTGTGGTCTGATCAGAGACTTATACAACGGAATGATAACCCTTTTATCTCTGCAGGTCAGTGTCCTTCTCATAATTGCAGCAATCCTCTGTGTTACCTTTGCCACCTTTGCAATATGTCTCCTAAATTTCAGGTTTCTATCAATCATCAACCCTAGTTCTCTTGTCTACCCTACTTCCTCCAGTATAACTCCTCCCATAGAGTATGCAGTGTCCCATCAATGTTTCCCAAACCTTAAAACCTTACATTTTGCTGCATTAAACCGACACCCCCATTCGTTTGCCCATCTCTCTAGCTTATTCAAATCCTTTGCAGGGTTGCCGCATCTGCACTATTACTAATAATCCTTCCCAGCTTTGCATCATCTGCAAACAACTGAATATCCCCTTGCAATCCACTGACAATGTCATTGATATAAAGGTAATGTGTGAAAGAGGCACACAATAATGAAACCATTAAACCTCTGTTTAATTCATTCCTAGTGCTGACCTCATTCCCAACCAGTAATTACTTGTATACTATAAATATAATAGGGAAGCAAGCAACTCTTGCATCTTTTGGATTTAGAGCATAATGTTTTAAAATTACATTTTTTTTCCTCTTTAACTACAAGTGTCAACATAATTAAAAAAAAAAAAAAATAGGTAAACCTAATGCAATAAAAGGACATATGCAGTCAACAAGAAATAAACAATTTTTATGGTTTTACTAGAGAAATTCACACACGTTGGCTTTTTGTTATTGTTAATTTTTCTCCTGGATATTTCTAGTTGGTATTCATAGTTAAAGTATTGCACAGAATTATTTCTGCAGTTGAGCAGAATTTCAGATAAGATGGCTACATGGCCAATTGAAGGTTCTCTTGCAAGATCTCATATAAAATAGATCCTTTCATATTTACGTATTATACTCTGTACTTTGATCGCAACTATTAAATAAACCAAATCATCCCGATATCAACTTCGGTTGCTAACATAGAGCTATTTTAGCAAATTATTGTTTCATTTGTTTGTTATTTTTATTGTACTACTTAACTGAAGACACTGTCATTTAGCTGAAAACATGATAATCATGAATTCCTGATGTGTATCTTCCAGGTGGGGGGGGGAGATGTATACAAGAAACTAAATACTATTATATAATGAAGTTAAAATATTTTAGTATCAAAGAAAGAAAGGATTAGTGATAGCATTCCACACCAAACATGAAGATAAACTTCTGAATTGGAAGCCAGTTTCAAGTGGAGTTATGTGGGCAAACTTCTAAATGAGGACATGGACAATGAAACTTATTTGAGCCTGTGGTCCCACAGAAAGTTCTTCCATGGGAAATTAATCCTACCAGGCATACAGGAACATTTTGGGAAAATTTGTAGAAAAAAGGCAAAGCTAATAATAATAATAATTATTATTATTATTACGGGCAACTCCAAGGAGGCTCTAAACATCATGTCAAGAACTATTCGGCATTCACACAATATCTATCATACTTTGCTTTGAACTCATTCACGGTCATGGCACCCACAACAGACTCTGGCAGCCTATTCCACTCATTAACCATTCTCCAAGTAAAAAAAAAAATTAGTTCTAACAACCTTGCTAACTACACTCTTGCTCAATTTCCATGGATGGGCCCTAGTTCTCCCACCACCAGACCTGTTCTGAAAATTTTCCTGTGAATTAATCTTGTAAAACCTCTTAATAATTTGACTGTCTCAATCATATCACCCCTTTTTCACCTATCAACCAATTTCTGTAACCCACAGATCTTCAACCTGTTCTCATAAGGTTCCATATACCGACGCAAGACTCGATAAAGAGGAACAGTGACCTGCTTGTCTCTGCTCGTCAAAGTATTCTTCAGTAACTAAGTGATCTGATGAGCTGATTTAGCCACTTTTGCTGTGTGTCCCCTAAACGTCAACTCCCTATCCACCAGCACTCCCAAATCCCTGACTTCGTCAATTTCCTAGAGTACAGTTCCACCGATGTGGTATATTGCTGTTAATCTTTTCACCCCAAAATGCATAACTTTACACTTTACCACATTAAACTGACATCCATTCTCCTTAGCCTGGTCTGAAAATCTATCCAAATCATCCTACAAAATTTTGACATCATGTGTATTCACTATTTCTCTACTCAACACTGCTCATCGGCAAATAAATGGATAGTTCCTCTCAGATCTCCTATATCATTAATGAACAAATTAAATAGCAGTGGTCCAAGAACAGAACCCTGCAGCACACCACTAGTCACAGGCCTTCTTTTGGACTCTGCTCTTGAATAAAGTACTCTCTGATATCTCTCCATCAACCACCCTCTTATCTATCTGACCATCCCTATGTGCTGCAGTTTACTGATTAAAATTCCATGTGGTATCCTGTCAAAGGTCTTTGCAAAGTCCAACAGTATCACTGTAAACCCATTATCTTTATCCAACTCAGCTGTCATTGTATTATAAAATGTGAGCAAGTTACTGAGGCATGACCTGCTCTTCACAAAACCATGCTTTTCCCCCCATACAGTATCCCATTTCCATCTATCCATTCCTGTATTTTGCTCTTGATTGACTTCTCCAATACTCTGACAACAACTCCTGATATGCTGATGGGTCTGTAATTTGCAACAGCAGTCTTGGAGCCTCCTTTATGCAGTGGAACTATTTTCCCCTCTTTCCACCCCCCCATTGGGATTAACCCAGAGCTGAAACTTAAATTAAACAATATGGTCAAGGGCACTAACAGTTCCTTTGTTGCTTCGCTTAAGACTCGAGCTGGTATACCATCCAGTCCCACAGATGTATTGACATTGAGGTTTTGTAATATACTATTCACCTCCATTTCATTCACCTCAATTCCCATATAAGTCATTGGTTCCCTCATTCCTGCAATATCACCGCCTGGATGATATAGCAGGAATCCTACCAGTGTTCACTTAGTGATTCTACTATTTCAACTGATTCAGTTACCTCCCACTGGACTTTTGCTCAGGACACAGACTAGTCATTACTAATACTATGTTTCAACATGAAGATGTGCACAAGTTCACATGGAGAGAAGACAAAGGAGTAAAGAAATAAGTAAAGTCTCATTAACTATGTCATTGTTGATAGTGATATCTTCATGCTCATTCAGGATACAAGAGTGTACAGAGGATTTGAAATTGGAAGTGACCTTCACTTAATACTAAGCAGGATAAAAATGGATATCACATTGAAAAAAAGAGCATGTAAGCAAGTTTTAAAAAGAATTAAAGTTGAGCAGCTTTGACAAGTAAATTGTAGACTCAACTATACAAATATTATTGAAGAAAAAAAAGAAAACAAATTGAAAACAAGAACCAAACCTTGGAGTTTCAGTGGCAAACTCTGAAGAAGACATTGATTGATTCATCTATGGGGTATGTGGTGAAGTTGTCTGTAAGGATTGAAAATAAGAATACCACGGTGAACACAAGAAGTGAAAGAAGCAGTCCTGGAAAAGAAGAAAGCATACAAAAAATCCGTATCAAATAAGTTGGCAGATGCCCTTGAAGAATACAGAGAATAATGTAAGATAGCTAAGCTGTGTGTAAAAGTAGCTAAACAAAAGATATGGGAACACTTTGGTAAGAATATAAAAAATAAATATTAAGAAAGTGGCAAAATGTTCTGGAGGCTGTTGGAGAAGCATATAAATGGAGGAAAGAGTCTGCAAATTGAATCAAAGATGATAAACGTGACATGAAAACTGAAGATAAGGATATCCTAGATGTCTAGAGTAGTTACTTTGAAAGACTGTTAAACAAACAAAGCAGTGACAGAACCTTATTAGAAAATTTTCAAGAAGAATGCAAAGAGGAGTATATAACAATACTTGAGGTAGAAAAAGTCATCAAAAACTTGAAATGTGGAAAGGCATTTTAAGCAGATGATATTTGGCCAGAAATGCTTAAGTATGAAGGCATAAAAGTTTTGCAGTGGTTACACTGCCTAATTCAGAGGGACTGGTTACAAGGTCAAATTCCCAATGATTGGAGTAGAGCTTTCATAGTACCCATCTATAAAAATGAATGTGAGAATTACAGAGGACTTTCTCTACTGTCTTCCAGGTAAAATTTATGTAAGCATACTCGAAACTGTAATCAGACTTTACCTGTGACACACTTTCCAGTAGTAGACATTAATATGGGTTGGGTCCACCCTTTGCTTCTGACAGCACTAACTCTACTGGGGAGACTAAGCGGTAGAGTTTCCTTGCTTTATTTCTTTCTTCTATATATATTCTTCAGTTTCAGGGATAATCCATTTTTCTGAGTCTTTTTTGTTGCTGTTTCCAAGAATTTTGTTAGATGTTATGTTTATTGCTTCAATGATACCCTTGTACATTGCATCAGAAGAATCATAGAAGGTTCATGTGATAAAAACTTACCACTCATTTTAACCTTTATAGACTTCAAAAAAGTTAGAAGTTAAAAGACAAAAATGTCAGATCTGACAAAATTCGACTTGATAAATGACAGATTATAGAAGAAAGCGTTTAAAAAGCTACTAAAAAATTCATCATCATCAATTTCCTGATATGCAACCCCAAGGGATGTTCAGGTTACTATGACAGCAATACATGATTAAGTTTCTCATCTCATTTATGCACCATCTCCTATCTAGGAGGTTGACTACCATGATGTGACTCATGGTTAACTATGGGCGTAACAACATGTGATGAGGACCCTATCTCTTCCACATACTGTCGTAAGTATTCATGGCTGTAAATCTCTGTGTGTCCACGGAGTCAGTTTGCCTATCTGAGGGACAAAAAAGCCAAGTTTATGGGTGAAAAAACCCTTTATCTCTGTATGAGGCCGGCTAACTTACCTAAAATCAAAAGAGACCAGATAAAGGTTTCTCATATGATGGACGGGAATTGAACCCAGGTCTTTCCGTCCACAGGGCTTGGTCTATACCGACTCAGTTATGGAAGCTCTACATCAGTGCTTCCCAAACCTCTGAATGTAAAGGCCCCCTTGGAAAAATTAAAATATTTCACAGTCCCCATCGAAAAAAAAAATTGTAATACAGACATATATTATTATTATTATTTATTTTATTTATATTCAATACAAAACATACACAACAAATATTGCAAAAATCAAATGCAAATATTACATTTTTAGCATCTTACATACACATTTGATGGCACACTTAGTCTTAAAACATTTTAGATTTATTTTCATTATTTCACAGCACCTCAACAAAACTAATGGCCCCCAGTTCAGGAAGCACTGCTCTACATGATTAAGTTGACATTATTATTAATCTCCTGTGAACAATTTGCCTCCAAATCAACCTATTACTTGTGAGCACTCCAATATCGTTCTGTCTAACATTTCGTGTTTCTAAGGCACTTCTGATAGAATCAGTGCACCTAGACCTTGGTTTGTGTCTCTTTCCTGCCATATTAGCATCAAACACCTGTTTTGCAAACTTTTTTGCATCCATTCTATTTATGTGGCCATGCCACCTTAGATATTAGCTCTGCTGACACATTCTTGAATGCTGATAATGTCAAGTTCCTTTCTAATATCTTCATTTTTAATAAAATTTTGCCATTGATGCCATCGGTTCACTTCACTAATTTTTCTCAGAACCCCTCATATCTGTGGGCTCTAGTCTTTGATCAAGTGCTTTATTTCTAACCCAACTCTCAGATCTGTAACTTAAAACTGGTTTAAACACTGCCACGTATACTGCTAGTTTGGTGTTTTGGCTAATTTCTCTCTTATTTCATATAAATTTATTCAGCTGGCTACCCATCATGCCAGTTTTGCTTATTCTGTTGTCTATTTCCAGATTTAACCTACCTACCTTCACCAAAAACTGTGCATAAATAGCCAAAATATTTTACTTTTTTCTATGGAATCTCCATTCAGAATGCAGCTGAAGTTTTCTATGCTCCTGCCTATTTTCATAGTTTTGGAGTTTTTATTGCTGATAAAAAGTCCAAAACTATGAAAAATTTTTTCATGCCAAATTTGTTACAGCTGTTATTCAATTTAGTTAGTGAATCCTGGAGACTTCCACTAGATATGTTTAGGAGTAACATCATTTTGTCATATGCCTTTTCCAGATCTACAAAACTTAAGGTCAAGGATATGTACTTCAGATCCTTGTCCCATTCCCACGATTCATTATATTCATAATACACTATCTGATCAAAAGTATTCGGACATCCCTCTGTAATTCGTAAACTGACATCTAGATGTCACCATGACTTCACTTACTGCTTCACTAACACACAGCTCCATGCCTCCGAGCAAATTGAGTAGGTCAAGGGAACTCTCAATGATTGTTGATTGAGTTCCCTTGAATTTTTTGGAGACATTTCAACCCTCCTCAGGTTGCCCAAATCAACAGTTGGTGACATGATTGTGAAGGCACAACCACAACAAAACCACGGTCGGGTAGGCCGTGTTTAATGACAGACATGGACCATCGAACATTGAAGAAGGCAGTCATGGAAATCACCAGACATTGTAACGGTCACAGTGGAGTTCTGCAGTGCTACTAACTGTCCAGCCAGCACCATGACTGTGAGTTGAGAGTTAAGAGGAATGGGCTTCCATGGCCATGCAACTTCCCATAAACCAAACATTTCTCCTGTGAATGCTAAGCTCCATCTGCAGTGGTGTAAAGAGCAACACCACTGACAGTGGACAACTGGAAAAGTGCGATTTGGAGTGATAAATCACCCTTTACCATGCGGCAGTCCGATGGAAGGGTCTGGGTGTGACGAATGCCTGGAGAACGATTCCTGCAAGCAGGTGTGTGTGTAGTGCCAACAGCAAAATTTGGAGGAGGTGGCGTTACAATGTAGGGGTGTTTTTTATGGAATGGATGACTTGGCCCTTTCATGACACTACATAGAAATCTAAATGTGGAAGGGTACAAGAACATTTTGACCCGTTGTGTACTGTCTACAGCAGAAGATCAATTCGGTGATGACTGTTGTCAGTATCAGCATGACAATGCTACCTGTCATAAAGCAAGGTCTATGAGGGAATGGTTTGTGGACAATAGCATTCCAAAAATGGACTGGCAGGCCCAGAGCCCTGACCTGAATCCCATAGAACACCTTTGGGATGAATTAGAATGCCGACTTTGCTCCAGCCCCCCCAACAATCCACATCACGAACTGCTCTGGCTACAGCTCTTCAGGAAGAATGGGCTGGCATTCCTCCAGAGACATTCCGACACCTGGTAGAAAGGAAAAGGAACTTCACTAAAAAGGAACTAAAAATAGCAATAGATCAAACCAAAGCAGGAAAGTCCCATCAGAGCAGAAGCATTCAAAAATGCTGGGTATAATACATATTCCAATCTCCTTGCCATAATGAATCAAGCTTTAAACACTGGAATAATACCTCAACAATGGAAACAAGGCCTTATTGTCCCTATACCCAATAAGGGCAGTCTTAATAGGATGGATAACTACAGAGGTATTACTTTGCTATACAATAGAATAATACTCAATAGAATAAAACCTTACTTAATACCACTTTTAAGAAAAAAAACAAGCTGGATTTCTAAAAAAAACAATGTACAGTAGAACAGGTACATTGCCTCAGAAGAATCGTAGAAGGTTCACATGATAAAAATTTACCACTCATTTTAACCTTTATAGACTTCAAAAAAGCCTTTGACTCCATTAATAGAGAAGCAATGTTTAAAATACTCAGCTTCTATGGTCTACCCTCAACTCATACACGCAATCTCAGCGCCTTGTAAAGATTACAATGCTACAGTAATCTTTAAAAACAGAAATGTCTGAATCCTTTCCGGTGACAACAGGAGTCCTGCAACGTGTGGAGTCCTGCAAGGTGATGTACTAGCACTTTATTTGTTTTTAGTATGTTTGGACTACATCTTCTGGACCATCAACACAGAAGATCTTGGTTTTAACATCAGAACATCCACCCATGCTATGCAAATAACTGATCTTAGCTTTGCTGACGATGTTGTACTTATTGATACAGAACCAACAAATGCACAAAAACATCTCAGTCTACTAGAGGCACAGGCTAAACTTAATGGTCTGCAGATCAACATCTAAAAGTCCAAAGTATTCTCAATAGGTTGTGAAAACTTTATTCTTCATATCAACAATAAACCCTTAGAAAGAGTAAAGGACTTTCAATCATCAGCAATACAGAAAATGATATTAGAAAACATAAGCAGCTGGCTCTAGTCTTCCATAACAAACTCTGCCCCATCTGGAAATCATCATTAATATCATTAAAGACAAAATTAAGACTATACTGCAACCAGTAGATCCATTTTCTTGTATGGTTCTCAAACGTGGACAATAAGCACCAAAAAAACTACAGATCTAATCAACTCCTTTGGAACTAAATGTCTCAGACTGAGTCTTGGATACACTTGGATGGACCATGTCAATAATTCTGCTATGCTGAATCTGGCTAAGCAAGAACCACTTGTCAATATAGTCAAAAAACTACAACTCATATGGCTTGGGCATTAACTCAGACATCATGAAGTCTCATACAAGCTCCTTTTTGGAATCCCTCATCCTGTACAAACCAAAAGATGGCAATCGCAGTAGAGGAAGACCACGCAAACAATTTTGGCAATACATATGTGAAAGCACCAGTAGACTGAAGTAAAACTCCATCTGACATCTACCAGTTAGCTCAAGATAGAGAGACTTGGAAGACCATAATTTGCAATATTTAATTTTTAATATAAATCTCTTTACCCTTTTCACATTGTGAATAAACTATGATGAACTTCTAACTATATCATTTCAACTAGAGATACAGAAATGATCTTCTGGTGGGTCATTTTTCTCTGACATAACTGGCATTACTGTTTTGCTAATTTTTTTGTCTTCCATTGTCAAAGTGATCATAGAAAATCACTTTGACATTGGAAGA
The DNA here is from genome assembly GCF_054136105.1 of Typopeltis vanoorti. Lineage (NCBI taxonomy): Eukaryota > Metazoa > Arthropoda > Arachnida > Uropygi > Thelyphonidae > Typopeltis > Typopeltis vanoorti. The sequence goes on along the minus strand of NC_143560.1, from coordinate 94,664,752 downwards.
TGACAATGCTAATCACCTTGGATTAGCATTGTCCACACATTCTTGAATACTTATAATGTTAAATTCCTTTTTAATATTGTAATTTTTAATATGATTTTGCTACTGATGTCATGTTCATTCCCCTTCCACAATTTTCCTTTTACAGTACTCTTCTCCATTTCTAAGCTTTTTCTATGGCCTCCAGAAGATGAATATTTTTCTTCTTTCAAGATATTTATCTTACGGAGGCTATAGAAAAAGCCTAGAAATAGAGAAGAGCAGTGTAAAAGAAAACAGATGATAAAGGTGACATGAAACTGAAGATAAAAGTATTCTAGTTATCTTGATTAATTACTTTGAAAGATTGCTGAATGAAACAAGTAGTAACAGCATAGTGATATCGAAAACATTCAAGAGGAATGCAAATAGGAGTACATATCAGTACTTGAGGTAGAAAAAGCCATTAAAACCTGAAATGCCTTTCCATAATTAAGGCAGCTGGAGTACATAATATTCAACCAGAAATGCTCAGATATGGAGGAATAAAAGTTTTATGGTGACCAACGCTGCATAATTCAGAAGGCCTGGTCAGAGGTTTGAATCCAGATGGTTGTATTAGAGTTAATATCCATCTCTAAAAAGAGAAGTAAATCTACTAAATCCATCTATAAGCGGGTGGTCTGAAAAGTTCTTGGCCTAACAATGAAAAAACAAATTTATAATTTCAAACTCATTTTTATTTTTCAACATAATCTCCCTTAAGACTAATACATTTATTCCAGTGATGCTCCTGTGCCATTATCCCATCCCTGTAGTGGTTCTCAGTAAGATCTGCAAAATACCCCTCTACAGCTGAAATCACCTCTTGATTTGAAGAAAAACGCTGACCTTCGAGGAAAAGTTTTGGTTTTGAGAAGAGATGGAAGTCAGAGGGAGCCAAATCTGAGAAATAAGGTGGATGTTCCAACAATTCATAGTGCAGATCCTTTAATTTTCCCATTTCCAAAACACCTTTGTGGGCAGGTGCATTGTCCTGATGAAAGATGATTTTTTTTCATCTAGTCTGGTTAAAAGATTGGAATAATATTCCCCGGTTATTGTTTTGTCCTTTTTCAAGATAATTAATAAGCAAAATGCCTTTTAGCATCCCAAAACACCGATGCCATGACCTTTCCTGCTGATGGAACCGACTTTTTGGCACTAAACTGGCTTCTGTTCACTGTTTTGGATTTTGGTGTGTAATGGTGAATCCAAGTCTCATCCATAGTAATAAATCGATGCACAAAATCAGTTTTATTCTTGTTAAATTGCTCCAAGCACTGTTCAGAGATTTTCATGCGAGTGTGTTTTTGATCTGCTGTGAACAATCGTGGCACCCATCTTGCCCAAAGCTTTTGCAATTCTTCATGCAAAATATATCCCACACCTTCTTTTGAAATGCCTATAGTCTCAGCAATTTCGCACACTTTGACTCACCGGTCATCCCATACTATATCCTGCACTTGATTAATGATTTCTGGTGTTGTTACACTTTTTGGACGTCCTTTATGCGGATCATCTTCAAGGCTGGTACAGCGATGTTTAAACTCAGCAGCTCATTTCTTTATTGTCGAAAATGAAGGAAAGAGTGCCCATAAACTTTTATTAATTTCTTTCTTTTGGCATTAAACCTTCTTTTAGAAAGAATTTTGTAACTGCACAATACTCAATTTTTTCCATTTTAAGGGACAGACAACACTTTTGCTTCAAACAGTTGTATGAAACATACTACTTTCCAGAATGACTTGCAATTTCACATGGATGCTTGTGACAGATGTACCAAAGTGAGAATTGTAGAGGAATTTTCTTACCGATTGTTCCAAGTAAGATTTTTAGAAGCATGCTTGAGAAGAGGCTAAGAAAAAGTGTGCGAGGGAAACTTAGAGGGAAAAAACGGATTCAGGCCAAAATAAAGGTTGTCAGGATTAGAGTTTTACTTTGTTTCAAATCAATTGAGAAATCTTGTGAATATAACAAGGATCTGCACTTAAATTTTGTAGATCTGGTAAATGCATATAACAGGCTTCCAACAGTCAAGCTTTCCAAAACTATTATGTGGTGCTAACAAGCCATTATACAGAGCAATTCTTGTAAATAAACTTACATGTTGGTGATACATAACTGTCAATTTTTAGGGAAAGACAGTGTATACTGTTATATTAATTAAAAAACTTTAATTAATACTTCCTATATTTCAGTATTGTTACATTACCATCTTCAGGGAACATAAAATTAATGATATGTGCATGCAGGCACATATCATTAACACTGAACAAATATGGCTGAAGTCATTCCTAGAGTCCTAAAAGATGCCATCTAGTGGGCTAAATTGGATAGTAGTCTTGGCTGTTGGGCTGATGTTCTAAGAATGCAAGCTTCCCATATTTGGGGCAATCTCATGCATCCAAATTTGTTGAGGTTTGGCGTGTTTTTTAGAGCTGAGGCTGATTCCAGGAATAACATCTCATATTTATACTTGCTGTGGTGTAGTAAGGTAGCTTTCTAGTGTTGCCATCCACTTCCTCTAGACCTACCTGGAGTATACCAGGTCCCTTGTAGTTGCTAACTGTCTTACTACGGCGCCAAACAAGCAGGACCACTAATATCAGGATATCTGAACTTAAGGATTATATCCGTTTCCATCAATACAGCCACCCGCCACAAAATATGCTGGAAGAAAGCTACCGTACTACACTGCAGCAAGTATAAATATGAGAGATTATTCCTGGAATCAGCCTCAGCTCTAAAAAAAAATCTCCAAACCTCAACAAATTTGGATGCATGAGACTGCCCCAAATATGGGAAGCTTGCATTCTTAGAACATCAGCCCAACAGGCACCACTACCCAATTTAGCCCACTAGGTGACATGGCACTTTTAAGACTCTAGGACCAACTTCAGTTGTCTTCAGCCATATTTGTTCAGTGTTAGTGCCTGCGCGCACATATCATTAATTTTATGTTACCTGAAGATGGTAATGTAACTTACCGAGATATAGGAAGTATTAATTAAAGTTTTTAATTAATATAACAGTATACATCGTCTTTCCCTAAAAATTGTCATTTATTATACAGAGCAATATATAGTTTATCATGTTGGAGGCTTAATGGATTTTTATAAGCCTCTACACACGTATATAGTTTATATTTGAGTTGTGAGCCCTTGTAGCGCAGTCAATATTATCTCCCATCAGTGACATGAGACTTTATCTGGTCTCTTTCAACGAAAGGTGAGTTAGCCGGTTTCATATGGAATTAGGGAGTTTTTTCACCCTGAAACTGGTTTTTTGTCTCCCAGAACAGGGCAGGAAAACCAGCCCTGTAAACACACACGACTACATTCATAAATACTTATTGCAAAGAAGGCAACAGGAAGCTACCTTGCATTATTATCACTCTGGTAATCAGCTGCAACCCTCTCAAAGAGAGGAAGCCACAGAATTAGGATTAGGATTTGAGTTGTACGTCAGTAGTAGAATTGAAGAAGGTACTGGAAGATAATCTGATGTAAAATCAGGTGTGCTGCAAGGATGCACAATTGTTATTCATCATCTTTATAGATCACATTATGAAAGAAAGTGGCATTAAACTTGATATGAAAATTGGAGATGTTAATCTGAGCTCTTTACTTTATGTAAATGTTGTTTTAATTCTAAATAAATCCTGCATATATCTGCAGAATTCTTTGGCTGGGGAAGATATAGAACAAGTAAAACATTTCAGCTATTTATGTTCCATTTGAAGATGGCAAATTAAATATAGAAATCAACAACAGAATAAGCAAAACTGGTATGGTATGGAGCAAACTGAATAAATTTATGTGGAATAAAAGAGAAATTAGTTGAAGCACTCAAACTTCTGTATACAATACGGTTTTCAAACTAGTTTTAACTTATGGATCTAAGAGCTGGATTGAAATTAAAACACTAGGTCAAGAGCTGGATACCACAGAATTGAGAATTGTGTGGAAAATTACTAGAGTGATGATGGCATTAGTGGCAAAATCATATTACAAATTAATCTTTTATGAAGAAACTTGTAATTGTCAGCATTGAAGAATGTGTGCACCGAGCTAACCTAAGGTGGTATGGTCGCTTAAACAGAAGGGAAAGGAAAGGTTAGCAAAACAGGCGTTTGATGCCAGGATTTTAGAAAAAGATCCAGATGGAGACCATGATCTAGGTGGATTGATACAGTTAGAAAAAATGTGTGCTTTAGAAAACCAAAATACAGGTAACCTTGTAACGCAATACTTATACAACATGGTTTCGATATAACGCAGTCTACAAATTGTGGTAACCTTTGTTCAACGTGGTACTTGTACAACATGATTTTGATATAACATGATCTGCAAATTGTAGTAAGCCTTTATCTTTTCATATATTTTTCATCACGCAACTTACAAATCAAATTTTATCTTCGTTAAATTTGTGTCTGCCCATACTGCTCATGTATTTATAAGCAGCGAATTTATATTAGAGGAAATACCTCTTTAGCATGCATGTACATCAGTTGTTTAATATTAATAACTTAACATGTATAAAACCAACACTAATAACTTTAATGAATTAGAGGTACAAATATTTTAAAATATATTTTTAAATAATTCTTAAAAACTATTTCATTGATGGTTGCATAAGATGAGAATCTCCCAAACTTTTGGAAGAGAGAGGCAGTCATTTCTATTCAAATTCAGCTGATCTGAAAGGGCTTCGCAACTTTCTTTTAAAAGGCATTCATATTTAAACCTGCATCTGTGGAGAAGACAAGCTTTATCCTACTGGATATTATATTTAGTGTCAATGCTATGTTGTGCTAGACCAGACTTATGAGGTTTCATGTATTTGATATAATACTGATGTTCCTTCATTCTTTTTTGCCACAGAATGATAGAGGTGCCAGTTTGTAGATGGCAACAAGTGACAAACTGGCTAAATACATGAAATCTCATAAGTCTGGTCTAGCACAACATAGCATTAACACTAAGCATAATATCCAGCGAGATAAAGCTTGTCTTCTCCACAAATGCAGGTTTAAATATGAACGCCTTTTTAAAGAAAGTTGCGAAGCCCTTTTATATTGGTCGAATTTGAATCGAAATGACTGTTTCTCTTTCCCAAAAAATTTGGGAGAATCTTATGCCACCATCAATGAAATAGTTTTTAAGAATTATTTAATATTATTTTATTAATATTAATCTTCTGGCACGTGGCAACAACTTAATTGGTAATCCACCGACTGTTCTGTACTTTGTATTCCATTACTTTAACGGTTTGTTCTACACTGATGATGTACTGGTACTTTCAGTACAAAATATTTGTACCTTTTAATTAATTAAAGTTATTACTGTTGGTTTTATACATGTTAAGTTATTAATTTTAATTATGCCACAGGTACCTCTAAAGATTAGACATCAATTGTTTACCTTATTAAGTGTTTATTGGCGAAAATTGTGTTACTTTTCTGCCAGGACATTAAAAATCATAAATGTGTTAATCTCAATCTGAGCACTTTATTTTCTAGTTAGTTACATACAATATGTAATACTTTATTCAAATTAAGTGGATATTGAATCCAAAATTATTTCAAAGCCAAATAAGAGAAACTACAAGAGTTTCGTGCCGAATATAGAAACTATAAAAGTTTTGGCAGATTCAAGCATAAGCAAACCTTTCATGACAGGGGCAACTCGTGGTAAAGGTGAAGTAAGCTCCGATCACTTTCCTTAGTATTTCCCATAATGTAAAGCACATCTCCTTGTGGACATGTATGATGCTGTACATTTGGGGAGGGGGGGGGGGTCACTACCCAGACCCGTTTCTACCTGAAAGGTTTGCTTATGCTTGGATCTGCTGAAACTTATAGTTCCTATATTCGACACAAAACTCTTGTAGTTTCTCTATTCAGCTTTGAAATAATGTTGGATTCAATTTGAATAATTTTGCATTGCCGAAGTAAAGCCTTTTGGCTCTTTATTTCAGTGATATGTAATACTTTATTTATGCAAAAAAAAAAAAAAAAAAATATTTTATAGTAATGGACACTAAAACTGCAACGAAAAGGAAAAAGCCAACATTAAAAAGAAAATTCATTTCTCTCGAAGAAAAAATTAAAATCTTGGATCAGTTGAAAAATGGAGAAAAACCAAGAGTTGTTGCAAGAACTTTGAATTTAAATGATTCAACAATTCGAATAATCAAACAAAATTAACATAAATCCAAGAAAGTGGTATTTCTGTGTTGCAAAGTGATGTTGATTGAAAATGGCAGACATTCAAATGGACAAGGCACAAGCCTTGTCCATCTGAATGCCTGCTGATGAATTATTAAAGATATCGGAGAACTCTATAATTTGGACTTCGAAGATGAAATTCAAAATGATACCATTTTAGTAGAAAACTCCTGAATGTAAATAACACACATGAATAAGACAATGAAACAAATGCTGACTATAAAGGGAAATGAAATCGATTGGCAAACTGATCCAGTTGACATAAAGTTTTTCCCATTGACTAAAAATGAAAATCTGCTAATTCTACTAAACGGTAACAATAGAATAGATTTCTTTTGTCTTCTATTGACAGATGAATTTCTATAAGAAGTTGTGGACCAAGCCAGTTATAATGCTACTCAAATATTTTTTGTCTAAAGAAACCAAAGAGCAATCCCTAATTTATCTATGAAAAGATGTAACTATAGAAGAGTTGTTAATATTTTTGGGTGTGTTTTTGCATGTTGGTAACATAAAAGACGAGTTACAAGATTCCTTGAAGAAAGATCCTTTATTTCATAATTAAGGTGTTGCAATGAGTATAAATCAAAATCAGTTTCTTCTGATATTGCAATCACTTCATTCTTCAAAAAATCCTGATTGAGTTAGCCTAAACCAACAGACCAGTTATATAAAATAAGACTAGTTGTCAATTATTTCAATAAAAGGATGTCAGAGGTATACTATCTAGGTTCTAGAGTTTTCCTTAGATGACTCCATGGTCCTCTGGCAAGGTCGATTTAGCATTTCGTCAGTGTACTGGAACATTAAGAATGGATAGAAAACATACTCCAAAATAAGTTAAGAATAAAAAAAGAGAAACAGTTGCAAGATGTGATGACAGAGTGATGATAAGCAAGTGTAAGGATAAAAGTTATATCTTGACAGACTTTGAAAATAAAATGGTAGAAGTAGAAATCAAAAGAATGGAGAAGTAAGTAAACTGCTACTAATTGTGAATTTATAACAAGCTTATGTCAAGAATTGACTGACAAGACCAAATGCTATCTTGTTATCTGTCAGAAAAGAAGATGATTTGCCTGCTGCCAAAATGATTCTTTCAAACAGACATTATTTATTCAATAAATATTCTGGTGGTACTATGACACTATTTGATTATATAATTTAATTAACATAAAAAAAAAAAAACTTTTAACTTTTACCTCATATGAATGACTATTTGAGATGAAATAAAGCACCACAACAGCACATTCTCATAAAATGTGAAGCAACACCAGGGAGGGAAGATGAACAGACACACTCTATATGACAAGTTGTCCTGGTTATCCAGGATATTATCTAAATGCAGTGTTATTTGTCACAAATAATGTCATCCATACATATGTGAATATTTTTTTGCCAGTTTGTATCTTGGCTTTTGTTCAATTTTTCAATAAAAGTTTCTTTGCAATAATTTGTTTTGGAATTTATCCCTGTAAGATTTAACATCAGTCACTAATATGAAGAAAATATTGTTTAATGCTTTAAAGCATCAGATGGTACTCAGCTCTGAAATATGGAGCTCATTGCCACTGATGCTTTAAACCATGTAATAAAGGTGTTCTTCCAAGTGAGAAAAATTCATTTTATTAGCTCCATAGACTTAAGATAATTTTAGCAACTAGCTCTTGGATTTTCTAAAGAAATTAAAAAATGGCCCCTGGGACATTCTGTCATAAATTAGTGGGAGTCAACATGTTAACTTGTCAATAGTGAGTTTGTCATCTATATCTGTTTCATCTTCATCACTGTTATCATCCTCACTTTCATTGTTATTATCAGGATTCAGAACAACAGGGGTTTCTTTGCCACTATTCATTCACTCAGCCAGATTTTCTTCATTACCCTTGGCATCAGGTCCTGATGTTTTTTTTTTTTTTGCATACTCAAGCAACTCATGAGTAATTTCTTTCTCCTTTAATACATTAAATCTTATAAAGCTATTGCCAACAGTTTCATGAGGAATATTATCAAACATCAAGACAGGATACAACTTATGATCATTTCTTTAGTGCTGATTCTTGTACCTTTTCTCAGGCACTAGCAGTTAATTAAAGTATTTGTTTTATATTAAATTCTTTAATAAATGTCTCTACTGGCTTGCTGGAATTTCTGACATCTGGCAAAAACATTTCATGTAAAGTGTGATACATAGTCTTCACAGACTATATTATTCCTTGGTCTTGGAGTCAGGTAATGGATGTACAGTTTGGTGGTAAACACAATGCCTAAACATTTTTCTTCTGGGCTAAGCTAAACTCCTACTCAGCTCTGGGGTGAGCTTAACAGTTGTCCAGAATGAGAAGAATTATGCACTCTTCTGGTGCCAACACATGCAGTGTATTCAGTTTTATAGCACCAAAAAAAAAAAAAAAAACTTTTCAAACCATTCTAATGTAATCCAGCCATTGCTGTTTCATGATATATTGCAGAGTACATTTTAATGCTTTCAAGACCCTAGAGCATTTAATTTTTCCTGTCACCAGCAGCAGCTTACATCTGTGCATGTCTGGTGCATTAGAGCCCTGGGAGTCTTTCTTTGTTCTTTGCTAATAATGTCCTTCACATTGTGATTTGCTGTTATAATGTAATTTAATCAGCATTATACACATTATTGGGACTGAGAAGGGCATCAGTTACAAGTTTATAAATTCTTCCACATACACTTCAGCTCCTTTGTGGTTTGTGGACTGTTTTTCATCATGCACACACACATATACGCTATAGCTTTGCTTTCGCTCTATTATGGAATGTGAGAAGATTGCTAAATCTAGATCTACCTTTAACAGGACCATACTGTCCTCTATATAGAAGATTCTAGTGCCATCAACTTGCCTTTGGATGATTTTCCTCACTAACATTTCAAGTATTTTGATCCTACTAACAAGGCAAACTGACAGTTAATAGATACAATACACTGACCTCATAGCATTAGTTACCTACTGTAATTCCAAAAACAACCAGCAACCTCTAAAAGCTACTTGACTTTAATTCTTTTTGAAACTGTCATACATTTTCTCTTCAGCATGAAACTAAACATTGATCACTCAAAACTAAATAGCTGATACTTTAGATTTCAAATCTTCCCTGTATTCTTGTATCCTGAACCACTATGAAATATCACTATGAACAACAACAATGTAGTTGATAAGATGCGTGGAAAGGCTTATGTGTTGACAATACATGTTAATTTGTTTTCACAGCATTGACTACAACACAGAATTCTGTGTTGTAGTCAATGCTGTGAAAACAAATTAACATGTATTCATCTGAAAATGAAGACGTAAACAGAAGAATTCATTATAAAACATTAATACCAGAAACACTTATGTTTGATATTTTCATTGTAAAATTTTTGACTAAGTTTCATAGCCATTGTCAATACAGTTATAGGAAAACTCAAAAAAGAAGAATTTAATTGAAAGCATGTGATATTATGTGCAATATCGGCTGAAGGAGAATAGCTCCATCTGCATTAATAGATATTCAAAATAAATTACAGTAAATTGATTTAGTTAATTATTTTTAAATTATAAACAAAATTTAATTACAATTATGGAACACATGAATGATGAGTAATGGTTGAAGTGGAAGAACAGTGGAAGAAAACCAAAGTGTTGCACAAAAGTTACTTTCTTCTAGAAAGACTACAAAGAAAGCTTCAGAATCGGTTTGTGAAGCACATTCACAAACCGATTCTGAGAAAGTTTTAGGTAATCATTTTTGTTCAGAATCGGTTTGTGAATGTGCTTCACAAACCGATTCTGAAGCTTTCTTTGTAGTCTTTCTAGAAGAAAGTAACTTTTGTGCAACACTTTGGTTTTCTTCCACTGAATTCTGTGTTTTGTAGATAACGCGTAGTTTGCTAAACTGGATTTGTTGGGATTAAGATAAATATATTCCTGGTGTTCTCCAGATGAATTTGTGCAGATCGAAAAGAGAAATATAAATCCATAATAACATAAGCCACAGGGGATTCTATAAACTCCAGGATAAGATAGAGGAGGATATTTGTCTTTTGGTGAGATAAAGGAATGTATTAAGTTTGCGAACTGGACAGAAAGCAACTTGTACATTAATCTGTTGAAGTGATCTTCATATTTTTTCAGAAAGTCCCTTAACATATTCTGGACTTTTTTTCACCTAAACGATCAGTTTACATATCATCAACATACAGATACATTGATATGTTTGCTGTATAGAACTCCTCTTTGTCTGATTTTCATTAATTTCTTAGAAAAATTAATTAAGTTAACCAAGAATAAAATTTACCCTAGAAGTAGAAGATAACAATTGCCTTCCTTTTCTGGATGTTCTCATTCTACATCAACCAAATGGCAATTGACAGTTCTCGATATATAGAAAACCCAACTCATACTGGTAAATACATCGATTCTAACTCTCATCATCCTTGTCAGAGAATTGGCATCTAATACATTATTAATTTTAAATTTTATAGAAGACATCAGTTTTAAAAAGGAATGAAGTATTTTTCTGATTTTATTGATGTGTTAAGTAGTTCTGTTTAATTATAATAAGTGCAGCTGACTGTATTTATTATTATAAGCACTTGCATATTGCCCAAAGATTATAACCCAGAGTACCCATGGTTTTTGTAATTTTTTCCTTTGGGGAATCCATCTAGTGTTACATGTAAATCAAAAGGCATTTTCCATTATATGCTATTAAGGTATGTTTCAGATATTACGATATTCTTACAAATTAGTCTATTATTTGCAACATCACTGATTTGATCAGCTTTTATTTTTATCTTCTAAATCATTCCTAACCAAATTGATAGCATACACACTCTCCAACAAGCAGTCTGTGGGTTCATATCTACCATAGTCATGAATGTCTTTAGGTGTAGATAAATTTCATTGCCTGATGCGAGACTCCTACCTTGCTTATTTGAAGGCTTGAAGTGGCTTCAAAAGGTTTTCCATATTAGGTCTTTAGGGCAGGGTTTCTCATTACTTAATAATCAGCCCAGTCACTATACTAAGACATGATAGGTTTTCAACCTTTCATGAATAGAACTCACATTTTAAAAAAATAAATAAAATAAATAAATAAAACTACCTACAGTATGGTTTTTCTCTTAGCACTTTTGTTTCAAACACTTATTTTGCTAATCATTGATCTCCTGTTCTAAGTGATGATACTCTCCTACATTATCTGTTCTTACACAATCTAGATAAAAACACAATTAAAAATATATCTAAGTGATGGATCAGGATCATTATAAATGATGTTAATTAACATGTCAATTTAATTATTTATTATTATATTATCTAACTTTTCATGTATAAAAACTGATGCTGTTTATTATTATTATTATTATTATTATTATTATTATTATTATTATTATTATTATTATAGTTATTACAGATTTTGCTACATTCTTAATAGTCTATACATAAATTTTAGGAAAGGAGAGATGGCAGTTCTATCAGAAATCCGCAATTTTGTTATGAGGTATAATATCAAGCAGACAATGATTGCAGAAATGACAAAAATGAGTCAAGCATATGTAAGTAGGTTTTTCAGAGGAGATATCCAAGATATGTCAGAAAGAACGAAGAATGCCTTCTATATGTGGTACTTAACATGCAAAAATAACCCATGGAAACTAAGTGAGTAAACAATTCATGAACTTGAATGTTCATAATATAGAGATGCCCCAAACATTGTCAATATGTTTGGCACAGTATTCATTTTTATATGTATTTCCAGTAGTTTATAACCATTTTAATCTGACTTTATGTAACTTAAATTTTTTGCAATATTGAGAATATCTTTTAATTGAAAAATGCTTTAAAAAACTTAAACTTGTACAAATCAAAATTCCATCAACTGGTTTTTTCATTGGTTTGATAGTATAGAACAGTGGTTTTCAACCTTCATACTATCACAACCCATTTTTCACTGTTAGCATACCTCACGATCTGGGATATTCAGAGTAAAAACGAAATTCTGTTTCACTATAAGAAACAGTTTTATTTCATTTAAATTAGTTTCAAAGTATGATTGCATACAGACTTCATATAATGAATACAAAGTGAAAAATTTAAATATATTGTTTGCTGATTGAAACAAAAGTTTTTAATCATCTTCCAAATTCAAATTTAGTCCTCCTCTGTTATAACTCTTGAAATTCAAGGAATTACTGGGAAGTCAAACAGCCTGTAAAACCAAAAATTTTTTTCTTAAGATTACAGAGTGAACTCAGACTTTATTTCCATTTCCTTGTAAAAAATAATATTGAGCTTGTTTTTTAGTGGCTAGTTACTTGATCCTAGGAACTGTTGAGGAAAATGCACATTGAAGATCATCTTCCACATTTAGTCGATTTCTGTGCTTTTTCTTTCTTTTTTTTTTTTTTTCATTATTTTATTTTTACATTTCAGTTACTTAACAATATTTACTTTTGGATAGTGAAATATTGTGTTATGGTGATATTCACAGAAATAGAATTATAACCCATTTGAAATCTTTCCATAATCCATAGGTTGAAATCACTGGTAACAAGAGAGAGAGAGAGAGAGAGAGAATTTTATATTATTAATATTATTATTATTCCTGACACTTCCAAGAAGTCCGAAGACTCATTGCGGGAGGACACCTACAACTCTTTCAACCACTACACCGAACCTCTACTACGAATTATCTCCATCAACGCCATCTACTACCCACCTCCACCAGCACAACAACTAGTATTTTTTGTCTGTAAATTGGAGAGTGTTCTGAAGAGCCGATTTGTCTGTATGCAGGATGAAAAATCCGAGTTTCCAGGAGGAAATACTCTGCTACCTCCGTATGAGATCAGCTAACTCACCTTTGATTGAAATTGTCCAGATAAAGATTCCTCCCGTCGCGACGAGAATCAAACTTAGGCCTACTCCACTCGAAGGGCGCAATGTACCGTCTTTCTTCCAATTGCGCTATGGAGGTGCTATTTTAATTTTCATTAGGCTTTCCATATTTGCATTCTGTTTTCATCAAAATTTGCTTGTTTACTTTTATGGGATATCTCTGTTAACAGTACACCCATAAAAATAAGCCTAAAATTTCTATTTGAACTCTGTCAGACTTAAGAAATCTCCAGAGCAGTTTATGAAATAAAAACAATGGATGGCACTTTCCTATTACAAGTGTAATTTTAGGAGATGACTTAAACAGAACACTTATCGAAACTCGCCAAATAATGTATTAACATCTTCACTTTAAGATGTTAGGCTTAGTGACCTATTATGTTATTGTAACTGGGCATTATAGAAACTTAGTTAACGCATTGAATGGATGTAGTAAGTTTTTTTTGCTGGGAAAGAAAGTAAGTTATATGCAACGAGAAATTTATATTCTTTTCATCCTTATTTTACTCAAATGCAATGAAACCGAAGGTTATAAGAAATATTATTGTGGTAATGGGTTTTTTTTCTCCCATCTTTGTCTGTTCTTTTCTTCCTGATTTTTTTTTTACCATCCTATTTTCTAGACTCACATCACTGGGATCCAATACCCTGCAGCCATGTTTGCATGCAGTGTGAACTATGAACTTCAAGAAAAGAGGATCCTGATAGTCTTGCAGTGCTTTGGCCCTGCTTCAGCAAGATAGGCAGCCTTCGATGATGACAGCATCAGTTGGCTGTGAGCTTGCCTGCAATGATCATCAGTAAGTCTTCTTTCCTATAGTCTGGGAGGATGCAAGGCTTGCTGTGATGCCACACATGAATACTTGCTATCCAGCAAGTAATGACTGCTTGCTGGATAGTGGGTATCCATGTGTGGCTGCATCATCAGTGGAAAGATTTGCTGCTAAATTTTCCCTCCTTTTGAGAATGAGTCTTTCTTTTTTTTATAGCATTTATAACATGGTTGTAAAGTCCATAATTTCTAAAATGAATGCTGATCACCATGCAACACTAAAAGAAAGGATTCTTAATTCAAACTGACTTCCCTTCTTTAACTTCACTGATTAAGTTGGAAGGAGATCTGTATTTGTTCTCAGTCATGATCTAACACAAATTCTCCTAACCCCCTGGACCTTTTCTTAATTAGTCCTCCTTCCAACTTGATCAGTGAAGTTAAGGGGGGGGGGGTTGAATTATGCACAGTGAAGTCTCCAAATACACTCTAGATGTTTGTTCTAGTCTTAACAACTCCCTCCATAACCTTGTTCATATTTTCTTTTCTACAGATTAACCTTCTCCAAGCTTTTCTTACCCTCATATCTCTTTTCCATGACCTAAATACTATTTCCACTTTTCTGCTCAAAGCACCTCCATATCAGTGACTGAAATAACCCTAACTGGAATGAGGATGTTCATTCCCTGCTCCACTCAAAATTCCTAATCTTTATCCAAGTTAATTTTTGGCAACATTCATTGCCAAAAATTAAAAACTTCACCTTCTTATTCAACCAACACTACAGCCCAAAACACCTGTATGAAAATCAACAAATCTAAAACAAACTTCATAAGGACTGAACATATCAAGGTTACCTCCATCTCAAATGGTAGTTGAGCCATCTGATTATTTGCCAAGGCTGTCGATCATGACTTCTGCCTTAATAACATCACCTAAAAGATAGACAGACATCTTAGCATCAGTCTTTTCCTCTGCTTCTTCTGCTCACAGCACATCTTTACTGATCTTTCCCCCAGAAGGACATCACAAAAATGCTTAATAAATTTTCTAATAAATCCTCCTCCCCAGTCCCGCATCCAGCCAATTCCAAAGAAAGATAATAAGTCACCAACAAACTACTGTCCAGTTGCTCACACTTCTATTCTCTCAAAAACTATAGAGAAGGTCATCAACAGCCATCTTCTGCACCACCTGGAGATACACTAACTAGTGACCAGCAAAATGGATTTTGCCACTCTCAATCCACAGTCAGTCTTTTAGCCTTCATACCTACCTTTGGACTTGTCATTAAAAAATTCAGAGACTCTTGTGCTTGCTCTCAACATTTCAAAAGCATTTGATTGGATTTGACATAGGGACCTATTTAACAGATTGTCATTCTGTGGTCTGCCATCTGTCTTATGCAGATGGATTGCCAACTTTCTCATAGATCACTCACTACAATTTATAGTGGATGGTTTCCTCTCCTCAGATACCCCATCAGTGCAGGAGTGCCTTAGGGTTTTGTACTTCACCTGCTCTCTTCCTCCTGTATATAAATGAAATACTCTCATTGAATTCAAATCCTATTCATAGCTTCTTAGATGACAGTACATTGAATTCCTCCTTTTCATTGGACAAACCTTGTAGTGCCCAACTGTTAGAAACTTGAGTAATAATACCAAGCTTCATGGTATTATTGCTCAAGACACCACTTCACATCCTACAGCTGCTAGATTCGAAATGGGACTGGTATAGAACTGGAATGGTGGTCCAATAAAGTTTTATAGCATAACTACATTAAACACATCTCTGCAACCATCTTGTATTAAGGTTTTCTTGTGTTGGGGTTCTGGATGGTATATAGGTTGCAGATATGTCCTCCAGATTCTTGGAATTACCAATCCATCATTCTTGTTTAGATTCGAATGATGTTTCAGCATCTCACAAGTTTCCTTGAACTGTTTTGAAACCAGGTTTTTTTGGTGCAGTGTAGGGACTTGGTACCTTTCCAATTGATTCTGTGACATGTTTGATGAAGTTTATGGCCTGACAAGTCTGTTTTAACATAATGGAGGAATTTAATATGGCATTTATGTTCATCTTTTCTTGTTGAGATGATATGCCCTGTTTCCCCTAGGGTAGGATGCAGGTGCACTGAATTTTATAAACCCCTGGGTGGAAAGGTAAAGAAGGAGATCTTAGGATGAGCTGAGTATATTTTTTAATTTTGCAGGTGGTTTGAAGGTTGCCTTAATGTTATATTTATGCAGTGTTCTATTTTTTTCTGATATTCCCCTGATGTATGGTTATGGCATTCTTGTATTATTTTTTGCTTTTAATGGTATTATTGTGGAGGATCTCCATTTTTGCCTCCATAAATTCTTCACTATGAATGCTAACCACCACGTAACCTTAAAAAAAAGAACTCTGTAAGAAATACTCAAATGATGATCCCTCTCTCACAGATCCACGAGATGTTCAGTTTCTGCCTTATGCCTGTTCTGCAGATAAAAGATGGCAATGAATTCCTCCTTTCTTCTTTATCCTCTAGCCTACACATGGTACTGATATGCTATAGGTCTTGTGACCTTTTGTGTGTTGTCAGATATTTAAAAAAAAAATAAAATAAAATAAAAAATTCAATTTTTTTCGATAACCACCAGAATATTTTGTCACCTTTATGATATTTATCCCCTATATTCTTCCCAAAGTTTTCCCATGAATTTGTCTATTTACTTGTACTTATAATTTAGTTTTATTATATTTCTCTGCAGGTATGTGTTCATTTCCCTGCCAGGAACTCTCAGTACAGCTTCTTTTCTTGGAATACTTCTCTAACATCTTTAGCCCCCCATATTGTTCTAATTTTTATACTTGCAAGCAACCTCACCACACCATGTTTTGCTGGATGAGTTGGCTCATGTTTCTCCAGATTTTGCAACTGTGTCTCTAAAGTTTCATATGTATTTTCAAACTGTTTCACCTTTTCTCCTATGCTATGTATATATTTGACTCTGTAGTTCTTATCTGAAAGTTACTTAATTTGGATTCTTTTTAAAACTTTCATACATGTTTTTCTTTTCCTTGTGATGTTCATTGTTATCCTGCTCAAAACTAAATAGTGATTACTTCCTATTTCAAATATCCTCTAGACCAGGGGTCGCCAAACTTCTTTGACCGTCGACCCCTTCAAGAGTTTCTTGACTTTTTATCGACCCCCATCTATTTTACTATTACGTAATTTCAATATTACCTAATATGTATGTTGATGAATTTTAGAACATTAATGCTCACTTGTATGTCAATGTGCAAAAATGAGACTGGGTTCGAATATGTGTAAGTATAAGTAAATAAGCAACTGCGCACGTGTTGCAATGTCGCTCCTGTTGCACCGGCCAGGCAGGAACCACCACATCCGTTTATTGGTAAATACATCATTTTGGCCTACTTGATTGGCCTTCGTAACTATTTTCATGACCTTATTCCATCTTACAGGTCCTATTCATGTCACTGTTCCCACAATTCACTCTTAATTGTGTTGTCATTCAGGATGGAGGTAATCAAAGTTAACCGAATTAAATATTATTTTTGACCACTTTGGCGACTACTGCTCTAGACTCTTGTATCCTGAACTAGTCTAAAGACATCACTATCAAGAATAGCATAATCAATAAGCCTCTATGTCATATTTCTTTTATATTTTCTTCATATGAATTTATACACATTTATATAGGAATGTAGCATTATTAATGACTAGTCATTCCTATGCTGCTGGTACTTACCATTATTATCATCATTCTTGCCTTTTTGTCCAAATTTTTTTATGACATTTCTGTAAACTCACGACTTGTTTTCTACCGTGCTTTTATGCTTCCAACAAGAAGTCTTTTTTCTTTTTTCTCAATCAGTTGCCTTCTCTGATTGACTCAAAGAATTATTATTATTATTTGAAAGGTGAGGAGTATGCAATGAGAGCAGATGTGAAAAAGTAGTTGAAAGAAGCAAAAATGAAGAGTAAAAAATGCTAAACTCTATGCCTGGTTTCAAATCTCTTAAAGACCATGTTATGATTCTGTTAGGGAGTAATGGCTGGATATAAACTGAACCCGTTTGTGATATGGCATAGTGAGAATCCACGAGCCTTCAAAAACATTAGGAAGCATACTCTTCCAGTTCATTAGCGGAGATAAAAGAAGTCATGGATAAGTCAAAAATTGTTTGCAGATGCCTTAATCAGCTATTATGCGAGTGAAATGGAAAGCTATTGTGTGAAAGAAAATGTAAAATTTAAAATTTTATTAATTCTAGATAATGCTTCAGGTCATCCGGCTTATATCGGTGATCTTCACCAAGTTCAAGGTCATGTTTCTCCCTCCAAACACTACTTCATTGATCCAACTGATGGATCAGGGAGTTCTAGTAGTGTTTAAGGTTTATTATCTACGGAGAACTTTTTCACAAGCCATTTCTGCTAATGAAGGAAACAAACAGACTCTCATGCAATTCTGGAAAGCATTCAATATTTATCATGCTATTAAAAATATTGCTGTAGTTTGGGAAGAAGTGACCTCTCATAGTTCAACTCATAGGAAGTGCCCCTGAAGAGCTGACCAACAAAGAATTGGCCGAACTGTTGGAATAACGTGTTTCAGAAGAGGAAGAAGGAGAAAAAGAAGAGGGAAAAGAGAAACAAGGAGGGGTAGGTCAACAATCCACAGTGAAGGGTCTTGCAGAAATGTTCACTGCAGTTAGCGATGTTCTCAAAATGGTTAATGACATGGGCCCCAATGTTGAATGCTACTTATTAGTAGAAAGGAAAGTACATGATGCGTTTGTTTGCTATAAACAAATTTATGATGAAAAGAAGAAGAGGAATGAGCAAAGCACATTGGACATTTTCATCAAAAACCCAAGGGGTATACCAGAAAAGCTGCAGCCTGGTCCTTCACATAATGAAGATGTGATTGTGGAGGAAGATTTGGGTGATTATTCTCATGTTTTATAGTGGCAGTAATGCACAGTACAGTTTTATAAGGTTTAAAAATTAAAATGACAGTATACTTATTACAGTTAAGTCTCTAACCCCTATAACTCTGTTGATTTAATGTATTGACTTACATCCAAACCGACTTGCGTTCTGCTTGATGGAGTGGAACCCGGAACAAAAATCGAGGGATGGCTGTATATCATTAACAGCTCTGATGCCCTACCTACTTTGTGTCCTCAGCAAACAACCGAAGATCTCCTAAGTCAGCCACTTTCCAGTATCATTAATGTATAGATTAAAGTACAATGGTTGAAGGACTGATATCTGGGACTCACCACTGCTCACCTTAAATTGGCAAATTTACATCCCCATATATACCACTTTCTGATACCAGTCAGTCAGCCACCCTTATTTAAGTCAACAGTTATTATTCCAATCCCATATTCTCTAGTTTATGCAACACCTTTTGTGGTATCCTATCAAATGCCTTAGCTAAGTCCAACATTATCATAGTGTATCCATTCCCTTTATCCAGCTCAGCTGTAACATTATTATAAAATACACTTCTTGGAAAGAAGTCAATGGACACCATAGTGTGAGGAACAAACTTCATGGCAACCACCTTAATAAGATGCACTACCTCCTTTTGCTGCACTGACTGCAGCAGTCCTACAGGGCATACTCTCCACGAACATACAGTAGTGATCAATGGGAATTTTGGACCATTCTTCCTGTAGGTATGTAATGAGGTCCTGGACTGTTTTTGGTCTGATGTCCCTTGACCTCACCCAATGCTCCAGTTAATCCCACAGATGTTCAGTAGGGTTGGATCGGGGCCCTGCAATGGGCAGTCGCAGCAATTGTGGTTAAATTCTTGTCCACAAACCATGCAGTTACAGCAGCAGCAGCCTTATGATACAGCGCATTGCCTTGTTGAAAGATACAATGGTTAGTTCTTTAGAAACTCCACAAAGTAGGAAGCATTGTATTGTCCAGGATGTTCAAATACTTCTCAGAGTTCAGTGTTCGTGGCACCACAAAGAGAGGTCCAAGGCCAAACCAGGAAAAACAGGACCATACTATCACACTACCACCTCCAAATTTAGTTGGGTCACACACTCTGGTAAGATACGTTCACTGAGCATCTGCCGTACCCATCCATCTGCTTGTTAGGTGTGTAGCATGATTCATCACTCCATAACAGTTTTCCAAGCTTTCATGTCCCACTGTACATGCTCTTTGCACCACTAAAGACAACGCTGCATGTTGATTCGGATAATGTGGGGCTTGCATATTGCAGTCCTACCATGGAAACCCATGTTGTGAGCCTTGGTTCTGAATGTTTTTTGTCTTCCAGTCTGTGCTCAGAACTCTGTATTCAACATGTCAGTTTTTACTTATTATCCTTTGTAGCACCCTACAGTTATGTTCAGAGAGAGAGAGAGAGTGTGGTGGATTGTCCACTTTTGCAGTTGATTCCCTGTGCTTCCATCTCAGTATGGTATCACTGATGTTGACACAGAATTGCCCAATTTGTCAACAATTTTCCAAACAGATAGAGGCCTGCAACATGGCATCCTATCACAACACATCAAGTATAGTCTGCTTTCATCAAAAATTTAACTGCCATGGATCTGAGATATAAGACATGATACCACAATGTGATATCATGATAAAGCAGAATGCAAAGAAGATTTGGAGGAACTTATTATGAAAGTTAAAGAAGAAAGTGCTAAATATGGTCTCAAACTTAACCTCAAAAAGACAAAAGTTATGGCAACATGTGAACTTAATGATTTTGAAGTAGATGGGGAGAAAATGGAAGCAGTTAGCAATTTTGTGCTCCTAGGATCTCGAATTGATCAAGATGGTTGTTATAAAACCTGAAGAAGTTAGAAGAAGATTATTATTTGGAAAGAAAGCATGACAAATTTAAGCAAGATCTTTAAAGATAAAAGATATTAGCCTCACAACAAAAATCAGAATTGTGAAAGCAATTCCCTGTGGCACTGTATGGATGTGAAAGTTGGACCCTGAGAAAGAGTGAAAGAAGGAAGATAGATGCAATTGAATTATGGGTTTGGAGATGCTTACTAAAAATACCATGGACTGCAATGCAAACCAGTAAATCAATGATAGACGGAATAAAGCCAGATTGCTCCCTCAAAGCTATGATCATCAAGCAGAAATTGTCATACTTCGGACATATTATGTGAGCAAATGACAATCTGGAGAAGATGATGATGATGCTTGCTAAAGTTGATGGAAGCAGGAGAAGAAGACCAAGAATTAGATGGGTGGATGGAGTTAAAGAAGCAACTGGAATGCACTTGTGAATTCTGAAATTCTGAAAGATATGGCCAGGGACAGATCTGAATGGAGAATGTATTGTTAAAAAGTTGTTCTATTGTTAAATCGATGTTTTTATATTTAATTATGCTTTTTATACTTAATTAGTTGTTTTACCTTTATCTATCCGTTCTTACTTAAACCTTATACGATCAAAATCCTACCTGCTGCTCTATTGTTATATATTTATCTCTTGAGATTTATTCTCTTATTCTCTTACTTTAATCTTATTTTTATATCTAGGATTGTTTCCTCTTCGGACACTGGCGAATTTATATTTTGCTGCGCCAGCCAGTATCCTATAGTAGAAAAGATCCTTGCTCAGGGAGACAGTACTACATTCTTAGCTTTCTTACCCAGTATCTTATTTACCTGCTGCATAGATCTAGATTATTGCAGTCGTGACCTAAATCTGTTATTATATTCACTCTCTAAATCCTTCCTGCCAAAATAGGTTCTATTTTTATAAGTGGTAAGTTGGAATTGTAATCAGGCATGACCCAGGTTCAAGTAAATATGACATGTATTTAATACACATTACAAACTCATACACTTAATTATGCTCAATACTAAATAAACTCGAACTAAGAGATTAACACATTCAAAACTAGTTAAATTTATAAGGCATGCTAAACACAGTAATTACACAATGGGATATAAAGTAAATGATGTTAAGTTAAGCATATTCCTTTCAGTAGTATTACTCGTAAGAACAAAACTAACAACCATTCAAATGTTACTGAGATACTAAATTCTACTTTTCTTATCGCATCAAGTTAATCCTATCACATACAAAAATTGCAAAAAGATCTCTTCTAAACAATTCTTCTTATTCACAAACGAGGTTAACTTTCAGATTAGAGACTGTTCACAGAGTTCCTTAGAATAAAGTTCTAAATTTCACAATCGTAAACAATCTTCTTTCTTCTAATGAACATTCACACAAAATTTGAGCAATTATACCTTACCGACTTTTTCCACGTCGTTCTGCACCACGTTGTTTGTCTGGATATTTCTCATCTATTTTGGCTGTCTATATGCTATCATAGGGGTTATGCTATCTTCATTCTTTCTGCCAGAAATGGACTCAAAATCTTTGCGTTTCAGGAACAGCTCGATGGGACTTTTCAGCGATGGCCTGATTCTGCTAGGACTGGAATTTTTACCTTCAGCTTTGCATAGAATTCAGCGTCATTTCTATATGAATGCTCGCTGCCCGACATCACAGACTTCACTCTCCCCTTACGCACAACTGCCTGCCAACTTCCGAACCACCCAACAGGAAAACGATACTACAAGAGATCAATAGAAAAAACCCTTGTGTTTCAGGCTCAACCCCCTCTTATACTCCTATAGAGCACTCTCTTTTACAGCCCCTTTTTTGCACACAATCCTTACTAATTTCTCCCTTTGGCTTATCCTTCGTTACTGTGACGCTGATATACTCGGATTCATGGAATACATGGTTACGTGATTTTCCAAATAAACTATACCTGCCAGTGTTATGCTGTACACGCGTAGCTTTAGGCCTTCCAGGAATTAATACTTAACAGCTTTATGATGACTCACAATAGATTTTACATAGCTTAAGTAAGGCTTAAATTTAATTCACATTATCTTTCTTTTTTAAGACATACAAAAATAAAATCTCAAATTAATCACAGTAGCTTAAATATAAGGTGCTTAAATAAAGAATACAAATTTTTACATAAAGTGAGGAAGTTCCACTTTTAATTACAACTGATGTGCAGGTATTTCTCTATGTTTGCAATTTTTATATGTTAGACCCTAAATGAATGATTTCTTTCCAAGATTCCTTCACTCAGGATCTAACAGTATGTTCATAGAATCACCTGGAGTCAAAAACAACTCGATGGAACACAACAACAGTAACAACGTGACAACTAGCAATATTCCAACATGCATACAGTAATGAATTTACATTTGTATTCTGGTTTGTATTATATGTAACAGTTTTGAAGTATATCAGACATCTAATATGTGTAATAATTAATTGTTAATAGGCTTTTGTCGTGTAAAACTTTTCTATATACCAGAACCTCTGATGATGTAAGCCTCATGACTTACGAAACTTGTTGGGTTTTAATTGCTTATTTTTATTAAACTTTATTTACATCATAATGTGTTGAGAATGTTAGTTTATTGAAATAATCTCCGCACATCAGCTTTTCCATGGTCTGTTGTCCAGTCATGGCAGGTTTTACATCAGGTAAGCCAACGTCTCCTGTTTGCAATTGCTTGGTTTCTAAACAGTAGCCCTTCCATGGAAATCAAGGCCATGACATACATTATTGAATGGTGTGAAACAAATTTCTACAGCTGTGGACCTGCTGAACTTCTGGTTAAAAGACTGCTGAAAGCAGAAGCAATGAATGCACAGGTCTTTAAAATATGCCCTTATCCTTTTCCATTTAATAATACCTACTCATCATCATCATCATCATCAATTTCCTAAATATGTACACTGAAGGATGTTCAGGTTACTATGACAGCACTACATGATTAAGTTTATATTATTATTAACCTCCTATCAACTATTTTCCTCCAAATCAATCTATTACTTGTGAGCACTCCAATACTGTCATATCTAACATTTCATTCTCCTAAGGCACTTATAACCAAATCAATCCACCGACCTTGGTCTTCCTCTGGGTCTCTTTCCTACTGTCTTGGCATGAAACACCTGTTTTGCTAACTTTTTTTTCACCCATTCTATTTAAGTGGCCATACCACCTTAGATGTCTCAACATGAAGAAACAGGAATGTTGCCTGGATGTGAGCAATTATTTTGTATTATTTTTAATTCGCTTTAAGTGTATTGCTATTGTTTATTTATTTTTCGTTAAAATTGTCAAATCAGTAATTTTCTTATAAGTCTGGGTGAATCAATTAATTTGGATCAGTGGAAGTCAAACAGCGAGCCGAGTGAATACGATTATAAGCAAAGTGTAAAAACTCGATTGTAGCTTAAATATTAAATATTCCAAAGCACATTACATTGATTTTTTACTTAGGTTAAGTCCCATGTGAATATTGTAAAAAAATAAACTGTTTGTATTAGATGTTTTTGTAAATAACTCTTTTGAAGCTAACTGTATATACTGTTTTAATAAGAATATGTTAGAGTATTAAGAAAAAGGCAATGTTTTTGTCGCCAAAGCTGTACATGGTGGCATTAGAAAGATTGTTATTGAAACTTGTATGTATGAGAAAGGCTTGCAAGCTCTAAGTGTAAACATCTCCGAAGTTAGTCAGAAAGAGTTCAAACAACTTTCTGATGGCCGGCAACTTACAATCAAAAGAAAGCGGAGGAGAACAAAAGGCGTGCCGAACTTGAAACTTAAGATGAAATACTCATACTGATTCTTCGGGGGTTGCCAAACTTCATGCAGAGGAAGCCTAATAAAAAGTGAATGAAGCAAGCAGAAGGGGGGGTCTCGGTTCCAGAATTGCTGTCAGAGAGGAGGCCACCCGGTCCAGAGTTGCCGTCAGAGAGACTGCCCGGATCCACGTTGCTTGAGAGAGAAGTTTCCCGCTTCCAGAAAGGAGCGTCTTGGTTCGAGACATTGTTAGAGGGAGACTACTTCTAGGCTGCAGACAAGGTTTCAAATTGCTGAAAGGAAGAGTTCCAATTGCCAGAAAAAAGTTTCCAGGCCAGGTTAATGTCAGACATTCACCAGTGTGTTGCGTTTTCATTACAATTTGATGAATCAAACGACTTCACTGATATTGCTCAGTTAATGGTATTTCAAGATTATTCAAGTAAAAAAGAACCTTTGAAAATTATACCATTATTGGGAAGGACTAGGGGAGAAAACATTTTTTTGTCATTTGATGCATTTGTGAAACAACACAAACTTCCCATTTTTAAACTTGTCTTACTACTGATGGTGCTCCTGCAATGATGGGTAATAAATTAGGCTTCATTTCATTATGTAAAAACGATGACAAATATTCAGATTTTTTAACGTACCACTGTATTATTCACCATCAAGTACTGTGTAATAAAAGATTAAACACAAAAGATGTTTTGGATATTACATTTAAAATTGTAAATTCTGTTGGAGAAAAGCCCCTGCAACAGCAGTTATTTAAATTACAGGCAGATGATGATAGGGAACTTCTGTTGTACAATAATGTTCACTGGCTCAGTAGAAGTCAATTTTTAGAAAGATTTCTTTTATTAATTAATGATATAAAAATTTTCTTGATGAAAAATGAGATATTTATCCACAATTGAGTGATAAAAGATGGTTGTTACACTTATCATTTTTAGTAGATTTCTGCACGAAATTAAGCAATTTAAATTTAGAGTTACAAGGTAGAGATAAAAATTTAATTGACATGTTAAGTTCAATAAAAACTTTCCCACAATACTTACTTTTATTAAAGAAAAATATAAATGATCACAAATTTCGACATCTCCCATATTTATTAAAATTTTTTGAACAAAATCAAGAAATGCTTCGCTATGATTTAAAAGAATTTATTCGTGAAATAGAATTAGTTGAGGAAGATATAAATTCAAGATTTAAAGATTTTAATAAAACTGAAATGATTGTATCTTTTATCAATAATCCATTTCAAGAAAACAGAACATCACAGAAATTTCAAATAAAATTAGTGGGCTGTTTGATATAAACCAAGCTGAAGTAGAACTTGAGATAATAAACTTTCAGAATAGTTTACATTTAAAATCAATAAACAGCGAAGTCATGTGGAAGTAAGCACATGAAAAATTTCCAGTATTAACTGATATTGCATGAAAAATTCTGTCGTGTTTCGGATTGACATACTTGTCAGAATCCGCTTTTTCGAATATGACCGTCATAAAAAATCAATTAAGAAACCAAATTACAAATGATCATTTGGATGATTGTCTGTGATTGGCCACTTCTTCATATCAACTTGTCTATGAAAATATTGTGAGGTCCAAAGAATGCCGAATTTCATATTAACTTTTTTTTTTTTTTTTTTTTTTTTTTTTTTCCAACCAGCATTTCCTGTAACTTGTGAGTTTGTAATCAATCTGTTGTTTTTTCTAACTTTGGTTTTCCAAAATAGAGAAATAAATATTTTATTCCAATATATTTTTTTGTTGTTGTATTAAAATAATTAAAAGTGATAAATAAATTTTTAAATACACAAATAAAGTTTTTAGTTGTGTATTTTTTTTTAGTTGTTTATTTGCGCATAATCAGATATCAGGTGGTGTTCAACCTTTTTTACTACGCGAGTAGCTCGCGTAGTAAAAAAGGTTGCACACCACTGTTATACAGGGTGGCCCATAAATCATGAAGCTGTTTAAACATTCAATAACTTTTTTTGTTTATTAATTATTTTTATTCTATTTTTTGTTATAATGAAATATAAAATCTAGAGTTTTTTTTATTAGTTATGAAAAACTACATAATGTTAATGCCTTCCATTTTTGGCTTCCTAAAAATCAGATCTGGAGGACATGGTGGCCAATGGTATATCCTTACAAAATATGGTGTAGTTAAATCCTTAGTTGACAGAGCTTCTAAAATTTGTTCTACACATTCTGTTTTAAACAAAGAACTATTTATACTACAGGACTACCTTTAGTGCAAATGGTTATAATGCAAAAACTATCAAAAATTGATCAATAATTATGGCCATTGTCCTTACCCTCCTCAAGAAGAAATTTCCAGAATTTGCATTCCATATGTTAAGGGACTTTCTGGGAAAATATCAAGATCACTTCAACAGATTAATGTACTAGTTGCTTTCTGTCCAGTTCGCAAACTTAATACATTCCTTTATCTCACCAAAAGACAAATATCCTCCTTTATCTTATCCTGGAGTTTATAGATTCTCTTTCTCTTGTGGCTTATGTTATTATGGACAAACTGATCGATCTGTACAAATTCATCTGAAAGAACACCAGCAATACATATCTTTTAACAAACCCAACAAATCTGGTTTAGCAAACAATGCTTTAGCAACAAAACACAGAATTCAGTGGAACAAAACCAAAGTGTTACACAAAAGTTACTTTCTTCTAGAAAGACTCTACAAAGAAAGCTGTGAAGCACATTCATAAACCGAATCTGAACAAAAACGATTGCCTTAAACTTTCTGAATTTTGGGAAGTTATATTAACCAATACTCACATTCATGTGTTCCATAATTAATTAAATTTTGTTTATAACTTAAAAATAATTAACTAAATCAACTTATTGTAATTTATTTTTAAATATCTATTAATGCAGATTGCGATCTCCTGCAGCTGATATTGCGCATGATATCACATGCTTTCAATTAATTTGTTTTTTTATCAGTTTTCCAGTATTGACAATGGCTGTGTTAAACTTAGTCAAAAATTTTACAATAAAAATATTAAACGTAAGTGTTTCTAGTATTAATATTTTATAATAAATTAACACGTAATTGATAGGACTTATTTCATTTGCTCTTTTCATGTGAATTCATTCTGTTAGAACTTTGTTAGCAGTGACTAGTTCTTTTCATTATTGTTTCTAATATAATTATTTCTAATACCTTTTGTCTTTTATTATTTTTATTTTTTTTAATTCACAGCTCAGCTCTGTCCAAATTCAGGAGTGAAAAGGATGGTATCAGAAACTGGTGATTTAATTCCTTTAAAGCGAGAGCGTTTCACCTTCAAAGCTGCCCACTTGGCAGTTCTAGAACGTTATTATGAAAAGGACCCATATCCAGATGCTCAGACTAGAGAGCAAATTGTTGATGAGTGCAATAAAGCAGTTGAAAGGACTGGTAAGGTTCCAAAATTCATAGTTTAATTTGCATTTTTTTTTTTTTTTGTTTATTTATTTATATTTTTCAGTGTGTACTTGATCCGTTTTGCTCAGAAGATAATGCATTTATAGTATACATGTACTCATTGTTTCACTTACTTTCACCGTATGTGCATGGTAGTGTTATAATACAGTTATCATCAAAATACTCACAGAAGTGGCAAACCTCCCAGATTTTATTCTTATTTTCATTTTCTATGCTGTGTAAAGTGATAATGGACCAACAGCTTTCTAGTGATCCTCTGTTACTGACTACAAGTGTGATTCATAGTCTTGCAGATGGCATTATTCGTGCTTACCTGTTTTGGTGAAAACTTGTGATGAAACATACTACCATACATACAAACTCAACATACTATCAGGCTGATAGCTAACTTGTACAGGGAGCAAGAAGCCAGTAAGAACAGGTGTTGGATTGACTGATTGGCTTCAGGTTGAAATGGGAGTTAGGCAAGGATGTCTATTTTCTTTTCACTTGTTTAGTATCTATGCTGAGGACATTATGCCTGTAGCATTGGATGAACTCAAGACAGGAATTAGGATAGGTGGTAGATTGATCAGTAATCTGAGGTATGCTACAGTACTCCTCTGTAATGACAAGGAAGAACTAGGACAAAATTAACAAGATCAGTAAGAACAGAGGACTTCAGCTCAATCCTAGCAAGACAAAGATTATGGTTCTCAAAGGATATACAGATAGAGACGTTTCTGAGAAACAAGTGTACCTTAATGGAGAAAGAATTGAGGAAGTCAGCAAGTTCAAGTACCTGGGATCCATTATTAAGGTGAAGAATTACTGTTCAGAAGATGAGAAGATTAGGAATAGCTAAAACAACAGTTAAAGATTTGTCTAAAATCTGAAATGATAGATCTATTTCCACAGGAACAAAGTTGAGGATTTTGGATGCAGCTGTTGTTCCAACAGTGACTTATGGATGTGAGGCTTGGAACCTAAAGAAGTCTGATAGGAAAAGGATAGCTGCTTTTGAGATGTGGTGTTACAGATGGCTGTTGAGGATTTCATATACTGAAAAGCAAACAAATGGATGAGTGCTAGAAAGGATCAGTAGAACTTTACATCTCCTTAAGGATATTGACAGAAGAAAGTTAAAATATCATACTTTGGACACAATGAAAGGATGGAAAGAGGACTTCTTAGAAAGTAATAGAAGGGAAAGTTCCTGGGAAAAGAGGAAAGGATAGACCATCAATGAGATGGATGGATGGTGTATGTCTGGAGAGACTGATCTTCAGAGAGTTGAAGCCTCCAGAAAAGCATACAACAGAACAACATGATGAGGACTGGTGTGGCACATCACCGAGCATCTATGTGACCATACGGCATCTGTTGATGTCAAATGAATAGATGGAGGAGATATTGGTAAATAATAATAATCACAAGATGTTATATCTGGCAGTAGTGATTAGGGAAAGGAAAGAGTCTATAGTATTCAGCTCTAGATGTGAAGATAAACTATTTGAATGACAGGCGGGGGGGGGGGGGGGGGGCGTGCTCTCCTTCCGCAG
Organism: Typopeltis vanoorti; assembly: GCF_054136105.1. NCBI lineage: Eukaryota > Metazoa > Arthropoda > Arachnida > Uropygi > Thelyphonidae > Typopeltis > Typopeltis vanoorti. Next base: position 94,635,147 of record NC_143560.1, on the reverse strand, counting down.
TGCACGTGTATTGCTCTTGGCTATTGGTACTTAATCCGATTAGCCTTCTCTCAGTAATATACAAGTATTTATACAAATTTAGCAAAGTTTAAACAATTGACTATTCACAGTAAATACATTACAATACTTTGGATAAATAAAAGGATTCTTAAATTATTAATGTTTCTGGTAATTTACAAGTAATTTTTTTTCTGCCTGATATATCAGTATATGCCAAAAAGTATGATGCATGTTAAGTTCTGAAGAAAATATAAATTAATACAGTTTCAGTTTCATTCAGAACTTAACAGTAATCACTTGCCGTTTCAACCTTCACGTTAAGGTCATCATCTGGAGTATACACATATATACAAAGAAACAAACAAGCTGCACTAGTCTACATCCTTGTTCTTCAACCTGTTGACCGGCACCGGTCGCAGAAATTTCCTGGTGGTCCGCCAAAAATTTCTTTCATCTCTCAGAAACAATGCTCCAGCCACGTACATCAAATTTTCTAACCCCTAAGCAGCAGCAGATGTCGCACAAGCTAAAAATTATAATTTTATAACATTGGATTTAATAAATAAAATACAATCTACATTGGTTTATATTTCTGTCTTAGCCGTCAGCCGGTCCGCAAAATATTTCTCCTATTTTCCCTAGTCTGCAGGCTGCAAAAAGTTTGAAGAATGCTGGTCTACATGGTATGCTGAAGTTACATTGATTTAGTCAACCATTAAAACTGCTGGCCAGACCTTTGGTCAAAAAAAAAAAAAGTGTTAATGACCCCAAGTTTTTGTGAAGGGTGATGATATGAGTTAGCGACCGATATATATATATAGGCTTGCAGTAGACAGTGAAGGGTAGACTGCCTGAGGAAAGATGCATAACCAGCGTATCCAGGAAAGGAAGCGAGTTCTAATTTTCAGTTTCAATAGTAAATTGTATATTTGTTTGTTCAGGTGGCTGAGGAAGGTGTTTAAACTTTTGGCAGCCATGTGGCCAGATAACAAAAGCATGATCAACATATCCAAGTCAAACTGTAGGTTTTAAAGTAAAAGGATCTAGAGCATGTTGCTCAAATGCTTCCATGTAAAGTTAGCAACTGGAAGGGATAGTGGTGAGTCTATGGCTGTACCTTCTTTTTGTAGTTAAAAAATTATTTTGCCATACAAAGTAACTGGAACGTTGTACGTAGGCAAAGAGAGCTGTATTGTCAGGTTGAAATTTGTTCTGTAAGAGAAGAATTGTGTCACTGATTGGGACATTTGTGAAAAGGGCAGAAACATCAAATCTGACTAATAAATGTTATATATTTATTAGTCAGATTGTTATATCATCGAGTGCTATATTTAAAATTTTTTTTTTATGAAGTGTTAGGTGTTCTTAAGTGTTAACTTACCTTATACTGGGGAACTGGATGTACAATCCCTATCTGTATAAAAGATTAGAAATGACACATTAAATTTAACAATTTTGGTGAATCAGGCCTCTCAGATCATGCTCTTAATGCCCTACACACCAAATTGATTGGAAAAAGTACCCGTTCTTTACATCATATAAAAAACCTGGTACGAACACAAATTTAAGGAAGCCTGTGAAATTTTGATTAACCATCCTATTCTTAACAATAATGGTGGAATAAAAATCTCAATAATTTGGATGGCACACATTCAGCCCACTTAATTCTTCAAGTTTTTTCCAGCAAATCCTTGACTTTAGGATTCTAAACAGTTATTTCAGTTGGCCACCATCCATACTGTTTGGTTTAATTTATTTGTATACTTGTATGAGTAACTTTGTTAATATGTTACTCTCTATCTTAATTTATTTTTGTAACCAAATAGATAATAATATTAACAGGACTCTAGTGTTGATGTAGAAAAGATTTTTTCCCTTTTTCCCCCCTCACTAGAGGTCAGGCCAGTAGTTTTAATGGTTGACTAAATCAGTGTAACTTTATCATACCATGTAGATTGTAGTGCAGCTTATTTCTTTGTATATATGTGTGTATACTCCAGATTTTGACCTTAACATGAAGGTCAAAATGTCGACCGATTATTTTGGTTTATATTAAACTGAAGTTTTTCTCTAACATGGTAGTTGTTTCCATAATTTTTGCAGTGAATTCTAATCACCGTGTAACCATAAAGGAAAGCTAAGTTCGATATCTCCAATTCAGATATCAGGTTTATTGCCACTTTCTTTCATAACGTGATCCATAAATGATGAATAAGAATGAGGATAATGTGTGTCATTGTCTTACATCTGATTTTACATTAAACCATCTTCTTGCATTTTCTTCAGCTCTAACTGATGATTTACAGCAAGTATAGACTATATATTTCTCTGTATAGTGTCCATTTATCAAATGTAATTGTAGTGTTTTGAAATGCTTTTCTCTGAGCACCTTTTCATATGCCTTTTGCAGATCAACAAAACTTAAATATCGATTCTTGCGTTTGGCCTGAATCCAGTTTGTTCTTCTCCCAGTTTCTCTTCCACAATTTTTCTCAACATCTTTTCAATTATGTTTGCATAAATCTTACCTGGAACAGTAATAGAGAAATTCCTCTAATTCTCACATTCAGCTTTATTCTCTTCTTTATATATGGGAACTATTAGGATTACTCCAATCATCTGGAATTTACCTTCTGACCAGGCCCTCTGAATTATGTAGTGTAGCCTCTGCAAAACTTTTATACTACCATATTTATGCATTTATGGTTGAATATCACTACTCCAGCTGCCTTTCCACATTTCAAGTTTTTGATGGGTTTTTCTAACTCAAGTATTGATATGTATTCCTGATTGCATTCGTGTTGAATGTTTTCTTCCATCGTGCTGCCACTGCTTGTTTCATTTAGCATCTCTTTCTAAGTAAATACTCCCAACATCTGGAATCTCTTTATCTTTGATTTTCATGACACCTTTATCATTTTAAATTCCTTTTACAGTATTCTTTTCTCCATTTAGCCAGGCTGGTTGGCTGAGTGGATAGCATATCTACTCTCAGCCAAAAGGCTGCCGGTTTGAATCCTGCTGTGGGTATGGACGTTTGTGATCGTCTGTGGAAATACCAGTGGTGGTGGTCGGCAGTAGATAGCGTTGGTGTAGTTGTCAGTTGGTGATTGAATGGTGGAGATAGAAATTAGAGCACAATGAGTCTTTGGACTCCTTGGAGGCGTCAAATAATAATAATAATAATAATAATTTCTAAGCTCAAGAGCCTCCAGAATATTTTGCCACCTTCCTGATATTTACTTTCTATGTTCTTACCAAAATCTCCCCATGTGTAGCTAATTTTACACAGTGCTTTGTTTTCTCACATTTTTTTCTGTATTCTAAAAGAGCATAGGCTGACCTGCCAAGAATTTTCAATATGCTTTCTTCTTTTCCTTGATTGCCTCTTTTAAATTCCTGAGTCCACCATGTAATTCTGATTTTTCTATCCTTACACACACAACCTCATCACATGCTTCTCTGGTTGAATCAATCATTGTTTGCTTCAGGTTTGTCACTGAATCTCCAAAGTTTGATTCTTGTTTTAAAAATCTGTAATTTTTTTCCCCCTTGAATAATGTTTGTATATTTTAGTGTACATTTCCTCTGAAAGCTGCTCAACTTTGATTCATTTTAAAACTTTTTTTTACACACTCTTCTTTTCAATGTAAAATTCAATTTTAACCTGCTCAAATGGCATTTGCTTCTAATTTTAAATGCTTTGTATACCCTTTTTTGTTTCCATAACTCCTATTATGTCAATCTAGTATTTATTCATTTCTTCTGCTAGTTCCATTTTTTCCCATTGATGTTTCTTATTCTGAACCGGTGGTAAAGCATTGCTATCAACAATAACATAATTAATAAGACTTTCTTGCATCTGTGCACCTTTTTATGTTGAAACACTGTGTTGGTAATAACTAGCCTATGTTTTGAATAGAAATCCTGCAGGTACTTATCATTATTATTAGCTTTGTTCTTTTCTCAAAATTTTCCCAGAATATTTCTGTATGTCTGGTAATCGACTCCAACAAGACCTACTTTGTCCTTTTCGATGCTTCCTCTAATGCCTCAAAAAACTCCTCCACTTCTTTCTTATTAGAACCTTCTGTGTGAATACAAAAAATACAAATACCATAAATACAAATAAGTTCCTTTGTTCAGTTCCCCATTATGATAATTGCACATATCACTCAACATGATATTGCCTACTATTCATAAAGATTATATCCTCACATTTGGTGTTGAATACTATACTTAAGACTTCTTTTACATCATTGTTATTGCTTGAATACACCATTTTATCTTATTTGTTGCTTAGAAAGAGCTCATCTGTTTTTGCCCTTTTTTGTTTATATAACTCCTATTATGTCAATCTAGTACTTATTCAATTCTTCTGCTAGTTCCATTTTTTCCCATTGATGTTTCTTATTTTGATGGTAAAAATCTTAAATTCTGCTGATGATGAGTTGGTATTTGTTCCAACAGCTGAGTTTTTATTGCTCGCCTTGGTTCCCTGATCCCTTCCAGCATGAAATCTGTCATATTGTAGCATCATTTTGTATTATGATTTAATCCAGTAAGAATACAGTTTAGTCGGCTAAATCCAAAATTGCTAGCCCATCCTCATTCATTCTTTATCCAGGTAGATACATAACAGAGTGCGCCATGAGAAGGTGACAACTGGACATTAAGTTAGAAGTCTTGGTCAGTTTTCTGTGTTCCTTAAAAGGCTGTGTAGAGGCCTCTTCACAGTTATACAGCTTCAACTCTTATGTACCCCATCATTAACCTCCTGTCTACAATTTTCCTCCAAGTTAATCTATTACTTGTTAGCACTCCAATATTGTCATATTGGATTGTTATGTATCTAAGATCCATGTGTTGAGTCTTAAGTGCTGTGAAGAATTCATGTTGGAGGTTTAATGGAATATTATCAGCACTGAGAAAGGATTAAAATCAGTTTTAATACTTCCAATATATCGTCTCCATCACAGAAACATCTTCAGGGATTACAAAAAACTTTTTGTAACAACATGCACACAAATATAATACAATAGTGAGTGAAACTAAAGTCCTATTTATGTGGTGCGCCCTTTATGGACATTTGCAGGTGGCCTAGGATGTAAAGAGGGTATCTCTGATAATTAATGTTTCCCAAATTTTGGGAAGTTTAATGCAACTGTATTTGTTTAAATTCGGTTGATTCCTGAGTGCAGATTCAAAGAATAGTCTTTCTTTTTTGAATTTACTATGGTGGAGCATGGTGTTTTTTTTCTAGGAGATCCTGTAGATTGTATCCAAAACATGGTCTGCAAGGTCTGCCATGGGTTTCCTCTCTCTCATCCCCTCTTGCCAATTTTACATGGAAAATTTTGAAAAATGAGCCATAGACTCTTCCCCTCTAAAACCTTCTATCGCTAAGATATGTAGATGATGTGTTCTATATTTGGCCTCATGGCCCAGACACATTAGATTCCTTCCTCAGTCACCTTAATAGTCTACATCCAAGAATCCAGTTTACGATGGAAAAGGAAAATAACAACAGTTTACCCTTCCTAGACAACTTAGTAATGCGCCTTCCTAATGGTAACCTTTCTTTCTCTGTATATAGAAAACCTACTCATATAGGCAGATACATTCACAAACTCTTCTGCCACCACCCCTCTCAGCAATATGGCATTATTAAAACTTACCAATAGAGCCCACAATCTTTTGTTCCAGTGAAACTGCCCTTTCAACCGAACTCAAACACATACACAACACCTTCCTTTCCAATAGCTACAGTGACTACAGAATTAAAAAAATAATCAAGTCCTTCCCCATCTCTTCAGAAGGACTTCAGAAATGTGATCACCATACCTTACATCCGTGGTACATGAGAAAAAATAGCCAAATCATTAAAAAAGTACAACCTCCATACAGCTTTTAAGCCCCACCGTAAACTTACTACCCTTATCCGTTCCACCAAAGACCAGCTTCCTCCTCTCTCAGTGCCTGGAGTATATAGAGTACATTGTGCCTGTAAACTGGCTTACTTCGGACAGATAGGCAGATCAGCAACCATCCGGTTAGAAGAACACAAGTCATACATCTGCAGTCACGATTATGGTCAATATGGCCTTGCAGGCCATATTTTGGATACAACCCACAGGATCTCCTGGGAAAAACCACCATGCTCCACCATAGTAAATTCAAAAGAGAAAGACTAATCTTTGAATCTGCATCTGCACTCAACCGAATTTAAACAAATATGATTACATTAAACTTCCCAAAATTTGGGAAACATTAATTATCAGAGATCCCTCTTTACATCTTAAGCCACCTGCAAATGCCTATAGAGGGCACACCCATAGGACTTTAGTTTCACTCACTATTGTATTATATTTGTGTGTGTGTTGTTACAAGAAGTTTTTTTGTAATCCCTGATAATATTCCATCAGTGCTGATAATATTCCATTAAACCTCCAACATGTATGTATCTGTACTTCTAATGCACTTCTGACTGAATCATTTCACCTACACCTTGGTCTTCCTCTCAATCTCTTTCCTGCCATCTTGGCATCAAACACCTGCTTTGCTAATCTTTCTTCACTCATTCTGTTTAAGTGACCAGACTACCTTAGATTAGCTCTGCTCACAGATTCTTGAATGCTAACAATGTTAAGATCCTTTATAATATCTTCATTTTTTAATATAATTCTACCATTGATGCTGTCTGTTTACTCACTTAATTTTTCTAAGAATTCTCATATCTATGGTCTTTAATCTTTGATCAAGTGCTTTATTTCTCACCCAACTCTCAGCTCCATCACTTAAAACTGATTTGAACAGTGTCTTGTATATTGCTAGTTCAGTATTTTGATTAATTTCTCTTTTATTCCATATAAATTTATTCAACTGCCTGCCCACTATACCACTACAGCTGTGCGTATTCTGTTGTTTATTTCCAGATAAACCTGTCTTACCAGGTTTAAATTTCCATCTTTATTAAAAACTATGCATAAGATAGCTGAAATATTTTACTTGTTCTATAGGATCTCCATTCAGAATGCAGCTGAAGTTTTCTATGTTTCTACCTATTTTCATAGTTTTGGTTTGTTTGTTTTTTATTGTTGATTTTCATGCCAAATTTGTTACAGCTGTTATTTGATTTAGTTAGAGAATCTTGAAGACTTGTATCTGATCTGTTTAGGAGTGAAATCTTCAATAAAACTAAGAGCTAAGTTTAATATTTCTGATTCTGATATCAGGTTATAATAAATTTAGTTTAATCCTTTATCCAAGTGTGAGCAAACAAAGTTTGCGCCTGAAAGTATCTTCAGGACTGGGGTAAGGTAGTGCAACCCCAGGGCGACTTCTTGCAAAGGTGAAGCAAGCTACTAACACTCCTATCTCAGTATCTCCCATAATGCAAAACACATCTCCTTGCAGATATGTCTAATGTTATGCATTAAGGGAAGGGCCACTACTCAGACTAGTTTCGATCTTTATTGAGGTCTCTTCAGTGGGAGCTAGGCCCAAGTGGAGATACCAGCCAGAAATATTAGCAGGTCATCTCTACCTATAGGAGTTGCCAAAGGGTGTGCCACCTTTTTAATAAGTTACTCTGGATTTAGAGAAAGATGTTGAAAGGTTATTTTTCACTTGGTTAGAATATAATAAATTTAGTTTAATCCTTTATCCAAGTGTGAGCAAACAAAATTTATGCCTGAAAGTTTCTTCAGGACTGGGGTAAGGTAGTGCAACACTAGGGAAACTTCTTGCAAAGGTGGAGCAAGTTACTAACACTCCTATCTCAGTATCTCCTATAATGCAAAACACATCTCCTTGTGGATATGTCTAATGTTATGCATTCAGGACTGCGGTAAGGTGTTGCACTACCTTACCCCAGTCCTGAAGATACTTTCAGGCACAAACTTTGTTTGCTCACACTTGGATAAAGGATTAAACTAAATTTATTATATTCTAACCAAGTGAAAAATAAACTTTCAACATCTGATATCAGGTTTATTGTCACTTTTTTTTTCTTCCATAAATGATGAACGCGGAGATAATGGACATCATTGTCTTACCCTGATTTTACATCAAACTGTCTTCCTGCATTTCCTTCGGTTCTAATTGACTTACAACTTAAATGTAGACTGTGTATTGCTCTGTATAATGTTCGAAATGCTACATCTGCAAAGCTTGAAATACAGATCCTTCTTGTATTCCCATGATTTTTCAACTATTTGTCATAAAGTGAGAATTTAATCTTAACAACCTCTGTTTGGCCTGAACCAAGCTTTTTCTTTTCCAAGGTTTCTCTTCCACAATTGTTCTCAACCTCTTTTTCAAGTTTTTTCAAGTATCTTACATATATCTTGGAACACTTACTAGAGAAATGTTTCTGTAGGTTCTCATATTTATTTAATTTTTATAAATGGGAACTATGAAAACTCTACTCCAGTCAACTGGAATTCGTTCTGACCCAGGCCCTCAGAATTATTCAATATAGCCATTGTTATTATTATTATTATTGTTCCGGGAAACTCCAAGGAGTCGACAGACTCATCGAGGGAGGCCCTAACATCATGTCAAGAACAACTATTCAACATTCACACAGTATCTATCATACCTTGCCTTGAACTCATTCACGGTCGTAGCACCCACAACAGACTCTGGAAGCTTATTCCACTCATTTACCACTCTCCAAGTAAAGAACCTAGCTCTAACACCCTTGTCAACCACGCTCTTGCCCAGCTTCCATGCATGGCCCCTAGTCCTCCCACCACCAGTCATATTTTCAAAAATATCTTCTGGATCAATCTTATAAAAACCCTTCAGTAATTTGAATGTCTCAATCATATCACCCCTCCTTCGTCTATCGTCCAATTTCTGCAACCCACAAATCTTCAACCTATTCTCATAAGGTTCATTCCACAGACCTGCTATCATCTTGGTCACTCGTCTCTGGACCCTCTCCACTTCCTCCCCATCACGAAGAAACCCTGGTGCCCATAGCTGGGCACAGAAGTCCAGATGGGGTCTTATCAAGGCTCGATACAGAGGAACAACAACTTGTTCGTCTCTGCATGTTAAAGTATTTTTCAGAAGCCAAGTGATTTGGTGAGCTGTTTTAGTTACTTTTGCAATGTGCCCCCTAAACTTCAACTCTCCACCAGCACTCCCAAATCCCTGGCCTCATCAATCTCCTGGAGTATGGTTCCACCAATGCGATATACTGCTGCTATTCTTTTCACCCCAAAGTGCATAACCTTACACTTTGCCACATTAAATTGACATCCATTTTTCCTAGCCCAGTCCTCCAAACTATCCAAATCATCCTGTAAAATTTTGACATCCTGTGCACTCACAATTGCTCTACCCAACTTTGTAAAGTTGTAGAACAAAATTGTAGAACATTTGTACCTGGATATTTAAGCATTTCTGGTTGAATGTCATTTACTCTATCTACCCGTCTGCATTTCAAGTTTTAATGGCTTTTTCCATATTAAGTATTAGTATGCACTCCTATTTGCATTCCTCTTTAACATTTTTGATATTTCTGCCACTGCTTGTTTTATATTAGTACTTCAAAGTAATTACTCTCCAAACATTTAGGATATCTTTATCATCTTTGATTCCTTGTACAGTATGCTTTCCTCTATTTGTAAGCTTTTTCAATTGACTAGAACATTTTACTGTTTTCCTGAAATTTATCTTTTATATTCCCACTGAAGTTTTATGCATAGCTTATCTCTCTCTCTCTCTCTCTCTCTCTCTCTGTAAGCTATGCATATCTCTCATAGATTTATTTCCCTATTCTTTTATGGCATCTACTGACTTATTTGTTAGGAACCTTAGATATGCTCTTCTTTTCCAGGACTGCTTCTTTAACTTTTTGTTTCTGTCCACTATGGTATTCTTTTCTGAATTAATGAATGCTTTCTTCAGAGTTTGTCAATGAGACTCTAAGGTTTGGTTCTTGTTTTAACACAGTTTCAGTTTTTGTTCAATATTGTTTGTACAATTGAGTCTACAGTTTACTTGCTCAACTTTCATTCTTTTTATAATAAAACCTTACCTACTGTTCTTTTCAAAGTTTCATTCCAGTGTTTCGTTTTTATTCTACTTGAAACTAAGTGATGGTCACTTCCAGTATCAACACTTTTATTCTGAAAAAGTGTTGATACTGGAAATCTAAACTTTTATGTTGGAAATCTAAACAGTACAGTAGGAAACAAATCCCACTAGGCATATAAGACCATTTTAGAGAAAAGGACAAAGCTAATAATGACGGTAAGTACCTGATGAATTTCTGTTCAACTGAGCAGAAATTCATCAGGTACTTATTAGCTTTATTATTAGCTTTGTCCTTTTCTCCAAATTTTCCTAAAAATGGTCTTATATGCCTAGTGGGATTTGTTTCCTACTGTACTGTTTAGATTTCCAGCAACGACCACTTTTTTCATTTTCAGTTTGTGTTCATATATAAGCTGCTTGCTTTAATGATTCAAAAAATTCCTCCACTTCTTCCTTAGGAGAACCTTCTGTATGACCAGATGCACAAATAAGTTTTGTTGTCCATTTCTCCATTTCAAAGTTTGTCCACATGACTCTACTTCCAATCAGTCTTCATGTTTGTTATTGGATACTATTGCCACTTCTTCATTGCCCCTGATCATTATAACCTGAATATTATATTGATCTTACTAAATGCTATAATTTAGATTTTGTATGATCTCGCTGTTTTTGTCTTCTTTGTCTCAGTAATACCAATTATGTCCACATGGTATACTTTTCCATTTCTTCTACAAGCTTGATTTCCATTCCATTAATATTACTTAATGGAATCCTGTATTCGCTAATTGACCTACTTAAATATGATCACAGCGATCAGAATACATCTTAAAAATTATGGAAACAACTACCATATTAGAGTAAAACTTCCGTTTCATATAAAATAAAATAATCACTCGACGTTTCGAACTTCACATTGAGGTCACATCATCTGGAGTATGCGCGTGCGCGCACACACACATACAAAGAAACAAGCTGTACTACAGTCTACATGGTATGCTAAGGTTACTGGTCAACCGTTGAAACTATTAACCTGACTTCTGGTGAGGAAAAAAAAAGAAAGAAAGAAAACCTTACTACATCAAAGCTAGAGTCCTGTTGTTGTTATTATTATTATCCATTAGGTTACAAAATTAAATTAAGTAGAGAGCAACACAAAAAAGTTACTCATGTAAGTATATACAGTAAAACCCCATTTTTACGTTCCCGCAATTTACGTTTTCATGCCATTTACCTCATTTTCCGTTGGTCCTGTCTTAAGGCCTATTCTTACGATATATTGTTTTCTTGCCATTAACAACTTGATGTGGACATTATTTCCCGTGATTTGCGGGAGGCAAACTGATTTTTGAATCGATTTCCTCTATTCAAATTGATTTCTGCAGAAATCTGTGCATTTCTCTTCCCAGATGGTGTTGCTTTTGGCTGTAGTTTCATTTCCGCCATCACAGTGCCTTGCACGCTTGAAGCAGTGATGTAGTCATGAGCGATACCATGATTTTTCAATCACAGTATGAATAGATACCGTGAAGTTTTCATATCAGTAATTTTAAACTGTCAGTAGCTCGTGGCACCCGTGACATGTTGTGATGTGATTTCACATTCACAGTGCTGTATTGAAATTGTGAACAAGGAGTATACACAAATTGTGAAATCACATAAACACTTCTACATTTGTTAGTCATGAATATTAGATATCAGTGAATAAACCACAATTCGTGAAATATCACTTCACTAGCTTGCAGTGTTGGTGTTCATAGTCACAATTCAGAAGCATGTGGTATATTGCAGAATTTCTGCTACGTAATTTATCATGTGACAGTTGCTTTCAAGTTGCAGTGGTGGATGATCCATGTTAGTAACATGGAGAAAAAAGACAGAAAATGTATTTCGGTAGAAGAAAAGATGGAAATTCTGCGACATGTAGATTGGCATGCCAGAACATGTGTGCAATTAGCAAAAGATCTTGGACTCTCCGCGTGTCCACTTTGAACACGATAGTAAAAAACAGGTCAAGCATTGAACTCAATGCAAAGCAATCTGGCGCTATGTCAAAAAAATGAAAATATATCCGGGCATCGACAAATGATGAATTGGATAAACTTGTGGCGGAGTGGTTTGTTTCTACGAGAGCATTGGGTATTCCAGTCGATGGTACTATACTCCGAGCAAAAGCCCTTGAATTTGCTGCGGGATTAAGGATTAATGATTTTACTGCGTCAAATGGATGGATTGATCGTTTCAAGACTCATCACAATATTGTGTATAAAGCGTGTGGAGAAAGTAATAGTGTTGCAGGGGAAACTGTAAACCACTGGAAACATGAACTAAAGACTATTATTCAGGACTAAACTGAAAAATATTTTCAATGTTGATGAAACTGGGCTCTTTTATAACATTCTGCCAAGTAAAACGTGTTTTAAAGGAGAGAAGTGTCACGGTGGAAAACCCAGCAAGTCGGTAACTGTTTTGCTTGTGGTCAATGCTGATGGATCAGAAAAATTACCTCCTGGTAATTGGTAAATTTAAAAAGCCAAGGTGTTTTAAGAATGAAAAATCTGCCTACTAAGTATGATGCCAACAGCACAGCATGGATGACCAGCAGCATCTTCAAATCCACTTGCATGCTCTGGATGCTGAAATGGGGGCAAATCACTGCAGAATACTACTACTACTACTAGACAAATGTCCTGTACACCCTGAAGATCTGCAGCTCAGAAATATTAGATTAGATTAGTGTTTTTTCCCCCCTAAATTGTACAAGTGAGCTTCAGCCATTAGATCTGGGCATCATCCATACATTTAAATGGAAATACAGGTATCCCTCAAATATCGCGGTTAATTAATCCCTCGATGTTACTGCGTATATCAAAATCGTGTTAATCAAATCTAATAATCAATGGTAAAAATTGCAATTCATCCATGATCGATTACTGTATTAATAATTCGATTTATATGATACTCTTTTAGGAAAGATAAAAAATGAATGCAAAGTAAATGTTTAATAAATACTTGTACCTATATTATTTACTGCAATTTTTTTTATCAAAAGAAGTTATCAAGATTCATTTGAACAGTTTTAGTTTTTTTTCTTATCGGCATAAATTCTACGATAACAAGCAAAATGACTCTCCAGACCATGGCTGTCCCATATATTTGTTTGTATATTTTCCCTTTCCATGTGAAATATCCTGCATGTATTGTGAATTTGAATAGTTCAAATATATCGGGGGGAAGTGTGACTTCAGTAGATTGAGGGTTTCTATTAGTGGTACATTTGTGAATAGTGAGGTGATATCAAAGCTTACTATTAAGTCTGAGCTTTTTAGGGTATGGTGTTGTAAGGTGCTTTTTAGGTGGGCTGAATTTTTGACAAAGGAGGGAAAATTGTTTATGAGAGTGGCTAGTAGTTTAGCTAAATGTCTAGCCAGTTCGTATGTGGGACTATTTATACTGTCCACAACTGGGCATAAGGGTGTACCTTGTTTGTGAATTTTTGGTGCACCATAAATCCTAGGTGTTTTAACATGGAAGGGCTTGAGTTTGTTTACTGTGTCTTTGGGCCAGGAAGTGACTTTTTTCAATAATTTACGTGCCTTATTCTTTTGTGTGTTGGTGGGATTGTGATCTATAATTTTGTATGTTGACTGATCTTGTAACAGCGTGTGCATTTTGTTTTCATATTCTGTTGTGTCCATCACCACGGTTGCATTCCCTTTGTCTACTTTTGTTATGATAATCTGGCTATTATTCTGTAGCTCTTTTACAGCAATGATTTCCTTATGTGGGATATTATTTTATTACAGAGAAAAAAACTGGTACTAGTTTTTTCTTAAGATGGCTGTTTCCCAGATTTTAGGCCTACTCAAGCCTACTATGGTCAAACAGGAAGAACTGTGAACATCCGCATCAGCAAACACAAAAGATACATCCGGCATTATCACTATGGCAAGTTGGGCCTAGCAGACCATGCTCTGGATATCCCTGCACACAGGATCAACTGGAAGAACACAAAAGTACTGCACAGAAGCTCTTACAAGTCGGAGAGATTGTTCTTAGAGGCAACAGAAGCCCTGAAACATAATCCAAATCTCAACAAATATGGCTGTATAAATTTAGATAGCCAACATCCAAAAATCCACTTTACAATGGAACTGGAAGCTAATAACTGTCTGCCCTTCCTGGATACACTGATCACATGTCTTCCAGATGGTTCCTTATCATTTTCAGTTTTTAAAAAACCCACACATACAGGGAGATATTTACACAAACAATCACCCCATCGCCCTTCTCGACAATATGGCATTTTAAAAACGCTAACCCACAGAGCTAGGGCAATCTGTTCCAATGCTCTTGCTGCTGAACTGGCTCACTTATGCCACGCCTTGGCCAATGGCTATAATCTCCATAAGATAAACAAAATACTAAACGCTCCTAAGAAACCCTCCCACTATCCACCACAGAGAACTACAACAAAACAGTCACCATCCTATACATTAAAGGCACATCCGAAAAGATTTCAAGAATTCTTAATAAACATGAACTACGCACCACATTCAGACCATGTGGCAAATTAGCAACCCTTATCTCTGCTCACCCAAGGACAGCATTCCCACTTTGTTACATCCAGGAGTCTACGAAGTACCCTGTTCATGTAATCAAGCCTACTACGGTCAAACAGGAAGAACTATGAACATCCGCATCAGCGAACACAAAAAATATCATCCGGCATTATCACTATGGCAAGTTGGGCCTAGCAGACCATGCTCTGGATACCCCTACACACAGGATCAACTGGAAGAACACAAAAGTACTGCACAGAAGCTCTTACAAGTCAGAGAGATTGTTCTTAGAGGCAACAGAAGTCTTGAAACATAATCCAAATCTCAACAAATATGGCTGTATAAATTTGCCTAAAGTCTGGAAGACAGTCATCTTAAGAAAAAACTAGTATCGTTTTTTTTCTCTGTTTAGGACTCTTAGTCTTATGTGATAGCTGCAATTTTTTTTTTTTTTTTCCAGACAGAGGGCACCAAAATTAGGAATCTAGTCTTTGTGTTGCTGCTACAATTTTGTTTAACTAGTCTGTTGATTATGCAGTGTTGTAGCAGCAACATTGTCACATATTGTGACAAACTGTGTTTTTGTGCTCTGAAGATGCTAGTTATAACACCAGCGAAATATCAGCAATAAGTTAATAAATTAATTATTTACTTATTTTTCTGTGTTCTGATATATACCGTTAAAAAATAAACAACATATTAGCTGAACTGTGTATTTATATTAAACATTTTTCATGTATCTGTCAGATCAGCTGTGAGCTTGGCAGAGTTAAAGGCATGTTAATCAAAACTCTTGCCGCGTGTATCAAGGGATTGCCGCAATTAATTTCGGCACGTTAATCAAATCCCGCGTTAAGCAAGGAATACCTAGATAGAAAAATGCTTGTTGAAAAAGCTGTGTTTACGCATGATAATGGTATGGACCCAAAACAAATGACCATATCAATCCTTGATGCCATGCATTATGTGGCCAAAGCATGGTTGCATGTTACTCCTGAAACCATATCCAGTTGTTTCCAGAAGGTTGGAGTTAGTTTGTGGAAGAGGAGGAACAACTACAGGAGGAAGATGAAGATATATCAGATCCCAACAATTGGTATGTGATAGATGAGTCTTCCTCATTTCAAGACTATTGATGCTGGTGTGATCACATCAATGGTACCAAGTGTAGAAGACATCCTTTCCAACCACCTTGTTGAAGAAGTAGTGGTTGAAGAAGACTGTGATCATGAACTTACCATCTCTACTAGTAAAGAAGCAATGGAAGCTATCTCTGTTTTGAGGCTGTATATTGCAAGTGCATCAGGAGACGATGGGGCATTTAATGCCTTATACACTGTGGAGAGGCAGAGTGCAGAAAAAGCAAAAACAATCAACAATTAAAGATTTTTTTAAATAGATAAATGTAAGTAATTGTAAATTCATTTATTTTCAGTTATTAAATTTTGTAATCTAGTATGTAGAGTCACATACTAGCAGTAAGTCATCTTTTAGCCTGTTTTTTAATGTTTTTTATATTTCCTGCTATTTACACTTTTTTTTCATCAGTCCCCTGGAAAGTGTAAAAATGGGATTTTACTGTATACAAACCAGTATGGATGGTGGCCAATAAAAGCTGAAAAATTGCGTAGTAGTCCTAAAGTCAGGGTTTGCTGGAAAACTTGAACTAAGTGGGCTGAATGTGTGCCATCCAAATTCTCGGGATTTTTATGCCACCATTATTGTTGAGATTAGGGCAGTTAATCAAAATTTCACAAGCCTTCTTTAAATTTCCATTTATATCAGGTTTTTGTATGATGTAAATAATAAGTACTTTTCCAATCAGTTTGGTGTAGAATGTTAAGAGTGTTATCTCAGAGGCCTGCTCATCAAAACTGTTAAATTTGATGTATCGTTTGTGTTCTTTTTTATAGATAGGGATTGTATGTCCAGTTTCCCCAATATAATGTAAGTTACAGGTGCAATAGATACAATTAACTCCAGGGTGGGGGGGGGGGGAGAATCCTTAGAAGAGTTGAATGTGTTTTTTTAATTTTATAGGTGGTTTAAAAGTGGCATTAAGATTATAATGATGTAGAATTCTTTTACTTTTTTCTGATAATCCTTTAATGCATGGAATATCTATGGTTTTACTATAATCTATATTCTTCTTTAATGAATTTTTATGAAGAACTTTATTAATGGTATTTTTGCTATATAGCCATTATTTATAAGTGTATTACTAATAATTTGTAATTCTTGTTTAAAAGCTTGTTCATTAGAGAAAATGAACAGGCTCTGTTTTTGAGGGTGTTAATGACTCCAAGTTTTTGTGAAGGATGGTGATATGAGCTAGCATGTATATATTGGCTGGTATGTGTAGGCTTGTAGTAAACAGTGAAGGATAGATTGCATGAGGGAAGATGTGTGATCAGTGTATCTAGAAAAGGAAACAAGTTCTGATTTTTCAATTTCAATAGTAAATTGTATACACTCATGTTGTTCGTTCAGGTGGCTAAGGAATGTGTTTATCGTTTAACAGCCATGTGGCCAGATAACAAAAATATCATCAATGTATATCTAAACCAAACTGTAGGTTTTAAACAAAAGGAATGCTCAGAAGCTTCCATATAAAAGTTAGCAATTGGGGATGATAGTGGTGAGCCCATGGCTGTACCTTCTTTGTGTAGGTAAAAATTATTTTACTATACAAAGTAGCCGGAACATAGTATGTGGGCAAAGAGAGCCATATTGTCGGGTGGAAATTTGTCTTCTAAGAGAAGAATTGTGTCACTAAACAGTGAAGGATAGACTGCCTGAGGTGTATCCAGAAAAGGAAGCACACAAAGAACACACAACACTTCATAAACACAAAACTGAAAAGTTTAATACTTGGCAAAGTTGATTTATTAGTCAGTTAGACTCTTTCATCTATAACCATTTCCTTAAAATGGTTAAAGATATTTCTTAAAATAGTGATCTCCTTAACATTCCTAAGTAGGTGAAGTTCATATTATTATTATTATTACTACGTGACACCTCCCGGGAGTCCAAAGACTCATGGAGGGAGGGCACCTACTCTACAGCTATCTCCACCACTCAATCCACCAACTACCATCATCATCTACACTAATGCCATCTGTTGCCCACCACTAGTATTTTCATAGATAATCACAAACATCTGTGCCCACGGCAGGATTTGAACCTGCAGCCTTTTGGCTGGAGAGTGGATACACTATCCACTCACCCAACCAGGCCAGCAATTATTCTTCTCTCTTCAAATACTTAATGGCTTGTTTGTGCCTTATCTCTTCTTCGAATAATGAGGATGTGCTGGAGAAAATCCAGAGGCAAATGACAAAGATTTTGACAGGTCAATAAAATGGTTCCTCTGAAAATATATTGGAGGGCCATGGGGAAAACAAGAGTTCAACATTTTTTCATTTTTTGCTTGAAGAATGCTGAATGGGTGAAATAGGTTGCCATTGGTGATGGTTGGTGCCTTATCGATGAATGACTATGAATCACATTACATGTGTACTACATTAAAAATTAAATTTATTATGCAGATATTTCATCTTACATATTGTAAGACATCATCAGTACAAACAGCATACAACAATAAGGAATTTGAATAAAGAAACAGTAGAACGCATTGGTTAAAACTATTGGGCATCTCTGAATGTGTGGCAAAAATTATGAAAAAATATAAAAACTCATCGCTACCTACAAATCCATCAACCAAACATAACCTGCTTCCTTTTCCAAAAGATAAACTTTCGACACTGATGCTAGCCGGCATATACCAAGTATGATGTCCATGCGACTTGTCTTACTACAGACAAACAGAAAGATCTGTTAATAAACATATCTCTAAACATCAAGACCACATCTGACTTATCAAACCTCAAATATTTAGTCTGGTACAACATGGAATTGAAAACACTAGCCACAGGATTCAATGGGTAAACACCAAGATACATAATCCATATATAAGCATGAATGTTTATACCAAGCAAGTGCTAAAGCCTTCCTCCATCGACTTAACCTTAATCATAATGACTGCCTCAGTTGTGTGGGAAATTGTTATCCTTAAATATATTAAATAAATTTGTGCTCTTATATTTTATTTTTAACTAATCTATTTTAATTTATTTTCACCTCATGAGTTAAAACAAATGAGGTAGGCCCCCTTGCTCTTTAACCTTTCCTATATGGCATTCCTCGCCCAACTCTTGTAACTCACGACCCTAATGCTATTAGAGTAATCGAGGGCTATGAGTCATTCTGTTTCTATCTCTATGTCTTCTCTTTAAAAATCTCTCCTACCACTGAAGGCAAACTTGAAGGCCTCAAGATAGCAGCCCCATCACCAAGCTAGACTGCAGATGGCCAGTAACCCTCTCAGTCAAAATGTTAACCCACTAAAAAGACTCATGAAGATAGTAAAAAAAAAGCAGAGAGGAACAGGCGAAACTGAAAATTATATCTCTACATACATATATATATATATATATATATATATATATATATATATATATACACACACACACACACACACACACACACACAGTGGGGTAAAAGCAGAAGAGAGAGCTAAATCTGGTGTAATGATTTTTCTACATAAATCTCTTAGAAACAGTATAATCCATTACAACTTTTGGAGTGATAGAATAATAGAAATGAGAATTAAAATAGACAGAGGCTATATGACAGTAGTTGGAACTTATGCACCTGAAGAAGGAAAAGAGGAAGACTCAGAAAAACTTCTACATCCAACTGCAGAACATATTAAATAAGACCAATCCTAAGGATCACATTTTGTTAATATGAGATCTCAACGCAAGAATTGGCAATAAATCATATAAACCAAACATAGGACCTATCGGAGAACTTAACTGTAATAGAAATGGAAATAGATTAAGAGATTTTACTATAAGCAATAACCTTAAAATAATGAACACCTTCTTCAAACTTAAAGATATCCACAGATAAACCTGGGAAGTAAGAGACACAAGAAGCATTATTGATTACGTACTCATCAATATCAAAATGTCAGAAATGATAATAGATACAAGAGTATACAGAGGATCTGAAATAGAATCAGATCATTACCTTTTAATTGGAAAAGTAGAACCAAGATGGAAAACAACAAAAAGCATAAGGAAAATAGAAATTTTGAATCTTTCAAGGTTAGACTTTTGGACGACAGTAGTATTAAAGACTTGTACCAAAAAAGAATAAAGAACTGGATGACAAGTATAAAACAAAATCAGAACATAGAAGAAGAAGAAGAATGGTCAAACCTAAAAACCATAATGACAAAAGCTGCAAAAGAAAGTTTAGGAACAAAGAAAAGAAACAAAGAAAAAGAGGCCTTAGGGCCTCTTTTTCTGATGATGAAATTAAATGCATTATTGAAGAAAAGAAAAAAGCATATAAAAACTGGCTCAACCTAAAAACAATAGAATCAAAAATCGAATACAGCAGAAAAAAAAAGCAATAGCAAAAGCAGCATGCAGGAGAATAAACAGAAACAGATGGAACAATTTTGTAACAAAATGAGAGAGAGAGAGAGAGAGAGAGACTGTACGCTCAAAAGACCTAATGCATATAAAATCCTCAAAAATCTAAGCAATGAAACTAGAGAAAAAGCAGATATTAACACCATTAAAATAGAAACATGGCAAAATTACTACCAAGATCTATGTTATGATGAAAACATTCAAAAAACAGAAAACTACCTTTTGTAAATATCTCTGATAACTTGGAAAACATCGCTAGAAGAATTAACAGAAGCATTAACCCAAAGCAAAACAGTAAAGGCTCCAGGAGAAGACAATATAAACTTGGAACTTATCAAATATGCAGGACTTGAATTCTCACTCAGGTTACTTAACTTTTATAATATGATCTGGAAAGAAGGAAAATGCCCACAAGATTGGACCAAAGCAATAGTTATTCCCATCTACAAAAAAGGACACAAATCTGATTGTAACTATTATCGTAGAATCGGCTTACTTATTACCTGTTATAAAGTTATATGCAAAAATCTTAGCATATAAACTTAAACGTATAGTAGACCCAAAATTAATAGAAGAACAAAATGGATTCACAAAAGGCAGGTCTTGTATAGACTCTGCATTTACGTTAAAATTATTAATTGAAAAACACAGAGAAATGAACATAGAAACGCACGCAGCTTTTATAGATTACACCAAAGCATTTGATAAAATTATCAGAGAAAAACTACGGGAAATCCTAGAAGAATATGAATTACCAAACCAACTCTTTAGAGCCTTATATAATGTATATCAAGATAATAAAATATCTGTGAAGTACAATAATTCAACATAAAGCTGGAAACCAATAAATCAAGGAGTACGTCAGGGTTGCCCTCTCACCAATTTTATTTAATACATACATAGATAAAATCATAAAAGAATGGAAGATAACTAATGAAGGAGGATTCAAGATAAACCATAAAACACCAGATTAGCTACTCTTCTTTTTGCTGATGACCAAATAATCTTTGGAAATAATGAAGATGAACTACAAAAATCATTATGGAGTCTAAATAATCTGATAAAAACATATAGTATGGAAATATCAACCAACAAAACAAAAGTCATGGCCTTCAAAGGTGCTAATCCGATAAGAAGCAAAATAGTAATAAACAACAAAATAATAGAGCAAGTAAATACATTCAAATATTTAGGTTGCACAATGTCATATGAAAATGAAGCTGATATAGAACCAAATATCAAACTTTTTAAAAGTAACAGGCATTACAAATAAAATTTTTAAACCCAATTATGTACAAAAACACATGAATAAGAATCTACAATACAGTAGCTAAACCAACCTTACTTTATGGCAGTGAGATATGGACAATAAAAAAAAGCAGATGAAAGAAGAATTGAATCATCTGAAATGAAATTTCTGCGCAGAACTGAAGGAGTCACAATAATGGACAAAATGAAAAGCAGCGAAATCAGAAAAAAACTTGGAATTACAACCTCCCTAAATGAAACAGTTATTTGCTATAGAGAAAAATGGAAAGAACACATACTAAGAATGAATAGAAGCAGAATACCTAAACAAATTCTAAATTACCACCCAAAAGGTACTCGATGCAGAGGAAGACCCTTAAAAAGATGGAATTGAGTCCGGAACAGGCCACTTGGCCTATAAGCCTGGAAAGGAGGAAGAAGAAGAAGAGTTAAAACTATTGGGGTTACAGAAGAGCATGTGCTTTACATTGGAATCCCTCTATGCAACTGTATACATAGATGGATTCCAATGTAAAGCACATGCGCTTCTGTTTCTTTATGCAAATGCCTTATTGTTTGCTGTTTGTGCTGATGATATCTAATGATACATAAGATGAAATATCTGTATAATAAATTTAATTTTTACTCTGGTACACTTGTAATTCTATAGTTATGGATACTCCACAGATCTCATTATACAAGAAAGTATTATCAGTGAATAATGGGTCTTCTGAACCAATGGAGATACCTGTATAACAATAACCTTTTGCAATCCATGGCTTCGGCATATTAGCTTTAAATGTCTTTACCCCCCCCCCCCCTCAAAAAAAAAGGCTTTCACAGACATTCTTTTTCAACAAACTCACTTGTACTTTTTATTATCTACAAATTCTAGATATAACCTGTTATGGAGTGATTTTTTCATGTTGAGAACACTATTTCATACAGGATTGATTAAAAATCCTTCTTGTACCTGATTCATTCTTCTCCCTGTTGCCCAGTTTTTGTAGATATTCCAAAGGCATTGTTCAGCTGAATATTCATCTGGAATTCCACCGCTTTTCAAACCCTGTGAAAGGAAAGCACAGATAGTCACCATCCATCCTTAGCTCAACTTCGAACTCACCCCTTACTAACTACTGCTCTTCGAACATTTTTCGCCATCAGTATTTTCTAGAAATTGTAATCTGTGGTGTTGTTTAAATCAAACATTAACAAATATTATCCCTCTACCTATCCATTAATCTCCTCACAGTCCTGTCCTGCCAAGTCATCTCCATCCAGGAGGTTGACTATTATGGATCTCTACCTGAGATCTATAATTGCATGTGTGTTCATGGGAATGGGTTTTGGTTTTTTAGAGGGATTAAAAAATCCTCCAACTCCTCCACCCTTGTAACTCACCATGTGATTGACACCTTATAAAGGTTTCTCTTGTAATAGATGGGATTTTAATCGGGTCTTCCCAACCGAAGGGCTTGTCTATACCACTGAGCTGTGGAGTCTGTCTCCTCACAATACTATATAGTAGTGTATAAGTTTTTCACCCTTTTGCAAAGGTGGGGGAAGAACACTTAAAATAGGAATCTATTTATGATCTTAAGATACTTATGAAATGTTTTAGAATGTTTATAAACACAAAGTTGAAAAATGCACTTAACAAATTGGTGTATTCATGAACGAACTTTTTTGTGGCATTGTATAATTAGCATCAGAAAGTATGTAAAATGAGATTAAAATAACATAGATGTTTTATTTACTGTATTATTTGAAATTATACTAGGAGTATAATTGAAATCTAATAGCTTGACAAATAATCTTTATTATTAAATTTTGATGAGTGTTGTTTACTGTTTACAAAAATCAGCTAACCAAAAATGTTCATGCGGTTTTTCATAATAAAAATTAAATAACTGCAGAAATTTTTGTAAAATGTTTTATTCATTAAAATAAGTACTTTCTCAATCTACAACTCTTTCCCAATGAGATAAGAGTTTGTAAATTCTTCTTTTATAAAATGTTTTGTCTTTAGAATTAATAAGTCCAGCAACCTCTGCTTCAATCCCTGCTTTACTGTGGAACTGTATTTTGCACGTGATTGTCTAGAACACCAAAAAAATGCAATAATCACTTGGAGAAATGTCATGAGAATATGGAGAATAAGGGAGTATCTCCCATCCTAAAGCACAAATCTTCTCATGGGTAAATTTTACAGTATGAGGTTTTTCATTAGACTGTAAGAATAGCACTTTCTTCCAGTTAACTAGTCCTGGAAGTTTCTGAAGTAACTCATCCTACACACACTCAAGTTGCATCAAGTAGATCTCAGTTGTAATTGTTTGGCCTGCAGTTTGGCTGACTCCATTCCATCACATGTAAACATTCATCTGGGGATGAAGCGATACCTTCTGTAATGTGTGGTACTGGATCATTTGGTGACAACCAATGATAACATCACTTCCTGTTAGAGTACAAGATTCAATTTTCATTACAAGTGAGCAAGTAATCCAAAAACGACTCATTTTTATGACGTGAAAGAAGTGAAGAACAAATACAAATTGATAGCCTTTGAAGTTTATTGTCACCTGATAATGCATGTGGGACCCATTAGTTTCCATGATTTTCCCAGTTGATGCAAGTGCAAACGAATTGTTTCACACTCGTGTTAAACATTTGCAAGAGTTCTTGATATGCTAATGTGCAATTATTTTCAACAGTGGCACGTAATTCTTTATTATCAATAATGGAGAGTCTTGTTGAACGTTGTGCATCTTCAAGTGATTCATCAGCAGAAACAAATTTTTAAACCATATCTGTGGTACGTTCTGCTACCACATCTTTTCCAGATGGCGCACTTATCTTATGGGAAGCTTTTGAAGCCTTTGAACTGAGTTTAAATTTGTAAAGTAAACAAGCCTGAATTACACCAGGTTCAACTGATATTTTAAAATAGTTCAAAGTTGCAGAAAAAATAGTACACACCAGGTTAGAACGCACCAATTGACTGATGCCTATCTGTGCCTTATGATGCACATAAAAAAATTGCACTCTGCAAACCACTACAAAATAAAACAAGTCATTGCAGCATAATCTTCTGAAAACCACACAAACTTGTTTGGTTACCTGATATATAACCATTTACTGGTTTGTACTTCCTGTTATTTTCTTTTAGTATGTGTGTGTGTAACATTTTTAGTTCACCTGCTTTTTTCCTCTTATTAGACCGTCCGTTATCTGAGCGTGAAAAGGTTACTTTACCTGTGGTAAATAATTGGTTTAATAACAGACGTAAAGAAGCCAAAAAACAGCTCAGGCAGCAGCATGGTAAGCATTGAAATAAAATTTTTAAAAATACATAATATAGTAGTAAATATGTAAATAAGTATATCTACTTGTATAGTAGTAAAGAATATAGTTTTTAAGAACATGTCTGTTTTGATCATGGACTTTTGCAAAACATG
Organism: Typopeltis vanoorti; assembly: GCF_054136105.1. NCBI lineage: Eukaryota > Metazoa > Arthropoda > Arachnida > Uropygi > Thelyphonidae > Typopeltis > Typopeltis vanoorti. Next base: position 94,610,325 of record NC_143560.1, on the reverse strand, counting down.
GTGGCCCTCTTATTCCATTCAAATGAAAACTCATATTCAGCTGTTATTTTTATTTCTATTTTTATTTTTAAAATTAATTAAAGGAGCCATCCCATAATATTATCATCAGTCATTATTTTTTGTTGTATATCCACAAAGGATTACAATAGTTAGACATAATATTTCACGATGCTTCTTTTCAACAGTTTTCTTCTGTCATATTTCTCTTGTGTGTTAGGCTCAGCAGTTTGTCATTGCCAAATAACTTGGCTTCATAGAAACCTCATTAAAGTCCCAATAGGATTGTTAATCCTATCTGCATTGCAGACTATGCACATAGAATTAACCATAGAATCTGGGAAGAGAAATACTGCAACTCTGTATGATGAGACCATTTAACTCACTTAAATGGTCTTTAGATGAGATGAGAATCATATTAAAAATGAAGACGTTAGGAAGGAACCTTGACATTGTTTGCATTCACTAGTGTGTTAGCAAGGCTACTCTAAGGTGGTATGGCTACTTAAACAGAATGGCTGAGGAAAGGTTAGCAAAACGTGTTTAATGACAAGATGGTTGCAGTTGTTTTTCCAATAGCAACTTATGGATGTGAGACTTGGAACCTAAAGAAGTCCGATAAGAATAGGATATCTGCTTTTGAGATGTGGTGCTACAGAAGGCTGAGGGTAATATACTGAAAGGCATACAAATGAATGGGTGTTAGAAAAGATCAGTAGAACTTTAAGGCTCTTAAGGATATTGACAAAAGAAAGTTAAAATATTTTGGACACATTGAAAGGATGGAAGGAGGACTTCTCAGAACAGTAATAGAAGGTAAAGTTCCTAAAAAAAGAGGAAGGGGTAGACTATCAATGAGATGGATGAATGGTGTGTGTGCGTGGAGCAACTAATCTTCAGAGGAAGTCTCCAGAAAAGCAAACAACAGGACTACATGGTGAGGCCTGGTGTGGCACATCACTGAGCATCGGAGTGACCATACAGCATCTGTGGATGTCCAGTGAACATATAAGTAGATGATAGGAAAGAAATCAAGAGGAAGACTGAGTTCTAGATATTGATGCCAACAGAACTCCCTTAAAGAATGAAATGTTAGATACGACAATATTGGAGTATTGACAAGTATTAGACTTATTTGGAGGAAAATTGTTGAAAGGAGATTATTGATAATGTAAAATTATTCATGTAGTGTTGTCATAGTAGCCTGAACACCCTTTGAGTCAGATGGTGATGTGTAGTCATGCACATTTTCCTGCAGCCACTGTTGTGTGGTCCTGGTCCTTGCCTTGTGTGTGCAGGGGCTGAGTCTTGTTGGAAGGTCCACTGTCTGCTGTAGAACAAAGTGTTGTTCAGGGGGCCATACCACAGGTTCCAGCAACGGTGTCGTGATATACTTTGGCAGAGGTTTTGACCCCATTTGCACAGAAATGTGATTTAGATACTGCCTGATACATCAACTCCTGCCAAACTATCACTGACACAAGGTGATTACCTCTCTGAATCCTGGGTGCTATACCTGATTGTTTTCGCAATTAAATGACTCTTCAATGGTGAGAATCTTCTCATCTGTGAAGAGGGGTATATATCTCTCTCTCTCTCTGTTGTTCGTATACTGCAGAGAACTGCCTTTGATTTTATCACCCTCTGCCCCATAAGTTGTAGTTTTAGGAAGTGTCCAGTAGAATGACAATATGCTCTCATTCCCAGGTTATCAGTTAGTACATATGACATTCTCTGTGAAACATTCAAAACCTTGCAACATTCCTTTCCGCATTCTCACAGGATTACTGCAGAGGCGTACCTTCACAGTCTTCACAAGCTGTTGCATCCTAACTCAGTGTGGTCGACCTGCTCTTTGACAGTGAGATATGTCTTCTGTATCATTATAATGGTTAATAGTCCAATACACAAACATCCTACTGATCATGAGTGTTTTTAGCATGTTGAAAATAACAGGTAGCTATATTCCAACTTTGAAATGCTATTACAGCTACACATTTCTTATAATCTCTGCACTGTATGTTAATCCATATAGTTAGACAACTCTCTCTCTCTCTAGTGATAAACAGACAAATGTTGACTGTGCACAGTGCCACTGATGGAACTGGGCTTGTGCAATTTTGTGGGTAGCATGAGGATGTGTGGAAGTTGTAACAATATTTATGGCAAAACTGTCTGTGTGCGTGTATATATCAGTGGCATTGTATGCCCATTTCGGTTGGGTGCACTGTTGTTTGGTATATACAACCCGTGCTACAAAATTCACATCAATTTGACTTTATGAGTGCATTTTTATCTATGTATGAAAGTTTTAAGAGTATGTAGTGCATCAGTGCTCATCTTAATTAGTCCAATGCAGTTAATTGTAGAATAACTTTGAATACTTTAATTCATCAATTAATTGTAACCAAATCTGCATAGAGTGGAGGACACTGCATTTGTTTTAAGATATATTAGAAAATAATGAACAAGAATGCTATATTTGGTTGATACATTTGAATTACTCCAGGGTGTAAAAAATACAACAGTAAATTTGGAAGAGGAGGATGAGGCTTACCTCCTTTTGATTTTAAACATACAATCGTCAACACTGTTTCCCATCGTAAATATGGACAAAAAGGTTATAAATTATTTGTAGAAAATTTTATATATATATATATATATATATATTTTTTTTTTATGTTGAGCCTATACACAGAAGGTTGGTCGGTCAACCTATAGTACATTAGTACAGCGTATGGGTGGTGGGTTGGGGAAGGAGGAATTTGTTTACATTTGATTTGAATGACTTTAAATTGTATTCCTTGGGAAACACAGCAGGTGGGAGACTGTTCCACAGTACAGCAGTTGCAGGGATGAAGGAAGAGGAAAAGAAACTTGTTCTGTTTGTTTTTAGGTGAACTGTGAAGGGATGTTGTGCAGCAGCTGTACGTGTTCCAATGAGTTTAGTACTGAGCAGAGGAATTACTGATGATATTTCCGATGAGCATTTCCCATGGAAATATTTGTAGAATATACATACTGCAGAGACCATACGTCTGTGTGAAAGAAGGGGGGGAGGGAGTTGGTAAGGGGTGGATCATTGATAAGTCTAATTGCTCTCCTCTGTATTGAGTCGAGCATTTTGAGAGAGCTTTATGGGGTCCCACCCCATATGTGAGAGCAGTACTCAATAGTTGGGCAGATTTGTAACTTGTATAATGTTAATAGCTGTTCAGGGGTGAAGTAACGTCTTGAGCGAAAGAGGAATTCTAATGTTTTTGAGGCTGAGGATGCAATGTTTGAGATATGTTTATGCCAGGAGAGGTTTGATGCGAGGATGATTCCGAGGAGTGAGATCTCAAACTGTCTGGAGATTTGGGTATCATTAAAAAGGATATTGGGAAAAAATGGTTCTTTTTTTATGGGAAATAGCACAGAACTGGGTTTTATTGGCATTGGAATTTATGAGGTTATCTGAACCCCATTGGAGGATGGCTTGGAGATCAGAGTTGAGGGTCGCGGTGGTTGATGTTCTGTAGGTTGAGGTGAGTTGTGTAGGGTAAGGCTTATCAAATGCAAGCGAAGAGTGTAGTGTGCTGTTGTCTGCAAAACTGTATTGGGTTGGAGGTCAATTGCAGTAGGTCATTGATATATAGCAGGAAGAGGGTTGGTGAGAGGACAGAACCTTGTGGGACCCCAGCATTAATTGAGTGGTGAGAGGATAGGGAGCCGTCCACCATCACACAGAGTGTGCGTCCAGACAGAAAACTGGCAATCCACCTACAGAAGCCCTAGGTCAGACCGAATGATGGTAGTTTGCCTAGTAGGCCTTTATGCCAGACCTGGTCAAAGGCTTTGGAAATATCTAGTGCAACCACTTGAGATTTGCCAAACCTCTCCATAGCCTTCGTCCAGTGGGTGACGTATGTGAGTAGATCTCCTGTTGATTGGCAGTGGCGGAATCCATACTGGCAGTCATTTATTTGGTGAGTGTCTTCAAGATGGTGTTGGAGTTGGGAATTGATGATTTTTTCCATTACCTTCGACAGGACTGAGGTAAGCGAGATAGACGGTAATTGGATGGCAGTGACTTGTCACCCTTCTTGAGGACAGGCTGAATATAGGCCAATTTCCAGTTTGTGGGATAGATTCCAATGGGGTAGGAGAGTATATATAGGTGACATAGGATAGAGGTCAGTTCAGGAGCACAAACTTTCAGAACAATTGGGGGAATGCCATCGGGGCCAGGAGACTTTTTTGTGTCTGATTTGGACAGTATTTTTCTGATCTCATCCTGGCAAAAGGATATGGGGGACATTGTATGTTGGGTGTCTTTAATGGTTGGGGGATATTTACCATTGTCAGTTATGCATGCATTTGAAGCAAAGTATGAGGCCGGAAGATTGGCTTTTTCTGTGGGTGATGATGCAGTAGAGCCATCGGGGTGTGATAGGGGTGTGATAGGGGTGGGAATAAGTGTTGGGCAGAAATTGCGGCTAGTTGCTTTGGCGAGAGACCAAAAAGTATGGCTGCCGTTTGGACAGGTTGCTAGTTTCCTGCTTTTTGCTCTTCCGAACTCTGTTTTGGAAGTGTTGATTGTTTTTTTTTTGCATTTATTACAGACTTCGGTGTAAGCTTTGAAGGAGGATGGGGGTTCTTGATTTCAGCCAGTTGTGGTATGTTTGGTGTTTTATCTCTACAGCCTTGGCACATCTTTTGGGGGAACCATGGTTTTGTTATGGAATGGCAGTTCAGGGTGCTGTGTGAAATGTATGTATTCATGCCAGTGAGGATTACTTTGGTAATAAGCTTGGTGCATATGTTTGGATTGGAAGGCCGGAAGCAATAGCCCAACCATGGGAATGCAGCATAAAAGTTTTGGAGGCTGTCCCGCTTGGCACTGTTATAATACCAAACTACTCTTGTGTGGGAGTGTCTGTATAAACGTTGTTGCATGGGGGGGGATGAGCACTAAGTTGTGATCAGAATTCAGGGGGGGGCTCACTATTTTCACTGTGTATTTGGAGGGGTCATTGTTGAGGAAGAGATATGGGTGTTTGGGGAATGGTTTGGGTTATCTGGTATTCTGGTTGGCATCTGGACAAGTTGTGTAAGCTCGTTAGTGATGGCAAATGTTTCGGCATCTCTGCCTGCAATATCTGTACGGCTGGAGGAGAAAAGCCAGCTAATGTTGTGGACATTAAAATCTCCTAAGAGGATGATTTCACTGTTGGGAAAGTGGGATTGGAGAAAGTCGATTTTTAAGGAGAGGAATATATTAAAAACTTGTCTATATCAGTATCCTAAACACATCAGTTCACACTTCACGCATGCAAAATAGATGAAACTCAGAAAACAAAAACAGGAACTCATGAAAAATGTCGACGTTTAATTGAATTGGTTGACACAATAACCAATCATGGCTACTGATTTCTGGGTGCTATTATCTCAGTGCCCACCCTGCCCCACCTTCTTGGTGGTTTACAACCACTGGAATGCTAAGAAATTGACCTGCTGCACAATCTGTACGTCTGTTTAAAGGGTTCATACTGTTGTTACACCCTGATACCTTCACTATGTGGAATTTTCAGTTATCATGGTGTAACATGAAGAGAAAATAAAATAAAACTCCTGTATAAGAGCTAATACATAAATTACTTAAAGAAAGAAAAAAATTCTTGCATCCAAGTAAAATATATAACAAAAAGTGTTTGTTGAACTAAATAATAAAAGAAGGAATATATTACAGTTGTGATATAAAAAAAAATTAGCTAAGTAAAACAGAAAAGATTAGTCATAAGGAATTGTATGTGAGAGGCTAGAGATTAAAATATTAAGTAAATTCTTAGAAATTTGGAAGGGGGATTAATTTAGAGGCTAGCGAAAGAAAAACAATAGACTATCGCTCAGGGTCAATTCCCGGATTTAGACATCATCACGCGTGAGTCGCGTGCTCGCCGACCTCAGGATGTTTGGCAGAAAAATGCCACCCTAATTGGTCGGTGAAGTCGAATCCAGTAAGGGGCGGAGAAAAGAAATCAAAGAAGGTGCTGGTAGGGGTCAAGGTATAAAAGGGTTAGAAACCCCACCCACAAGGCTTTTTCTTGGATAGTTTCTTCACAAGCTCCTTCGTATAGGTTTTCCTGAGTGGCAGGGCTGGAGTTATGTCTCCGTCCGACACAACACGGGAACACGTAGTGAGCAGGATTTCGATTCCATATTTCCTATGGTAAGAAATGAGGAATGCCATTTAGCTAAAGGAAAGAGGTATTATCTATGTGTTTCATCATCCAGTGACAACTACGAAAAAAGGAAATCTGTAAAGAAGTCGGTGTTCACGTGGTGAGTTTCACAGCCATGGTATAGATGATTCTAAAGTGTGTTCTTAATTCAAGTACGAAAAGTAAAGATCACATACGCACAGTTTAATGCCAAAAGAACTTAGGAGTGACCGATTATAGGAGAGATCATACCAGGCTAGTTCAATCGGAAAAAAGGTAGAGGCCAATATAGAAAACTCAAGAGAAAAAGGTACTGTAATAATCTTATGTTAACTGAAAATCATCTGTAATTGTAATCATTATTCTATTACTGAACTGTTGAAGAGACTAAGGAAATTTATACTAGGACTTTAATACATGACTGATTATAATGAAAGTATGCTTGTTAATATTAATATTATATAAGTAATTATGTGTCCTAAGATTTATGCATGTGTATTGTAACTTATAGGAAAACTTGAAACGTAAGTTATGTGTTAACACAGTGAAAGGATAATTTAATCTACATAGTTTTAGATAGTTAAATAGAGTGAGTTGATCACATATGTCCAAGTGCTACAGCATATAGCGTATTCAGACTAATATAGGGTTAACTAATGTGTTAATTAGCTCTGGGATTATACATATGATTGTATGAGTTGAATTTGTTATGGCGGCATGATCGCAATACCCATATAGGATCATAGCCAAATTACTTGTGATAAGCTAATGTTATTTTGTAAATGTTTTCTTAGTATTGAATTGAATTATATTAGAAATTGAATTGTACCGTACTAATGAGTTTAATAAACCTTTGTTCATTGATAAAACAGTTATCTGAAATTGCTGCCCGATGCACTACTTGAAAACGTACAAACCTAATCATGCGGGAGGGGAGAATATTTAAATGAGTAATGAGATAAAGTGTCACGACTGCAATATTGTTTCACATTCAGGCATATTTTAGTAATTGCTCCTTGTTTTTGTATTTAATATCTCAAACTAAATGTCCCAAAAGGCGCAGTATAATATAAATATTAGGGACACTAAGGGGAGAAATAGCTTAAATATTTGTATTTAGGGGTGATATCGTACATAGATAAAAGTTGAATATAGATAAGCAGAATTTCACTAGATAGAATAATAATCATAAATTGGGACACAACACTGTCCATATTTGTGACCACACATCCAAGGTTATTAATGTGAATGTGCTGCACTGTTTATTCATTGAAAAGTGTCATCTTCATGAAGTATTAGTATATTGTGTTTAATTTTAGAAATCGCACAAAGCAGGAAACAATTAGGAGAGTCTTTAGCAAAATGCAAATAAAATATGCAAAAACATCGTCGTGAGATTGCCATTTTGTGGGTGTGAACCTGAATAATATGACCCTGGTATATATACTCAAGTCATTGACACTTCACAAATAATGATCCATGGAAAATTATTCTTCTAATTTTTAAGCATTAGTTTCTGTAATATTAATAGCTCATTATTCATTTCATACCCTTATTCCATTGGTATCAAATAAAGGCCCATCCATAAATTACAAACACTTTGTATGAGTGGAAGGGGAGAGTTTGTTTTGTAGCAGCAGATCAGGCATGTTTTATTCTCTGTGTAATTTCTGATAGGTGGGAAGAAGGAGAGCTCTGAAAATGTGAAAAATATGAACTTGAATAGTTAATTTACTGTTAATAAATGTATTTTATTTAAAACACATAACATCTCGTTGCAATTTAATAACTAACTGTTACTTTCTTCTTTTTTTATTTTCTTCATATAGCAGCTGCAATGGCTGCAGTATCAGGCAGCATACCAACAATTGGCCAGCCACCTCTAGCATTACCCCCAGTGCCATCTCTTCCTGCCCTTGGTTGGCCTACCTCAACACAAGTAACATCAATGAGCCTGCCATCTTTCATGTCACCTCCATCATCATCATCATCGTTCCATCCCAACACACAGTTAGACCTAAGCAATGAAACTATGGAAAGTGATAGTTCTCATGGCTCTCCAGTACAGTATGGTAATGGAGATATAATGCCAATGAACTTAGATGATGGTGAAAAAACTAGTGTTAAGCAAGAAATATGATGTTATTTCTCATCTATCACATATATTTTGCATCATCATTATTCTCATTGGCAGTTGGAAATCATCTTGACTTGTCGCACAGCAGTCAGACAGAGGTTTGGAGCAGTAGGTTAGGTGCTAAAGAGTGTATTTTCCTTACAGCTGGTCCTATACATTAAATGAGGCAATGCAAAACTCTTAAATTATGAAATATTTTAAGTGTTATTTTATAGAAACGTCTGTGATTTTTCTCTTCTTTTTAACTCTAAAACTTTTTTTAAGAACCAGTTTTGAACAAAAAGTTTTTCATTTCAAGGAATGCTACATGCATATTAAATTGGATAATTGGTACTTCAGATTTGCATTTAAATTCAATTATTTTGTATTTCTTTCCTGTTCTGATTTTTGTACATTCTTAAAAAAAAAAATTAGAGTTAAAAAAAGAAAATCCTTTATAAATGATAACATTTTTAAATTTTAATAAACTTTGGTACAGAATTGATTGTATATTTTCCCCGATGGAATTTGTTTTTTGTTTCTGTGTAAGTTTGTTATTTTTAATTTTTTGTTGAAAATAACAAAATTGTTGCATATTATTTTTCTAAGATGCAGATTACAGATTTTTTTTTTTTCATTTTCTTTATTAATTATAAATTGCATTTAATTCTGAAAATATTGTTGGTTTCCATCTGTTTTTCATTTTGCTCAGTATTTTTATTAGTATTCATTTTGGAATTGATCATTTGTATTAATTTATCCATTTGCTCATTCATTTTTATCTTAGTGCATACTTTATTATGTACATATTTTATTTAATTCACATACAGTGCACATACATTGTGTTTTTGTGAGATCAGTAGTTAGGTTGTATTAGTTCTTGATATCCATAAAAACAAAGTTTTCATTATCATTACTTACAGTTCAGTTTTCAGGAAACATTAATGTAATGAACTTAATACGGACATTGCAGTGCTGTTATTTGCAAAGCAATCATTACTTATAAAGTTACCTGTGTTTGATGATTCCTTGTTAGAAGTAACAGCCTTAAATGGATTTTTTATTATTATTATTTTTATTTATTTTTTTTAGTTTTTGCGGTTTTTAAAAACTTATGTTGTAGTAGTACAGTACCTCGTTATTACATTCTGCCCTCCTAACTTTATCAGTTCTGGAAATAAGAATTTTTATGTAACATGAATGAACAAACTTTATTCTTATACATTTATCTATTTTTTACTTTTTATGGGGTTATCACCTTTTAATATTAGTGCTCAAGTGCTCTTACAGAAATAGGAATTTTACTATGATTTTAACATTCATCAGTATTAGGTTTTTAATAATAATACTAAATATTTTTTTAAATGCAATTAATTTTAATAAACTATTATAAAATAATTTGTGCATAAAAGATATTATATATCTGAGCTATGAAAAGAATATACATTTTGTCCAACCTTATATCTCAATGAAAACTATCCATTACATAAACGGTAATATTGAACACTTAAAAAGTTAGCATCCATCATTCCTTTTAATTAATGTACCGCTAATGGAAAAATTGAAACCAAAGTGAAATATTTAAATAGTTCATTTATTTTTGGGATGCTTGAATATTGAGTGGAATATTATTGACCATTCTTCCATCATATTCAGGAACTCTGGCTACACAATGTGCTGGGCACCATACAAACTGTTTTGTTGCATCTTTGCCCATGGGGTGGGACATGACAAATTGATCTGTACTGGTTTGCCATCTGGCAGGATATATATAAGTAACTGATAATTAAGAGAATTTCCATAATTGTTTGGCATGTTTATAAAGTTCTAAGAAGTATAGGTATATTTCAACCTGCATTAATTGGATATGAAGTATTTACAAATGACTGGCATGTCTAAGGAAAATAATAGGCATAAATACAAATAGATAGTTGTGGTATAGTATGCCCACACATGCTAGAGCTTCGCTTGGCTTTGTGCCAAGAATAGTCAATTCATGCTGAAGGATGTACGAATTGGTTGCCAACACACGAAATTATGTGCTTCATAGATAAAATTTTCCAACTGTTATACAAGCAAAATAGTTACCACTTTAAAAACTACAATGGTCATAAAAGCGAAGTTAATTTTCCGACGTGTAATAATAAACAACTTATCCCACAATACGGATTGATTACCCTATTATCGGAATGGCTCCTCCTTCTGTTGACATGTGCAGAAGTGTTGAAGGGTCTCGTATCTGTGGGCATACATTATTTTTGAATGGTACAATAAATTACAATGGTAGGAAAAGAATTATATGTCATCCTATAACCTCTAGTTATGCATGTGCACATTTATGAAGCACTCCAGTTAAAAAAAAAAAAAGGAAAGGAGATTTGTGAATAAATAGTATAGTGATTAATCCCATCCCCCACACACAACACACCATGCTGCATAGGTACACATAAAATAAAAGTTTACCATAGTAAGAAATTACAATAAAATATCCTAAAAGTCTATTTCAAAGTAATGGATAAGGAACTCTTTTCTCAAATTTCTGTTCCTTTTGTCCTTTAAGGAAAGAAAGACTTTTTCAGGGTGTATTTCCAAGAAAAGCTTGATTAATCCTAAAAGGAGCGCTTGTTTTTGAGGTAAAAAATGTGAAATAAAGAATTGTGAAACTTTATGCAAATTCTGCATTTTTAAACCTTGTGATATATCCAGAAACTTTATTTTAGACTGAAAAATAAGACAGATTTTGAATTTTCTTTCATAAATTATTATATAAAAAAGTTTATGATTAGTTTATAAAAGGAACAATGACTGGTTTTCTGTATATTTGATTTATTTTTTATGATGAAACTCAAGAGAAGTAAGAATGAAAACTCTCCATTAAATAAACGGTAATATTGAACACCAGTGTTTAAAATAATGCAAGTTCAAAGAATTGATTAATAATTCAAATACATTCTCAAAGCATATTTTATTTAAAAAAATTTTTTTTTTAATAAATAGAGCTCATGTTGTCAAGTGCAGTTCTGTATTCCTAGAGATGGGGGGGGGGGGGGTGCTGATTGCAATGATTTTTTTTTTTTTTTTGATGATTTTGTAGATAATCAACCATGGTATAATCATAAAACAAAAATATCGCTAGATATTCATATATATATATATATATATTTCACTTGGTACAGAAACCAACCCATTTTATGTTATGCATAATATATATATTTTTTAAATGTTACATACATACATATATATATATATATATATAAACTCGAAAAAGAAAACATTGCTTTTGAGATATTTTCTATACCATTAAGACATTTCATAAATATTAGTTTAAAATGAAAATTCTGTCACAAACAAACTTGAAATTGATGTGTTATATATTGACAAATGTGAAAATGTCCTCACCCAGCACAGTATGACCAAGTGTAAAATACGAAGCTTTCAGAGCGTCTATATACAGATCAAACTTCCTTGACAGATTGCTTTAGGGAGTTATAGTTCTTCTTCACTTCTTTTAGGAATATATATTCTTGTTGTTATTTATGATTTTGTTTTTTGCAGCAGTTAATTAACTTATATAGTTTCAACTATATATCATTGTTGTCATGGTGTGTATACCCTTCAGGGATTTACTAGATACTTTGACCCAATATCTATGTCATTATTTGTTTCATATTGATAATTATCTTCCAAATTGTCTTGTTATATTAACCACCAAATGGCCATATGGATGTGCTTTAAACCACATTATCTAATACTATCCAAATATTATTTCACGTGGATACATCACATCCATGTATTTATTGATGTGTAAATATGTCGAGGCCAGTTGCCTGGTTAATTGTCAGGTCTGATTTAATCAGCTTTTACTTTTCTGTCATCTGAAGCACTTTTACTACATTAATCCATCTATAGTCGTTGTCTGAATCTTTTTTCTGCCATTTTTGCTTCAGTATGTCCTCTCATTTCTTGTTCTGTTTCCACGCCATCTCAGATAACAACTTAACACATTTTTTGAATGTTGATAAGTCAAGGTCTTTTCTGACATCTTCATTTTAATGTGGTTTTGCCTTATATCATCTGTTTGCTTTTCTTTTCTTCTAAATTCTCATATTTTATTTTATTTCAAATCCAGCTCTCAGATCCATGTGTTAAAATTAGTTTGAATTGAATACTGCTTGTAGGATGCTTTAGTTGAAAATTGTCTCTTGTTTCCTATATACTTACTTATTCAGTTTATATCCCTCTCCAATACTTATTCTTTCATATTTAATTTGGCATTCTTTACTAAATTTGGACCTAAATAGTTAAAATGTGTTACATGTTCTGTTGATTTACTCTTCAGATGTATTGTGGTTTTTGGCTCTTTTTTTTTTAATGGCAAGTTTATTATCACAATTATTTAATTTAACAGAAGACTTACATCAGATTGATTTAAGAGGATGACATTCTGCAGAGAATAAAAAAAACAACAAAAAACTTGATTTCACTGTAGAAGATGATAATAACTTTCCCTTTATAATGAGGACATTAAACTGATAAATAAGAGTAGAGAACATACTGATATGTTAACATTGTAATAAGTGGATGTCATCTTTGCTCCCAATCAACAGGCTGTGGATTTATGTGTTTAGGAATGTCTTGCTGGTAGGAGACCATCTTTCTACTTATTGAAGGCCTGAAATCATTCTCTGCTTGATTTCTAGAGGAGCGGTGATCCCAGATCACCGCTCCTCTAGAAATCAAGAAATCAACCTTGACCCATGTTAAGGTAGCCATTGCATAGTCTTCTGGAACTGAAATCACACTTTTAATGTTGCTTCTGTGTGACATATTTATAGCTGTTCATGGGATGGGATGGAATTTACTTATTAAAAACTAGTCTTGGCATTCTCTGTTTGGTCTAAAATCCAGATTGTTCTTTTCCAATTTTTCTGTTCTCACATTAGTTTCTCCTTTTGATAAAATACTTGATTATACTTGACAAGAAATTATATTATTGTTTTTATCCTTATTTTTCCTAAGCATGAGCAAAAAAAGTTTGCACATGAAATATCTTCTCGATTTGCATATTAGGGGTGGTTAGCTTTGCATCATGCTGAATATCTCATAATGCCCAGCACATTTCCTGTTTGGGCATTATGAGATATATAATGGTATACATTATTGCAAGGGTCACTACTCAGATCTGTTTTAACCTTTATTGAGATCTCATCAGTGGGAGGCTGGATTCTAAAGATACTAAGCGATCAACAGTCATATGCAAGTAGCAAAGTGAAGCATCATGACATCATTATAAAGACAAGTGACATTGCTTGTAATGCATGGCATTATATATCTTCAAGAAGAAGGTATGCTCTGCATTTTGGGATAATAGGAAAATTTAATGCAAAGTTGACTTCCTCTGTATGCGAGTAGCCTAATCATGAAGATATTTCATGTGCAAACTTTTGTTTGCCCATTGTTTGGATAAAATAAGGATGAAAACATGAACATAATTTGCTTTCCTTCCCAGTGGAAGAAAAACTTGCCATAGCTATCTTTATCCATCCATCCATCCATCCATTTACCTTTTTCATGTTAGGCTTAGTGGTCTGTCACAGCCAGGTAACTTGGCTTCTTTGAAATTTGCTTACTGCTTATGTAGGGCAGTTAATATTACCTGCATCCTCTTTTATGACTGTGTGTGTTCTGGCTGGTTTGCCTGTTTTGCAGGATGAAAAACCTGAGTTTTGGAACCGAAAGCCATGCACTTCTGTGTAAGACTGATTAACTCACCTTCAGTTGAAAAGTCCTGATAAATGTTCTTCATGTCCTAGTTTGTAAATTGTATTTGAACTCAAGTCATTCCAACCAGAGGCCATCGTCAATACCAAATGAGCTATGTGCAGGATCTTTAACTATCTTGATATCTCCATATTTATGCATTTCATTTAGATTATAATGTATTGCAGATATGTAATAAGTTTTATATGCTTGCTAAAATAATGTATTGAATCTTGCTTATATATCATATACAAATATACATGTATAATAATGTGAAAAATGTCTTTTGCATAGTCTTTTATATATAAGGAACAGGAACTTATGAAAAAAAAGCTGACATAAAATAAGCTGAAACTTTCATAGCCGTAAAAAAATTAATTCAGTATCAAATTCCTGATAAGTACTCTGAATTGTTTTGGTTTTCTTCATTCCCATGATTTCACAATCTTTAATGTGCATATTTAATGTTTGTTATGCAATGTTTATGTATATTATTTTTGATATTGCACTATATTATTCTGTCAACTTGCTCTAAAGTGTTTCAAATCCTGGAATTTGAACATCTGAAATCTATGTTACAATCCTCTTTCTTTGTTTACTTGCACAAGCAGTTGTTGCTCTTTTCAGTGCATTTCTTCCTAATAGTATTCCTGTTTCCATTGTAAAGACAGAGCAAGCCTTTAATAAAACAAAGTTGAGGCATTGCCATTTTACCTTGACATGTAAAAGAAGTATGTAATGGTTTAAGGCATCTGAAGTATCTTTCACATCTCTTTTTGATATTTCAGTTTACTAACTTTTACATTCTAAATAGAATACTTGATTGATTTTTGACAGTGACTTTTATTCGCATATGAAATATACTAAATAAGTTTGTATCGACATGTGATTGTTATCCTGTATGTTTTACAATGGAATATTTGTATTCCTCTTTGTTTTATTTGCCAGTCTCTCATGGTCTTATCAACTGAGCATTTATCTCACTTCATGTGTTATTGTTACTTCTCATTCTTTGTTGACACTGATATAAAGAATACTTCAGATAAGTGTTTCAAATTAACTTAATATTTTGCTTTGAGTTATTCATAGTGATTTTAACAATACACATGGCTGATCTAGATTTCAAGACTGGTATTTCTAAAATCTGCTTTACACATGTGCAATATTTTAATTTTATTCATTTCAAAGAATAATAGTGATTTTAGTTATGTTGTGATAAACCATTAAACTCTTTTAACATAACAATTAACACTAATATTAGATGATCAGTAATATGATAGAGATTATGAAAAATAGAGCATACCAAGGTTTATTTTTTGTACAGGTTCTAGCAAGTTTCAGGATTGGCATCAAACTATTCATAATGTAGTATATGGGAAACATTTGTTAATACTGTGTTAACAAATAGTATATATATTTGACTGCCCCCTAGATATGTAAATAAAGTAAATGGCAAGTGATAACTCTAATACTGGTTTTTAATTTTGTTTTATGTGTTTCTTTGGCAGACTGATTATGCCAGTCTAGGTATGATAATGTAAGAGGTGTAACTTTTTTCTTTCTTTTCCATAATACTGTTTAGCAAACATATAAGCATAACTAAAGTGTCTGTCTCTATTTTGAAATGAAAGCATTTGTTTTAAGCTTTAAATTTTCCCATTCAGAACAGACAGATTAGGGGAATAACTCCATAAAAGATACAGTAGCACATTCCTGTTAAATCATCTTATTTTTTAAAAACATTTAGTTTTTTAGTATTAAATTTTAAAAATCTGTTTCTCTTAAATTTTGCAAATTACTCAGATCATCATTAGAATAATAAATTAATTAGTGTATCAAAGTACATTCTATCACCTTTAATTTATTATCATTACTCTTTTGAAGTATGTATACAGACTCAGAGGATGTGATTTTTTACAAAAACAAACAAACAAATAAAATGAAACTCAATTCATTCAAATATTATGGATGTCTGGACTGTTGGTTGATGTAACAAACAGTACAACATCAGAAGAAACTAACATTGAGAAATGCCATCAGACGCACACATAGTATTTGAGGATAGCAAAGGCCATTCAAAACCTTAAATATAGAAAGGCATCTGGGGGAGACAATATTCATTAATATAAATTCTGAAATATAGTGGTATAAAAGTTTTGCATGAGGCTTGGCAAATATTCTATATCAGTTCAACAATTTGAATTGAGCAACCACATATTGGGAATATGTACATCCCAGCCTTTCTACAAGAATCTGTCCTAATCATGCTAGGTTTATATTAAGAAACCTAAGTGCCAAATATACTGGATGTTTAATAATTTATCGAAATGATTGGTTGTGTAAGTAGCTACTCGAAATTGATCTCTCTCACTAAAAGCCCATCTTGTATGATTCTCATTGTTTTTTTTCTGGTTTTTTTTTTTTTTTTTTTGTGTATGTGTATGTGTGTAAACAATTATATATATATAATTTCTGTTTCAATAAAATAAAAAAGAGCAAATTTACAGAGCAATTTCTTTTCAAACTCTAAATTATAGAAAGCTCTGATGTCATGCTGCATGTTATTTTGCAATTGCTGTTTTATATTGCCATCCTAGTTGGCCGAGTGGTTAGCATATCCGCTCTCCAGCCAAAAGGCTGTGGGTTTGAATCCTGCCATGGGCATGGATATTTGTGATTGTCTGTGAAAATTCTAGTGATGTTGGTGGTGGGTGGTAGTTGGCATTGGTGTTGATGATGATTGTAGTTGGAGAATTGGGTGGAGATAGAGTTATAGAGTAGATGCCCTCCCTCGATGAGTCTTTGGACTCCCTAGAGGTGTCACGTAATAATAATATTTGCTGGTGATCATTATAATTAGATCTGAAATATTACAGATCATGCTTATTAGATTTAATATGTTTTGCAGAGGCCAAGTTTTGATTCCTGTGAAGAATTTCATATAAGTCAATAACCAGATTCCTTAAAACAACATGATAAGAAATTGTCTGTAAATACTTATTAGCTTAGCTGTGTTTCAGTTCATGATGTGGTTACCAGATATGATGGTGGTTAAGGCAGTTTCTCTTTTTTATGAACTACTTCATAAAGTTCATCCTCCCTAATTCCGTACTTTCAATTTGACCAGTAAAGCTTTCTACAGGAACAGTAGATATCATAGATGCCTGGATATTTTTGGAAAAAAACACTACGAATGTCAACTTCTTTACACTATTAAAAACGCACAACACTACTAATAAACATCGTAGAGACAGCAGTTAAAACATGCAGCACTCAACCAAAACATAGCTCTTTCATTACAGAAGCAAATGCAAGTGGAAATTCTACTAACAAAAGGTAGTAAGAAGAAGTTTCTATATCTACTGTCAATGCTTAAGCATGGTAACATCTCTTTGTCTTATAAGCAGCTATAATAACGTATTGTCATATAATTTATTTACCTTAAATTGGCCAAGGGGATAGCTTCTCTGCACTCCAGCTGTAGGTTCAAATCCCATTGTGGGCATAGATGTTTGATTGTAGACTCTTTTGTGACCAGGTGTGAGACCATGATCCTGCTTAGTTCACTCATTATAGGATAGCCATTGCAGATAAATTGATTATATAAGAGGTCTGTAGCTCTTTCTTATTTTCATTGTTGTTTCTCAAAATGCATAATGCATCTCTTAGTGTTGATGCCAAAATTTTGTGAAGATTTAGCATGAAAATGTACACAAAATCTGTTCTTGAAAAAACAGGTCTTGTTGGTCACACTTGAAGAAATTAGGAAGAATGATGTTATAGTGATGCAGCTCATAAAAATGAGAGAAATCAGGTTTCACCATGTACTATGGCAACAGCATAGCTGATATTCCACATTTGGAAGCCCATTATTTAGCATGTTGTTTTAAGATATCTTGTGAAATTATTCACTCACTATTCTCTTCGTAGGAGTCAAGGCTTGATTTTGTACAGCATATGGATGATACTTCTTATTAGATCCAGTAATTATCAGTTCATTATCTCTATACATTATTTTTCTTTACTTTGTTATTATTTTTTGTCATTCTGATGAAGCTGCTATATATTTGGATGCTAAAACTTGTGGGCATTATTTTGATTCATGGTAATGATAATAAATCCAGTCGAGTACAGTTCTTAGTTTTCTGTTATAAAGTTCAACATATTCTTAAATTTGTTTTTGAAATTAACTCAGTTGAATGAAATGAGCAGTTACTTAAATAGACACCTTATTATATCTTATTTTGCTTAAATAATTATTTCATTCATTTCTTTTTTAACAGCAATTCTTTATAGGAATTTCATATTGGATTCAACAACATTCAGTTCACAAGACTTGTTTTCCTTTTATTGAATGGGGCGAGGAGAGAAAAAGCCACTTTTCTTCCTCTTATATGCTAAATGATTGCATGTAGATTTTTGCATACCCAAATGTTTGTTTTTCTTGAAGATGTTATGCTCAGAAATATGTTTTGTTCTGTGTCATAGACAAAAATACATTGCATTTAATTTAATCTTTAACATGGATCTTTAACATTTGCAGTTTGTAAATTAAAATGTTTTACATAAAGTAATCCAAAAAATACATCAGCTGATAACTGGCTTGTCAATTCAGTTTTCTGAGCAGCATTTATTACTTTGTATTTCATGTTCAACTGAATTATTGAAAAGAGGTCTTCACATGGACTTATGCATGTGCGTGTGCGCGCGCACACACACACACACACTCTCGTTCACTTACATATGAGAGAGTTAGTTTCAGTAAACTGCTTATACCATGAATTAAATAATCACTTAAGAGAGCTTTCCCATACGTAGTTTGAAACTGCTACCATTGATTTCATACCATGAAATGTCAAAATTGTTTTCTTATTGAAGACTATCCTTCAAGGTTGCTTATAATAAAATCTCTCTGCATATAGGAAATAACTTCCAAATGTATCAAACAAATAAATTTTAAGTTTAGTTTCATATCGGCTTTTAACTGTACTGTTGCACAATAAGGATTAAAAATCAAAGAAAGGGAGGGAGTGCATTTTGAAATATTGTAATACTATTAAAATTATGATACTGCTCAGCTTAAGACACTCGATTCCATTCCAGTTATATACATACACACATATATATACATTCTCATAACCCTCTGTATATAATTGATGTATATATAGAATATCTAGCCATATCACTAAATGAATTTAATAGAAATACCATTATGCAGATGGTTTGTATAATAGGCAGTCAGTGAAATTGCACTGACATGGAAGGATGTATTAACTTGCATATCATTTTGGAAGAGACATGCTTTAGGTGTGAATTGTCACATTTGCAATTTTAACCTATTGCAGTTAACTTTCACTCTAAGTTGCATGTAAATTTTGCTTTGTGCAAGAATTCCTTTATGGCAATGTACTTTTCTTAGATACCAGCCTATGATAAAGTATATTTATAATCAGTTTGATCATATAATTTATTATTTTTATTGGACTGTTTCATTTCTTTGTGTGTATAAAACCATTCTTCTCCAAAATTTTCTTGGTGCTTATTATTTTCATGTAATTACTTTTTATTTTTAATCAATCTTTTGGAATTCTAGAAATATTATTAGTAATTTTATTTCCTGATAATGGCGGTGTACTGCTTGAAATAACAAAAAGCCAAAAATCTTAAGTACAGAATAGGTACAAAATTGTAATTAATTTTATTTTTAATTTATGTTTAACACAATAGGACACAGCTGTCAGGGAGTGTTACACTCAGTGTTTTGTGCAGGATCTAGAAATTGAAGCCTGTTATTGTCATCTCTTGCCAAGCAAGGGTGTTTTTATGTGAAAATGCATGTGGCATGGCCATAGTAGGTAATGTGGTATATTATATGGTTGGCTCTTAAGGACTGTGTTGCTGGTAATAATGGAGAAGTTGAATGTTAGGACATTTGTATAAGATGTGTCTTGAAGTAATTAGTGATGTGATTAGTGCTGTATTTGTACATTTAAAAACCTGTAGTAAAGAGGAGTTATTTTTACAGCATAATCATGTATTATTAAGTTATGCAGTAGTGTTTCATAGTACCATATGGCATTTAAATTATTAGAGGTGAAGTAGTTGGAAAGAAGAGCAAAAATAACATTATTTTTAAGAACTTCATTTGAAAACTTCTTGATATGGTAGTTGTTTTTAGATTTTTATACTCAAAAGTTTATTATTAATAAATAATTAATATGTTATCCTTCAGCATATCTTACTGATTAACCATCCAAAGGTATGTATCTCTATGACATTGAAAAACCGCACATTGGAAATTCATAATTTTAGAAATGGGTTTTCTTCTTATCATTTAAGAAGAAAACCCATTCATATAAGAAATGAAATCAAATCCGTAATACTGAATCGTACAATAATTCACACAATATCCAGTTCATTTTAAGTTCATATGATAAAATTATCATCTGCCAGGTTGTGAATGATGACAGCCTAACAACTAACACTAATATTAGATGATCAGTTGGTAAAGATATTTTTGTAGCATAAACTACAAATGGATGTGGATGAATGTTATGTGAATTATGTTTTAACATTTAAAGACGTGTGCGACTTGTATTTTATTAAAAAGCATTAAAATTAAATATTAAACTAATTTTTATTTGTAATATTTGCAAATTGCACAGTGGGTTACATTTTTTGTGAACATGTTTTCAGCATTTAATACACTATCTTTATTTCCCTTAATAAACACCAAATACATTCATATTATTTTCTGATATATTCTCTTCCCTTACCAAGTTCAGTAATATATACAGTTTAGTAGAAACATCTGTTAATTGGCTTTTCTTGTTATGAAAACAGGTTATGTTATGCTATGCTTTGCATATTGCTATTTCCAGATTATCTGAAAATACCCTAACTGTTCTACATACTCATGATATTAGTATCTTATAACTGTGCCTAGTATTTCATCTGAATTATCCTTTCATTAAATGCATTTCACATCACACAAATTTGCGGTTTGATGAGAGTTAAGAAGCATGCCTTAGTGTTTTATTGCATTGGATGGGAGCATATATCATTGCTTTGAATTTTTGTACATAGCCTTTGTAGGAAATGTATGGCATTTTTGTATCAGTACAAACAATATTATGCTTCTCTTTTGATATGGAAAGCTACACCTAATTGTGCATCCCCCCCCCCCCCTCAATGCCTTGCCTTGTTTTTCAGGACTGGCTGTCTGGCCAGTTCTGCATGTGTGGTTAATTGTATATACTCCCAGTTGATTTTTTATATACTCCCAAAAGAGCATTGCGTTTCCAGCATTTTTTTTCCTTCTCCCTCTTTTATCCTTTTCATTGCTTGGGTGCAGAAATCGTCAGGGAACTTATTCAGTTGTTTTTAGAATACAATTGTCTAATTCAACCTGTAGAAGTACCTGCATAAATGCAATCCCCCCCCCCCCCAAAAAAAAAAATCTTTCACTTTGGTTTTATTAGAATGAATTTTGCAGAGTACCCTAAAAAAAAAAAAAATAGCCATATTGCAAAGGATGTGCTGTTTCCTTCATTTCCTTCTATTTGATTAGGCTGAATTTCTCTGAGTATCTTCAGCAATACAGCAGGGTAAGAAACAAGTGTATACCACATTTGGTCAAAAGTGATCAAAGGATGCAATCTGTAGAGGAGGGGAAGAGGAAATGTGATGCTTGAGTGTTTTTTTTTTTTTTTTTTTTTTTTTTTTTTTTTTTTTTTTTTTTTCCTCAAAGAGTTTCATTATTATTAATTAGATTTAACATTTCATGTTTGGTAAACTGTGTCTTGTGTGAATATCTTTGTCGATTAAAAGTGACAGAACAATAATATTCAACAATCAACACACCACTAAGCCATATTATCATTTCTTGTAAGTTATACACAAGAATGTACCATTAAATAACGGAAAAAACTCACGTAGAAAGATTATTTATTAGTATAATTTTCGCCTGTGTGTCACAGGCATCCTCAGTACATTAAGCTCAAAATTAAACACTAACTGAATGAAGTTTTTATAAAGGCGTTCCATGAGAAACTGACTTTTGTGAAGAACTCTTGTCTTTCTCCAATGAACTCTGTGTCTAGTGAAGATGGCATGTTCAGAAAGTCCAGACTTTTCAGGTTTAAAGTATTCAATATAAGATTGGTGTTCTTCTAGCCGAATAGAGGCAGATCTTCCCGTTTTGTCCGAAATAAGATAATCCACAAGAGCACGGAATCTGGTAGACACCTGGATGATTAAGATGTGGAAGCTTGGCCTTAGGAGAAGTGAGAAAGGTGGAGATTTTTCTAAACGGTCGAAAGGCAACAAAAATATTCAATGGTTTTAAAACTTTTGCTATACATTCACTGATGCCTTGTACATAAGGGATAGTAATGTGCGTTATTTCCTGTGTTTGAAGAGGAAGACATATTAAAACTACTCAAAGTTCTTTTAATGAAGCAATTCTTATAACCATTAGATAGAAAGGAAGAAGTTATGTATTGTAGTTCTTTCTGTAAAAGATTGTCTGTAGAACAAAAGGAGTGGGCCCGATGAACCAGTGTTTTAACAGTTCCTGCCTTTTGACTGGGATGGTGATGAGATTCCGCATGGATATTCCTTTTGTTCTACAGATGATCTTTTACAGAAAGAACTACAATACATAACTTCTTCCTTTCTATCTAATGGTTATAAGAATTACTTCATTGAAAGAACTTTGAGTAGTTTTAATATGTCTTCCTCTTCAAACACAGAGGAAATAACGCGCATTACTATCCCTTATGTACAAGGCATCAGTGAACGTATGGCAAAAGTTTTAAAACCACTGAATATTTTTGTTGCCTTTCGACCGTTTAGAAAAATCTCCACCTTTCTCACTTCTCCTAAGGACAAGCTCCCACATCTTAATCATCCAGGTGTCTACCAGATTCCGTGCTCTTGTGGATTATCTTATTTCGGACAAAACGGGAAGATCTGCCTCTATTTGGCTAGAAGAACACCAATCTTATATTGAATACTTTAAACCTGAAAAGTCTGGACTTTCTGAACATGCCATCTTCACTAGACACAGAGTTCATTGGAGAAAGACAAGAGTTCTTCACAAAAGTCAGTTTCTCATGGAATGCCTTTATAAAAACTCTACTTCATTCTCCTAACTTAAACAGATCCGACGGCTTACGTCTGTCCCCTTTATGGGAGATAGTACTTTACAAATCAGCTAATCTTTCCTAACTTTTTATTATATTAATTTTTTTTTTTTTTTTTTTTTTTTTTTTTTTTTTTTTATATAGGAAAGTTATTGACCTTTTTAGTTATCTTACACCAGCTACTTAGGTGGCGCTTTTTGGAATTGTCAGTTAGTGTTTAATTTTGAGCTTAATGTACTGAGGATGCCTGTGACACACAGGCGAAAATTATACTAATAAATAATTTTTCTACGCGAGTTTTTTCCGTTATTTATTGTGTACCGATATGTCTACTCACGGTTTACCTCTTTTAAAACTTAAGAATGTACCATGATGCTGTATGTATCCAACATCAGATTTTATTCCTTTTTTTTTTTTTTTTTTTTTTTTTTTTTTTTTTTTTTTTTTTTTAAATTTCATTTTTACTTAATTTGCTATTATGTCTGATTTCATTAGCTCATACTTTGCTCTTGTAAGATATTCCCACTTCTCTCATTTTATTAGATACTAGTGTTTTTCTGATATGGTTTTGTCACTAATGCTATCTGCTCATTTTTTGATTTTTCTTTTCTTTAAAACCCTCCAGTTATTTTATAATTGTTTTATTTTTTAACCCAACTCTCAAATCCACATGTTAAAATTGGTTTGAATAATTGGTTCATGTAATTTTGTGTGTTTTGACTGATTCCTCTAATTTCATATACAAATTTATTAACTGGCTTTCCTTCATATTAGCTGTGCTTCTATATTTAATTTGTCCATTTCAATTAAAATTAAACTTTAGTGTTTATAAATTCACTATTGAGAATGTAGTTGTTTTCGTATTTACATTCAGCTCTCTATAGCAAATTCTGCTCATAACAATCTTGCTCACTACTAAAAGAGACCACTGAGAAGTCCTGAAAGCTCTACTAGTGCAATCCTATGCTAAAAGAAATTCACTATAAGAAATTATTCTTGTAGTACTTATAAGTTTGCTGTAGTGAGAGTTGACTGTATTTTTGGTTAATGTTCTTGAAGACCTATATCAAGAAGTAAGTTTAATGCATTAAGAACTGAGTTTAATACTATATTCTAGAATCAGGTTTTACACTACTTTTCTTAAATAATATATCCTTATAATCATAAATAATCGTATACATGTACATCCTTAGTTCTGGCTGCTATTTTGCCACTTGCGTGTGTACTCTACATGCAAGTGGCAAAATCACTTACACTCAGTGGTGCAAGTGAGCCCTTTGTTACATTTTTCTCAAATTTTCGAGCCCCTTGTTCTTCTTGTTTAGTAATCTTGTAGAACTAAAAAATACCACCGTAGAATGTTTACATGCTACTATAATTGTTCATATGGATTTTTTAATAACTATATAAAAAATAATTTTATTGTATTTTGTTCATTAAGCTAGTGTAATGTTAGGAAACAAATCAGGTGTCGCAATCAAACTTCTACAAAAATTTCCCAGCGTTGTGATTTGGCATTGTGCTCATTGTTTACACTTAGCATTAGACGATTCGATAAAAAACATTAAAGAAATAAATCATTTTGAAGTATTTATGGATAAATTATATGCTTTTTATCATCAATCACCAAAAAATCAACAAGAATTAAATACGATTGCAAAAGACCTTGGTGTCGAAATTTTAAAGATCCCCCGTGTGTTTGGACTACGATGGGCAGCTTGCAGTTTACGAACAGCTCTTGCTTTGTAGAGAAAAAATTACCCAGCTTTATGCAAGCAATTTGCATCAAACAATAAATAAGGGTTTTTTAAACCGACTTCTCAATTTGGAATTTTTAAAAGATCTAGCATTAATGATTGATATCCTACTGGAATTATCATATCTGTCAGAAGCTCTCCAAAGTCACAATATAAGTATTATAAGGGCTAAGTTAGGTTTTTTTTTTTTTTGTTCAACGATGTGAGCCCTTTGTTAAAATTTCCATAGCCCACTACTGCTTACACTTATATCACTTCAATACAGTTGCAATATTTAAACATCTCACGTAACTTTTTGATACCTACAAAATGTAAAGATCCTCACCAAGCTAATTTTTTCATTCCTGTTTAAATATTCATTCAACTATTTGGTCATTCAATATGAGCATGCAGAAGAATCAGATCATGAATGTAAAAAGGCTAAGAAAAGTGAAAGATTTCAGATTATATTAATATCAGCCTGTAGGACAAAACCTGTTTTATATATGCAAAAAAAAAAACAGCGACATAGATCCTGTCATGCCATAATACAGTTGTATGATCATATTGTTTAATGAACAATGATTTTTTTTTTTAATTCTGCAATCATGCCAGTAGACATAGCATTAAAAATACCTTAAATTTAATGTTGTAAAAGCTAATGTGATTATATTTTGTTTTTAGTTATTCGTCATAAAAACATTTATCACTGTGAATGGATTGTTAAAATAAGATCGCCAGAAGGTATGCAAATAATTTATAGAACAAAGCATACTAATTAAATTTATAAAATGCAAATGTTTTTAAAAATATTGTAATTTTGCTCTTTTTTTCAGTGTAATCGTACAAAGTGTAATTATGTTATTGAGAAATCGAGATATTTTTTCACATTCAAAACTGTATAGTATAGCTTCCATTGTCTGTGGTGTGGTCTTCCATTATTTAATTGGCTACCGTTAAGTCTGTGCAATACTTAATTTTTTTAAAAATATTTTAATATCTATGTTAGTATTTTTGCTAGTAATGAACTCCAGAAACCCAGATGCAACATTCAAGGGCCTTGTGTGATAAGTCTAACTGCCATCAGGGGTAAATTACAGTTTGTTTTGAACTTTGTTCAAATATGTGATTTTTAAAACTAAAAAAGTTACACTGGGATTGTAGTGTACATTGACCAACAGATGTAGTTGATAGGTTTAGACCACTTTTTATACAATCTCTGAATTTTTACAGAGAGAAAGTCCAAGTATTTATTTCTGTGACATGACAGTACTTGAAACCAATCATGTTTATGCTGTATAATCTAAGCGCCTTGTTGTAGTGCTGTGTAGGAAACTTCCAAATACAGCATTTTTTGTGTTCATATGTTACATAGTTTGTTAGTAATTTTAGCCACATATGATAAAGTGTTTGTAATTTGTAATTTTACTTAAGATTTTACTCACAGACTACATTATCAGCACAAGTGTGCCTTTGTACTCACTGTATTATTATTATTATTTAAAAAAAAAAAAATTTCTGACATTTAATTTCAGAGTAATTTCTTATTGTTCCAAACCATTTCAGAGCATACCATATTTTTAATATAAAACTGGAGTAATATGGAACACTTTAATATATGTGGCATACTGTGTGCAAAGTTCACCTTTTGTAAGGAACAGGGACATTGGGAAAAGGGAGGGGGGGATGCCTTAGGCATATCTGTTGTATGTAATGTATTGAATCTTGTGACCAGTGATGTATAATAAATAATGGAGGTATGGCACAAACTTATAGTAGTAAGTTCCCAGCAGTATGAATACTGCTGATTTTTTGTTTTCAAGTTGATTTTGTTATTGTTATCTTTCAAATGAGCAAAGTTTATTTTATTTTATTATTTTAGTAGTTAGTAAACAATTGCATTCTCTGGAAAATTTTTAACCCGAGTAGTGTTTTCTGAAGTTTTTACGATGAAATCTGAAACTTATATATGATAACTTGCATCAAAATTAACACATTATTTATTAATGTATAAAAATTTACATACCAGTGAGAAAAAAAAAAAAAAGAAAAGAAAAAAAAAAGAGGAAAATGTTGCCAAAAAGGATTGAGGAGTTTGTATCCAGTTTAAAGTATAAAAAAAAAAACATGCAAATTTGATTCGTGCTGTGATAATTTATCATAATTTTGAAGTTCCGATATCATGATGTTTCTCTGTTTGATCTTATTATTTCTCTATTTGGTGATAAACTGTATGCACCCAGATTTATGTTAGTACTCATTCCATTATTTATGTATAAGGAAGATTGCATTGTGCATAGGTTTACATGGTGCAGCCTTCCCTATATATTAGAAATAAATGTAAATGATTTCACTACTAATTACTTTGGTTCTGCTGGTTTTATTAATCAGTTTCATAGACTGAAATTATTGCAAATTCTTATTTCACACCTACAGATGATATCTTTATGTATTTATATTTTTACCTTATAGGTACTTTATTTATACGCATTATCATTATGACCTTAAAATTTTTTTCCCAGCTTTCTTTTTTACTTTCTTCTTTTAATGATTATTTCATAATTATCTATGGCAGTTATTTTGCTGATTTAAATTAAGTAGCACAAATGAGCATTGTTATTTAAATTTGGTTTTGAATTATGCTTTTAAAACAGTAAGAAGATAATTGTAACTCGTAGCTTTTTGGTTGATATCTTTTATGTGCGAACTACAGCATTTCATTTTTTTAATAAGTACATTGCTTTGGCAACAACATAATATATTTGCAGCTAATTCTTTTTTAGAATTAAAAAAGAATTAGCTGAATTTTTGACGTTTGAGTGTTTTCTGGAAAATTCACTATTATATCCTTCTGAATTACTAAGTAATTAAAATAGGTTTTTCATAAATAACACAATGTACTGTTCTACATTTTGGATAATAACTGTACAAAAGATGCAGTCAAAAGAATGCATAATTACAGAAAGCCTTAAGTAAGAATATCTTACATTCTATAACAGCAAGAATAGTTTTGACGTTTGAGTGTTTTCTGGAAAATTCACTATTATATTCATGTTCACAATTCCATTTTTAGTGTTTAATGAATTGTACACCACAAAGAAAAGATGGTGATGCCAGAGTAGTGTGCTCATAATATTAGACTCTTTGCATAAGGCAAACTTTTGTGTGAATTTTATTATTGGCACTTGAGTCAATTTTTCTGTTATGTAAAGTAAACATTAGTATTTAAAAAATAGAAAACAGACTGACATTACTGTATTCAGTTTTTACATTGGGCAATATGATAAAGTCAGTAATGATTTGTAAGGTACCTTATAAAATATTATAATGTTGCCATTGTTGATGAGAAAAAAAAATGATAATAAAGAATGTTTAAAAGACTAAATGTCTAGACGTGGTTGAGAAAAAAAAATATCAGTAGTTATAAGATTGGGTCAGTAGCCAGTCTCACAACAAACTAAATGTTAATTATTTAGAATGACAGGACTAAATTCTTGATAGAAAATTCAAAATGGAAGGCATTTGCTTTGTTCTGGTATGGTTGTTTCAAAAGTAAATAATTTATTTAAAGTAAAGAGCCAATAGGCTTCATTTCTGTAATGTAAAACATTATTTAAATTAAGGGGATATTAAATCCCACATTGTTTTAAAACCGAATAAGAAACTCAAAGATCGGAATCAAAGAGTTTCATGCTGAATATAGTAACTATAAACGTATCGGCGACTACTAGCGTAAGCTATAGCACGTAGTTCAAGTACGTAGTACAAACTTTACATCGCCGAAATGAAGCCTATCGGCTCTTTACTTTAAATAATTTATGGGTGCTTTTTGATAACTCGTATAGCAGAGTATATAAGTTCTTTTCGCTGTACCCTTAGTATTATACTTTGGTCTAGCTACTTACTGATGAGATCTCAATAAAGATCGAAACCGGTCTGGGTAGTGACCTCCCACCATAATGTATAACATCATACAACTCATAGGAGATGGGTTTTACATTATGGAAAATACTAAGAATAGCAATCAGAGTGCTTTAGCTTATGCTAGTAGTCGCCGATACGTTTATAGTTACTATACTCGGCATGAAACTCTTTGATTCCGAACTTTGAGTTTCTTATTCGGTTTTAAAACAATGTGGGATTTAATATCCTTTTAATTTAAATAATGTTTTACATCGCTGAAATGAAGCCTATTGGCTCTTTACTTTAAATAATTTATGGGTGCACCTTTTTGACAACTCGTATAGCAGAGTATATAAGTTCTTTTCGCTATATATACCCTTAGTATTATACTTTGGTCTAGCTACTCACTGATGAGATCTCAATAAAGATCAAAACCGGTCTGGGTAGTGACCTCCCACCATAATGTATAACATCGCCCATCTCCTTGGAGATGGGTTTTTACGTTATGGAAAATACTAAGAATAGCGATCAGAACTTTCTCCCTCTTTGCAATGAGTTGCCCTAGTTTGTACTCCATACTTGAACTATGTGCTTTAGCTTATGCTAGTAGTCGCCGATACGTTTATAGTTACTATATTCGGCATGAAACTCTTTGATTCCTATCTTTGAGTTTCTTCGGTTTTAAAACAATGTGAGATTTAATATCCCCTTAATTTAAATAAAGGAAATAATTTATTTTCATTATTTGGTACATATAGCAGAATGTACAAAATTTCAAATAACAATCATTTTTAATTTCAGTGAGATATTAGTAATTAAACTATCGAAAATGAGAATCATCAGTATCAAAATTATGCTACATTTCTTATCTTTAGTCATTTTTTGGCTTATATTGGCAGCTGACAAAAATGGCAAACTTTGGCATGCTAGTTTATTTAATGGTATTGATTCACAACACAGAATGAAAAGAAAATAGCCAATAATTATTAACTTATTAGCTGATATTTGGCTGGTTTTAAATATTAATTTTTTTTATCATTCTGTGTTGTGAATCAATACTGTTAAATAAACTAGCATGTACTGCCAACACATTTCTACTTGTTTAATCTGGCATATATTTTAAATGTATAGGTATATAAAATAATAATAAAAACTTTTGTTATCAATTGTTGCCTTTTAATGAATTCATATATGATAATTTATTGACGTTATGTTGTATTTCAAGAATTGGACATAAAGGCTTATTTAATTCTTAACATATTTCATCATTACAGTATATATGTGAGTGATCAGAAAGAATGAGAATTTTTTTTAATATTAAAAAAAACCCTGCAAATTACCCAGGATTATTAATGAACTTTGTATCAACCACAACATTCTTCTAATTATTAATTTGAAAGGTGTGAACAAACTTTTAGGGAGTTAAATCTGGACATCATTGAGGGAACACTGTATCCTCTGCATCATGAAGAATTTGACAGTTTAGAGGAAGTTTTTTTGGAGGGAAGGGGGATATTTATGCATAAATATTCAAAACCTTTCTATTAGCTGTTTATTGGTCTTAGAATGGTTGCACTAATTGTTCTTATCACATTATCTATTAGTATGAAAAATTTGACACAGGTGCTTTCAAGTGTGATTTCTTTGATATGGTTTTTCCCCTTACCCACACCCAATTAGTTCTTTGCATATTAATAACCATCCTCAAAAAACAGAAATAGATATTCTTAATAAAAGTTTGACATAAGCTTAAAATGCATATTTAACTGCAACTGAAATGTCTCATTCTTTATCATTCTCATATAATATCACATAGCTTAAATCAGATTCTGGTTCAACAGTTGAACCAGAGTTGAACAAACTGCATGTAATCTGTATGTTAAAAAATTAAGTGATTATACTTAGATCATTATATTATGTTCTTTGAAACCAGTTTTTTTTTTTAATGCATTTGTAAGTTTTACAGCCTTTGAGAGGTGAATTGTGTAGTCTTCCATTATTCTCTAATTGGAAGAAATATGATGCTCGAATATCCAAAGTAATATACAGTTATCTCAAACAGTGCATAGTAGTAGAGCTAACCTAAGTCACTTTTATGACATTGCCATTTTGTATATAGTTTTTCAGTGTTGTCTATAAAGTAGCTTGTATTTGATCATCTCACAAAATATTTAGTTTGATCTTTGTACAAGAAAGCTGGTTTGAAAATTTGTTAATTCTAGCTTGTAGATAATGGAACTTGTCAAAGTATATGCCACACAAACACATATGAACGGGTAAACTCGACATCTCATATGGAGATTGTTTTTTATTTTTCTTTTGTCCATCATTGACTTTATGTATTATATCTTTCACTTGTAATCAATTTTATCATTTCAGAATTTTGTTTGTCACAACTAAGTCAGTTCTGTTAACTGATTGCACCTCAATAAATGCCATAGTTTGTTCTAGAACTTTACAATGTACAAAGAATGGATGTTCTCCATGGTATTTCGTAAGGTATTTTCTTAAATTTCAGTTTTAGAAAAACCATGGCTCTTTGTAACAAATGACTATTTTTGTAGGCAGTGTTTTAAGGCCTCAAGTCACAAAAATTATTGTGCTTTCTCATTTGAGCACAAACTCATAACTAAATGGGGGAAAAAAGTCGTATATGTACTGGTTAACCTCTTCCCTGTGTGAGGTCAGCACAAATCAAGTTCCTCCAGTAGAACCTATACCTCCACTGTACCAGTGTTGTGACCAAGTGTGATGTTTTGTGAATTTGTAATATATGGGCCATATTTGTACAACATACATAACTGCAATAAATAAGCCGTGCTTTTTAACACTGTGTTTGTCACTTCATTTTCTTTTTCAGTTTCACAATTAATGTTTTTATGTAATACAAAATTTTATTATTCTCTATAAATTATTTTGTCATGAAGAAACAGACATGTCACTAAGTATATTTCAACTAAAGTTTGACTAATGCATTCTGTGTCATGAAATAACTTTTGTGACTATTCATTTTTATTATTGTTGTTATTTAATTTATGATAATTCTAAACATAGAGTCGAGAACTGAAGAGAAAGAGCTTATATAACAACAGGTATCAATTTCTGTTGATTAACATTTTAAGGAAACGTACGAAGAAGATTGTTCCAAAAGCTAGAAGTGGAAGAAAGTTCATTGATTATGCAACTGAACTTTAAATGAGTAGTGAATATTAATTTAAATTAACTTTAAATTAATACTCACCAATTTCACACCAGGAAAGGAACTTATTAACATACTTGTTGAACTATTGCTGGTTATTTCTTGGAGAATATAGATAAAAAGGTAGAGGAAAGGGAGGAAGAGAAGTAGATTGTGGGTTTGAATTTTGACATCGTATGCTGTTGATCAACTTCCATTCATATTTTTATAAGTTGAGAAGAAAGATGCAACCATCTTTCCTCTGGGTTGTTCATATCATCTGGGATTCAACATAAACTTACAGCATGTTAGTATTGTGGATAGTTAGATACTGCTTCTTTTTATTTTTTTTAAGTGGGATCATACCTGTGAGAAATGTTTGAGAAACATCACATACTGGACACTCCAACATTTTTATTTTTATGTTATTATAGAATATATCTTACGATAAACTTAGTAACAAACTTTTTGTTTGTTTGCTTGTTAGATAAAAAGTATTTTGGACTTCATCCTGCTTTGGGTGTGGACACTGACATTTGCCGTTCCTAAGAAGATGAATTCTACATTCTGACATAAATTTGTTTATTATGTATGCATATAGAGAAATATAGTAAACTGCAACCTTATCATTGATGATAGCAATGACTTTTGTTTTCTTCTTCAGGTTATAATGCTTTGGGAATATTAGATCTGTACGTATTTTCCATTCTTCAATTTACAGCTGTAATAGATGGTTCCTCTGTGTCAACAGGTGCTTTTGAAGAAGAAATAACAATATTTTTATAGTTATACATTTGCAAGAATATAAACTAATTAATTTTTAAAGAAATTTATTTTACATTATACTTGTATTATTATTCCATAACAGAGTAATTTAAATTCATTTAAGTAAATTATGGAGACTACAACCATGTTAGGAATAAGTACTTTAATTTCTCATCATCTGGAGCACACGCACACACACAATCTACATTACATCTCAAACAGCATGCTAATCATTGATCAACCATTATTCTACTAATCTTACCTCTACTGAAAAAAATAAAAAATTAAAAAAAAACACATCAAATCTATATTCTATTTATAACATCAGAAAACAAATTCATACTTTTAATACAGCAAAATTGGTGGCCTAATCAATAATTTAACATAAGTGTGTGTGTTACATTAAACCTAAGATCCTAGATTACTACACACAAAAAGGTTATGTTAGTAAAATATGTGCATTTCATATTCTTGGGATTTATAGACCACCATTATTTTCAAGATAGGAGGCAGATGTCGATCCAATATCGCTAAGTATCTTCATTTCATACCTAGAGAGATTGATGAACAGAATCAGAAATGAGGACACGGGAATTTCCATCTGTGGAATAAGACTCAACCACCTGTGCTTTGCGGGCAACATTGTTTTACTTGAGGAAGATGAAATGACACATAATCTAAATAGAGAAGGGAACAGATACGAATTGAAGATAAATATAGAAAAGACAAAAAAAACTGGATTTGGTGAAAGGGAGATTGTAAAAAGATTATCGTAGAGGGAAAGGAACTTGAGAATGTGGAACAGTTTACCTATCTTGGAAGTTGTATAACACATGATCTAAGCTGTAATAAAGAAATTAGGACTTCAAAG
This sequence comes from Typopeltis vanoorti, assembly GCF_054136105.1. NCBI lineage: Eukaryota > Metazoa > Arthropoda > Arachnida > Uropygi > Thelyphonidae > Typopeltis > Typopeltis vanoorti. The sequence continues at coordinate 94,576,650 of NC_143560.1, read as the reverse complement.
GCTTTAAAAGTGCTAAAATCTATGCAAAAAATTTGGAAGAGTACAAATATCAGCTTAAAAACAACTAAGCATTGTTGAGAAATGCATCTTTATCAGTATGATATATGGTTGCATAACTTGGATAATGACAAAAGAATTGGAGAAAGAAACTGTTATCGTAAAATTCTATGAATTGGATGGACTCGGGCACGATTTTTAGTGAAGATGGTAAATTAAATATGGAAATAGACAACAGAATCAACAAAGCTGGCATGGTAGGAAATCAATGGAATAAGAGAGAAATTAGTCAGAACACTAAATTAGCTGTATACAAGACAGTGTTTAAACTAGTTTTAACTTGTGGATCTGAGAGTTGGGTCAGAAGTCAAACACTTGATGAAAGACTAGAGACCGCAGATATGAAAGTCCTGAGAAAGATTAGGGGCACAAATAGATGGCATCAATGGCAATATCATATTAAAAATGAGGATATTAGGAAAGAACTTGACCTTGTCAGCATCCAGGAATGTGTTAGCAGAGCTAATCTCAGGTGGTATGGTCACTTAAACAGAATGGGCGAGGAAAGATTACCAAAACAAGTGTTCTCTGCCAGGTTGGCAGGAAAACGACCCAGAGGAAGACCAAGATATAGGTGGATTGATATAGTAAAAAGTGCCTTAGAAGATAGAAATATAAGATCTGATAATGTCGGAGTCTTGACAAATAACAGACTGATTTGAAGGAAAATTGTAGATAGGAAGTTAGTGATGATGTAAATTTTTCATGTAGTACTATCATATCCTGTACCTTGAGGGTACATGGCAGGAATTTGATGATGATGATAAAATTTTTGCCCCAGTATCAAGGACATCTTCAGTATGACTCAAATTAAACAACATAAACCAGTAGATTCAACAATGAAAGTGTGTTTATGATATAGAGAGATGTGGTCTAAATACATTAAGGTTCTAATAAAATAACTTGAATAAGCGATTTAAAAATAAAAAAAATTAATTCTGGAACTTCTGAAGAACAACTACTCCCATAAAAGAGATAATTTAAATCCATCACTTTTCTTATATTCGGATGATGTAACAAGGTTTCACAACATTCTAAGAGATTATTACTTTTATGGAGAACCTTGATTTTCTTCCGAGATGTCTGGTAGTGATAATGTGTTACACAAGTCCTGATTGTTTTCGTTCATGAATCTTAACATAGTCTAAATGTTCAGCATGACATTCAGCTGCTGATCTATCTGTTTGGCCAAAATATGATAATTCATGCTCACAAGGAATTTGATGTACTCCAGGGTGGACCAAGTGTGAAAATTTATCTTTAGTTTATCTTTAATGATGATGATGCTAGAGTAAAAATATTTTGGTGGTCAAAAATTTATGTAAGTAAAATCCATATTATATTGAACTAGTTATCATGTCTTGCTTTCCAATGCATATTAATGCATAGAAAAGTAAATTATTTCAACTATTTACACACAGTTTTTAGTGAAGATGGCAAATTAAATTTGGAAATAGACAACAAAGTAAGCAAAGCCTGTCGAATAAATTTATATGGAATAAGAGAGAAATTAGCCAAATTAGCAGTATACAAGACAGTGTTAAAACCAGTTTTAAGTTATGGATCTGAGAGCTGGGTTAGAAATAAAGCACTTGTTAAAGAGTAGAGACCACAGATATGAAGAATCTGAGAAAAATGAGGGGGAATGAACCGATGGTATCAATGCCAGAATCATATTAAAAATGAAGATATTAGAAAGGAACTTGACATTATTAGCATTCAAGAATGTGTCAGCAGAGATAATCTAAGGTGGTATGGCCACTTAAACAGAATGGGTGAAAAAATTTAGCAAAACAGGTTTGATGCCAAAATGGCAGAAAAAAGACCCAGAGGAAGACCAAGGTCTAGTAGGTGGATTGATTCAGTCAAAAGTGCTTTAGAAGCACAAGATGTTAGATATGACAATATTGGAGTACTCACAAGTAATAGATTGATTTTGGGGAAAAAAATTGTCAATAAGAGATTAATAATAATGTAAATTTAATCATGTAATGCTGTCATCGTAACCTGAACACCCTGAGAGGTACAAATCAGGAAATTGATGATGGAAGAAGTTAACAAATTAACTATTTATAAATAGCAGATAAATACAAAATCAATAGAAGCAGAAGTTAATTATAAACACAAAAGAGCAATAGTTAAAAAAAACAAAAAAAAGCTTGAATATAAAAAGAATAGAGAAACATAGGATCAGTTTATAGCAAAATTGGAAAGAGATCTAACAGTGAAGAGGCCAATAAAATTCTAAGACATGAATCTTTGAGGTAAAAGAAAATGAATCTTGAAATAAAGAGAAAATCTAGCTGGACTTCTACTTCTTCCGGAACTTACGGCAAGACAGTTAATGAAACTGAGTTAATACTAACTGTACAATGGAAGAAATAACAACATGAAATCCAGCAAATAGTACATCAAAAGAAATTTAAGGAAAAATATCAGAAAGTTGGAATAAGGCCATCATCATTCCAAAATATAAAAAAGGTGAGAAATACATCTGTGAAAATTATAGAGGAATAAGTCTTCTAAATACTGGTTATAAGTGGCATGAATATTAACTTCAAAACTTTATCTTTTACATAGGTATCTGAAAAGGACAGTATGTCACCCAGCTTTCACATTAAATTTTGATTGGAGAAGCATTATGAATTCAACATAGAAACATATATGCCATTTATAGATTACCAGAAAGCCTTCGATAAAGTCTTAAGGATTCGTGTGTAGAGGCTCAAGTGCTGTGAGAACATCATGTTGGAGAATTAATGGAATGTATACAGCACTCAGAAAGGATTAACATAGGTTTAATACTTCAATACTAAGCCCAACCACGTGGGTGACACTGAAGTCCTATCCAGGTGGACCTTACTTTGGACAGACAGGCAGATCAGCATCCATCTGCCTGGAGGAACACAAATCTTACATCTGTAAACACAACTATGGTCAGTCAGGCTTGGCTGACCATGTCTTGGACACCACCCACAGGGTCTCTTGGAAGAAAACCACCATGCTCCACCACAGCAAATTCAAGAAAGAGACACTATTCTTAGAAGCAGCAGCTCTCAAAAATCAACCAAATCTTAATAAATATGGTTGCATTAAGCTTCCGAAAATTTGGGAAACACTCATCACCAGAGGTCCCACCTTACATTCCAAGTCACCTACAACCACCCTTAGAGGACGCTCCACCTAGATAGGACTTTAGTGTCTCCCACGTGGTTGGGCTTAGTATTGTATGATATTTGTGTTCATGTTACATTAGTTGTTTTTGTAATCCCCAAAAATGTCCTAGTGACTAGGACGAAATATAGGAAGTATTAAACCTATTAATCCTTTCTGAGTGATGTATACATTCCATTAAGTCTTCAACATAAAGTCTTAAGGAACAAACTTATACTCAAGAAGTTATGGTTGATCTAGGATGCCTAATGTAACCCTCTTATTTAATATCTGTATAGATGAAATAGTAAAGAAATGGAAGAAAAAATATAAAACTGGTTTGGTTGCAGACTCATAACAAGAAGTGAAGATGAACTCCAGAGATCAAAATATTCTTTAAACCTAGCTAAAAATTGCAGATATCAACAAAAAATCATGACTTTTAAAGGACCATCTCCAGTCAGAAGTAAAATTATGATTGAAAATAAAATCTTAGAATAAATTAACTATTTCAAGTGTGAGCAAACAAAGTTTGCACCTGAAAGTATCTTCAGGACTGGGGTAAGGTGGTACAACACTGGGAAACTCGTTGCAAAGGTGGAGCAAGCTAACATCACTCCTATCTCAATATCTCCCATAATGCAAAACACATCTCCTTGCAGATATGTCTAATGTTATACAGACTAGTTTCGACCTTTATTGAGGTCTCTTCAGTGGGAGCCAGGCCCAAGTGGAGATACCAGGCAGAAGCATTAGCAAGGTCATCTCTACCTATAGGAGTTGCCCAGTGTGCCACCTTTTTAATAAATTACTCTGGATTTAGAGAAAGATGTTGAAAAACATCTTTCTCTAAAACATTATTCCAAGTGAAAAATCTTTCTCTAAAACATTATTCCAAATAAAACCAAGTGAAAAACATTTTTCACTTGGTTAGACTATAATAAATTTAGTTTAATCCTTTATCTAAGTGTGAGCAAACTAAAGGTTTAAACTAAATTTATTATAGTCTAATCAAGTGAAAAATAAACTTTCAACATCTTTCTCTAAATCCAGAGTAATTTATTAAAAAGGTGGTACACCATTTGGCAACTCCTATAGGTCGAGATGACCTTGCTAATGCTTCTGCCTGGTATCTCCACTTGGGCCTGGCTCCCACTGAAGAGATCTCAATAAAGGTCAAAACTAGTCTGGGTAGTGGCCCTTCCGTTAATGCATAACATTAGACATATCTGCAAGGAGATGTGTTTTGCATTATGGGAGATACTGAGATAGGAGTGATGTTAGCTTGCTCCACCTTTGCAACGAGTTGCCCAGCGTTGTACCACCTTACCCCAATCCTTAAGATACTTTCAGGCGCAAACTTTGTTTGCTCACACTTGGATAAAGGATTAAACTAAATTTATTATAACTATTTCAAATACCTCAGATGTGCTATTTCATATACATATATCAAAATTTCAAACTTCCTAGAGAAACAGGGATGATCATTAGTATTTTCAAACCTAAACAAGTTCAAAAGCATACAAGAATGAGAGAGTTTATAAAGTTTTAGCAAAACAGTCTTTCCTATATGGAAGTAAATTATGAACCATAAAAATGGCAGAAGAAAAAAGAAACTGAAGAAATAAAATTCCTATGGTGGACAGAAAGCTATACTCTCTGGGACAGACCAAAAAAAAAAAAAAAAAAAAAAAGGGCACAGAAATATGTAAAGAAGTAAAATTAGATATTGGGCAAAATACTGAGGCGAATACCGAAAGAAGTGGATTAAACATATTGAAAGAAGGTATAGTTTAAGAGTAATCAAAAAGATACTTTGATACCACCTGGATGGAGGATGCAGAAGTCAGAGATGACCAAGGAAAAGATGGAATCAGACTAGAACAGGCCACCTGGCCTAAATCCCTGAAAGGATGATGATGATTTCACTCCATGCTTTTGGGGAGATAAGTTTCCTTCAGAAAGGAAAAAAGGATCTGTTGAGTAGAAATGATTAGAGTGTTAAGGAAAGGCAGATGCTTATTTTCTTTTTCAGTTGGAAAAACTGAAATTGTGTTAAAGAGATTTCCAGATGTCATTCAAAATCAATCTCTGGTTCCTGTTGAGAGAGCCATGTATATGGATTACTTAAGTGGATTCTTTGATCATCATCAAATTCCTGCTATGTACCCTCAAGGGGTGTACAGGATATGATAGTACTACATGAAAAAAATTACATCATTACTAACTTCCTATCTGTCTGTTACTTGTCAAGACTCCAACATTATCAGATCTTATATTTCTATCGTCTAAGGCACTTTGTACCGTATCAATCCACCTATATCTTGGTCTTCCTCTGGGTCGTTTGGCTGCCAACCTGGCAGAGAACACTTGTTTTGCTAATCTTTCCTTGCCCATTCTGTTTAAGTGACCATACCACCTGAGATTAGATCTGCTAACGCATTCCTGGATGCTGACAATGTCAAGTTCTTTCCTAATATCCTCGTTTTTAATATGATGATATTGCCATTGATGCCATCTGTTCATGCCTATAATCTTTCTCAGGACTCTCATATCTGCGGTCTCTAGACTTTGGTCAAGTGTTTTACTTCTGGCCCAGCTCTCAGATCCATAAGTTAAAACTGGTTTGAACACTGTCTTGTATACAGCTAATTTACTGTTCCGACTAATTTCTTTCTTATTCCATATGAATTTATTCAATTGACTTCCCACCATACCAGCTTTGCTGATTCTGTTGTCTATTTCTATATTTAATTTACCATCTTCAGTAAAAATCGAGCCTAAGTAGCTGAAATGTTTTACTTGTTCCACAGGTTCTCCATTCACAACACAGTTGACATTTTCAATGATTCTGCCTATTTTCATTGTCTTTGTCTTTTTATTGCTGACCTTCATACCATATCTATTACAACAGTTATTCAATTTAGTCAGAGAATCTTGCAGACTTGTAGCGGATTTATTTAGAAGTATAACATCATCCGCATAAAGCAAAGAGCTGACATTAACATCTCCAATTTTGATATCATGTTTAATACCACTTTCCTTCATAACGTGATCCATATAGATAATGAATAACAGAGGGGATAATGTGCATCCTTGTCTCACACCAGATTTAACATTAAACCATCTTCCTGTACTTCCTTCAATTCTATCTGCTGACTTACAACTCAAATAAAGACTAAGTATTGCTTGATATAATGCCCCATTGACACCATATAACTGCAGTGTATTGAATAGCTTCTCTCTTGGCACCTTGTCATATGCCTTTTCCAAATCGACAAAACTTAAATACAGATCTTTGTTATATTCCCATGCTTTCTCGACTGTTTGTCGTAAAGTGAAGATCTGATCCTGACAGCCTCTATTTGGCCTGAATCCAACTTGTTCTTCACCCAGCTTTTCTTCCACAATTCTTCTCAACCGTTTCTCAAGTATACTTGCATTGATCATGCCAGGAACACTCAGTAGGGAACTACCTCTGTAATTCTCACATTCAGTTTTATTTCCCTTTTTATATATGGGTACTATGAGAGCTCTACTCCAATCATCGGGAATTCGTCCCTCTGTCCAGGCTTTCTGAACCATGCAGTGCAGACACTGTAAGACTCTTATACCACCATACTATAGCATTTCTGGTCGAATATCATCTTCTCCTGCTGCCTTTCCATATTTCAAGCCTTTGATAGCTTTTTCTACTTCAAGTATGGATATGTATTCCTGACTGCATGCCTGGTCAGTGTTTTTTACCACTGTACTGTCATCACTGCTTGTTTCATTTAACAGTTTTTCAAAGTAATTACTCCATACCTCAAAGATATCTTTTTCTCCCGTTTTCATGTCACCTTTATCATCTCTAACTCCTTTTACAGCACTCTTTCCTCCATTCCTAAGCTTCAACAACCTCCAGGATATTTTGCCACCTTCTTGATATTTATTTTCTATATTCTTGCCAAAGTCCTCCCATGACTTTTGTTTAGCTAGTTTTTACACAGTGTTTAGCATTCTTGCATTTGTCTCTTTATTCTCTAAGAGCACAAGCCGACTTATTTGACAGGAACTTTTAATATGCTTTCTTCTTTTCCTTCACTGCCTCTTTAACTTCTTGTGTCCACCAGGGAGTTCTGATTTTTTTATCTTTGCAGAAACCTCACCACATGCCTCTCTGGCAGAATCAATCAATGTTTTCTTCAGAGTTTGCCACTGAATCTCCAAGGTTAGATTCCTGTTCTCAAACTCTTTCATTTTTTCTTCAATAATCTTTGTGTATTTTAGTCTACAGTTCACATCTGAGAGCTGCTCAACTTTTATTCGCTTTAAAATTTTCTTACATGTTATTCTTTTCTATATGAAATTCAATTTTATCCTGTTCAAGACTAAATAGTGATCACTTCCAATTTCAAATCCCCTGTAAACTCTGGTGTCCTGCACCAGGGAGAAAACATCACTATCAACAATAAAATAGTCAATGAGACTTTCCTTATTTCTTGCCTCTTCTCTCCATGTGAATTTGTGCACATTTTTATGTTGGAACATGGTGTTAGTAATAACCAGTCCATGTCCTGAGCAGAAATCCAACAGATATTTGCCATTGGATTCTTTGATATGTCATAAATTTTCTACTAAACAGGACATTGTGTCTAATTATCCTGTTTGTTGTTGCAATTAATAACAGATACATGTATGCATAATATATGAACTGTTAGGTTCATAGATTATGAACCTAGCAGTTCTTGGGTTCAAATCCTGCCTCGGGCATGGATGCTTGTGATTATCTTTAGGTGGAAGATTAATTTCATCATCCAATATGAGCCCATTCCACAACTTATTGGAGGCAACCTGAAGTGACTTGAAAGAGTTACATGTTTGGTCTCTAGAACAGGGTTTCCAGATTATGTAAAAAATGAAATGGGGTAAAAATAGAATAAAAAATTTCCTTGATCTGCGTATGGTATTGATGTACTATAAGGTTTATGATCCTAATGAGTTGGGAGACAAAAATATATTATGAACAGCATGAATAAAGAATTTTGTGTGCTCTTGGATATTTTTGAAAAGGGCAGCAATCTTAGGAAACAGTCTTCCAATGTATACAGTGATGAAGTGCTTAATGATGTGAAACAAGGTCGGTGGCCTTGAAGGGATGACCCAGCGATTTTACTGATGATTAGTTGCATAAATAACTAAGTCTATTCACATGGAAATTCTGGTAGTAGCATGGGAGGAGGGGGTTAAGTAGCATGTAGATAATTGGGGTTGAGGCTAATTGCAATATCGGATTAAGGTGCAACATTCGACTGGCTACATCCATGGCCAGTCCTAACCTTGCTGTTAGCAAGGTTATGAACAATCTGGCAATAATCTAAGCAATAGTAATATGGTCTGTGAATTTACGAATTATAAGTAGCGACAAGTATAACTATAATCATACTGTGGAAAATAATGGTATTTTCCACAGTATGGCTGTGAAAAATAGCTATTATTGTCAGCACATAAGTTATCCATTCAGCCTAGTTGGCTGAATGGATAACTTATGTGCTCTCAACAGGCTTGTCTTACTGTAGAGAATTTTATGCCTTGTGGCATGATCAGCAAGTTCTGATGGTTCAGGTTCATAGTACGAGACATGTTCTTCATGACAAATAAAAGCAGATCTTCCAGATTGTCTACAATAAGATTAGTCACAACAAGGAATCTGATAAACACCCAAAAAACGGAGGAAGCTTGTTTTTAGGAGATGAGAAAAAAGTGGAGATTCAGAAATTTCTTGTACATAAGGGAAAGGATTTTATATTGAGCAAAGGAGGCAGGGATTCTATATCTGTTGGATGATTTATTGAAGAAGACTTCCTAAAATCGTTTGGCAAGAAAGTTAACTTTATATATTGCAATTCTTTCTGTAGAAGTTTGTCTGAAGAACATAATAATCACAACATATTAAGGTCTTGATAGTCCTAGTGTTTTGACTAGGATCCTGCATAAATACACAACCTATATAAGTCTTCTTCTGAAATACTGAAAATTGTAGGCTAGCAGCTGGTTGAATAAGAATTAGTACATCCAAAAAGGCTATTTTATTGTCTTTCTAAAGTGGACAGGTGTCGTCTTCTGGAATGAATTGCATTTATTTTGGATAGAAAATGCTGTAAGTCAAAGAGGAGCAGTTCCAAATTGCAAAAACTTTGACATATATACGTAGGCTGTTCAATAAGTAATAAGACTATATTTATACAGAAAACAGATTACCTTTAATTGTCATCATTTACATGGTCTTCTTTTTCAAAGTAACTACCGTGAGACGTGATGCATTTGTCCCAATGTTGCATCCACTTCTTAAACACATGTGAAAGTCCGTTTTTTGAGTTCTTTCAAAACCGCCTCTGCAGCTTTTACACATGCTTTATTGCTTTCGAAATGGCGGCCTCTTAGTGGTTTCTTGAGCTGAGGAAACAGCCAGAAATCGCACGGTGCGAGATCAGGACTGTATGGAGGGTGTGGTAAGATATCTGCATTGTTCTTCTGCAAAACGTCCACTACACAACCAGCAACATGTGGCCTTGCATTATCGTGGTGCAATAAGAAGCCATTCTTCAGAATGGATGCTTCCTTTTGACGTGCTTGATGATAATCGCTGCTGTGTTAATCATTGTCTCTGTGATAGACGTTGAAGGTCTTCCCTCACGTTCAAGATCTTCCACATTTTGCCTTCCTTCCTTAAACGTTTTATGCCAGCGAAAAACACTTGCCCTCGACATTGCTTCATCATGGAAAGCTTAGCGTATCATGTTAAAGGTGTCCAATACTGATTTTTGCAAATGCACACAAAATTTAATCGCATAACGCTGTTCCAAGGACGCTTCCATTTCGAAGACTGGTTGCGCCGAAACAAGCTTGCGTTTAGTTATGTGACACTGTGGCACATCAGCTCGTATACGCCATCTATCGACCTCTTTTGTTAATACAGACAGCAACATTTCTTTATTCCACAGAAATTAATATTGTGATGAGTGGTTTCGCCACAGTAAAATTAGTCTTATTAGTTATTGAACAGCCCACATATATACCAGTGTGCAGGTCTTGATGAAATACTGTCTAAGACATGCTTTTCATATTGTTCCATAAAAAGTTGATACAAGTTGGAGAAAGAGGACTTTCCATAGTTTCCATCAATCTGTTAGTAAAAATTATGAAAGGTGTTAATAACAAAGTCAAAAAGTTTGCTGAACATTCTATTTCCATCAGGAATAGAGTTCTCCAGAATAAGATAAGAATCTTTCATAACATCTGATTTCTTATGGAACATCTTTATAAAGAAACTTGTGAAACATTGCTTCATTGCCCAAACTTCAATAGATCAGATTATGTTTGTTTCCTTTATGGGAGTTAGGAAAGATTAGCAGACTAAAAAAGTTCTATTTTTTTAAGATAGAAAAATGTTAATTGTTTTTTGTTACCTTCCTTTAGCTGAGGGAGGTCTGAAATGTTCTCAGCCTCGACCATAGATCGCAACACTATTGGCAAGATTTTTTTTTTTCCTAAGTTGGTAGATCTGTCATAAGCATCCATGTGAGATTACGAGTCATTCTATCAAGTAGTTTGTTTTATACAGCTGTCTGAAGCAAAAGTGTTGTCAGTATCCCTTGAAATGGATAAAATTGAGTATCGTGCAGTTATAAAATTCTTTGTAAAAGAAGGTTTAACACCAAAAGAAATTCATTCAAAGTTCATAAAAGATTATGGGCACTCTTCTCCTTCATTTTTGACAATTAAGAAATGAGCTGCCGAATTTAAACGTGGGCATACCAGCTTTGAAGATGATTCACGTAAAGGACATCCAAAAAGTGTAACACCACCAGAAATCATTGATCAAGTGCACTATATGGTGTTGGATGACCGGCAAGTGAAAGCACATGAAATTGCTGAGACTATAGGTATTTCAAAAGAATGTGTAGAATTGCAAATGAAAAAGCTTTGCACAAGATGGGTGCCACGCTTGCTCACAGCAGATCAAAAACACACTCGCATGAAAAATCTCCCGAAAAGTGCTTGGAGTGATTACGTAAGTATAAAGAGCTAATAAACTTCATTTCGGCAATGAAAACATTACTTAAATTAAGGGGATATTAAATCCCACATAGTTTTAAAACCGAATAAGAAACTCAAAGATTGGAATCAGAGAGTTTCTTGCCAAATATAGTAAACTATAAAGTATCGGTGAACGCGTAGCGTGAGCTAATGAAAGTGACCCTAGTGTGTAGTACAATACCGGACGACTCGTTGCAAAGGTGGGGAAAGTTCAGATCGCTATTCTTAGGTATTTTCCATAATGTAAAAACACATTTCCTAGGAAATGTATGCTGTTATTACGTTATGGAGGGAGGTCACTAGCCAGACCGGTTTCAGCCTTTTTTGAGGCTTCATCAGTGAGTAGCTAGACCTAATGGCTCTCTTCATTAGGTCTAGCTACTCTATACAGAAAGTTTTTTTTTCTTTTCTTTTTGGTGTGCTGTAATCTCTTCATTGATGCTTTTTCAATGATCAGCAGTTTCAAACAAAGGTAATTTTATTATATTCTTTCTGTTTGTCTTACTTAAGAAAACTACTAAATAAAAAATGATGGTACAACATGACAAAATTTCATGCCGGCTGGGGCGTCGCCCGGTTAAACAAGGCCCCCGTTGTTTTCGCCAGGGAACCAGGGCGAACATCGAAAAGTCAGCTACTGGAACAAATCTGAAAACAAACCCCAACTCAACATCACCAGAGTTAAAGATTGGTACTATCAACGTAAGAAGCCTGAATGGCAAAGAAATGGAGCTAGCTGAGGAATTAGATAAGTACCGGATCGACATAATAGGGGTGACTGAAACAAAAAAGACCAAAACTGGTGAGATCTTTCTGAGCAATAAATACAAAATGTTATATTCAGGCAATGACAATCAAGGAAAAGAAGGAGTAGCCATAGTATTCAACACAAAATACGAGGCTAATCTTCTTGAATGGCAGTCAGTCTCAAGTAGAGTAATGTGGGCAAATATGAGAATGGGGAACTGGACAATGAGACTTATTTGTGCCTATGGTCCCACAGAAGGTTCTACTAAGTAGAAGTGGAGGAATTTTTTGAGGCTTTAGAAAAAAGCAACTGACACAATGAAAAAGGAAAAGTTGGTCCTTGTTGGGGATCTAAATAGTAGAGTAGGAAATGATTGTGAGACATACAAAAATATTTTGGGAAAATTTGGAGAAAAGAGCAAAGCTAATAATAATGGCAAATATCTGTTGGATTTCTGCTCAGGACATGGACTGGTTATTACTAACACCATGTTCCAACATAAAAATGTGCACAAATTCACATGGAGAGAAGAGGCTAGGAATAAGAAAAGTCTCATTGACTATGTTATTGTTGATAGTGATGTTTTCTCCCTGGTGCAGGACACCAGAGTGTACAGAGGATTTGAAATGGGAAGTGATCACTATTTAGTCTTGAGCAGGATAAAATTGAATTTCATATTGAAAAGAATAACATGTAAGAAAGTTTTAAAGCGAATAAAAGTTGAGCAGCTCTCAGATGTGAACTGTAGACTAAAATACAGAAATATTATTGAAAAGAAAATGAAAGAGTTTGAGAACAGGAATCAAACCTTGGAGATTCAGTGGCAAACTCTGAAGGAAACATTGATTGATTCTGTCAGAGAGGCATGTGGTGAGGTTGTGTGCAAGGATAAAAAAATCAGAACTCCCTGGTGGACACAGGAAGTTAAAGAGGCAGTGAAGGAAAAGAAGAAGCATATCAAAAGTTCCTGGCAAATAAGTCAGCTTTTACTCTTACAGAATACAGAGACAAATGTAAGAAAGCTAAACAGTGTGTAAAATTAGCTAAACAAAAGTCATGGGAGGACTTTGGCAAGAATATAGAAAATAAATATCAAGAAGGTGGCAAAATATTCTGGAGGTTGTTGAAGAAGCTTAGGAATGGAGGAAAGAGTGCTGTAAAAGGAATTAGAGATGATAAAGGTGAAATGAAAACAGGAGAAAAAGATATCCTTGAAGTATGGAGTAATTACTTTGAAAAACTGCTAAATGAAACAAGCAGTGATGACAGCACAGTGATAAAAAACACTGACCAGGCATGCAGTCAGGAATACATATCCATACTTGAAGTAGAAAAAGCCATCAAAGGCTTGAAATGTGGAAAGGCAGCAGGAGTAGATGATATTCGACCAGAAATGCTGAAGTATGGTGGTATAAGAGTGTTACAGTGGCTGCACTGCATAGTTCAGAAAGCCTGGACAGAGGGACGAATTCCCGATGATTGGAGTAGAGCTGTCATAGTACCCATATATAAAAAGGGAAATAAAACTGAATGTGAGAATTACAGAGGTATTTCCCTACTGAGTGTTCCTGGCAAGATCTATGCAAGTATACTTGAGAAACAGTTGAGAAGAATTGTGGAAGAAAAGCTTGGTGAAGAACAAGCTGGATTCAGGCCAAATAGAGGCTGTCAGGATCAGATCTTCACTTTACGACAAATAGTCGAGAAAGCATGGGAATAAAACAAAGATCTGTATTTAAGTTTTGTCGATCTGGAAAAGGCATATGACAAGGTGCCAAGAGAGAAGCTATTCAATACGCTGCAGTTATATGGTGTTAATGGGGCATTATATCAAGCAATACTTAGTCTTTATTTGAGTTGTGAGTCAGCAGTTAGAATTGAAGGAAGTACAGGAAGATGGTTTAATGTTAAATCTGGTGTGAGACAAGGATGTACATTATCCCCTCTGTTATTCATTATCTATATGGATCACATTATGAAGGAATGTGGTATTAAACCTAATATCAAAATTGGAGATGTTAATGTCAGCTCTTTGCTTTATGCGGATGATTTTATACTTCTAAATAAATCCGCTACAAGTCTGCAAGATTCTCTGACTAAATTGAATAGCTGTTGTAATAGATATGGTACGAAAGTCAGCAATAAAAAGACAAAGACAATGAAAATAGGCAGAATCATTGAAAATGTCAACTGTGTTGTGAATGGAGAACCTGTGGAACAAGTAAAACATTTCAGCTACTTAGGCACAATTTTTACTGAAGATGGTAAACTAAATATAGAAATAGACAACAGAATCAGCAAAGCTGGTATGGTGGGAAGTCAATTGAATAAATTCATATGGAATAAGAAAGAAATTAGTCGGAACACTAAATTAGCTGTATACAAGACTGTGTTCAAACCAATTTTAACTTATGGATCTGAGAGCTGGGTCAGAAGTAAAACACTTGATCAAAGACTAGAGACCGCAGATATGAGAGTCCTGAGAAAGATTATAGGCGTGAACAGATGGCATCAATGGCAATATCATATTAAAAATGAGGATATTAGGAAAGAACTTGACATTGTCAGCATCCAGGAATGTGTTAGCAGAGCTAATCTCAGATGGTATGGTCACTTAAATAGAATGGGAGAGAAAAGATTAGCAAAACAAGTGTTCTCTGCCAGGTTGGCAGGAAAACGACCCAGAGGAAGACCAAGATATAGGTGGATTGATACGGTACAAAGTGCCTTAGACGATAGAAATATAAGATCTGATAATGTTGGAGTCTTGACAAGTAACAGACTGATTTGGAGGAAAATTGTAGATAGGAAATTAATAATGATGTAATTTTCTCATGTAGTACTTTCATATCCTGTACACCCCTTGAGGATACATGGCAGGAATTTGATGATGATGATGAGTGATTGTGCATGGTAGCACAGTGATTCAGCTAGCTGTTGACTGTTTTACTTTTGTTCTATTATCGTTTGATGTCTTCTACAAATAATTCATAATGAGTGCTGTGATATTGTTTTGGATGGAGGAAAATAATAGTACTGCAGAAATTTACCGACGACTGTGTAATGCAGGGGGTCTTCAACCTTTCAGACAGTGCAGGCCGCATTAAAAATTTCAATGAAGCCCGCAGGCCACTCAGCTATACTGCGGTATTTAGAATTGTAAGATGGTTTCCAGATTCACAAGGAACGCTGTGCATTTGATACTTTACATAAAATCCTATAAAAATAAACAAATACAGCTTTCGAAATTTCAATGAAGCCCGCAGGCCACTCAGCTATACTGCGGTATTTAGAATTGTAAGATGCTTTCCAGATTCACAAGGAACGCTGTGCATTTGATACTTTACATAAAATCCTATAAAAATAAACAAATACAGCTTTACAAGCATAGGTAGCAGTTAGGTTCATGGTAAGTAAATACAATCAGTATTTGAAAAAAGATAATTTAATGAAGAAAAAATTCATTTTTTACAATGTCAAAGGGCAACTTGACAATGTTTTTCCTTGATCAGCTTGTCGATGTTATCATCAATGTTTGAAGTCACTATGTGCAGAGTATTCTCGAGATGTTGGTCCGTAATCTGAGTTCTTGTCTTGGACTTTACATGCTTCATTCTGGAGAACTGCTCACATAAGTATGTGCTTCCTAACAAAGCATGCTGGCAAAGATTAGGAAATGCATCCTCAGAAATGTAGTCTTTGTAAAATGTAAGCAAGGGCACATTGAATAATTTTTCTCTCAAAGAAGAGTTGTTTTGGAGTTCAAGCAGCTCCATTTGTACTGAGCCTGACATTTCGACAGCATTGAAAATAAATCTAAAGACTGTTGGTTATGAAAATCACTAAATCTCTCTTCAAAATCACTTCGCAACACTGCTAATTTTATAGCGTATTCATCAAGAGACAAATGGTTGGACTCAGCGAGAAGCTGAAAATGAGTTAAGTCTTTTTTTGTGATTGTGCCTCCCAAAGTTTGAGCTTGGCCACAAAAGCTTTGATGTGATCAAACAGAGTGTGTGCCAGTTGATCTTTGGATTGTAGCCGCGTATTTAGGTCAATCATATGCAACGAGATGACGGTCACAGAGGCAAAGTCTGTCATCCGCTTCGGATTGTAAATTCTGCAATCGGATTCCTCTTGGTTTGCATTAACTGCTGTATTTTGCTCCTTAAGTCAAAGGCTCTTTTAAGAACCTTCCCTCTGCTCGACCAACACACATCACTACTATAATAAACCACATCACCGTGATCCGCTTTGCACTCTTGGGTCAAAAACTCTTAGAATTGACGATGAGTCATTCCTCTTGCCCTAATAATGTTGACGACAGTCGCAATAACTTTCATGACATTCTCAAATCCAATAGTTTTCGTGCACAAATTCTCCGGTGAATTAAACAGTGGTAATGGGTGAAATCTTTTCCTTCTAGTTCCAGTTCTTTCTGTAACAATGCAACAAACTATCAGTTACCACACCATTGAGATTGGTTAAGCTGAGGTCGAAATGCTGGAGCATTTTCTTGGTGGCTTCAAGAATATCAGTGCCTCTCGTCGTTTCCTTCATAGGTACGAGAGCTAGCAGTTCTTCTGTCATATTGAATTGTTGATCAATGCCATGGACAAAGATAGCCCAGTTATGCTGTATCCTTCACACCTGTGTTCTCATCTAAAGCAAGTGAATAAGACGTAGTTCGGACGACCGTTTTTTTTTTAAAGTTCCTTCAATGTCATTGGCAAGTTCTTTGACACATCGTGCTACAGTTACCCCAGACAAACTCGGTTTTTTTAAACACTACCTTATTATTTGGGCACAGAATATCCCCAGCAGAGACTCTTTCACAAAGGCTTTTGAATTATTAATAATTTTTTCAGCCATTACATAACTTACTTTGATGCACGCTTCGCTCTCTTCCCTCTGCCTTTTAAACATACCCTGCAGGCATTTTAAATCAATTTGGAGATGGTTCACTTTGTCCACACGAAGCCGCCCTTGAAGGTGATCAAAATTGGACACATGCTTTGTCTCATAGTGTCGTTTTATATTGTATTCTTTTGATACTGACACTGACTCATGACAAATTAAACACATCGGCCTATCGTTGATCGGCACAAAAAAAAAGTACAAATTGATCCACTTTTCATTAAAAACCCGACAAGAATCACTTGATTTACGCTTTTTACTCGTAGATGCCATAGTGATGGAAGGTGAATCCAAAATAGCCGTGTAACGGTTATTATCCACTGAATATACCTCGCACCAATGAAAAAATTCTGGCAATATAAAACCACAATAGGCTATGGCTGACACGATGAACCTGCATGCGCTTATACATGAATATCACACTGTTAATGACTGACTGTGGATGAGATCCTCTAGTATTTATATGAAAATAACAAAGTATCAAGAACCTTCAAGATGTATCTGGAAGGCACTAGACAGCGCACTCTAACTAACTACTGCTTCAGCCATCTACCTGCGACGTCAGTACTAGTACTTAAGTACCGCTTGGCGCTGGCAGATGGCTGAAGAAGCATGTCTATTTATTTTTATAGGATTTTATGTAAAGTATCAAATGCACAGTGTTCCTTGTGAATCTGGAAAGCAACTTACAATTCTAAATAATGTGGGCTTCATTGAAATAATTTTTTTTATTTAATCGTGTTTTAATGTTAAGTAGTTATTTTTTTAAAATGGCTGGCAGGCGATGTGTTGAAGACCCCTGGTGTAATGTAAGGTTTAGAACCTAACATAATCAATAACAGTGAGGTTAGGCAATGGTGTCATTCATTTAAAGGACGACAGAACAATATTCATGATGAAGAGTGCAGTGGCCACCAAGTGTGGTGATAGACTATTTGGTTGAAAGAGTGAACATGTAAATGCTTGATAACTGTCTTACAATGACAGAAGTTTCATACTCATTCATGAAATTAAGATAGAAAAGCTGGGGTATAAGAAATTGTGTGCCAGATGGGACCCAAAACTGCTGACCAGTGTTCATCAACAGCAACAAAGTAGAATCAGCTCAAAAATTTTAGGAGCATTACAAAAATGGAGACGAATTTTTTTTTTATCACAACTAATGATGAAATGTGGATTTCGTATACAAATGTTGATACAAAACAACACTCCATGCAGAGGCACCATTCATCATTTATGAAAGGCAAAAAAATAAAATAAATAACCATTGTCTTCTGAGACTGTAAAGGGATCTTGTTGATTTCTCTTCAGCAAGGAACCACAATTAATTTTTGTGTTCACTCTTTCCACCAAATTGTTTGTCACCACAGTTGGCTAGCCACTGTACTTTTCACCAACTGTTGCACCATTGCCTAACCTTACTGTCATTCATTGCATTAGGTCCACAAACCTTACATAGTCAGTGAATTTCTTCAGCACTATTGTTTCCTGCCAACAAAAACTGTATCACACTATAAACCTGGCAACTGGCGGGGTTTTTATCACAGCACTCTTAAGTTATTCATAGACGACAACAAAAGTAAAATCGTCAACAGCTAACTAATGAGTCGCTCTGTGCAACCCCTCTCCATTGTATTATTTGGCAGTAAATTCTGTATGGGCCTTGTATATCAGCATGTATCTTTAAATACACCTACATAAAACATGGCTAATGAACAGCCCATACCACAAGTTTTGTTAAATCATTCAAATTATTAAAAAAATAAGAACAATGTAATTTTGTTATTGGGGGGGGGGGAAGAGACATATACATAATGGATGCATCTGACACTAAAAGTAAAGGGGAATTACTGATGTATAAACACTTAAAGATTATCTTCTTTTTGTTTTCCCCATTCTTTCCAAAACTAGGATTTAAAGAGGGGATAAATGTTATTAACTTATTTCATAAAGTGTGTATAGTGTTTGAGTTCTGAAATGACATCACAGTACTAATAATGTGTTTATTAACATCTGATTACATATAAACTATTTACAAATATATTATTTACACATACTGTATATATAATGACAGAGGATATCACAATAGCTCTCCACAGTTAAAAATAACAATTTTTTCAGATGGCTTGCCTGACTTGGTTCCATATTGCTGGAAGAAAAAAAAAAAAAAATAGAATTAATACATGCAAGTACTATATAGCGAGAAGTTGTAACAACTTCAGGAACAATCAATACTATGTGAGGAATAAAGTGATTGCAGTTGTGCTAGTTCTAATACATCATATCATCAGTTCAAAATAATTTTTTCTTCTATTCTTAGTAATCAAACTCTGAAGTATAGCTAACTTAAGTACCAGGTGTAGAAATTTTTTATTTATCAGCATGCCATCCTCATCTTTCCATGGTGGTGAGGTTGCTTGGAATTACAGTCAAGGTTTGCATTGAGATGCAGTATATTAAGTCTGTTCTTTGGTCAGTTTAGTCCATGTGAACCCAAGCAACATAGTCAACTGAAAATCACTGATAAAGGTTCCTTGTATTCTAGACAGATCTGAACTTAGGTCTCTTTCCAACTAAAGAGCAGTACTGCATCATCCTCACAACTATGATATAGTGATGCTCCTATGAATAATCCCTTTCAGGTAGGGCACCCACTTGTTCCTTGTATTCTAGATAGATCTGAACTTTAGTCTCTTTCCAACGAAAGATCAGTACTACATCATCCTCGCAACTATGATATAGTGATGCTCCTATGAATAATCCCTTTTAGGTAGGGTTTCACTCGTAGCGGAGAGGATCTCCTGGTGATAGTACTGGAACCTGTCATTCTTTCTCTTTTTTATGCTTCACTTCAAAATTTTTTACTGTACTATATTCCTAACCATCATTACTGGGATCCAATGTCCTGCAACCCATGGATATCCTGAAAAATGGATCCCAGTTAGTCTTACACTACTTTGTCAAGATGGATTATTCTGGATGGCCCAGCCAGGATCCATCAACTAGTGGACTTGTCAGTGCCATAACTCCCATAGACACCTGCTATCTGACAAGCACTTGGAAGCAGAATAGTAAGGCTACCCTGAACAATATACCAAGCTTTAGGTACTGTCCTCTTCAAGTCATTACCCAAGGCTTGCTGTAACGTCCAG
Organism: Typopeltis vanoorti; assembly: GCF_054136105.1. NCBI lineage: Eukaryota > Metazoa > Arthropoda > Arachnida > Uropygi > Thelyphonidae > Typopeltis > Typopeltis vanoorti. Next base: position 94,556,541 of record NC_143560.1, on the reverse strand, counting down.
GATATCCTTATTGTTCTGTTCATAGATGCAGTCATTGCTTGCCATATATTGGGCATCCATGGGAGCTATGGTACCAAATTATCTCCTTCATTTGAAAATGAGTCTTTCATTCTCATGTTTATGCCTCAACATATAAAGAGATATCTACAAATACATTATTGTTTCTTATTATACATTTAACAGGGAAAGTCTGATCAGGAAAATGTCACATTTCTTTATCCAGTAGGGTTTGGAAAGGATGGTAGGATTCCATGTAATATCAGAATGGAACCTTAATGTTCCTGACAAGATTTGCTTTGCTCTGTTAAAAGATCAAGGAGTGATAGCAGTAAAATGGTATCAATCAAGAATATCATCCTTACATTTAACACCCTGAAAACAAGGTTTTTCAGCTGTTCTGCAATTGAGATACCTTGACCTTCTGTACTGCTTTAAATGTTAGAAATATGGTTTTAACTTGCACACAAATAACAAAGTTACAATCCTGTTTCTAACAAGACAATTGGAATACTCTGAAAACTCCAACATCAATATAAGCAAGATGTTAAATGTAAGAATGATCCCTCTGTTTAGAACAGAGCAAACCTCTTTGTCAGGAGCACAAAATCCCATTCTGATATTACTCTTTAGAACAGAGCAAACCTCTTTGTCAGGAGCACAAAATCCCATTCTGATATTACTCCTGGGGAAATGTTCAAATTTTGCAGGAGAACATCCAGCCTACTCCTGGAAATGCCAAAGGGGGAAAGATGAAGCCAAACATACCATATCAGGAGACAAAGAGAAAGTATAACACAATAACATCTAGTAAAAAATCCTCTTATGCTAATAAGGTATCTAAGATATATCTACCTTCTCACAATTAACCATCCCTAAATGGTATTATTTACTTGAACTTTCAATAAAATGAATCAGGGAACAAAAGAAATACTTCACTTTTGAAGGCATACCAAAATACACTATTTAGAAAATTAATGGATTTTTGCCCCAGAGAATGACATGCCTCTATCTCCCCCAGAACATAATAAAACCTAGTGTGCTGGATGGAGTAAAATTTGACATCTGTAGAAACATAAACCAGTGTGCTTCTGTCTGCAAGAGATGTATTTGAAACATAAGGATCTTATGTGGTGATATACCTCTGTCATCTGCAAAGACAGTAAAAGATGGACCTGCCCATGGAGAACTCTCTACTGACATCAATACAGTAGCAATTTGCCTCTCAGTAGGATCTCTTCTGTAAGAAGAGATCCTACTGTATGCTGCATCTACGACCCAATGCAGATATTTCTCTCATGCCATAGTTGCCACTGCTATATCCTTAATGAAGAACTTGAATTAAACCTTTCCCTCCTAAATACTGGCAGTATGATCTTCTGCATGCCTATTTAAACATTCATTGCTATTGACTTAATTTGTTCACCATCCCTCTTCTCACTATTTAACACATCTCTTCATCAAAATTTGATTCCATTACCGAAGCAGTGAATGAATCATACTGCAGAATGTGTACCCCCTAAAAGATCTATATAACTTTTGGTCTTAAAGGGACTTTCCCTCTTTTCATTAAAATACTTTGTAACCAAATCTTTCAAGTCCAAGTGGGAACCATTCTCTCTCTCTCTCTCTCTCCTTTCTCCAAGAAAAAAGAGTTTTAAGAATCTCACTATTCACAGTCACTTTGTATGACCTCACCATCTTTTGCCATTTTTGCAATATGAGAGTTCTAGAACTTCTAAAATTTCAAGAATATCAATCTCTACTATCGCAAATACTGATTTTGAATGAGGTTTTGATAAACTTATTAACTTGAATGCAGAAAATTCATCACTGCCTTGTTGTAATAACACACCATTTTCTTCCACTGTTACTTTTGATGACATTCAAATCTCTCTGCCAATTTTTCTTAGTATAAACACTTTAGGAGGCAATAGGTTGATTAATGACCAGTCTCCCACTATTTCACTCCAGTGAAATAGTGAGAATTTGTAGAAAATGCAAGTAATTGCATTTTCTACAAATATTTCCATGGTCACTTCCCATCAGTGAAGAAATTTTTCTTCTCTTCATTCATTCCTACTGCTTCTCCTGCTATGCGTTTATTTATTATTTTATGCTTTCCTAAGCATAAAATCTGTAATTAACAAGTTTCTTCTTTCTCCTTGGCTTTCTGCCCATCCGCAATAATTTGCTATAGTGAATTTCTTTAAAAAAACTCATAGACTTTGGCTAAAAATTATCAGTGGTTTGTTATAGTGGTGTTTGCCACAGGGAGAGTTAACTGCACACATGCATTATAGGTAGAACATTCTCTTATGTTTAGGATTACTATAAAAATACTTCTTATCCACTTATGAACAACTTATTCAAGAGTCTATGTATTTGTTTTCACTTGTCCATTATGGGTCACTAGACATCATTTTCTGCTAGAGGAAAAAAAAACAAGACGATGCAAATTATGTGATTAGATCTTGTAAAAATAAATTAATCCTGCCTGGTTAATGAAATAATTAATGCTATCATATTCATATGGGGAGTACAATTTACATTTATCAGTATTCGTAATGTAATTTACACATCTGTGTGCTATAGTTTCTGAAGCTTTAAATATAAGAAGTCACTATTAATAAATAAGTGACACCATCATGCCATTAATTTTGATGCCGAAGAATATCAATCAACAGATATTCATGCCATGAAATAATATTCTCCCTTCCCATAGATTGCATCTTTGCAACTGTGGAGAGGAGAAATCAACTGAGAGGTGGTACAAACTGGATTGATCAGACATAAAACTGGTTGTCTTTAGGAATATACTAATGTGCTGATAGAGTATTGTGGAGTTTTCTGTAAGGATATCATAAATAAAAGGGGAGTATTGATGACAATATAAAATCAGAACTCCATGGTGGACACAGGAAGTTAAAAAAAAATAAGAAAGCATATCAAAAGTTCCTGGCAATAAGTTAGCTTGTGCATGAAAGCTAAACACTAAAACTAGCTAAACAAAAGTAATGGGAAGATTTTGGTAAGAACATAGAAAGATATTCTGGAGGTTGTTAAAGAAGCTCAGAAATGGAGGAAAGAGTGCTGTAAAAGGAATTAGAGATGATAAAGGTGACATGAAAACTGGAGAAAAAAGATATCCTTGAAGTATGGAGTAATTACTTTGAAAAATTGCTAAATGAAACAAGTAGTGATAGCACAGTGGTAAAAACACTCAACAGGCATAGTGAGGAATACATATCCATACTTGAGTAGAAAAAGCCACCAAAAGTGTGAAATGTGGAAAGGCAGCTGGAGATGATATTCAACCAGAAATGCTCAAGTATGGAGGTATGCAAGTCTTACAGTGGCTGCACCGCATAGTTCAGAAGGCCTGGACAGAGGGACGAATTCCCAATGATTGGAGTAGAGCTCTCATAGTACCTATATATAAAAAGGGAAATAAAACTGAATGTGAGAATTACAGAAGTATTTCTCTACTGAGTGTTCCTGGTAAGATTTATGCAAGCATACTTGAGAAACGGTTGAGAAGAATTGTGGAAGAAAAGCTTAGTGAAGAACAAGCTGGATTCAGGTGAAATAGAGGCTCAGGATCAGATCATCACTTTACGACAAATAGTGGAGAAATCATGGGAATATAACAAAGATCTGTATTTAAGTTTTATCGATTTGGAAAAGGCATATAACAAGGTGCCAAGAGAGAAGCTTTCAATGCGTTCAGTTATATGGTGTCAATGGGGCATTATATCAAGCGATACTTTGTCTTTATTTCAGTTGTAAGTCAGCAGAAGTAAAAAACATGAACTACAGGAAGATAGTTTAATGTTAAATCTGGTGTCAGACAAGGATGTACATTATCTGTATGGATCACATTATGAAGGAAAGCGGTATTAAACAAGATATCAAAATTGGAGATGTCGATGTCAGCTCTTTGCTTTATGCAGACAATGTTATACTTCTAAATAAATCCACTACAAGTCTGCAAGATTCCCTGACTAAATTGAATAACTGTTGTAATAGATATGGTATGAAGGTCAGCAATAACAAGACAGAAGCATTGAAAATATCAACTGCATTGTGAATGGAGAACCTGTAAAACATTTCAACTACTTAGGCACAATTTTTTAGTGAAGATGGTAAATTAAATATGAAAATAGACAACAGAATCAACAAAGCTAGTATAGTAGGAAGTCAATTGAATAAATTTACATGGAATAAGAGAGAAATTAGTCGGAACACTAAATTAGCTCTATACAAGACAGTATTCAAACCAATTTTAACTTATGGATCTGAGAGCATGGTCAGAAGTAAAACACTTAACCAAAGACTAGAGACTGCAGATTTGAGTCCCGAGAAAGATTACGGCACGAACAGATGGCATCAATGGCAATATCATGTTAAAAACAAGGATATTAGGAAAGAATTTGACATTGTCAACATCCAGGAATGCATTAGCAGAGCTAATTTCAGGTGGTATGGTCACTTAAACAGAATGAGTGAGAAAAGATTAGCAAAACAAGTGTTCTCTGTTAGGTGGGCAGGAAAAAGAACTAGAGGAAGATATAGGTGGATTGATACTGTAAAAAGTGCCTTAGATAGAAATACAAGATCTGACAATGTTGGAGTCTTGACAGGTAACAGATTGATTTGGTGGAAAATTGTAGATACAAAGTTAGTAATGATGTAAATTTTTCATGTAGTACTATCATATCTTGTACACCCCTTGAGGGTACATGTCAGGGATTTAATGATGATCATGATGAGTCAAAATGTACAATATGAGAAAGGTGTTTGAATAGCTAAAAACAAAACATTCCAAATCAGCTGTTTGCAGCAATGACTAACACGCATCAACACCACCAAATAGCTGAAAGAATCAGCTACAGACTAGAAATCAATAAACAAAAGAGTCCATTAAGAATGCTCAATGTCACTACTCTTATTTAATATCTATATAGATGAAATAGTAAAGAAATGGAATGGAAGAAAAACATAAAACCAACATTTAAACTGGATCATGAAACTGATGATCAGATAATCTTAGCAAGAAGTGAAGTTCCAGAGATCAATATACTCAAAACATCAGAATGCATATCAACAGATAAAATAAAAAGCATGGCTTTGAAAGGACTATCTCCAGCAGAAGTAAAATTGTAACTGAAAATAAAATCTTAGAACAATTAACTACTTCAGATACCTTGGATATACTGTATCCTATACAAAAGAAGCTGAAATTGATATCAAAATTTCATACTTACTAAGATAACAGGGATGATCATTAATATTTTCAAACCTAACCATGTTCAAAAGTGTACAAGAATAATAAAAGTTTATAAAATTTTGGCAAGTGAATTTGGAAACTGTATGGAAGTGGACTTTTATGGACCATAAGAGTGCAAAAGAAAAAAGAATGGAAACCAGAGAAATGAAATCCTACAAAGGACAGCAGGCTATACTCTCCGATACAAAAAATGTAAAAAACTAAAAATAGATTCAATATTGGACAAAGTATACCAAAAGAAGTGGATGGGACTTCAGACTTTTGGTCTAACATCTTCCACTTATTGTTTGTGTGTTATTACACTTTTTATATTGTGTCCCAGAGTATAACTGTATGAAAGAAATGAAATAACAGAACTAGTAAACCTGTGTTTAATTATTTCATTCCAATTAAACCTGAAGATTAGCTTAAATTAGCATCTAAGCCTAAATAAACAAATGATTATTGAGCAATGATGTTATTTATTATTTTTGTTTGTGAATATCTCACCCTTGAGAGTCTGTAAGCCTACAATCCATTATTACTATGATGATGAGCCTGTATTTTCAACCCACTACAGGGTGAAGGCCTCTCCCATTGCAGGAGGGTTGGATCTACTACCATGGTGACCCAGTCCATCTTGGGAGAGTGTATCTATACTTGGATGAATGAAGGTGAAAGACAATCAGCCTCTTGGCTGAAGAGTGGATACGCTAACTACTTGGCCAATCAGGCTTGCCATTAGTACTATACATGGAGGATAAAGGCTAAATGGTCTGAAAATTCTATGGAAAATGCAGCATTTGTAGGAGTTAAAAACATGTAACCACAGTAAAAAATTACTGAATAAAAAAAGTTAACATACAGATATTTCAGTTGTCGCAAACCATCATCAATGTAAAAAAAAAAAAACATTTCAAATAACAACAAAATTGAAACTACATGCTATAATCGAACACTTCAGGCATCTAAGTAGTGATGATCTACTACTGGGTGACAAAAATCATCTACCACCTAAAGGCACTTTCACAAATATGCCATCATGAAATTCAAACCCCATAGCTTGTTCATCAGAGAGAGAGAGAGAGAGAGTGGATATGCTATTAACTTACCCAAGCAGGATCCATAATACCTGGATAAGAGGAGGAATAACAAAACTGAGACATAAGCTCGTGCCAAAGTAACAGTTTTCACAGAGTGAAGGAGTAGGTTATGCTTCATAACCTAACCCACTCCTCATTCCCTCGTTCATTTAAAAGCCAAAAAGGCCCTTATAAAGATTCTTCATGTCTCTAAACACTGAGCAGTGATTTACTTGGACATGTACAGGCAGTCCTCGACTTATGTACGAGTTACACTCCACAAACTTTACATAAGTCAGATTTAATTCCCTCGCTCATTAATCATGCCATATTCCTTACATGTTTACTGTCTGTATGCAGTAGTGCATTAACATGTTTTTAAAGATTACTTCTGTTAGTTTCATTCACCAAATTCACACATAAACTAAATTTCAATATGTAATAATTGAAATGGAATGCAACTGACATCTCTTTCTTCAGGAAATGTCTTGGTTGCTCTTCTGGTTCCAAAGCATTGGCTTCAACTTTTGTTGCTTCTAGGTTGATAAGTTTTTCATTTGATAATGCATTCCCCACTGGAGCAAATCAATTCTTTGATATCATGTTGGTCTAATTTTAGTTGTGCAGCAAGCTGCATTATTTTTTCAGTCAAGTCTTCAAAAGTTTCGTCCTCAACAAAACCATGCACATATTGAAGATAACTTTTTTCCCAGACTGAATTCATACAATTTTATGAATCCTCTTCCCATGATAGTGCATGTTTTGTATAGCTTCTTAAATATTATAGAACCCACAAATCCCTGGACTGTTAAATAAGGATTTCTGTCCTGATTTAACAAGCTGGCAATGCCTGCACAAAAGCCTTATGTAAATAATATGCTTTGAAGTTGTCAATCACCTCCTGGTCCATTGGATGAAAATCATCCGAATACACAGGATGACAAGGAACATTATCAACAATATGCAAAATCTTGAAAGAAAGAAAAAAAGAGTTGTCATAACTGATACCTTTCAAAGCACGTGGATTTTCTGAATGATAGACTAGCAGCATCTTATACTAACAGCAACCAGAAGCATTACTACCAAGCAAAAGAGTTAGACTATCTTTTGAAACTTTGTGTCCTGGCATTGTTTTTAACTCTTTAGAAATATATTTGTGACATGGCATTTTTTTCCCAAAGCAATCTCAGTCTCATCTACATTAAACACTTGTTGCAGCAAGTAAGGACCTTCATCAATTACCTGCTTTAACCACTCTGTATATTTATTTGCTACTTTGGTATCACTAATGGTAGCTTCTCTGGGCACTGTAACATGAAAATCAGAATAGACAGGAAAATATTTTGATTTATGTCTTCAAAAAGATTTCTTGCCTTTGTCTGAATTACCATTAACCTTAGTGGGGAACGTGCTTTTGGATTTGGTCTTCACTGCCAATGGTACAAGACAGAGTTCATGTCATATGGCCATTATGCTTTTTCCACCTTCATATTTTTTTTATAATTATCAATTTTAGAGTGTTTATGTATGGGTTCACTATTTCTACTTCTGTTCCTTTTTTCTAGTTATGACTGTATTCTACTACAGATTACACAGAAACACTAAAAATATAGCACATCAGTGTTGAAAGCAAACTGCATGCATGCATGCACCATGTGGGCTGTCTGCTATGCAAAAGTTGCTTAGATGGCATGTGAATAATGCCATCTAATGTATGTAGGTTAGGCAACATTTTTATAATTCACTGTTTGTCTATTCCTTTCAGGATAATTTGTGTAAATCCGAATTTATGTAAGTTGGGAACTGTCTGTATTACTTGTGAGAGTGGTGAATGCAGAAAGACTAAATGAGGTTTCAGTCTCATTTTAAAGATTGAGAGCAAGGGCCTCCCAATGGTGAGTGAGAGTGTGTATGCACACACAGTAATTCCTAAATTATCTAATTACAGTGGTAGAACAATGGTTTGATAACTGAAGTTACAATTACATGTCATGTATTAGAAGTCAGTTGACACACTAATCATTCAAGACTGTTTAAACTGAAGGATAACTGAGAGATCACTGTAAGTAATCTAGCAATTTATACTTGATTTGTGAAATAAGAAAATGTAACTCACATATATTACTGAACAGGAATGAAATACTATTTGTTTCTTTCCTATTAACACCATAAGAATACTTTTAATTTCTCATATATGTTTTCCATTGTTGCTATAAAATGGAAATCTATATAATAGATAATAGTTTTCCATTTCACAGCATCAGTGAAATAATAGAATCTATATAAGCTGTAATGTTTCAGAAAGTGATCATGAAAAGAGATTTTTATGATCGCTTATAAAATAAAAAGTATATATCACAGTATTCAAAACTGTCAAGACTTTTAAAAGAAGATAGTCAACTCTCACTACAGTAAGCTTATATGGAAAAAGGGGAATATTTTGTTATAACATGAATTTGTCACTGTGAATTTCATTTAGTACAACATTAATGTCACTGGGGAATTTTTGGTACATTGATATAGCGAATGAATTCGCTATAGTAGCATTTGTTATAATGAAAGTTAACTATATGACCAGTAAAATCTCAAATATAGATTCTTTACTACATTTCATGGTATTATTACACTATTCAAGTTATCACAAAATGAAAAATTAAGATTTCTTGAACTACGTACCTCCATTCTTTTAACTACTTCCATTCCAGAAATAACTTGTCCAAAGACAACATGTTTCCCATCCAGCCTTAAAATAAATATACAAATAATCAGTTATATGAAGATTTTAGTCACTTAGTTCAGTAACATAACAGTATACAGGAAACTGCATTTAACTTAAATAACTAAAAATGGATGGATAAAATATATATAGAGCAATAACAAATTTACACTTAAGTTGCAAGTCAGTCATTATAAGTTATACTGACAAGAGAAATTATCTTAAATCAGGTGCAGGATTTGTTTAGAATTTATTTCCAAGATTTATAGTGAATTTAGGATAAAAATACTAATGCCTTCGCTCCATTCCCAAAGAAGAAGAAGAAAAAAAAGAAAAAAAAAAAGGAAAAAGAACAAAGAAAATCATTAAAAATAAAAGAAATCAAGGGAAAAAGCACAAAAGAAATCACAAAAAAGTAACAAAGAAAATCATGGGAAACAACACAAAAGAAAATAAGAAAAATAAAAGCAATCATCATGTGAAATAGCACAAAAGAATTTGAAAATTCTTTTGTGCTATTTGAAAAGCTATTTGAAAGGCCAAACAAAGGAAATCAATAAAATAAAATAAATTCATGGGAAATTTCCTTTGAAATTCAAAGAGAAATTTCAAAGGAAATGGTGGAAATCATACACTGATGATGAAATGCAAGACTTGCAAAAACCATATATAGAGCACACAAAACAACAACATAAAAAAGTACAATCAATACAATATAGCAAATTTGCCTATATTCTTAAGGGGTACCTCTCATATAGAAACACTGATTATTCCTGAGATTAAATATTTAAACATAAAAAGTATATATTCAACCACATTAAAAATGTGATAACATGAAAGATGGTTTTAAGTCATACCCAAGGGAAAAACTCTGTGTTCTTGACTTGTTGATTTTTAAAATTTTTGGAACATAATTTTGATTGAACAATGTTAGTAAAATAAACTAGAAGAGGAATTTAAAACCTTAAAGTACATTAAAAGAACATGGTAATTTTTTTACCAGAAGGGAATAAAATAAAGCTAAAAATATATGGAAGTTTTTTTTAAAAAACAAAGGAATACATACTACGTGACATAATAAACCTCCATGAAGAATGAAGGAACAAAAATAAAAATTACAGTGTATATAACATTTCGACTGAGAGTTGTCTTCAGAGGAGTGAGAGAAACTAATGAATCCGTTATTTATCCACCAAGGTATGTCTAAAACATCTTTCATATATATGGTAGAATATATATAATTTATATTTTTATATTTAATCACAAGAATAACCAGTGTTTCTATACTACGGGTGCCCCTTAAGAATAATGACTATTAAATTATTTAAGGAATTTACAACATATTAATTAAAAGAAACTTTAATAAATACCTCCTATATTTCGGCAATGTCACATTGCCATCTTCATGGGAACATACAACAATGACATGCACACAGGTACTACAAAAAGCAAATGAAGAAAAGAGAAAACTACTGTTGTTCCTAGAGTCCTAAAGGTGCCCCCTAGCAGGCGATATTGGGTCTTGGCTATTGGGCTGAAGTTCTCAAGATGCAAGCTTCCCAAATTTGGGACAGTCTCATGCACCCAAATTTGTTGAGGTTTGGAAAGTTTTTTAGAGCTGAGGGTGTTTAACTGGTTTTAATATTTTTGGGGGGTTGTAGCCATTGGCTAAGAAAGTGGTTTAGTTCATTGGTTAGAGCATTGTCATCTGAACAGATTAATTTTGCCCTGTTATATAGTGTTTTTATAACCCCATATTGCTGTGAGGAGGGGGGGGGGGATTGTTGGTGAATGTATCTGCCTGTATGGGTGGGTTTTCTGTAAACAGAGAAAACCAAGGATCCATCAGTCTGGTGATGATTAGAGTGTCGTTTTTCTCTTTTTCCAGGGTGAACTTGATTCTAGGGTGTTGGTTGTTTAAATGTGTTAAGAAGGAGTGGAGTGTATCTGAGCCTTGTGGCCAAATAGCAAACAGATCATCAATGTAGCGAAGCCAAACAGTGGGTTTTTGTGGGACTTCAAAATTCTCCATAAAGAAGTTGGCCAGGGGTGGGGAGAGTGATGAATCCCATGGCTGTCCCCTCTATCTGTTTGTAGAATTTTCCTTGCCAAACGAAATAGCCTGAGTTCATTGTGAGCTGAAATAGGGCTGAGATATCGGGAGGAAATTTGGCTTGGATGAGCTCTAAGGTTTCCTTGAGTAGGACATTTGTGAATAGGGAGGAGACGTCAAAACTGACCATTATGTCAGTATGTTGGAGTGAGAGGTTTTCTATACTTGCTTTGAAGTGGGCTGAGTCTTTTATGTACGACGGTGTATTTCCAGCATAGTGTGCGAGCGCTTTGGCTAATTTGTATGGTGGGGGAATCAATGCCATCCACTATGGGATGTAATGGCACATTTTGTTTATGTATTTTTGGAAGTCCATATATTCGGGGAGATCTAGAGTTAAAAGGTTTTAGTTTGTTGGTAACTTCCACAGGCCAAGAAGTGACCTTCTTGAGGAGCCTTTGGAGTGTTCTAATTTAGGAGCTGGTGGGATTTTACTCAGTAAGGAGGTTGGTAACCCGATCTAACAATAAAGCATTAAGCTTAACTGTGTAGTCAGTTTGGTTGAGAACCACAGTGGCATTTTCCTTATCCGCTTTGATGATTACTATTTTATTGTTTTTCTTCATTTCTTGTAGCTTTATATTCTCCTTTGGATAGGATGGTTTTTGGTGATCTTGCTTTGGTGAGAACACCAACTACATCTAGTCTGATATTGTTGGCGATATGATTTGGAAGGTTGCGGATACCATATTCTATATGAATCATTATTTCTTTAGCCGGTATTTTCTTAGGAGATATGGTGAAATTGTGGCCACGTGCCAGTGCATTGAATGCCTCAGGCTTCAAAGTAACGGAAAAAGAAAGCTTGATTACAGTGTTGAGTGGTTGTTGAGGTTCAGAGGTAGAGTCCTTTTTCAAGTTTTAAAATTTTTTGATGTGCCGACTTTGTATCTTTTCAAATTCTTTTGCTGCCGAAGTGCACGAGACGTCATAGAGAATCGTCCAAAGGTCGTGGTTCAGCATGTCGGAAAGCTTCTCCTCTAGTACCCGAATAGCTTTGTTTATGTCGGCTAGGAGCATGTGCATAGCGGTAATTTGTTCTCATAGTAGGGTGAAGCTAGCATGTGTTATAAATGCGGAGAGCCTTCTGTGAAGAGAAACTGTGCTTTAATTTTACACAATTTGGGATTACCTCATTATCCTGGCAGCGTTTTTGAAAATTTGTGAAGTTGGCACATCAAAAAATTTGAAAAGATGCTCCCTGTGTTCTAGCCCCCCACTTTACCATTCTATGAAAAATTTCTTCCATATTAACCAAATACCCTTATCAACTTAAATGTCTTAATCACATCCTCTCTTGTCATCCTATTTATATAGGACAGTGTTTTCCCAAACTGTGGTCCGCAGACACCCGGGAGTCTGCGGGATAGTTTATTTTCATTAAACTTTATCTTATCATACAAAATTAATAACGCAAAACTCACATACAAAGATTATTTAATAGTATAATTTTCACCTGTGTGTCACAGGCATCTTCAGTACATTTTAAGCTCAAAATTAAACAATAACTGACAATTCCAAAAAGCGTCACCTAAGTAAGTGGTGTAAGATAACTAAAAAGGTCAATACATTTCCTAACAAAAAAAAAAAAAAAAAATGTATACAATAAAAAGTTAGGAAAGATTAGCTGATCTTATACCAGCTACTTAGGTGGTGCTTTTTGGAATTGTCAGTTATTGTTTAATTTTGAGCTTAAAATGTACTGAAGATGCCTGTGACACACAGGCGAAAATTATACTATTAAATAATCTTTGTACGTGAGTTTTCCATTATTAATTTTGTATCGATACGTCTACTCACAGTATACCTCTTTTAAAACTTTATCTTATCATGTTGCTCACACCTATTGTTCACACCTGGCCTAATTGATATGTTCTAATTGATACTGTTATAAATGGAGATATTCTTCCGAATATCTCCATTTATAACAGTATTGCATTGTCATAAATGACACATTTAGTGTCGTAAAATTGTAATTTATTACTTCGTCTTTATAATACGTAAAATATACAAAATTTCCATTTTGGATTTTATGAGGGCCGCAGTGAATTAACATTCGCTACAGGGGGTCCGCGACATCAAAAAGGTTGGGAAACACTGATATAGGAGGACAATATGGTTGGGGGTGTGATTGAGACATTTATTATGAGGCTTTGCAAATTGCATTCCCTCAACCTGGCTTCATATCTCGCATTAAAAAACCAGTTACCACCTTGTCAGTCTTTCTCTGGATGCATTCTAATATATTCTCATCACCAGGAAAACCAGGTAACTAAATCTATTCACAATAATCCATATAAGGTCTGATCAAGGTCTTATACAATGGAACCAGAACCTCTATCTTTCTGCACATTAAATTTTTCTGCATTATTGTCATAATATGATGTGATGACTTCACAACTTGTGCTACATGATCCTTAAACTTCAGGTCACCACCACTCCCAGATCTCGTCTCTTCAACCTCCTACAAAATTTCTCCACCAAGTGTATACTTTACATCCCATTGTTGCCTACCACCTTATACTATGAATCATTAAACAGATACACTTACTTTGGCCATCCATACAATCTATCCAAGTCCTGTAAGTCATGACATCTGCTTGACTCCTCATCATTCTTCCCAGTTGTATATCTCCAGTTAAACTCATTCCAATAGCATTAATATACAAGTTAAACAACAATGGCCCCAAAACAGATCCCTGCAGCAAACCATTAGTGAATTTCCTCTTTCGATATAGTGCATCCCTATACACAACTTGCTGATAGCTATGTGACAGCCAGTCACCTATCCAACTAACTAAACTAGCATCCAATACCAATATATAAGCACACCACTGCATATGCATCTTCCTTGTCTGATACATATATCACCTTGTTATAGTATACAGGTAAGTTGGTAAAACATGTCCTCCCTTTAACAAATCCATGCTAATAATCATAGAATATATTACTGTTACACCTTAACTACAATTTCAGATATACAGATTAGCCTATAATTTGTTGCCTTAACTTTATCACCAACCTCTATGAAATGGAACCATTTTACCTTTGTTCCATTCCTATGGGATTGGTGATGTTACAAGTCTTATTAAACAGGTAAGTCAAGGCTGCTGCTAACTCCCTAGAGCATTCCTTTAAGACACATGGTGATATGTCATCAAATCCTATTGCCTTACTGACATCAAGCTTACTTAAGTCCTCGTATACCTCTTACTTGCTTACCAACAAGTTTTCTCCCATTTCCTTGACACCTGAGCTTCTCGTGATTTCACCCTGATGAAATATTCACTGAATACATCAACTATTTCCTCTACAGCAGTTACCAATATACCATTTTCATCCATTAACATAATCTTGCCATAGTCATTCTTCTTTCTAATTGTCACACATTGAAAAAACTCCCTAGGATTTTTCTTGGCCTGATTTGTTAATTTCTGCCCATCCATTGAGTATGGCTCTTGAGGGTAATCCCAAGGAGAGAAATCTTATCTTAACTAGAGAATTTGGTGTTGATAAAGGTAAAGCTGGAAGAATATAGTCCTTTTTTGTGGGAAATAAAGCAGAACTGTGTTTTGTATGCACTTAAATTGACAAGGTTATCAGAATGGTTTTGGAGATCAGAATTTAGGGTTACAGAGATTGTTGCTCTGAAGTTGTGGATTGTGTAGTATAAGTTTGTCAAATGAGAAGAAGGAATGTAGTAATTGTCGTCTGAAAAACTGTGTGTTTGATTGGTGGTCAAATGCTGCAGGTCACTGATATATAAAAGGAACAGGATGGGTGAGTAAAAAGAATCTTGCAGGACCCTAGAATTAGTTGCATAGGTAGAATATAGGGAACTATCCATCATCATGTGCAATGTACATCCAGAGAGAAAGCTGGCAACCCAGATGAGAAGTCATAGGACAGACCAAATGATGAGAGCTTATTTTATAGACACTTGTGCCAAACCCAGCCAAAAGACTTGGAGATATCAAAATTGCCAAAATTTGAGATTTGCCAAACGTTTCCATGGTACTTATCCAGAGTTGAGTGACATTTGAGAAATTACCCATTGATTGGCACTATCAGAATCCATACTGGTAGTCATTTATTAGTTGAATATTTATAGGTCATTCATTAATTGAGTACTTTTCAAGGTAGTGTAGGAGTTGGGTGTTAATGGTTCTCTCCATTACTTTTGAGGATTAGTAGTTTGATCATAATAATTTATTGCCCTTCTTAGGAATATGCTGTACATGGGTTAATTTGCAGGATGATTTAATTTAGTTTAATTTAGTTTTAATTTTAGATTTAATTTAGTTACAGGATGTAGGGTGATTCCACTGGAATAAGAGAGCATAAAAAGGCAACATGGAACAGGAGTCAACCTTAAAATCATCTATGCAACAAGAATTTGTCTTTTGCATTTGATCTCTAGAAAAGAGTATTTTCTCATGAAAAATAGCAGTGCAGTGCCAGGCTTGTATTATTATTTTGCTAATATAATATACTGTGCAATTGCATGATTGCATAAGATCATGATCACATGCTAAACAATTAAGGAAAATATTGTATTGCTCTTAATGCTATTTTAAACAATTTCTAGTGATAAATGAAAAATTACCAGTCTGTCTTGGCTGTAGTAAGAAAGAACTGAGAACCATTTGTATTAGGTCCTGAGTTTGCCATGGACAACATTCCTATGGGGTACAAAAAAAAAAAAAAAAAAAAAAAAAAAAAAAAAAAAAAAAAACATAATAAAAAAATAATGAAAATAAAAAAATAATTTTGCATTTTTAGTCCCCCCCCCAAAAAAAATATTAAGATCTATAAATTTTAATTATAAATACATATTCCAAAATAATACAATTATAATTATTACTAAGAGAATACTTTAACTGTGAGTCTGGTTGGCTAATTGTGGCACATCTACTCTCTGGCCAACAAGTCATGAGTCCTAATCCCGCTTCTAGCATGGATAATGTCTGTGAATATTTTTAGGTGGCAGACAAATTTTAATACCTAGTGTGGGGGACCACCACCACCTGCTTACTGGACATGTTTAGCATCCAGAAGACTGGGCTACTGGATTATCTCTAATCTTTAAAGCATACAGAATACTAGTCCCACATAATTCTTTTTTAATGAAGGATTTATATAAAAAAAGAAGAAATATTGCATTTTTACAGGCTTTTAAGAATGTGTGATTGTGTGAGAGAGAGAGAGAGAATATGTAAACTTTGCTAACATTAGAGACTTGAGAGGTAGTTTATGTAGTTAATACTAGAAGGGAGCAAGTACAGAATGTATAGCCATATAGCTAGTTTCATCATTACAAAAAAACTTGGTAGAAAATTATATAAGAAGCTCTATACAGAAATGGTAGTAGTACATAAACATCCACGGTGTTAAACAGCATTTCAGCATTCCAGTCAGTTAAAAACAGTTCTGTGCACAGGCACATATACAGAGCTATATTATATGCATATGCACATGATGTTGTTGTTCGTCAAGGATGAATCATCTGTGTAGCAATCGGAAAGATTACAACTTAGATTTATGTAGATGACTAGGATCTCTGCAGATCTAAGATTTCTTTTCTATTTCATAGTAGCAGTGATAGAGTAGCAAAAGACACTGTAGAATACTTGATGTCTTTTGGCTTAGTCATTGTCTAAGGAGAAAATACAGAATTTTGAAAGACCTATATCTCAAGTCTATATGTGCTTGGTAGCAGGTGACTTCACTTCTGTGTCAGAGCCAAATTCGTGTCCTCATAGCTCATGTTCATGAGAAACAACCAGAAATCATACAGGACAAAGGAGGAACAGTAGAACAAGTATTCTATGAGTATTCCACTGATGACTACTAGCCTCTATCACCATATGGCTGGCCTAGTTGGCTGAGTGGTTAGAGTACTCTATTCCCCAAACCAACAGACTGCAGGTTCGACTCTCCCATGGACATGGATGTTTGTGACTGTCTTTAAGGGGGAGATGAATTTCACTGCCCAGTGTAAGACCATTGGCCTACTTATTGGAGGCCTGAAATGGCTTGAAAAAATTCCATGTGTGGTCTCTAGAACACGGTTTCCAGACGATGCAAAAATAAATTTTTAAAAAAATACAAAAATTTATAAAAGGAAAAAAAAAAAATCTTTAGCCCACCCACAGCACAAAATGTACTACAGGTTTGCAAATTATCTTTCATGGGTGGGCTCAGTGCGTGCAAGGTGGGTTCCCTGTGGTTTCAATGACAGACATCAATGATTGTATGTGGAAGTCTGTCAGCAATATTTGACTCTTCTTGAATAACATAACTTTTTTTTATTACCCATTATCACCTGTGTTGATTCTTGGATTAGACACTATAATCCAGAATCAACATAGCAGTGAAATATTTGTAAAGAAATTTCCTCCACTGAAGAAATTTTACACAGCAGCACTTTTGCCTGGAAAAGTGATGCTGATATTGCTGCTTTTTTTTTTTTTAATCTCATTAGACAGACATTTAAGCATCATTTATGATTCACTAAAAAAAACACTGAAGCTCATGATGAAATAATGAGTTTGTTTCTAGATAATGCATTAATTCATGCAGCATATTTATTTATTTATTAATTTTTTTTATGGTGCTCCCATCCATGAAAGGTTATTTGCAAAGCTATAGTACATTTTGTACCATTGGTGGGCTAAGGATATTTTTTGGATATTACCCTTAGCTCACCTACAGTACAAAATGTACTATAGGTTTACAAATAATCTTTCATAGGTAAGCTCAGTTTGTGCAACATTGGTTCATTTGGATGACTTTTCTTTTCTTAACTGTATCATTAATCTCTGTCCTCTTTCCATTGTGAGACCATCTCCTGACGGTCTCAAAAGTCATACCTGGTCTCCTGTTCTGAGCATCATCAACCAGTGGGTTCTGTCCCCATCTTTAAAATGCTTTCATCACATATGACTACTACTGCTTTGCTCAGTGATGCTGATCTGTAAGCATTTCATCACTTTGCTAATATTTCTTGACTACTTTTTTGAAACCACACAAAATCACAGTGCATCTTTGTTCTCAAATATACAAAAATAGTTCCCTATATAATAACCTGAAAATCAAGTTTTCAGAAACAATCAAGAAGTAGTATACATATAATGGAAAACAACAATGACAGCACAAATGATTCATGGGATGTTTGGCACTTAAAATAAGCATGTGTCTTGCTGATCAAGGCCATTACAGTTAAGCAGCATTGCCAATTCTCATTGGATGTGTTTCTTTTTTAATTGTAATTTTCTTTAAAAAAAACACTGTGTGTGTGTGTGTGTGTGCGCGCGCGTGCGTCAACAAGGCATTCCCATTACAACTATTATGTTAACACTTCATGACCCATTCTTTTTTATGAAAAAATTCCATCTCTTTCATCACATTCCATAACCTGGCAGGTTATGGAATGTGATGAAATGAAGCCATCTACCTTCTTCAACTAATTAAGAATAACAATGTACATTCTGCCAGATCACAAGATGACATCAAGACAAACACATAATGAATAGACTATAGTTTCTTATCAACAATTTTTCACCAACTTTATCTAATATTTGTTAAATCTCTAATTTAATAAAGTAGGAAATAAATTTTATCATAGTTTTTGGAAAAGAGTTCAATTTGGTCGGTAGAGCTGGGTTCAAGAATTTTCCTTAGCTTTCATCCACAGTACTAATGTGCAATAAATTTACAACCTTTCATAGGTGGGATTCATAAAACCAGATCTTTTATTTATGTCTTTTAAAGTATGATAATGTAGCAGACTAATATCAAATCTGAAAAAATGAAAGAAGCAGTTTGTCATTAAGCAAGGTTTGGGGGGGGGGGACTATTTTTTTCCCAGAATAGGGTCTTGAGAATAAGCAGTCTAAAAAGTATCAGCATTCAGCAGAGTACCTTTTCAACTCTTCTATCCAACAAAATTTCAACACATTCCTTCAGTAATCGATTTCTTCTTTCACTGACCTTAATTTAGTTCATAAGTTTTTTGGAGGAAGGAAATCTTCCTTGACAGAAGGCCTTCCTGCCACAAGTAGAAACAACTATACTCTTGAATGTGTTTACATAAATGGTAAGAGTAAAGAATAAAGCTTTTTTGTTAAGAATTTCTGCTCTCTTTTCTGATACAACCAAGGAAAGTCAGGGAAATCCTTTGTATATCAACTAATAAAACTGCTCTAGATATTTTAATAGGAGAAAAACCAATTGTCAGTTCATTTTAAATCAATGTGTGAATAGACATATCCTAAATCATTTAAATTCATTGTACCGAGTAAGGAAAGGTCTGGAACCAAGTTTAACTAAAAGATATTATCATAAACTTCTTACCAAAGAACAAAGTTGTTATGGCCATTAAAACAATCCAAAATGTTTAAAGCACTATTAACAATTTAAACAAACTAATTCTAGCTCCAAAAATTTTAATTTTAAAATTACATAAAATTCTGATGGTCATCTTCATCACCATCAATTTCCTGATATGTACCTCCAAGGTTAAGTTTACATTATTATTAATTTCCTATTGACCATTTTCTTCCAAATCAATCTATTACTTGTGAGCACTTCAATATTGTCATATCTAACATTTTGTGCTGGCTCTTCTAACCGAATCAATCCACCTAGACCTTGGTCTTCCTCTGAGTTTCTTTCCTGCCATCTAACACCTGTTTTGCTAACTTCTCTCATCTTCTATTTAAGTGGCCATACCACCTTAGATTAGCTCTGCTGACACATTTTTGAATGCTAATAATGTCAATATTCTAGTAGCAAGGCTTATACGTTGGTCATACATAACTGGTAATTAGTTTACGGAATTAACAACGCATATAAAGTATATTAATTAAAGATAACTTTAATAAATAACTTCTATATTTCAGCAACGTCACGTTGCCATCTTCAGGAACATAAAGATATGGTATGTGCATGCAGGCACTAACAAAAGCAAATGAGGAAGAAAGCAAGAAACTAATATTGCTCCTAAAGTCCTAATGGTGCCCTCTGGTGGGCTAATTTGGTTGACTTGGCAGTTGGGCTGAAGTTCTCAAAATGTAAGTCTCCCAAATTTGTTGAGGTTAGGAACGTTTTTTAGAGCTGCTGAAGATTCCTTGAATAATCTCTCATATTTAAACTTGCTGCGGTGTATTATTTTTGTTTTCTTTCAGCGAATTCTATGGTGGGTATCTAAGGCATGGTCTGCCAGCCCAGACAGCTGTACTGGTGAAACCGGATGTAGTCTTTGTGTTCTGAAATCCTGATATTTGTTGTTCTGCCTGTTTGGCCAAAGTAGGACAATTTAACATATAATTGCAGTGTTTTGAAAAAACTTTTCTGTGGGCACTTTGTCACATTCCTGCAATTTCTCAACTATTTGTCTTAAAGTGAAAATCTGATCATGACAACTTCTTTGTCAAGTATGCTTGCATAAATATTATCTGGAATGCTTAGTAGAGAAATTCCTCTGTAATTCTCACATTCAGCTTTATTCCCTTTTTTATAAATGGGTACTACAAGAGCTCTGCTCCAATCATTGGGAATTTGGCCTTCTAACCAGGCTCTCTGAATTATGCAGTGAAGCCACTGCAAAACTTTTATATCTCCATACTTAAAGCATTGCCAGCAAAGGTTGGTCGATTGGTAGAGTATCTGCTACTAATGGCTCAGGCAAACAGCTAAGCAAGTCCGAGCACAGTTAGTAATTGGAAGGGAATCAATCTTTTGATGCTGTCAGCATTCTGCTGAGGACTGGTCATTCTCACAGGGCCTAAACTGACGTATGTCAGACCTCTGTGCCTTCGGGACACATGGGGATATGAAATACTTATAGCATTTCTGGTCGAACATCATCTACTCTAGCTGCCTTTCCATTTCAAGCTTCTGACAGCTTTTTCAAACTCAAGTAATGATATATACTCCTCTTTGCATTCCTCTTGAAAATTATCTAGTGTGGTTCTGTCACTGCTTGGTTTGTTTAATAGTATTTCAAAGTAATTACTTCAGACATTTATACAGTACTCTTTCCTCCATTTCTAAGCTTCTTCAATAGCTTCCAGAAACATTTTGCAACCTTCCTGATATTTATTTTCTATATACTTACCAAAGTCTTCCCATGACGTCTGTTTTAGCTACTTTTGCACACAGCTTAACTCTTACATTTTTCTCTGTATTCTTTTAGGGCATTTGCTGACTTATTTGCTAGGAACTTTTGGTATGTTTTCTTCTTTTCCAGGATCGCTTCTTTAACCTTGTTTGTCCACCATGGTGTTCTTATTTTTCTATCCTTGCAGACAACTTCACCACATATCTCCCTAGCTGAATCAATCAATGTCTTCAGAGTTTGCCACTGAGACTCCAAGGTTTGGTTCTTGTTTTCAATTTGTTTAATTTTTTCTTCAATAATGTTTGTATAGTCGAGTCTACAATTTACTTGTAAAAGCTGCTCAACTTTAATTCTTTTAAAAACTTTCTTAAGCTGCTCTTCTTTTCAATGTGATATCCATTTTTATCCTGCTTAGTACTAAGTAATGGTTACTTCTAATTTCAAATCCTCTGTATGTGCTTGTATCTTGAATGGGCATGAAGATATTGCTATCAACAATGACATAGTCAATGAGGCATTTCTTATTTCTTGTGTCTTTTCTCTATGTGAACCTGTGCACATCTTTATGTTAGTAATGACTAGTCTGTGTCCTGAGCAGAAGTCCAATAAATACTTACCATTATTATTGGCTTTGCCCTTTTCTCCAAATTTTTCCTAAAATGTTCCTATATGCCTGGTGGGATTCATTTCCAGTTCAGATCTCTAACAAGGACCACATTTTCCATTTTCTTATGACTGTTCTGTTCTAATGACTCAAAAATTTCCTCCACTTCTTCCTTGGGAGAAATTTCTGTGGGACCATAAGCACAAATAAGTTTCATTGTTCATGTCCCCCATTTTGAAGTTTGCCCACATAACTTTACTTGAAACTGCCTTCCAATCAAGAAGTATATCTTCATGTTTGGTGCTGAATGCTATCACTACTCCTTCCTTTCCTTGATCATTACTGCCTGAAAATAACCTATACTTATCACATAGTAAGATCTCACCTGTTTTTGTCTTCTTTGTCTCGGTAATGCTAATTATGTCCACGTGGTACTTTTCCAATTCTTCTGCAAATTCTGAAGGGACTAACTAATATAAAGGTTTCCAATTTCTTATCAGTGATCATTGGTTGTATATTTACTTGCTTACAAAAAGAGAATGTGCAGTAATAAAGCATTATCCACAATAATACAGTTAAGCAAAGAAAAGTCATCCAATCACAGTTTTCTGAGCAGTTGGTTGCAAATGCCTATCACTGTGGGCATTAGGAATACTATCCTTCCATCTCCGGTAGGAGTGACCTTTCATATCAGCCATCACAGCAACATTCTCTCTGATGTGGCAGTTGTGCTGACATCATCTCATCAACTATAGTGAATTTTGAACATACCTTTATTTGATACTGAGCTTAGCAAGAGCTTAGAATGGGACTTTGATTTGAGCTTGTTGGCAGTTCATAACACAAAAAATCTAATTATAGTCTACTATATTAAATGAATTTATTCGTCCTAGATGATCTTCCTAGAAATCTTTTCCCTAGTTTTTGCTAACTATTTTCTGTTTCAAATATAGGGTGATCAAAATTGAAGTGTCCCTGTTTAAGGCCATCAAGTGATCCAAATGCTGCAAAGCAGGAATACACTGAGCATCATGCAGAAGTGATATCTAAAAAAGTACCAAAATTCAGAAGTGTTGTAAACACCAAATGTGTGGAATTTGCATATCATGCAACTCAGCAGGTTTAAAAAGATGACACAAGATTTTTTCATTTGTTCTGGTTGTGAATACCATCCAGTGATGGCACTAACCCTGCCCCAACATGCTTTGCTCGTGAAGCCATACCACTTAAACGATTGCAATGTTATTGATACACTGTGTGAATTTTGTTGCCTGAACAAATATTGACAAAATCCACTATCTCCATGTGCTCTGCGACTGACGATTAGCCGTTTTGAAGAAACAGGATCATTGGGAGTTAGACCTAGCAGAGGATACAAACCAATCAGTTCAAAACAAGTGAATGAAATTGCTACTGCTGTTATGGAGCAGGCTATAAACAACAGTGTTGATTCCTGCAATGCACATGTTGCATCAAAACACATGGCTGTGCCTTACACAACTGTCTCTGGAAAATTCTATATAAGATTCTGCATTTCTACCCATTCAAGATAACCCTGACACAGGAGTTGTGCCTGCAAGACTTTGAAGGTTGACTGATATTCGATTTAACATTCCTTGCTTGAGTGGAGTTGGATGCTGTGTGGCAGTGGATGATTTTGTGGAAAGATGAGGCTCACTTTCACCTGAAAGGAGCTATGAATACCCACAACTGCCAGGTATGGGCTATGCATGCAATTCAACAAATTCCTTTGCATTCACCCAAAGTTACTGTCTGGTGTAAGTTTACAGCTTCATTTATCATTGGACCACTGTTGTTTGAGGACATTCACCATCAGGTCCTGTGACCTGCTCAGTTACTGCTGAGAGGTATAGTGATATGATAAACAATTTTATTGTACCACAGCTACAGCAGCACCTGTGCATGGATACAGTCATTTTCATGCAGGATGAGGAACTCCACATATCGGCTGATGTATACAGGAAGGTCTTCGAGAACAATTAATGGAAGCCAGAGTGATCAGCTGTGCATTTCCTACTGCATGGCCACCTCATTCACCTGATCTGATCCCCCTGTGACTCCTGGATCTCAGGATTTCTCAAAGACAGGGTTTATCAGGATCGTCCTGATAACTTGCTAGTGCTGAAAGACAGCATAATGGAAGCATGTGCGCAACATCAGTCCAAACCAGCTGCATTCTGCTGGTAGTTTGAACACACTGTGCAAAGAATGCAGTTTGTGGCATACCAGAAGAGCAGCACACTGAACAATACAGCCTGTGAATGCATAAAGTGAATAAAATTTGTTATTTATGCTTGTGTCACTTTGATCCTTCTTACATACACAGAAAAATGACTACATCTACATTTGATAAATCATACAGTGCCCCTTTTGGAACTAATTTTTTTTTCTCTCAGATATCGCTTCTGCATGATGCACAATGTATTCCTGAAAAGTTTTGCAGCATTGAATCACTGGGTGGCACTCCACAAAGCTCTAAACAAGGATACTTTAATTTTGATCACCTTGTACTTGTTCAGAGATTTAAATGTGAGAATAGGTTTTAAATAATGAGAGTTTAAATCAAATAGTAGATAAATTTGTGGGGGCACAAATAATTGAAATGGTCAATTATAATCATGTAAGAATAATGAATTCGATGTTTAAAAATTTACAAAAGAACAACTCATGAATATACAAAGTCATCCTGACAACATAAGTCACAGTTATAAAACTAAAAGTTATATGAATTAAGCTAATCATTATGTGATAATAGCAAAAAAAATAAAATAAAATAAAAATGGAGGGAAAAAAAGAGAAATGGAAAACATAATAAATACTTATTAGCATCAAAACTGGTACAATTCCAACGCAACAAAAACAGAATATGAAAGAAACAAGAGATGTTGCAAAAAAAAAAAAAAAAAAACAGTAAGATTGAATAATGTCATAAGAGAATTAAAAAGATGTATATATATATCAAAGCACAACCAACAAAGTACACACATATAAAAACCAAAAATAAATAAATGAAATGAAAAAAATGTAAAAATGCTATAAACTTCAATTCAAAAAATAACAAAATAATAAAATAAAAAAAGAAATGGGTACATTAGTTTCAAAACCTATGAATTGAAATGATAAAAAGTTAATGTATATGAAACAAAGAATGATGAATAAAATAAAAATAGAACTTTACAAGATAAGCAAATCAATTCATATAGTCAATTCAAGAAATATATGCAAAAATTAAAACAAATAAACATAAAGTTTTATTGCAAACTGAAAATGAAACAATTGAATTCTATAGATTTTATTATAAAATCCTGTAACTGTATAATATCATAAATATTATACTGGAAAGTTGTAACTATAACTCAGAACTGTTACAATATGAAGGTGGGTTTAGCAAAAAATCTAAAGAACAACATCAGAAATGTTTCTTCAAAGTTTTAAGAATTTAATTATATATATATATTTTGCAGATCCATGATGAGGTCTTCATTAAACAATTTTTACTGTTAAAATGCTATAGTGCTAGAATTTTTTAAAATTTTAATTAAATCAAAATTTAGAAATTTAATAAAAGATGAATTTTAAATGAGGATTATAAATAAATTCTATCCTCATCTAAAATTTGGATTTGCTTAACTCATAACTCTCAAGGAAGACAGAGTAATAAATAAAATGCAAAGAGCATACTGTATTTTCTAATAATAGCATGTCCATACCTGGACCAATATGTTTTAATGTAAAGTTCTCATCTGGAAACTTTCTGCCATAAATAGATCTTCCTCCTGTACCATCATGATTTGTAAAGTCTCCACCCTGGCACATCTAATGGGCAAGGTAAAGGATTTTTTTTTTTTTTTTTTTTTAATACATTTGATCTGCAAATTAACAGACAATGCACTGGCTGTATATCATGAATGTTGTATGTCAAGAAGGAGCTCATTTAATTGCATATCATATTCTTTCTGCTTCATGTAGTCTCATTCTTGTAAATTCATTTACATTCATTGGTAACAGTTTCCACTTTTACAACAGTGTCATTTCATTGTAAATTGTCAACATAAAGCAATACTATTAAAACAAAAACTGATTTTCAAAATATTGGAATGAGTTGGTCTATGTGCCTGGTGAGGATATTCATGTATGTATCATTGGTAAACTATGATTTACAATTAAAGAATGATCTTCAAGAGAAAATACTTTTTTTAAGAAGCATTTTTACATTACATCTGATATATTAAATCTCTTCACTTTATATGCAGATGATGTTATATTCTCAAATAAATTCACTACAAATCTTTAAAGCTCTTTAAATAAGCTAAATAACTGCTGTAACTATAACTTCAAACTGATGTTCAAGAGAAAATACTTTTTTTTTTGATGAATGTTAATGTTAAATTGAGGACTACAGGTTATATTATTCTTACTCTCCCTCTTTCCCAATTTAAAATCCAAAATACAATAAAGAATTATTACTAACTATTATAATAATGGAGTTAACTCACATAAATTATTCTTTATTCGTAGAATTTTCACCTGAGTATCACAGGCATCATCAGTACAGGTATAAGGCTAATTAAACAATGTTATATTCACAAAGTGCCACCTATGATTAAGTAGCTAAGATTAAATTTCCTAAATTTATTTAATTATTCAATTTTTTTTTTATAATTAAATATATATATGTGTATACAATTATATGTTAGGAAAGATTTGCTGCTTTACAAAGTACTATCTCCCACAAGGGGGGAAGACGTAGACCATCAGATCTGTTTAGGTTAGGGGAGTGAAGTAATGTTTCACATGTTTCTTTGTATAGCCGTTCCTATTAGGAACGGAACGGCTATACAAAGAAACATGTGAAACATTACTTCACTCCCCTAACCTAAACAGATCTGATGGTCTACGTCTTCCCCCCTTGTGGGAGATAGTACTTTGTACTATCTCCGTTCCTATCTTTGTACTATCTCTGTTTGTACTGTTCCGTTCCTAATAGGAACGGCTATACAAAGAAACATGTGAAACATTACTTCACTCCCCTAACCTAAACAGATCTGATGGTCTACGTCTTCCCCCCTTGTGGGAGATAGTACTTTGTAAAGCAGCAAATTTTTCCTAACATATAATTGTATACACATATATATATATATGTGTGTATATATATGTGTATATATATACACATATATATATTTAATTATATAAAAAAATAAAATAAAAAAGCCAAATGGCTATTTTTTCTGGCGAAGTTAATTAAATTAAGGAGATAAAAATCCCTTATTATTTTACAGCCAGTATGCGAAACTCTGAGATTGAAAACTACGATCTAAGAGTTTCATGTCGAAGAACTATCGGCGAATAAAAGCATAAGTGAACACCTGGTAGTATAACACCAAGGCAACTCAAAGCAAAGGTGGAGCAAGCTACCTCGCTATCCTTGATATTTTCTCATAATGTAAAACACAGCTCCTAGGAGATGTAATACTGCCTTACATTATGAGGAGAGGTCACCACCCAGGCCGGTTTCAACCTTTTTTTGAGGTCTCATCTTTTGAGGTTGCATACTGGCTGTAAAATAATAAGGGATTTTTATCCTCTTAATTTAATTAACTTCACCAGAAAAAAATAGCCGTTTGGCTTTTTATCTTAGTTATAATATATGGGCACACCTTTCTGGCATTCATATAGTGAAGGTATGTAAGTTCTTTTCACTTAAACTTAGGTATCATCCAGGTCTACCTACTCACTGATGAGACCTCAAAAAAAGGTTGAAACCGGTCTGGGTAGTGACCTCTCCTCATAATGTAAGGCAGTATTACATCTCCTAGAGCTGTGTTTTACATTATGAGAAAATATCAAGGATAGTGAGTAATCTTGCTCCACCTTTGCTTCTGCCTTGGTGTTGTACTACCAGGTGTTCACTTACGCTTGGATTCGCTGATAGTTCTTCGGCATGAAACTCTTAGATCGTAGTTTTCGATCTCAGTTTCGCATACTGGCCGTAAAATAAATAAATAAAAATAAATTAAATTATTATAATTGAATAATTATTATTTAATAATTAAATAACTAAATAATTAAATAATTTAAAAAATAATAATAATAATTAAATAAATTTAGGAAATTTAACCTTAGCTACTTAGGTGGTGCTTTGTGAATATAACAGTTATTGTTTAATTAGTCTTGTATACTGATGATGCCTGTGATACTCAGGTGAAAATTCTACGAATAAAGAATAATTTACGTGAGTTAATTCCGTTATTATAATAGTTAGTAATATGTCTACTCACGGTATTTCCTTACTGAAATTAATAAAGAATTATATACAAAACACAAATATTACTGTATAACATAATGTACTTTCATACTTTAGTTTTTTTTTTTTTTTTAATTTTTTATTTCATTTGCCAAAGAAAATTTTAAAATATTCTAATTCTGGCATTTCACTTTCTTTTTTTCTTGTGCATGTATATGCCTGTGTCAAATAATGATCTGCAGAAGTAGTGTTGCATGCATTTGGCAATTCTTGTTAAGATGAGATAAATCTTTATATCAGCTTTTTCAATTGAAGGTGAGTTAGCCGATCTCATATGGAGGTACAGTACTAAGGTTTTTTCCTCCTGGAAACTTGAGTTATTCATTCACAAAAGCAAATCCCCAGAAAATACACATAACTAACAGGTAAAAACACTATGTGGTGAGTAGTAGATGGTGTAACGAAGATGTGAATTGTTATGATGAGTATGGCATAGATCAGCCTTGTATGATAAGTTCTTGGACTCCATGAAAGTGTCATATAACAATAGTCTGTACCAGTAGATTTTGCAATTTGAAATCTTTTCAAGCTTCACAATTTCTTTTTATCTTTTTGTGAATGATTTTCTAAAACACAATACAATTTTAAGTCAGAAGGAAGAATAAGATCATTAAGAGGGGAAGCAAACAGTTTTACTGAATTAACAGATGAATTTTCTTTTCAAGGATGCCAAGTTGTGAATGTGGATAAAATTGTCAAGTGATAATATAGTCTTCCCAAAGTAGCAGATGGCTGTCTTTATATATGTTACTGGCAAAGCGTGAAAAGCAATTTTTCACACTTTGGAGTTTTTTGGCAAAGTATGAAATGTCTGTTTTTTTTTTTTAATATTTACATACTTTCCCTAGGCATTGTATAGAATTCCAAGGCATTATATAGAATGACAAATACTATTTCGGCTATATTTTCATTTTGAAGTTTTAAATTTTGCTGCCATGGGGAGGTTAGGTTAGGTGCTGGCAGTTGTTGAGTGTGACAGACGATGGTTTTTACCGACGTGGAACTTTCAGCTATATTTTCATTTTGAAGTTTTAAATTTTGTCGCCATGGGGAGGTTAGGTTAGATTAGGTTAGGTGCTGGCGGTTGTTATGAGTGTTACAGACGATGGTTTTTACTGACTTGGAACTGCTGAAGGAATTTTAAACCATTGGAGATGTTGGAGACGTTCCTGACCACAAAATAGCTCTCCGGGCAGCTGCTTCCACTCAATCCATGGGTAGTGGCCGAGTGTTTGTGAGGTGTACTTGTAAGACCAAGTGCCGAAATTTGAAGTGCTTTTGCATGAAAAAGGCAGTTAAGTGCAATTCAAAATGCCATTCCAGAACGTCTCCAACTCTCAGTAAGTCCTTGAGACATAAAGTGAATTGTGATCTGTCATAGAGTTGGTTTAAAATTCCTTTAGCACTTCCAAGTCAGTAAAAACCATCATCTGTCACACTCATAACAACTGCCAGCACCTAATCTAACCTAACCTCCCCATGGCGACAAAATTTAAAACTTCAAAACCTAACCTAATCAGTTCCAAGTCAGTAAAAACCATCATCTGTCACACACATCATAACAACCACCCAGCACCTAACCTAACCTCTCCATGGCAGCAAAATTTAAAACTTCAAAACCTAACCTAATCAGTTCCAAGTCAGTAAAAACCATCGTCTGTCACACTCATAACAACCGCCAGCACCTAACCTAACCTAACATTCCCATGGCGGCAAAATTTACAACTTCAAAACCTAACCTAACCTCCCATGGTGGCAAAATTTAAAACTTCAAAATGAAAATATATCTGAAATAGTATTTGTCATTCTATAGAATGCTTAGGTATTCTATACAATGTCTAGGGAAAGCATGTAAAATATTAAAAAAAAACCCAGACATTTCATACTTTGCCAAAAAACGCCTAGGCATTCTATAGAATGCCTGCTTTTCACACTTTGTTGGTAACATATACATTGTGTAGTAGGTCTTGTTCCAGTTAAATGTTTTAAACACAAAATAAATAATTTTTTTGTTCTCAAGGATAACAAAGGTGTTTCCAGAAAAAAAGGGGAACTTTAAAATTATATTTGTGCTGCATTTCCAAGGAAACAAAAGAATTTTTTAATTTTTTTTTTATGATGAAAGATCACAGGACCTATCACATGACAGTGTCATGTGCAGGTAAGTGTTTATGGCTTACACCTCTATTCTTTGGTAATAATCTATCGATATGTTTCCAAAGAATAGAGGTGTATGGAATGAAGGAGGTGAGAAGTTTGTTTGGTATGTCTGGAGTTGGACAATGTGGGTGCAGGCCATTAGCTGCTCTAGTTCTTACATGGTTAGAAGAAAATGGTGGAATGGTAGTGGCTAATTCAGAGGAGCAGTCTCCATAAAAATACCTATAGAAAAGGCACAATGCAAAACCGGAATGTCTATCGGATAGTTACTGAAGGGAATCTGTAAGGGAAGGTTCACCAAATAATCAGACTGTCTTTTTCTGTATATCATCAAGAATTCTTAGAGAGGGTTTGGGTACACCAACCCAAATATAAGAACAATATTCCAAGGTTGGTGAGATCTGAAAGTTATAAAGTATTAGGAGATAAAAAGAAAAGAAGACCAAGCTTTGTAGAGGCTGAGGGGCTATGTATACAATATGCTTATGCCAGGATAAACTGAATATGACAATCTGCCCAAGAAGAGAAAGCTGATTTAAGATCAAAGGAAATTGGAACATTATCAAAAGTGAGTGGGAGTGAAGTAGGATCTTTCTTGCAGGTAATAAAGCAGCCCTGTAGTTTTTATGGCACTGAAATTTACTAAGTTATCTTCATGCCATTACAGGCTGTTGAGAATATTAGTGTAGATTCATAGTATTGGTTGGGTGGTCAGTTTATGATTTACTGGCACAAGAACAGCAAAGGTTATACTGCACCATAGTAAAGATTATAGCAGTACACAAGATCAAAGGTTACAGCAATACATAAACAGTCAAAAAAAATTTGTAAATAGCATGTATGTACAAAAATTAATTTAAGCAATGCAGTATCTATATATAAATAAAATTACAGTCAAATGTGTTTGTACAAATTAATTATTTGTAAAATTTAAAAACATCATGCATTCTGTCTGAGTCTGATAACATCTCTGAGAGTATATGGCTTGGCTAGATAGGTAACAATTTCATTCCTCTCTCGTGTAAAATGCTGGCACTCCACTACAATATGACAAATAGTAAGATGCATGTTGCATTTTTCACACACACACAGGTGGGTCATTAGCCCACAGTAAATAAGAATGTGTAAAATGACTGTGACCTATGTGGTGCCTAGCAAGAACTTCCTCTCTTCTCTTTCTATGTTGAAAGAGAATCCCAATGCTTAATTTCAGGCGTAATGTCATAATTTGTTTGTCAATGCTTCCTGCCATGATAACTGTCATTGAGCAATTAGCTTTGATCATAAAAAATTCCTGTAGTTTGGATATGGTACTGTTAAATAGACAGTCAAAAAAAAAAAAAAAAGTATGAGCTGATCTAGCAGCTGCAGTCTCATTTCCCTTAATTCCAATGTGGCTGGGAATCCAGCACAACTGAACATCAAAAATTAAGGGGTTTCATTTTGTACAACAGGTGTAATACCTCATACAGCACTGGATGTGGATTATGCATAGGAGAAAAAACAGTCTGCAAACAGCTCAATAAGTCTGTATAAATTACACGCTTTTGGTAGGCAGTTTTCTTTTATATGCACAAGTGCAAGCTGAATGACATGCAATTCTGCAGTATAATTACCGCAATCAAGTAGGATCTGGTCAGGAAACGCAGTAGCACAGCCAACACAGGTCTTAGTTCTTGAACCATCAGTATAGATGGGCAAGAAATCAGAGCAGGCTGCTCGGTGTGCATTAAACAATTGCTGGTAAACACATGATGGAGTATAAGACTTCTATAATTGACAAAGTGTGAGGTTGAAGGATGGAGTACAAACCTGACATGGATGGATGCTGTTATGTTTGGTGTAGTCAATATTCATGCAAACAGCTTGCATAGTCTCTTTAACACACATACTAAGAGGACGTATGACAGCCTGATCTGGGTGATATTGAGTTTCCCAATGCAGAGAAAAGAGACTAGTTTGTGTAGGATGATCTGGAGGAGACTATCTTCAGGGTATAATTAAGATACAACTGTTTTCATTTAAGTAATAGAGCCAGTTGATTTGCTTCAACATAAAGACTTTGAGTGGGTGATGTGCAAAATGCACAAGAACTATCTGTATACCCTAATGGTAAACAGAATCCAACTATTGCAGGTTATTCTGTCTTGCAGAATCATAGACTAGAGACCCATAATCCCGCTGTGAACGTATAAGCACACCATAAAAATGAAGTAATGAAGATCGATCTGCAGCCCATTCAGTAAAGGATAGTATGAAGGAGATTTAATGCTTTCTTGCACTTTACTCTTAGTTGAGAAATGTGTGCTAAGAATGTACATTTTCTGTCAAAGATGAGTCCTGAGAACTTGGTTCTGTTGCTACCGGACTAACAGTTATTTAACCTTTTGTTCACCTATGGTACAAAAATATACTACACATTTACAACTTTTTCCAAGTGAGATTCATGCTAAAATTCATGATAGTGGCTAGAGGTATATCCAAAAATACACACATATATATCTCAAATAATAAAGTAACACGTAAACACCACAGTGAAATTACTATGCCACAGGTTCCACTAAAAATCACATATATATCTCAGCATCTATAATAAGGTTTATTAAAATAATTTTTTGTTGTTATACAGAGTAACTCACCAAGTTTTTATGAAGGTTAGTAAAGTTCAATGTGGACACCTTTTATAGTTCAACAGATGTTAAAATGATACTCGAGTATCATTTTAACATCCAGCATCCGGGGCGTTATTAGAGCAACTGCTGCAATGATACACCATTTCAAATCGTCCAAATCTCAAACTTTTCTCTGGTACGGTCTTTAATAAAGCTCCATGCAAAAAAGTCCAATGAAGTCATATCTGGGGATCTTGGTGGTCAGGCAGTTGGGCCTCCTCCTCCTCTTCTGATTCAACAACCAGGAAATGTCGTTTCTATGTTGTTTTTTTGTGCATGCATGACTATGCATGCACACTAGTGACCTTGAAAGTGTGACAAAAGAAATGTTGGAGAGACTTCCTATCAACTGAGCTTTAGTTTGAAAAAATATAATGAGTGGTTCTCACATTATAAGCAATTACTTTTGGATACCTCTAGCCCAGACACCCTGTATATACATATATAATAACAAGAAAAAGGATACAAATTGAGGAATAATTCTATGGAAAGTACTGCCTTTATAACCAAAGCCTTTTTCATGGGTACATAAACAACGGAAATTTTCTGAAATTATAAAGAGAAAAGTAAATTACTTAAAATTATCAGCAACGGATCAGAAAAACATTTTGAACAATTAAGTAATTAAGTTACTAATAAAAAAAAAGTGATATTCAAATACCGTATACCATACAATACATTCAATATTAATTATCAATCTCCAATGGCATGGTCACTTAATCAGAATGGGAGAGCAAAGTTAGAAAAAAAAGAAAAAGAAAGAAAGACTCAGGTGAACAGGTGGAATAATTCAGTTCCAACAATATGGAAGAAAACTGTTGACAGGAAAATTAGTTATACTATAAACTTAATACATAATTCAGCCTTTATAACCAAATAATAATACAATGACAGAAGATAAAAAAAACACCAATTTAGAAAACCTCAAAGGATCCTGTTTCTCAATGAGATTAATAAATATATAAATATTATTAATTTCTGGATTCCAACAACAAAACAAAAAGAATTTTCTTTCAGAGCCTAGTACCCTGGTCTCTATTAAAGAGAATAATCAACCTAAGCTACCAATCTGTCTTCAGTTAGACAATTTAAATACTACACTATAAATCTATAAATTTAGAAATGTAGTTATGATAGTAATGTAGTCAGCTAGGTTTCTAATTGGTTCTCAAACAGGCATGCTCAGAGGCTATGAACCTAATAGAGGGGAAATTTATAGCAGGTATATTAGTGTTTGTCTGTTCCATGACTACTTCCTTAAATCCCCTTTCATGCATGCACTTTGTTTTGTGGACAGTGAAACATTTTGCGACCTATCCAAGAATTTGTAAGAAGAATATGAAAAATCTCGGATTTCTTGTATTAAATCTTGATGTTTTAAGTTCTTCCCACTTGGTCATGATATCTTATTTCAACACAGCATGATAACTTTCGTGAAATACTGTACACTCCTGAATACACTAATGGACAGGACTGGATCACTGATTTAAATGGAATCTGTATAATATAACCCTGTATAATAGATCACCTTTACATCCACACCTTAAAATATTGAGAACAGCTTGTCTTGAATTCTGAATGTGTTGGTGAGTTTGGCAGTTTGTGAACCTAATGTGCATACGGTCTCAGTAAAGTACCGAATTATTTTTTACAAAGTAAGATATCTTGCTAATGTTATGGTGATAATGAAATGTTGAAAAAAATATGATTAAATTAACGATGGATAGGTCCATCTTTTGGGCTAATTTTCCCAGTATACACAGAGAATCCATGAAAACATTTCAAAACTAATTAGATTGATTCCTTGGGTGGTTTTAAGCAAAAAAAAAAAAAAAAAAAAAACTACAGTGCCATGTTAAATGTGTATTTCAGAATTAGAAATTACAAAATATTTTATTATCTTAAATTTTATTAAGTTGGGAAGTCAGTTCTTTTAAAAACGAATATTAATAAAGCTCATATAATAGTTGCTCAAATTGTCTACCTTTTAAATGAATACACAATTCTGCATGTTATTATTTTTTCTATCATTGATTAGTTCATTTTAGATGTAGTCTGCAGACTTTGAAATTCTCCACTGCATTACATCCCCATTGTCAATATTTTGTTGTTGATACATTTTGTGTATGTATCAACAACTTTGTGTTGTTTGATTTGAACTTACGTGATTTTGTACAGTGCAGTATGTGTGTGAGATGTATTCATTGTGAAAATTAAAAATGAGAAGTGATCTGAGATGTGAGACGTATTCTATGAGAGAGGATGTGAAGCAGTTGTTGGATGAAGCAAAAATGAAGAGTGAGAAGGTGAATATTGTAAGTCTCCTGTCAAGCTATGACAGAGGTGAATTGAGGAGGGGCATTGATAGCAAACAAATCAATACACAGGTTGTGAAGAAGGAATGATGTAGGATTAGTGGACATGTGGTCTAAGTTTGATAGAAAGAAAGATTTGTATAATGCTGATGGACTGCACCTAAATGGTTTTGGTGTTAGGTGTCTAGAGAGAGAGAGCTTTGTTCACCAAGCATGCTGAAGCACAAATTCAGGATAACTTAAGCAATTAGGGTGAAAACAGGTGAATGTGCATGAAGGCACCTATGAGGCGAGTGAGCCTGAGAATGACCAACAAGATCTGAATCTAGTCTCTCAAACAAAAAGTTTGAATAGGATAGGTAATTCAGGAAGCAAAAATGGTTGGAAGCCTAAAGGGATGTGCTACATACTAATGGGATATATACTAATGCCAGATGTATCAGGAATAAGAGGGAGGAGTTTTTGGCAATGGTTAGTGAAACCTTGCCAAAAGTTATAGGCATTAGTGAGACTTGGCTAACAGCAGATGATGTAGTTAAAGGGATAAGATGCAAAGGATTTAGTATTTTTAAGGAAAAGAGAGAGAAAAGACAGGATGGGGGAGGGATACTGCTGATATTCAAAGTTTATTTTCCACTTGGTTAGAGTATAATAAATTTAGTTTAATCCTTTATCCAAGTGTGAGCAAACAAAGTTTGCGCCTGAAAGTATCTTCAGGACTGGGTTAAGGTGGTACAGCACCAGGGCAACTCGTTGCAAAGGTGGAGCAAGCTACCAACACTCCTATCCTAGTATCTCCTATAATGCAAAACACATCTCCTTGCAGATATGTCTAATGTTATGCATTAAGGGAAGGGCCACTACCCAGACCGGTTTCGACCTTTATTGAGGTCTCTTCAGTGGGAGGCAGGCCCAAGTCAAGATATCAGGCAGAAGCGTTAGCAGGTCATCTCCACCCATAGGAATTGCCAATTGGTGTGCCACCCTTTTTTAATAAATTACTCTGGATTTAGAGAAAGATGTTCAAAGTTTATTTTCCACTTGGTTAGAGTATAATAAATTTAGTTTAATCCTTTATCCAAGTGTGAGCAAACAAAGTTTGCGCCTGAAAGTATCTTCAGGACTGGGTTAAGGTGGTACAGCACCAGGGCAACTCGTTGCAAAGGTGGAGCAAGCTACCAACACTCCTATCCTAGTATCTCCTATAATGCAAAACACATCTCCTTGCGGATATGTCTAATGTTATGCATTAAGGGAAGGGCCACTACCCAGACCGGTTTCGACCTTTATTGAGGTCTCTTCAGTGGGAGCCAGGCCCAAGTCAAGATATCAGGCAGAAGCGTTAGCAGGTCATCTCCACCCATAGGAATTGCCAATTGGTGTGCCACCCTTTTTTAATAAATTACTCTGGATTTAGAGAAAGATGTTCAAAGTTTATTTTCCACTTGGTTAGAGTATAATAACGAGTTGCAACGAGTTGCCCTGGTGCTGTACCACCTTAACCCAGTCCTGAAGATACTTTCAGGCGCAAACTTTGTTTGCTCACACTTGGATAAAGGATTAAACTAAATTTATTATACTCTAACCAAGTGGAAAATAAACTTTGAACATCTTTCTCTAAATCCAGAGTAATTTATTAAAAAAGGGTGGCACACCAATTGGCAATTCCTATGGGTGGAGATGACCTGCTAACGCTTCTGCCTGATATCTTGACTTGGGCCTGGCTCCCACTGAAGAGACCTCAATAAAGGTCGAAACCGGTCTGGGTAGTGGCCCTTCCCTTAATGCATAACATTAGACATATCCGCAAGGAGATGTGTTTTGCATTATAGGAGATACTAGGATAGGAGTGTTGGTAGCTTGCTCCACCTTTGCAACGAGTTGCCCTGGTGCTGTACCACCTTAACCCAGTCCTGAAGATACTTTCAGGCGCAAACTTTGTTTGCTCACACTTGGATAAAGGATTAAACTAAATTTATTTATGATACTGCTGATAATGATGAATTGCAGCCTTGTTCATTTGAGGCAGTCTGATATGAGGTCAACGCCAATAACACAAAATATATGGTTGGTTCCTGCTATAGGCCAGGGGCTCCAGGGATGATCTGGAAGACATGCATCACCAAATTAGTACAACGAATGCATGAGTCAAGTGATTATTATGGGGAACTTCAACTATGGAGATATTGACTGGAAGGAAGAGAGATTATATGACAGGAAGGAGATGGAATTTATACACCTACTGAGAGATAATTATCTGAGGCAGTATGTGATGGAAGAGACTCATGGTGCAAGAGGATTAGACTTGTCATAGGATCACAAGAGTTATCCATAACCAAAGCAGCCACATTGCATCCGAATGGGGAAAGTGACCATGCAGTCTTGACTTGGAAGTTCGTAAAACATGACAAATACAAAGAAGGTGATTATGACAAGCTTAGTAAGAAGCTTGAAGCTGCAATGAAAGGAGAGTAGTAGTGCATGGGAGATAAGGGGCATCTAGAGGAAGCAGTATTAAATTATATACCTAGAGTATGGAGAGTTAATCAAGTAGAAGTTAGATGGATGAGTAATGTCATTAAGCACAAGCTGCAGAAAAAGAAAATGCTGTGGAGGGTGTACAAGGAGAAAGGTGACTAGCAAACTCAAACAGTACAAGGATCAGACAAGTAAGGTGACTAGTATGGTAAGGAAGGTAAAATCAGATTAGAAGAATAAACTAGCCAAGGAGGCCAAAGAAAATTCTAAAGCGTCCTTTCCTTATATGGCAAGTAATACGAAGAATGACTAGGGAGGAATAACCTTAATGAGTGCTGATGGTGACGAGGTAACAGAAGCAGATAAAATAGTTGTGTTACTGAGAGAGCACTTTGCAATGGTATATCATCTAAGTCAGGTTAATACTGTGACATATGTGCCCACATAAATCTCTGTGACAGTGATGGATGAATTGGAGGTTCTTAGGATACTGCAAAATCTCAATGTAAATGCAGCTGTGGGATTAGGTGGGATACCAGATCACGTTTTGCAGGAATGTGCAAGGGAACTGGGAATGCCTCTGACTATTCTCTTTAAGTCTCAGCTCTAGTAGAGTTCCAAGGGAGTGGAAACAGGGAAAAATAATTTGTTTGTATAAGGGATTCTAAAACTGCAGTGGCAAATTATAGATCAATGAGTATATCAGGAGTGGTGGTACTGAAAAAATTAGTCAAAAGGAGAATTAAGGAATGAGTGGATAGGAATATGATACTTTATTAGGGGCAACATTTCTTTGTATAGGGTTGGTTATGCCTTAGAAATTTACTAACTTTTTATAATAGAGTGACAGCTGAGTTGGATAAAGGAAATGGCTACACATTACACAATGATTCTGTGTAATTTGCAAAGACATTTGACACAATATCATATGGAACTCTATTATGCAAATTAGAACAAATGGGAATGGATATTGCACTGGTTATGTGGATACAAGGGTGGCTACTGGGCAAATATCAAAAAAGTGATATACAGAAAATGAGTCTAGGTGAAAACAGGTAACTAGTGATGTGCTACAGGACTCTGCTTGGACGATTGCTGAACATAAATATAGGAAATAATCTGAAGGGAGATATTCAGTTGTTTGCTGATGATGCAAATTTGGGTAGAGTATTAGTGAATCAAAGCAATATGGAAATAGTGAAGGATGATTTAAATAGGCTGTCAGTATGGACAAAAGATAATGGATGTCACTTTAATGTAGGGAAATGTAAAGTTATGCATTTTGGGATAAATAGATTACATGCTGTGCACCACATTTATGGAACTATACTGAAGGAAATAGGGGTGAAGCTAGGGATTTAGGGGTGGTGGTGGTGATGGTAGACAGAGAGTTGAAGGTTATAGGACATATTGCTAAGGTAGTCCATAAGATTACTTGCCAATTGAAGAACACACAAGTAGAGATAAGAAAGTTGTTATTCCTCTTTATAAGGCCTTGATATGTCCACATCTGGATTTACTGTGCTCAGGTATGGTTTCCTGGGGATGAGGAAGTGGTGGAGAGGATTTAGAGGAGAGCGAACAAGATGGTGAGTGGTCTGTGGAACATTTCTTATGAGGATAGATTGAGTGTGTGTATGTGTGTGTGTGGACTGCAGATGTTGGATGATAAGATATATGGTAATGATAATGGCTTCCGTTGAATGGGGAATATAAGACCTGCCTCCAGCAACAGCCAATAATATTTGTTTAGATGTGGCCAACATCCTAATCCATTCCAAGCCTCCCTAAAAACAATATCCCACATAAGGAAATCATTGCTTTAAAAGAGCTACACAGTAATAACCACATTGTTATAACTAAAGCAGACAAAGGGAATGCAACTATGGTGATGAATTCAAAAGAATATGAAAGCAACATGCACACACTTCTACAAGATCAGTCAACATACCAAATTACTGATTAGGATCCCACAAACTCGCAAAAGAATAAAGTGCACAAATTATTGAAAAAAGTCACTTCCTGGCCTAAAGAAACAGTTAAGAAACTCAAGTCTTTCCACGTTAAAACACCCAGAATATATGGAGCACCTAAAATTCACAAACAAGGTACACCTATACACCCTATTGTGGATAGTATAAACAGTCCCACATACAAACTTGCTAAACATTTAGCTAAACTACTAGCCACTCTCACAATCAAATCTGCCTCCTTTGTTAAAAATTCTGTCCACCTAAAAAGTATTTTAGAAAATCATACCTTAAAAAATTCAGACATCATCATGAGTTTTGATATCGCTTCACTATTCACAAATGTACTGTTAATTGAAACCCTTGATTTACTAAAGTCACACTTTCCCCCCTGATATAGTTCAAATATATCAGGGGGAAAGTGTAAATTAACAGTACATGCAGGTTATTTTACAGGGAAAGGGAAAATATACAAACAATTAGATGGGACAGCAATGGGCTCCTGCCCCTTTCTCTCCCTTAGCCAATTTCCACATAGAACACTTGGAAAAGCTAGCTATCAATACAGCCACTCTCAAACCAGTGCTTTGGCAATGCTATGTTGATGACGTGTTTGCTATTTGGCCACATGATCCAGACACATTGGATACATTCTTAGTGCATTTAAATAGCCAACACCCAAAAATCCACTTTACAATAGAACTGGAAGGCTAATAACTGTCTGCCATTCCTGGATACACTAATCATACATCTTCCAGATGGTTCCTTATCTTTTTCAGTTTATAGAAAACCATACATACAGGGAGACATTTGGACAGTCACACCATCACCCATCTCAACAGTATGGTATCCTAAAAACACAAACCCACAGAGATAGAGCTATTTGTTCCAACAACAATGCTCTCACTACTGAACTCACTCATATAGTAATAACAGATAAGATCAAAGTGCCCTATCATAAGCAGTAATCAGGTTTCAAAGGAGCCAAGTTACATGCCCATGACAAGCCATTGAGCCTAACATAAAAAAGGAAGATGAGAAAAACTGGCCAAAACATTAAACTATCAGTATGTAAACTACCATTAACATTATGTTTAACTACCATTAAACTACCAGAGACTAAATTATCAGAGATAATAGGATAATGATAAATCTGTATAACTGTACAATGAAGAGATTTATCAAAATGACAGTGATCAGTCATTTTAATTAAAGAAAGTCCAGATTTCTCCCATTTGCACACTACCAGTGCAAACCTAACATTCATGATTCACTACTGGCAGAAAAACAACAGAGAATGTCAAACTAATCAAACCAATTCCCTTCATCTAGTAATAAAATAATTAATACTGTGTGTAGTATACGGATTTATGCTTATATTACTGTTTGGATATATTATGGGTGAAACCTCAAGGGCTCACTTTAGTGAGTACAGGCATGGCAAACCCGAGGTACCAGATGATGGACCATGCCTTACTTCATGTAATATACATCTGTTATATTATTCTGTAGATTGGTTCCTCCCCTTCTTTCTTTGCTTCTTTCTCCTCTCCTTGCTCCTTCCCCCTTATGCTATTAGAGTATTCGAGGGCTAGGAGTGAATCTTTCCTATCTTGCTAAGTCATTTCGTCTTATGCAGCCACCGAAGGAGGCAAGCTAGCCTCAATAGGTGCCGGTCCCAAGCCCGGATAAATGCCGAGGGTTGATGTCAGGAAGGGCATCCGGTTGTAAAACTTCACTGCCAGCTCTAGCTATGATATGAGTCAAAGAGAGAATGATATAAGGGCTAGGGCATACCCCTTAAGCGATGCACAGCCACATCGCCCTACAGCTGCAAGAAGTGGACAAGGGCTACCGTATCAAGGGCGGGTGCGGTTAAAGAAGCAAGCCCAGCAGGTGGAGAGGATGTTGTGAGTGGGAACATTGAATGTTGGAAGCATGACTGGAAGAGGAAGAGAGGTGGCAGACATGATGAGGAAGAGGAAGTTGGATATTTTATGTGTGCAGGAGACAAGGTGGAAGGGGGAAAGGCAAAGGAACTAGGAGATGGATATAAATTGTTCTACTCTGGAGCAAATAACGAGGGAAGAAATGGTGTAGGAATTGTGGTGTGTGGCAGAATGAAGGGCAAAGTACTGGAAGTGGGTAGAAGGAACAACAGAATCATGCGAATGAAATTAGGTCTTGGAGAAGAGTGGGTGGTCGTATTATGTGTATATGCCCCGCAAGTTGGCTGTACAGCAGAGGAGAAAGATGAGTTCTGAAACGTGTGAGATGAAGAAATGAGGGAACTGGAAGAAAATGAGATGGTGATTGTCGGAGGAGACTTGAACGGACACATAGGGAGACAGAATAGAGACTGTGAAAAGGTGCATGGTGGCCACGGAGTGGGAATGATGAACCAGGAAGGAGAGAGGGTTGTGGACTTTGCAGTAGCGTTTGATCTGGCAATTGTGAACTTGTTTTTCTACAAGAGGGAAGAACATTTGATAACATTTAGGAGTGGTAACAACAGTTCACAAATTGACTACATTTTGAAAAAAAATGTAGTCAATTTGTGAACATCTTAAGGTTGTTGAACATTTTGTTGAACATCTTAAAAAAACATCTTAAGGTTGTGACAAATTGTAAAGTAATTCCAACAGATCAAGTGGCACAGCAACACCGACTGCTGTGCG
Source organism: Typopeltis vanoorti (assembly GCF_054136105.1). Lineage (NCBI taxonomy): Eukaryota > Metazoa > Arthropoda > Arachnida > Uropygi > Thelyphonidae > Typopeltis > Typopeltis vanoorti. The sequence goes on along the minus strand of NC_143560.1, from coordinate 94,514,039 downwards.
CAGACTTTAAAATAAGATCGAAAATAAGAACCTCTGGAAGCCATGGAATGAAGACAATTAAGTTTCGCTTAAAAGAAGAGAGTGCGAGGAATCGTTTTAGGGAGAGGGTGTTAGAGAGGATTTCAGATGGACTGGAAAGTGTACAAGATTGGTGGAAACATAATTCAAAAGTAATCCTGAGCTGTGCAATCAAGGTGCTTGGTGAGACATCTGGAAAGATTAGAGAGCAGAAGGAGGGTTGGTGGTGGAATAATAATGTACAAGTGGCAGTGACAGCTAAGAGGAAGACAAAGCAGAAGTGGGATGAGTCAAGAGTGGAAGAGGACAAAGAGGTGTACAGAGAGAGAAAGCAAGAAGCCAAGAGAGAGTTGTGGCACAGGCGAAGGCCATGGCATATCAAGATCTGTATGATCAATTAGAAACAAAGGACAGAGAAAAATTTACCAACTAGCTCCTTTCTTTTAAGCTTACATGGTGATCCAAATGCATTTTTGAAAATTATGGAGACAACTACCGTGTTTGAATAAAACTTTAGTTTAATATAACTAAAATCTACATTCGACGTTTCGACCTTTATGTCAAGGTCATCTTCTGGAGCATATAACTATACAGAAAACAAGCTAAACCACAATCAAACTGTGTTTGTTAAAGATATTGACCAACTGCTACAACAATTGTTGGCCTGACCTCTGGTGGAAAAAAAAAAAAATTATACATCAACGCTAGAGTCCTATTATTAGCGTTATCTGTTGGTTGTAGAAATACATTGGGCGTAACAACAAGTATCTATCTATATACATATATTAATATCATGATTATACTTGTACATTCCAGCCAGTTGGTATGGAATGGTTTCTAATACTAGCTGAAGATTGGCTAGAGTCCTGACTTATGCTGGATCTTATATATTAGGTAGGCCATGTGTGCCATCTTTGTTTTTGATATTTGGGTGGTTTATCAGGATTTCGCAGGCTTCCTTAAATTTCCTTTCATACCAGGTTTTTGTGTGGTGTAAAGAGCAGGTACTTTTCCCGTTGATTTGGTGTAAGGTGTTGAGCGCGTTGTCTGAGAGGCCTGCTTCCCCATAATGGTTATATTTAATGTGTCTAATGTGTTCTTTCTTGCGTATAGGGAGTGTCCGTCCCGTTTCACCAATGTATGGTAAGTTGCAGGTGCAGCGGATGCAATAGACTCCAGGATGTGCTAATGGGAGGAGAGGATCCTTAGAGGAGTTGAATATGGTTTTTAAGTTTAGTGGGTGGTTTAAAGGTGGCATTGAGGTTATAATGTTGTAGGATTCTGTTGATTTTTTCTGATAACCATAGCCATCCCATACATTAAAGGGTTATCAGAAAAAATCAACAGAATCCTACAACATTATAACCTCAATGCCACCTTTCCATTAGCTGACTTTTTGCTGTTCGTCCTGGTTCCCTGGCGAAAACAACGGATATCATTATATATCATAAATATCATCTATTCCTGCATGTTTTATAGCTTCTGAAGCTATAAAACATGCAGGAATAGATGATATTTATTTATAAGAGGCTGGAAAAAAAAGAGGGGTCAGACAAGGAGACTATCTCACCAAAATTACTCACTACAACTCTTGAATACACTATTAGAAAACTGAATTGGAAGAAAAGAGGATTAAATATAGATAAGGAATATTTAAGTAATCTATGATTCACCAATGAAATCACCAAAATCACCAATGCCATCACCAAAAGAATTAGACCACATGATTATTGAAGTAAGTCTGGAGACAGGCTTTCAGATAAATATGGACAAATCAAAAATAATGTATAGTGGAAACACTTCAGATTGAAATAGAGAGTTCAAATAAATATCTAGGGCAAATCATTGCAAATGATTTGTTCTAGATTAAAATTTCATTACTATAAATTTGATAATGAAATTTTAGCTAGCATAACAGCAGGATGGAAAGTTTTTAACCATTATAGAGATATATTTAAAGGCAGTCTACTAGCCTGTTTAAAAATGAAAGATTTATAACCATTGTGTGTACTACTAACAATGACATATAGTAGTGATATTTGAAGGCCTAATTAAAAAACAGTTGGAGAGGCTGAAAACAACACAATAAAACACTGAAAGAGCAATTCTGGGAATAACACGATTAGATAATAAGAATAATTCTTGGGTAATAGAAAAAAAGGGAATAAATATTGCAACAATAGTAAAACAATAAATGGCACTGAGCAAGGCATGATGATAATGTCTGACAACAGACAGCCAAAGAGAAGAACAGAACGGACACCAAGAATTGGATATCAGAGACCAGCAGTAAGATAAGATAATGAGATGAAAAAATATCATGGAAGAATCTCTACACTATTTATGGTGTAGAGATGCACAAAATCAGCCAAAATGGAAGAAACATGGAGAAGAATTCATCCAGAAGTGGAGTGAAGACAGCTGTTGATGATATATATATAAAAAGATTAAGTTACATAGAAATAGAACATACCAAAACAGGAGTTATTTCTTAAATCTTACCCACAGTTTTAGGAACTACATCTTCTCTTAGCATAATTTTTATTCTTCCGATATCTTCCCCACCAATTTTTATATCAAAATAAACCTGTGGATGATTCTTTATCTTTTTTTTTTCTGGCTCATCTTCTTCCTAGAATAAATCAGTATATTAAAAATTACCATACAATGTCATAAAGAAAATATACCACAATAAAAATTAAAAAATATTAATAACAATATTAAAACATAATAATTCTAAATATCATTTATACTTGACACATGAATCTTTTAATGATAAATTTACTAATGAATCTTTTAATCTTATTATATATATTATAATTACATAATTATTATAATACGCGCGCACGCACACACGCACACGCGCGCACACAGAGGGTAGTCTGAAAGGTTCTCGGCCTCGACCATAGATGGCAACAATATCGGCAAGATTTTTTTTCTAAGTTGACACATTTGTCATAAGCATCAATGTGAAATTGCAAGTCATTCTATTAAGTAGTTTGTTTTATACTGCTGTCTGAAGCAAAAGGTTGTCTGTATCTCTTGAAATGGATAAAATTGAGTATCATGCAGTTATAAAATTCTTTGTGAAAGAAGGTTTAAAATGCCAAAAGAAATTCATTCTAAGTTCATAAAAGTTTATGGGTACTCTTCATATTTGTTTTTGACAATTAAGAAATGGGCTGCCGAGTTTAAACGTGGCCGTACCAGCCTTGAAGATGATATATGTGAAGGATGTTCAAAAAGTGTAACAACACCAGAAATCATTGATCAAATGCACAATATGGTATTGGATGACTGACGAGTCAAAGTGCGTGAAATTGCTTAGAGACTATAGGCATTTTGAAAGAACGTGTAGGATATATTTTGCATGAAGAATTGCAAATGAAAAAGCTTTGCAGAAGCTGAGTATCGCACTTGCTCATAGCAGATCAAAAACGCACTCACATGAAAATTTCTGAACAGTGCGTGAAGCATTTTAACAAGAATAAAACTGATTTTGTGCATTGATTTATTACTATGGATGAGACCTGGATTCACCATTACACACCAGAATCCAAACAGCACGAAAACAGTGGACAGAAGCCGGTTGTTCGGTGCCAAAGAAGACAAAGTTGGTTCCATCAGCAGGAAAAGTCCTGGCACTGGTGTTTTGGAATGCTAAAAGCATTTTGTTTATTAATTAGCATTGTTAATATTATTAATATTGTTTTACCCTTTTCAAGGGTAAAACAATAACCAGGGAATATTATTCCGATCTTTTAACCAGACTAGATGAAAAAATTTGTGAGAGAAGACCCGGTTTGCAGAAGTAAAACATCATCTTTCATCAGGACAATGCACCTGCCCACAAAGGTGTTTTGGCAATGGGAAAATTAAGGAATCTGCACTATGAATTGTTGGAACATCCACCCTATTCCCCAGATTTGGCTCCCTCTGACTTCTATCTCTTCCCAAAGCTAAAACTCTTCCTCACTGGTCAGTGTTTTTCTTCAAATCAAGAGATAATTGCAGCTGTAGAGGGGTATTTTGCAGATCATACTGAGAACCACTACAGGAATAAATGTACTAGTCTTAAGGGATATTATGTTGAAAAATAAAAATAATTTTGAAATTATAAATTTGTTTTTTCATTGTTAGGCCGAGAACTTTTCAGACCACCCTCGTATATATACATATACAGTAAAACCCCGTTTTTACATTCCCGCAATTTACATTTTCCTGCCATATACATTATTTTCTGTTGGTCCCGTTGTAAGGCCTATTCTTACGATATATTGTTTTCCCGCCATTAACAACTTGATGTGGACGTTATTTCCCGTGATTTGCGATTTTTCTTGGGTGGCAATACTGATTTTCGAATCGATTTCTGCGGAAATATGCGCATTTCTGTTCCCAGATGGCGTTGCTTTCGGCTGTAAGTTTCGTTTCCACCATCATGGTGACTTGCATGCTTGAAGCAGTAATGTAGTGATGAGCGATACCGTGATTTTTCAATCACAGTATGAATTGATATTGCAGAATTTCTGTTATGTAATTTAGGGTCTGAAAGTTGCTTTCAAGTTGTGGTGGTGGATTATCCATGTTAGTAACATGGAGAAAAAAAAAAGAAAATGTATTTTGGTAGAAGAAAAGATGGCAATTCTGCAACGTGCCGATTGGCATGCCGGAACACATGTGCATTTAGCAAAAGATCTTGGACTCTCCGTGTCCACTTTGAACACGATAGTAGAAAACACGTCAAGGATTGAACTCAACGCAAAGCAATCTGGTGCTATGTCAAAAAAAAACAAAAAAAAAAACGAAAAGCAAAAACAATCAACAATTAAAGATTTTTTTAAATAGATAAATATAAGTAATTCTAAATTCATTTATTTTCAGTTATTACATTTTGTAATCAAGTATGTAGACTCACATACTAGCAGCAAGTAATCTTTTAGCCTTTTTTTAAATGTTTTTTTTACATTTCCTGCTATTTACACTTTTTTCCATCAGTCCCTTGAAAAGCAAAAACGGGGTTTTACTGTATATATATATATAGTCTGATAAATATAACTATCAATCACTTGTACACACTTCCCACATGTATTTTTGAGAGATGTGCAGGATACTATAGCAGTCTTCAATTAAGATTTCCTTAGTAGTCTCCTATCAACTTTTTTTCCCAAACTGGCCTATTGTCTGACAGGTCTCCTATCCCCACAAGCTGATTTGCTCTTACATTTCCATTTTCTAAAGTACACATATCAATTCATCTAGATTATGTCTTTCCTATGTCAATAGCCTTTCTCTTTTTTTTTTCCCCTTTCCTCTCCATACAAATACTGTTTTATTAATCTGTTATTACTTACTCTGTTTAAGCAACTATCTTAGATTAGTTCTGTTATGTGTTTTTGAATATGAGTAACCTGCTATTCACTGCAATATTTCTTTCAGTGTCATCCACTGGTGTTTAGTTTCTCTGAACTACTGATACTGATCATATTCAAGTAGAGGAGCACATATGCTCATCTATACTGATATTTATTAAATTTTATCAGTGACTTTTTTTATTTAATATATCAATCCAAAACACAAAAGATCATACCTAAAGCATAAGCCTGCCATAGATAATGAGAAAGAGGGAACTTACTATTCTGTGTATCAAGCAGTTGGAAACCACAGTCTTTGGGAAAAACAATATAAATAAAGCTATTACAAAGTTAGTTCTGGCAAATTTGAGGCTGAACTGAATGTGAATGTTGATCACAGCTGCTTGTGTTTCTACATGCTCAGGAAAAAGTAGAGGAATGATGAAGGTCAGTGAAAATACTTGCAATAAAGGCATAAGATAGAAACAGAATAATATCTATGAAAAAGTGACTGGAGTGAATCTGTGTGTGTGTGTGTGTGTGTGTGTGTGTGTGTGTGTGTGTGTGTGTGTGTGTGTGTGTGTGTGTGTGTGTGTGTGAGTGAGAGAGAGAGAGGTCATATATATAGAGATAGGTGATGGAATAGATGGTGGAGATAGTATGCATAAACAAATTGATGAAATGAGTGGAAGGAGGGTAATTATTATGGGGGATTTCAACTATGGTAACATTGATTGGAAGGAGGAGAGGACACATGTGAGGAAGGAAATGGATTTTATTCAATTATTAAGGGATAACTATCTGAGACGGCATGTAATTGAAAATACTAGGGGTGTGAGAGTGCTTGACCTGGTAATAGCATCTCACAATTTGACTGTAATGAATATGACCATGTTGCCACCTATTGGTGAGAGTGATCATAAGGTCTTGACCTTGGAGGTGGCTAAAGGTGTGGAATTTTTGATTAAGACAGGGTATATGTGGAATTACCATGCTGGCAACTATGACAAGCTTAGGAGATTACTTGGATCAGTGCCATGGCATGAACAACAGCAAGGGCTGGACGTCGATAGAGCATGGGAAGTGGTCAAGGAGCATTAACAGGAGGTTATGGCTGATTGTATACCTAGGGTACGAATAGTAAAACAAGTAGGGGTTAAATGGATGAATAACACCATTAAGCTTGAGCTGCAAAAAAAGAAACAACTATGGAGGGAATTTAAAGAAAGGGGTGACCTGCAGGCCAAAAGGGTAACGAGTGTGGTAAAAACAGCAAAAGCCGATTATGAAAGGAAACTAGCTATGCAAGCAAAAAAGAGAATCCCAAACAGTTCTTTCAATATGCTACAAGCAAAAAAAAACTGTACATGGCAAAATGATTTTAAGGAATGACGATGGTAAGGAGGTCACTGAACCAGTCGATATAGTGGAGTTACTGAGCGCACACACACTTTGCAAAAGTATATCATCCAGGTAGTGACATTGAAAAAATGAAGGAACCATTAGTTTATACGGGAATTGTGATGAATGAAGTGGAGGTGAATAGTCTATTACAGAACCTTAATGTGAATACATCTGTGGGATTGGATGGTATACCGGCATGGGTCTTGCGTGAAGCGGCTAAGGAATTATCAGTGCCCTTGACCATGTTGTTTAATTTGAGTCGCGGGTCTGGTTTAGTCCCGAAGGAATGGAAAGAGGGGAAAATAATTTCACTGCATAAAGGAGGATCCAAGACTATGGTTGCAAATTACCGACCAATTAGCATATCAGGAATCGTTGTCAAGGTCTTGGAGAAAGTAGTCAAGGGAAAAATACAGGAATGGATTGATGAAAATGAGATAGTGTACAGGGGACAGCATGGCTTTGTGAAGGGTAGATCATGCCTCAGTAACTTGCTCAGGTTTTATAACAGGGTGGCAGCTGAACTGGATAAGGGAAATGGGTTTACAGTGATACTGCTGGACCTGGCAAAGGCATTTGACAGGATACCACATAGAATTCTGACCCGTAAACTATGGGAATGGATATAGGGTTGGTGAGATGGATAGGTGGGTGGTTGATGGAGAGATATCAAAGAGTGGTTTATTCAGGAGTAGAGTCCAAAAGATGGCCTGTGACTAGTGGTGTGCCACAGGGTTCTGTTCTTGGACCACTGCTGTTTAATCTGTTCATTAACGATATAGGGAAGGATCTAAGTGGAACAGTTCATTTGTTCGCTGATGATGCAAAGTTGGGTAGGGCGATAGTGAATGCAGAAGATGTCAAAGTCTTGCAGGATGACTTGGATAGACTGGAGTTCTGGGCTAGGAAGAATGGATGTTGGTTTAATTTGGCAAAGTGTAGGATTGTGCATTTTGGGGTGAAAGGATTAGCAGCAGTATATCACATTGGTGGAACTGTACTCCAAGAGATTGATGAGGCCAGAGACTTGGGAGTGTTGGTGGATAGGGAGATAAAGTTTAAGAGGCACATTGTGAAAGTAGCTAAATCAGCTCATCAACTCACTTGGTTGTTGAAAAATACCTTGATGAGCAGAGACAAGCAAGTTATTGTACCTCTGTACCAAGCTCTGATAAGACTTCATCTCGACTACTGTGCCCAGATTTGGTCACCTCGGTTCCTTCTTGATGGGGAGGAGGTGGAAAGGATCCAGAGGCGAGTGACTAAGATGACAGCAGGTGTATGGAATGAACCATATGAGAACAGGTTGAAGATTTGTGGGTTGCAGAAACTAGTTGATAGGTGGAAAAGGGGAGATATGATTGAGACATTCAAATTGCTAAAGGGATTCTACAGGATTAATGCAGAGGATATTTTTGAGATCAAGACTGGTGGTGGGAGAACTAGGGGACACCTATGGAAGCTGGGCAAAAGTGTGGTTAGCGGGGGTGTTAGAGCTGGGTTCTTTACTTTTAGAATGGTAAATGAGTGGAATAAGCTGCCAGAGTCTGTTGTAGGTGCTATGACAGTGAGCGAGTTCAAGGCAAGGTATGACAGATACTGTGAGAATGTCGAATAGTTGTGTGGACATGATGTTTAGGGCCTCCCTCGATGAGTTTAAGGACTCCCTGGAGTAGCCCAAAATAATAATAATAATAATAATAATAATAATAATAATATATAAAGCAGGGTCTCAAGCCACTTGTGACATGCATATGCTGAATTTTTTTTTCTTGAACTACCCTAAAGAATGGACTATTATCAGGGATTTTGTTGGAATGCCTTCATTTCAGTTAGTATTTTTGTTAATCAGTCAAAGGAGGGTTTGGATCAGGAAGTAAATCTTGAGCGTGAATAGATCAAAAACAGCCAGGATTCCAGGTATGACATTCTCCAACATAGGATGTCATTTCTAACAAATGTACATGTATACCATCCCTTCAAAATATGTATTACACAAACAATGTAGATATTAGATTCAATATTATTTCAATGCTGAATGTAGAAACTATGAAAGTTTCATAAGGTAAGTTGACCAGAGAGGGGATACACTCCACGGCATTCATGAGTTGCGTGCAGACTACTTAAAAGACATAGGTGGGCCCAAGTGTCTATATATTGCCTTTTATTAGTCCATTGTGATATGGTTTCACTGGCCTGACAGCTGTTTCCAACTGGCTGGTTCTCTTCAGAGACTGGGTAGAAACCTTAAGAGAGCAAAGACTCTCATTCAATACTAAGGAACTTGAAATGTCAGAGAAATGTATTTTTCGTAAGTAAACTCTCAGTTAGGGCATAAAAGTTTTTCCTCTCCTTTCCTAAAATTTTAAAGTACTATTTCCTTTATTACTAAAATAAAGAGCCAAAAGGCTTCAGTTCGGCAATGCACAATTACACAAACAAAGTGGATATTAGATCCAATATTATTTCAATGCCGAATGTAGAAACCATGAAAGTTTCATAAGGTAAGTTGACCAGAGAGCTTACGGGAATACACTCCACAGTATTCATGAGTTATGTCTATTTTCTGGAAAAAAAAAGCTGACTTTCCGCATTTCAGGTTTTTGATATTTTTTTTTCCCTACTTCAAGAACTGATATATGTCACCTTTATTATCTCTGATTCCTTTTAAAGTACTCTTTCCTCCATTTCTGAGCTTCTTTTTTTTTCAACAGTCTCCACTTCCTGATGATTATTTCTATGTTCTTTCCATGAATTTTGTTCAGCTAGTTTTACACAGTGGTTTTATTACAGTTTTCTCTGTCTTCTCTAAGAGCACATGTTGATTTATTTGCGAGGAACTTTCGATATCTTTTCTTCTTTTCCTTGACCTCCCTTTTAACTTCCTGAGTCCACCATAGAGTTCTGATTTTTCTATCCTTGCAGATTATCCCTGGTGAAAACAACAACAGGGACCTTGTTTAACTGGGCAATGCTCCAGCCAGCATAAAATTCTGTCATGTTGGAATTCTGAAATTTTGTCACTTTCCATCATTTTTCATTACAGCTTAAGCCAATAAGAATACAATATGATTGGCTAAATCCCAAATTGCTAGCTCATTCTTGTTTGTTCAGTGTCCAAGTAGATACCTAACAGGGTGCACCATAAGAAGGTGAAGATTTGACATTAGGTCAGAAGCCCAAGTCAGTTCTCAGCATTCCTTAAAAGGCTATGTAGAGGTCTCCTCCCAGTTATCCAGCTTTGACTCTTAAAAGCACCCCAGATCTGATATTATATAAAAATCTTCTGAATTGAATTAGAGATTTAGCATTCATTTTATGAATATAAAAATGTTAATTTTGTAAGCTATTAAGTTGTAAAGATAAAAAGTTCTTGAATAATAATGTTATTTATTCTTCTTCTTTGTCTTTGTGTGGAGTCACTTTCTTGTTAATTTTCTATCTTAAATCCTTGTCGTACCAACTAAGCCTGAAATCTCTAACCTCTCTCTCTGGGGCCGCTTCTCCATTCGGAACGCTGACAAAATTTATTTATTTTAGCTGCGCCAGCCAGAGTCCTAGTACAGAAGAGTTCTTGTACAAAGAAACCTTCCCAGAGTTTAAGTATTACCTAATCTTATCAAAGTATTAAGTGCCTATAGAAACTTCAACATTGCAGTCATGGCCTAAACTTTCTAAACTTTCTTTAATTTCCTCGTATTCATAGGTTTGAACTTTAGCGAGTGGTAATTTCAATCTCATGCTCAGACAAACTCAGACCTACATAGAAAAAACATGTTTATTAATTATCAAAATTTCATACAATAAACTTTTACATATCAAGGTATGTCATATCAGAATTCTAATTCATCAGCTGAGCTATAAGGAACACATTAATTATCAAAATACTCTAATTTTACATCTCTAGATTAAATAGGCAAATATTCATCATAAAACAGTAATTCAAAATTCTAAGTAAAACTTGCTAACAAAGGTCAATTCACACTCAACTAAGTGTTGCATACTCTCAGGCTTTCAGACTACTAGTCCAATATGATTAACACGTTACTGAGCACAGAAGTCACTTAAAAGTTTTCTTTCTTCTCAATTAGAAATCTGTTCTTCTCTTTTTGTCCCAATACTAATCGTTACAAGAATAAGGAATTTACTGTACGTTACCAGTGTCCTGAGAGGATATCGCGCTTCTTTTCATCCATCCTTTGTAGTCAGATGTCTTTCTGCTTTATCGAGTTGCGTCCACGTGGAGGTTACGCTGATCGACGGAAAACGCCATTCCTTGTACTTTGCCGTATAAACGCTCGTCTACTGGATCGATATCGTCATCTCGGCCATCCTTTTTGAGGAACTTATTCCGCTGTTTCGCATCAGTAAACTTTTACCGATGGCCCTAGTTGGTGTCTGCTGTCAGCTCACGTATAGCATGCCCGACTCCTTCAGCTAGCAACCGGGAAGGAGATTACTTCCGGCGCCGTCGATCAGTCAGCACTCTGCTTGTCCACACGAGAAAACAGGAACAGAAAAAACAGGGGGTTCAAACCCAAGTGAACTCGCTTTATCTTCTTCTTTTTAGCGCCCTCTTTTCGTAATGGAGGATCTCTCACTGTGCTCTCCTATTCACCCCTACGCGATTGCATCACACTTCTGCTCCTTGAAGAGCGCTCATTTCGCCGAATGCGAGTTCAGCTCACCTTCCACGAACACTTCCGTTGCGCCATTACGTCATTGTAGGCAGCTAGCTAGCAACCTTTGAACCTTTGTTTGCACTTAGATTTACATTCTTACACAGTATAATTTAGACATCAATAATTTTAACAATATAATTCTATTTAGACATACAACTTTCTCCTCAACTTTACTTCTTTCTAAGGTAATTGTAACAGGTTTTCTTTTATATTTTTCTTACTTAACTAATAGTGCAGGCATTTCTAGCTCAGAATTGTGTTCCTTGTTAAATTTTGAAGGAACAACTTTTTGTTGAAAGAGTCCCCATTCAAGATCTAACAATAATAGCATTTAAAGAATGAAACATCCAGTAACCTTGAGACAATGATACATTATTCAATCATTTCTTACCTTCTATAGAGAGGTTGCCTATCAACTTTTCTTAAATTAAGAAATTGTGAAAATTAATAGAAAACAAAACTGCTAGGGGTTTCACTAATTTTTGTTATAGTGATTAATTTGCCATAATAGTGAATTTCCTTCAGCACATCACTGTGCCAGTGGAGTTTCTGAATGAAACTTCTGAGTAGTTTTTTACAGTGAGCAAGTTTGTTATAATTGTGTTTACTATAGTGAAAGTTGACTGTAACTCACAAAAGTAATTCTGTAACATTACATCTATCATCTAAATCAGGTAGGAAAAAGACAATACACTCAAAATCATAAACAAATAAAATGATTTGCAAGACCTCTGGTTAGAAGGCTCAGAAGTCTGGGAACCCTATCCATTGCCTTGTCAAGAAGAAGAGGAAGCAGTTTTTTTCAAAAACAGTTAACAATAATGAAATACAATTTTAATCAAATATTTAATTTCAATGTACGTTTAAATGCTGTTGAAAAACTTCATACCTCTACATCCTCTGCTGCCCTCTTATTATCTTTTATTTCTTCTTCGTTTGTTTCCAGTGTTTCACCAGCATGCTCTTTAAGCCAATTGTCATCAGCCCAAACTGTGAATGAACAGAAATTTACTTTATCAGAATAATTTGAATTATGTTCCAATTTACAATGGCAGAACAACTACTACACTAAACAAAATAATCTGGGTATGATAAGTCTAATAAAAGAGGAAGAATATATTCTTCTTTGAGGTGACCAAGAAAGAGTGCATAACTTATATTACCACCTAGGCCCAAAAGGAAATCTAAAAGTGATGTTCAGCAACCTACAATATGAGTACATGCTGAATAACAAAGCAACAAATGCTAGGCAATGAAAATCACCTAGGTGGCAGATGACCAGTGAAATATCACTGCTCTACTTATTGGAGAAGGCCTGAAGAGACACAAGTGTAGTCTTCAGTTTCTTCTCTCTCCACTCTACATGTAATGTAGGTGATGGACATGTAAAAAACGTTGTATTTCTTCCATCTGAGGGTATGGCAATAAAATGGTTCTGTAAATTATGAGGCAATGGGATATTTTGGAGTTATGGCCAAAGTAATTAAGGTTATTGTATTATATCTGTGAAGTGTGTATGTTCCTTCTAGCCAGTTTGTCTTTTTGCAGGATGAAAAACTCTGTCATCTCCATATGAGACTGAAGACTGCCTAACTCACCATAATTGGTGAAATACCACTGCTCGACTCATTGGTGGAAGCCTGAAGTAACACAAGTGTAGGCCTCCAATTCCCCCCCCCCCATGCAATGTGGGTGATAACCTTCATGCCCTATAAAGACAACTAAGCTAAGGATGCTCCAATTTAACAGGCCAGCTGCTAGTTAGTATATCAGGCTGAATCTGACAGCTAACAATAATTCTGATATCTAAACTATCAGATTGTGCCTGAAGAGAGTTCAAGTATATCAGTATGCACAGTTACCTATCCATTGCATGGATAGGTAACTGTGTGGGGAACCGTGTTCATGAGTCTTTCACCCACACACTGCATGCTCTTACTAAGTTTCTGACATTACTAAACTATAAAATACCAAAATGTTTAACATTTTGATACTTTATTATGCAAAACATTTTGGTATTGTACCAAAAAATTCGATACAGAAAACACATCCACTTCACAAACATTTATACCTCAATTCAACCTTCAATGTATCACTGTTCTAACAACAACGTGTAGCTTCAACAACTGCTGTGCACCTCAACTATCTAAGCTATATTCTGCATGATTCCTTCCATAAGAAGAGCAGTACATGTGCATTTATCAGATCTGATATTCCAGCCATATTACTAACTTAAAATCCCCTCTTTATGTTCTATTCTTGGGTTCAAAATTACCACTGTAATTCCAATAACCACTCTGACTTTCTTGATTACTTATCTCTGAAAGTTGATTTCTTACAGGTAAATTATCCAAAAAAGTGAGATAATTTCCCTTCAAGGCTTCAACATTCATAATTCAACTGGTTCCCATCTCTATCTTCACAAATCAAGCTAGAAAAGATGCTGAAAAAGAAAAGGTCCAGAGAACCTTTTCTTGACCAGCTCTCCTTTTAAATATAATGCAGATGTCAGGTCACCTCTTGTCAATGCTGACCATAACCTTGTCCAAATTTCCTTTGCTACAGATCAACCTTCACCAACCAATCTCAGTCCCATGTCCTTTGGTACTTTCAACAGTACCAAATGGAATAAATTTTATGCCTCTTTTTTCATGATCTGATTACTATTTCCACTCTCTTGTTCAAAACATTTGCTATGCTTGAACAACTGAAATAATCCTGCTGGAATGAAGTCCTTTGTTCCCTATGCCACACTACACAAAATCCTTGAACATTATCTAAGACATGGTTTTTGGTACACCTTAACAGGTGCACCATAAACAGTCCATGATAGAGATTCAGACAGCTTTGCACTTACCATAAACTACACTACACTAAGTACTAAGAACATCTCTTAAAAAATCCATATCCACTTTGAAACTGTCAAAAATACAGAAAACTTGCCTCTGCTCAAATAGCAGTCAAGCCTTCTGATCTCTCATTAAGGCTTATGCTTCCACCTCACTCAAATCAAGATACTAACCTGGTAACACCAGCCAAAGATAGAACTGATCTTTCACCATCAGAAAAATCCTCAGTCTAGGTACCTATAAGTCTACACTGCCCTCACCTTAATCTTTGCAAAACAATACAGAAGGTTATCAACGGCTAACTTCCACACTATCTGAGGTCTAACCAATAATTCAGTGTTCACCAATATAGCAGCGGCCCCCTTCTAAGTTACAAAAGACTTGAGGATAGATTACCACTTTGCTTTATGGTTGTTCATCACTTTTCTTCAGACATCTCTATCAATGCTGAGGTACCTAAGAGTTGTATGCTTTCATCCACTCTCTCTTCCTTCTATATATCAACAATTAAATCCTATCCATATTTTTCTGTGAGCACATTTTCATTCCTCTTATTCAACTGGCATTCATTGGCACTCAAATGATTCAAGCTTCAAGATCTTTCAGTCTTAAACAGTGATCTGACCATTTTCCAGTGGGGTGAGAACAATCTGGTGAACTTCAATTACCAAAACATGGTCCTGTCAGAACGATCTCATTCATTCTTCCTACTTTTGATAATATTCAGATCTCTGGTCATAATCAGATTTCTCTTCCTGGTGACACACATCCAGCTTTTCCTGATACAAACACATTACATAAATAGCCACCTCAGTCTTGAAACCATTTTGTGTCCTCTTTCATTTAAGACTTTTCACTTGCACAAATCCCAACACTATGTAATTCCTAAATTCCAACACTGTCCATCTTAGAATATTTTTGCCACACTGGGATATTACAGTAAAAACTTCCATTAAATCTGCTTAATAGATGAGTTTTCTCTCATAGATCCTTTCCACATACCTTCTCACGGATGCTATTTCTTCTACATTATGCCTTTTTATAATTTTCATGAGCACTGCTCCATCAAATTGGTCACTACATTTTATTCTAAACATGCAAAAACATTAAGCTGCTAGTCAACATCCACACAAAGTTAAATTTATTGAACCAACTTCTCATCCTCCTCTATCATTTCATTTACTGTTTTCCATTTATTCTAATAGCATATAAATGTTTTCAGAGCTGCATCATAGGAGATACAAGATTTTTTTTTTTTTTTTTTTTTTTTGAGATTACAACTTTAAAATGACCCCCCCCCCCCCTACAGACTAGATATCAGATAGTAATACTCAAGTGCCTGGAGTAAATCAGATTAGTGGTGTGTGTGTGTGTATATGTGTGTGTGTGTGTGTGTGGAGAAAATACAGGGCTATGGCCATGTGTAGAGGAGTTGCACAAAATTTGCCATTTGTATGGCTTAAAAAGAATTCATTAACTGATTTCAAAGATACATTGAAATTCACCAATTTCAGTCAAGCAAAGAAAAATAGATTACATATTTATTTATTTATTTTGGGGGGGGGGGGGGATGCAAACCTCCCAAAACATTTCAGATCCACTTCACAGTGATGTCCATTTCTATCTCTACTTTTCCTATCAGAAACTTGGCTATCACCTTATTGTTCACAATCCACTCGTGCTTCCTAATTTCACAATCTTTTGACTCTGTCTCAAAGCTGTGAATATGTTTGTCCTGATATTTGATGTCAAAAGGTGTCCAGACAGGATTTTCTTTTTTAAACTAAAAATCTCATCAACTCATTCCATAAAATTCATTTGTAATCTACAGTTCTCCTAATATTACCAAACATTTGGATCTTTTTGATTTTCTTTCATTAAATCTTAGTTTTCTCCGGTCCACTTGATAGCAAAGTCATCTTTCTTGGAGATCTTAATATTCAGAACTACAGCTGGTTTCCTTTATCAAACTGCACTTATCCAGCAAAAAGAAATGCCAATCCATCTGCCAGAACCAATGATCTCACAAAATTCTTTACATGCACATGCCTAAGAGAATATGACACAACTCAAACCCTTTCCAAATAAATACTCTTGGTCTCTTCCTCACCAGTGATCTTGTAAAAGTATACTATGGATGATGGATGTCCTGTAGGCATTTCAGATTACATTCATAATGTATTTCTTTTTCTATGGAACAATATTCACATGACATTGTGAATATTGTTTATTGTGTTGTCTACCATTATACATCATGTTTTCCTATTTGCTGTATCTTTATGTTATCTAACTTAGGAAATAAAAATAGAAAACATGATCTTCGCAGTCTGTTTTAGATCTCCTTAGTTTGATCACTGTTTCCAGTCTTTATATCCAAACATTAGTAATGAGCACATCACCGAAACTCGAAGACCATAGTACACGTCTTGTTTTCCAAGACGTGCACTATGGTTTCCAAAATAAAACTGAAATACATTCGACTGATCTCCATCAAAATCTTCATTTATTTCCTGCCTGTATTAAATTTGGAAACAGATGAAAAGAATTTATTAACACATCAAAAAGCTGATTTTGAAAGAGCCAAAAGGGGAAAACTTGTATTCAAACTGCAGTCATGCTTTTATTCGGTTGTCAAAGACATAGCTTTAGTTCAACACTGCTTGCATCTCTTTTGCATTCAGATTCAAAAGAGATACAAGCAAGGGCAGACATTGCATTATTACCAGATTATCAGAAAAGCCAACTACCTGTCTTTTTCTTTTTCTCCATTTCTTGAAACAATCATGAATATCAAAAATTCTACTGGTTCTCATTTTTTCTCTGAAGGTTTGCACTTCAGCGACAACCTCTGCTTTGTGTCTCTGTTTCTTTCTAAAGTGAGGGATATCCCATAAGTCAGCTTCTATGCTACCTGGAAAGCTCTCAACTAATAAATGATGGTCAAATATGGATTCTGCCACTGTTGATCAACTGTGTTAAGATAACATACATCAACATCACACACAAATTAATCTTCCTGGAGAATGAGTCTAAATCTTCTTGCTTATGTCATCCATCCTTGGACGAATGCTGCAGAAAAGTCTAGAGAAACTCAAGTGATGATCTGATTTCTGAGTTCAAATGGATTGCTAGCTTTCTTTCTCTCTAGCAAAAAAAACACTCAATATAATAATGGACAGACTGATATCCTCAAACTAAACAACTAATGCCAGGTACTACAGGGTTCCATTCTTTCACCTACTTATCTTCCTGTACATATCCGCAACTTTCCTCAAATGACTAAAAATCTAATCCACAGTTTTACTGACAGTGGTACATTACACTCCTCATTCTCATTTGACAGACCCTGCACAACACGAAGGAACAAAACATCTATAGCTCTAAACACTGATTTATAAATCATTATTTAATGAGATTACAATAACCTTGTTAATTTTAGTGCTAGCAAATTCATTCCTGTCTAATAAGACAGAAAAACGTTTTTCTTCCAGTTCATTTGAATTGATAATGTTCAGATCTCAAAGGGGAAAAAAACCATAACAATTATCAACATAAAAAAAAAAAAAACAGAAATCATTATGAAAGAGCTCTCTCTTTCTAATGACAATAACCTAAACCTTCAATCCTTTTCAGCATAAACAGAAACCAGCATAGTAGTCCAGATGTGGTACACTGCATGTGTGTGTGTGAAGGGTGGAATAGATACTAGAAGATACAAAGGACAACAAATTCCTTATCTCTGCTTGTTAGCGTGTTCTTCAATAGCCAAGTAATCTTATGAGCTACCCTAGCAACCTTAGCAATATGTCCTCTAAACTTCACCTCTTTGTCTACCACCACCCCTCAACTATTTGCTGAAGTACAGTCCCATCAATGTGGTACACAGCTTCTAATCTTCCAAAAATGCATAACTTTACATTTCTTCACATTAAAATGATAGCCATTATCTTTTGTCCATAAGTATTTTCCCTGTTTCCACTCACTTGGAACTCTACCAGAGCTGAGACTTGACTTAAAGCATCTAGTCAGAAGCATTGCCAGGCCCCTGCACATTTCCACAAAATGCATGCTGATACCCCATCTAATCCCACACCTGTATTCACATTGAGATTCTGCAATATCCCAAGAACCTCCAATTCATCCCACTCTATGCCAACATAAATCTCTGTAACATATGTCACAGCATTAACTTCACTTGTATGATATACCCAAGTGAAGTGGTGACTCAGTACTCAATTATTTTATTTACTTCTGTCACCTTGTAACCATCATACTCATTAAGGTTATTCTTCTACAGTCATTCTTCCTCTTACTTGCCACATAAGGAAAGAACTCTTTGGGATTTCCTTTGGCATGCTCGGCTAGATTCTTCTCATAATCTGACTTTGCCTTCCCTGACTCTTGTGCTGTTCATGAATATGCTGGTCACTTTTCTCCTTATATACCCTCCACAGCATTTTCTTTTTCTGCAGCTCATGCTTAATGATATTACTCATCCATCTAACTCCTACATGATTAACTCTCTTTACTTTAGATATGCAATTTAATATTGCTTCCTCTAGATGTCCCTTATCTCCCTTCCACTACTAACATCCTTCCCTTGCAGGATTTTATGCCATGACACAGCTTTGTGCTTCCTACTAAGTTTGTCACAATCACCTGCCTTGTAATTCTACATATATTCCTTCATGAGAGAATATTCCTAATTTTTTACAATATCCCAAGTCAAGATCGCATGGTTACTTTCCCCAATCGGAGGCAACGTGATCACCTTAGTTACAGATAGCTCTCTTGATCCTATTAACAGTTCCAATACTCTTGCACCTCAAGTCCCTTCCATCATATGCCACCTCAAGTAATTATCTCTTGGCAGGTGTATAAATTCCATTCCTGTCCTGCCATGTGATCTCTTCCTTCCAATCTATATCACCACAGTCGAAGTTCCCCATAATTACGGAGACACACTACTGTGTTAAAGAAATGACTTTAATTATATTAAAATAATATATGCTGGTTGTAGATGTATTTACATCCTGCATCGCATCTAGAAAAAGAAGAAATCCAACAATTTTTCAAGGAGGAATATCACAAATATTGGTACTAATAGAAAAAAAAATTAATTTGATAATGATCCAGTGACTCTAAGACAACAAACAGAAATTTAAAATAACAGCACTATAGGAAACTAGTAACTTGATGTAGTTTTGACAATGAATTTATGAATTTTTTAAAAATTATTTTTTAATTTTATTTTCTGTCAGAGATCAGGATATGATCAACAGTTGCCTAAAGCAATTATACTCAATTTCAGTTCACTGTAGTGTGTACCTATGTAGCCTGTGATCTGTGTGTGTGTGTGTGTGTGTGTGTGTGTGTGTGTGTGTGTGTGTGTGTGTGTGTGTGTGTGTGTGTTGATATAAAGGTCAAAACACTGAATTTCATTTAATACAATTAAAAAGTAAGTTCTTTAGAATGGTAGTGTGTCTCCATAACTATTCATAATGAATTCCTACTGCTATGCTTTGGAAACACCTTCCCATCTTATATTGAATAGCAATATAACAGGATGTTATATTGCAGGTTTTTTTAAATCTAAATTTAACAGACTTCTTTTCTCAACTTTCTGCCCATCCACAGTACTAATGCAGAGGGAGGGTTGATTGGTTGGATACCAAGGCAGAAGCATTAGCAAGGTCATCTCCTCCTATAGGAGCTGCCAAATGGTGTAGCATTTTTTTATTAATTTATTAGGAGGAAATGACCTTGCTAATGCTTCTGCCTTGGTATCTCCACTTGGGCCTGGCTCCCACTGAAGAGACCTCAATAAAGGTCTCTTCAGTGGGAGCCAGGCCCTTCCCTTAATGCATAACATTATACATATCCGCAAGGAGATGTGTTTTGCATTATGGGAGATACTGAGATAGGAGTGTTGGTAGCTTGCTCCACCTTTGCAAGGAGTTGCCTGGTGTTGTACCACTTTACCCCAGTCCTGAGGATACTTTCAGGCGCAAACTTTGTTTGCACACACTTGGATAGAGGATTAAACTAAATTTATTATAGTCTGACCAAGTGAAAAATAAACTTTCAACAACAATACATAAATATTCAAAGACAAACTAATAAACAATATGCATGTACAAAACCCAAGAAAATCAATGCAGTATCCACATATAAATAACATTAGAGCAAAGGTTACAGCAGTACATCAATAGTCAAAGAGAAATTAGTAAAATCATGTTTAGCAATGTAGTAACACATAAATAAAATTACAAAGATATACATAAAAAATAATTACTACAAAGGTTACGGCAATACACAAGGTCAAAAGTTAAAAATAAAATTCCTGTAGCACATAAACCGTCAAAGACACTAGTAAACAACATGCATGCACAAAAACCAAGCCATGCAATGCAGCATCTACATATAAATAAAATTACAGCAAAGACCACAGCAATACACAAGGTCATATAGCAACCTGAACAATGCAGTTCTGGTTGCTATATGGGTTGAAGATTAATTATTCCACATTCTTGGAATAATTAATCCATCATTTTTGTTCAGATCTGGATGATGTTTCAGCATTTCACAAGCTTCTTTGAATTTTCTTTCAAACCAGGTTTTGGTGCAGTATAGTGTAGGGACCTAGTGCCTTTCCAGTCAATTCTGTGGCATGTTTGAAGTGCATAGTCTGATAAGCCTGTTTACAATAGTGGAGATATTTAATGTGGCATTTGTGTTCATCTTTTCTGATTGGGATAGTGCATCCTATTTCCCCTATGTAAGGTAGGTTACAGGTACACTGAATTTTGTAAACCCCTGGGTGGGTAAGGTATGGAAGAGCTAAGTAAATTTCTTAATTTTGCAGGAGGTTGGAAGGTTGCTTAATATCGTATTTAAGTAGTATTTTTTCTGAAATGTGCCTAATGTAGGGTATGGTTATGGCATTCTTGTAATCATTTTTGCTTTTAATGGCATTTTTATTGAGGATTTTGTGAACTGTTTTTTCATTGTAGCCATTTTTCAGAAATGTTTGGTTAATGATTTCAAATTCTTGGTTCAGAGCCTGTTCACTGGAGCAAATTGTTAGGGCTGTGTGTTTGAGGATGCTGATGATTCTTAGTTTTTGTGTTGGATGGTGGTCTGAATTAAACCTCTAAATAACACTACTGGCAAGAAGAATGATAAGATCTCTCAAAGAAACTAAGATTCCAATAGATGAAAGAGAAACACTAAAAAAAAAAAACAGATTGCATTCATCAAGAGACAAGATTAAATCTGCAGAATATGACAAATACAAGTGAAATAGCCAAGGCAATAGAAAATAGAACTTCACTAAAAAAATAGCTAAAAATGGCCTTTCTGAAGGCAAAAAAAATGGATTCTCTGTCTTTTAGATAAAAATAGAAACATAACAAACAATAGAAAAGAAATTCAAGGCATTGCCAATGATTTTTACAAAGACTTTTAAACAAGCCATATAGCTGGATCAAATTCATAAACAATAGGCACAGGAGAATGTCAACGTTTCACCCATAACAGAAATAGAAATTAAATGCAATAAATGCCCAAGACCAGATGAAAAAAGTGCCTGCAGAGCTTTTCAAATATGGGCTGAACAACTTATTACCATTATTACTTAAACTGTACAACCGAATCCTAAAAGACGAGGCTTTCCCTAATCAATGGAATCAGAAATAATTCTTCACAAAAAAGGCATAAAATCAGATATAAACAACTACAGGTTTATAAGTTTACTATCACACAACTATAAAATTTTTACAAGAATAATCCTCAAAAGGATTTGTAACCATTTGGACTCCAAACAACTGTATGAACAAGGAGGTTTCAGGAAAAAATTTTCTACAATAGACCAACTACACAGTTAATCAAATAGTAGAAAAGCATTAAGAATACAATAAACCTTTATATATGGTCTTCATTGACTAAACAAAGCATTTGATTCCATAGAACATTACCTTCTTTTCTGTGCTTTGAAAGACATGGGAATGGAGAAAAAATATATCCGGCTACTTCAAATCATTTATGAAAATAGTGAGGCATCTATCAGGTTGGAGGGAAGCAGAAACTTCTTTGGGGTGGAGAGAGGCATCAAACAGATGATCTCATTGCTCCCAAACTTTTTTACAGTAGTCCTCGAAACCATTTTCAGGGATCTGAATTGGGATGATTATGGTATTAATATTCAAGGGAAGATGTTAAACAATCTATGTTTTGCAGATGATGTCATTCTGTGGAAATAGGTCTAACAATAAACTATCATAAAACAAAAATATTGACAAACCACGAACATATTCCCATTGATGTTGAAAATACTATGACAAAATATGTAGAGAACTACAAATACTTAGGACAAATAATCTCCAAGTCAAATCGCTTTGACCTTGAAATCCGGTGCAGAATCGACAGCATTTGGAAGAGCTACTGTGGAATGAAAGGGGACCTCCCCATATGTTTAATAAAACATTATTAGATATGATTGTCCAAAAAACTTTGACTTATGGTTCCCAGACTTAGGCATTAACAATTATACAGACAAAAAAAAAAAGCTCCAAGTTTGCGAAAGAGCAATGAAGAGGAGTTTACTCGGAGTATCCAGATTAGATAGAATAAGGAACAAAGACTTAAGAGACCTAACAAAAATAAAAAATGTCATTTGGAGAGCCAGGAAATCAAAATGGGATTGGGGAGACCACTTGGCAAGATATCAAGATGATCAAAGAGAGCAACAGAGTGGCTGTCAAGAGGAGTCAGAAAACTTGGAAGACAGAGAAAAAAGATGGAGAGATGACATCAAAAAATGGCTAGGTGTCACATGGACAAGAGCGGCCCGGGAAAGAGTAGGAGAGGTCTTTGCCCTGCAGTGGGACATTTACGCTAACAACAACAACAACATATACTCCTTCCTTTCCCTGATCATTAGTGCCTGAATGAAGCATCTCACCTATTTTGATATTCAGCAGTCCTGAGAAAACTAATCTCGCTATTAATATAACCCATCTGAACATCACTGTAAAAATGTGATGTTCAGATGGCTTATATTTTAAGGATTACTCCTTTCTTTTACGGGTACACGGTGATCAGCATTCATTTTAAAAATTTTTATGAAATTTACAACCGTGTTAAAAAAACTTTTTTTTTATTATCCCGACGTTTCGATCTTCACATCAAGATCATCATCTGGAGCGTACATAAGTATACAGAACAAGCTGAGTTACATCATTAACTGTAAGCTAGAGAAACAATGATTTGATCACATGTTATTCTACTGGCGTGACCTCTGGTGAGGAAAAAAAAAAAATAAATAAAATAAATTTTTACATCAAGCTAAATTCTATTTTTACAATGAGGAATAAACATTCTTTTAGATGGTTTTCTTTCAGAAACAATTGGTGTCCTATTTTTTAGTATTACAATTCTTATTTTTGATTTACAATACTGGATTTTTCTACAGTCCTGTTTATAGATGTTCTTGGTGAGGAAGGTCGAATATATACCTTCCATATGTTTGGGATTTTTAAACCATCATTGTTGTTCGGATTGGGGTGGTTGCTGATAATCTCACAGGCTTCCTTGAATTTCGTTCATACCATGTTCTAGTGTGATGTAGACAGCTGGTGGTTTTCCAGTCAATTCTGTGTAAGGTATTCAGGGCATGATCAGAAAGGCCAGCTTCACCATAACTATTATATTTAATAGTTATGGTGAAGTTATGGTAATAGTTATGGTGAAGACAAAAAGAACATAAACGACATAAATGTCGTTTATGTTCTTTTTGTCTAATAGGAATAGTGCATCCTGTTTCTCCTATACATGGTATGTTGCAAGTACAATAAATCCGGTATACTCCCGGGTGAGCTAGTGGAGGGAGTGGATCTTTAGATGAGCTGAGTAAGTTTTTTAATTTTGCAGGAGGTTTAAAGGTGGCTTTGAGGTTGTACTTTTGTAGTACTCTGTTTATTTTGTCTGATATTCCTTTAATGTAGGGAATGGTTATAGTTTTACTGTAGTCTGGTTTGTCTTTGTTTTTTATTGTGGTTTTGTAGAGAATAGGAAAGGCACAAAGAATATACCGCCGCATGGAGAAAGCACTACTGAGAGAGCAGATCCAAGCTACCAGAAAGAACCTAGCCACTACACAAAACCAGCTACTAAAAGAAAAAACGGAGCTGTCTAGCTACTTAAACGCAGATATCTAGATAATCCTAGAAAGGATTACGGACATCACAGCAAACCACATCCAACAAACGAAGAAAGAAAAGCTAATTTCCAAATTTCAAAGACTAAAAGAACAACAAAACCAGCCACCATATTCAAAGTTTGCCATGAACAAGAACAACCAACCAGAAGTAAGAAACAACAGGAGCCACCAATCACCCACAGGTATCAATAACACAAGTAACCTATCTAACCACGGTCTAAACAAAGACGAAATCTCTATACTTAACAAAGGTTTAAATTTTGCTATAGCACCAAAAACGATAGACAAACTTGAAGTTATTTGTAATATGGAAAGAGGCCTAAGATTCATACCTAATAACATAGCCGACAAAATACGTATAGAAACTGCAAACATTTTAAACCATAACAAAACAATAACAAGCAACATAACTAAACAAGAATTAACAGCGATAAAATCACTTAAAACAAATCCGAACATAGTAATAACCAGAGCCGATAAAGGAAATGCCACCGTCATTTTACCACACCACTTATATAGAAAAAATGAATCTGCTGGTCACTGACAATAACACATACAAACTAGTTAACTACAACCCAACTAACAGAACAAAAAACAAAACAGAGAAACTACTTAAATCAATTACCACATGGACCGAAGATACAGTCAAAAAACTGTTCCCTCATTATGCGCGCTCCCCTAGAATTTACGGGCTACCAAAAATTCACAAAGAAAACACCCTGCTAAGACCTATTGTTGAAGAAATTGATAGGCCGACATATCACTTAGCCAAAAAATTAGCGGCAACACTCAAGGAGTTGGTTGGTCATTCCCCCTTCCTATATCAAAAACATACAACACTTCATAAACATCATCAAAGACATTACATTAGAAAAAGATGATATATTAGTCGGTTTTGACGTCTCTAAAACCTCTTTACAAATGTCCCAATCAATGACATAATCCTTCTCCTACAGAACAAATTCCCTCCAGATATCATGGCGCTTTTTGTGCATGTATTACGGTCGGGTTACTTTGTATGGCAAAACGCCTTCTACTTACAAAAAGAAGGCACAGCCATGGGCTCGCCATTATCCCCCACCCCCATTGCTAACTTTTACATTTTGAGCAACTTGCCCTAGATTCCTCCCTTCTAAAACCCAAAGTCTGGCTTAGATACGTTGACGATGTTTTCGCGATCTGGTCCCATGGCCGCCAGACATTAGACACATTCCTTAGCCACCTAAACAAACAACACAAATGCATACAGTTCACAATTGAAATTGAAAAACACAACACACTTCCATTTCTAGATACACTTGTCACACGTCTTCCCTCGGGCAATCTTTCCTTCACTGTTTACCGAAAACCGACACATACGGGACAATATATACACATAAACTTATACCATCACCCAACACAAAAACTAGGTGTCATCAACAAGCTAAAAAACAGAGCTCAGACGATTTGTTCCAGTGAACAGGCACTGAAAGACGAGTTTAAAATTATTAGTAATAACCTACAAAAAAACGGATACAGCCAAAATACTATAAACAAAATTCTCTACAAAACCACAATAAAAAACAAAGACAAACCAGATTACAGTAAAACTATAACCATTCCCTACATTAAAGGAATATCAGACAAAATAAACAGAGTACTACAAAAGTACAACCTCAAAGCCACCTTTAAACCTCCTGCAAAATTAAAAAACTTACTCAACTCATCCAAAGACCCACTCCCTCCACTAGCTCACCCTTGAGTATACCAATTTCTTGTACTTGCAATATACCATATATAGGAGAAACAGGACGCACTATTCCTATTAGACAAAAAGAACATAAATGACACATTAAATATAATAATTATGGTGAAGCTGGCCTTTCTGATCATGCCCTGAATACCTTACACAGAATTGACTGGAAAACCACCAGCTGTCTACATCACACTAGAACATGGTATGAACGAAATTCAAGGAAGCCTGTGAGATTATCAGCAACCACCCCAATCCGAACAACAATGATGGTTTAAAAATCCCAAACATATGGAAGGTATATTTTCGACCTTCCTCACCAAGAACATCTATAAACAGGACTGTAGAAAAATCCAGTATTGTAAATCAAAAATAAGAATTGTAATACTAAAAAATAGGACACCAATTGTTTCTGAAAGAAAACCATCTAAAAGAATGTTTATTCCTGTCATTGTAAAAATAGAATTTAGCTTGATGTAAAAATTTATTTTATTTTATTTTATTTTTTTCCTCACCAGAGGTCACGCCAGTAGAATAACATGTGATCAAATCATTGTTTCTCTAGCTTACAGTTAATGATGTAACTCAGCTTGTTCTGTATACTTATGTACGCTCCAGATGATGATTTTGATGTGAAGATTGAAACATCGGGATAAAAAAAAAAGTTTTTTAACACGGCTGTAAATTCCATAAAAATTTTTAAAATGAATTTAAGGATTACTGATTCGTTCTATTTTCTATGCATTGTTTAAGGTTTACATATGATTAATAAATTCTTTATTTCAGTTTGTGCCCTTATGCCTTTTCTATAGGTACAGCTGACTCTCACTACAGCAAACTCATAGGAACCACAGGAATAGTTTACTATATGGATAATTTGCTATAGTGAATTTCTTTTAGCACAGCACTGAACCTATGGAGCTCTTATAGGGTTTGCTATAGTGGGAGTTAATCATATTTATTTACATGAGCACTGTTTCGCCAAAAATCATTTTTCCACTTTCTCTAAGCATGTAAAAATGTGTTCAGCTTTTGGTCAACACACACACACACACACACACACACACACACACACACACACACACACACACACACACACACACACACACACACACACACACACACACACACACGGAAGTGCCACAAAAACACACCAACAAATTTCCTCTGTAACCACTTGCCCACACAATGACATTGTTGTGCTATAGGTTGTATGAATCCTCCCATGTGGAATTGATGTAAAGTCTGGGTAGTGGTACTTCCTATTATGCACAGCATTATACACATCTCCGAAAGGATATCATCATCATCAAATTCCTGCCATGTACCCTCAAGGGGTGTACAGGATACGAAAGGATATGTACTTTGTATTATGAGATACATACTAAGGCAACTAATGTGAAGTCATTAGCCTATATATATGGAAGTAGCTCAGTCGTGAAGATACTTCATATGTAAAATATTGTTTTGCTTACTTGAATAAAGGATTAAAACCAAGAATATAATCTCTTGGCATCTTTAATTTATAGTAGAACCAAGTTAAAAAAACTTTCAACATATATATATATATATTTTTTTTTTTTAAATATAGATTTAATGACTTAAAAACCAAGGTAACTTATAAAGTTTTTTATGAGAATAATACAACTAGTTTCGGCTTATAACAGCCTTCACCAGGTATTCATTAAAGGAAGAGAATAGTAATAAACATTGAAGCATCTAAAAAACTGAAAATTACATGTAAAAATTGCAACACATAATTGAAACAAAAAAACGTTGTATTTTTTAAGTTGTTCTAACTGGCGCGCTATTGTTTATTGCGTGTGTGCGTGCAGGCTCTTGTGAACGCCAATACTGAATAACTGCAGTATGGCTATCTGGGATGTTATAACTCAAATTGCTGTTTAAGTGTTCAGGATTCAGGATGATTTCCCTGGATTCCACAATTTTTCTTTCGAAATCATCACCACAGCAAAAAATATTTTCTGATTTATCCTAGCAAACGGAGTGACTTTGGAGATTATCATTAGGATTGTTTGAGAAAAGAACATGACTTAACAACGCAGTTGCATGTGATCTTTTATAGGAGATGTCTCTCTCTTATGCTCCTCGATACGTTGTTCAATAGATTTGTTGGTTTGTCCAAAATAAGGGATATTGCAATCACACCATAATTTATATACACCTGGATATTTTAGGTTGTGATGAATAGGTTTTGGATGGCTGATAAGAGAACGGATTTTTGGAAGTGTGGTGAAGAACGTCCTGATGTTGCATTTTTTAAGGACCTTAGCCAATAGAGACTGTGCTAATGTATGGGATGGAGATGCTACCTTTAAAATTATTATTAGTTTCTGTGGTGCACTGTCTAGGAGGATCCAGAAGAAATTTCTTAATAGTTTTTTCAGAGTATCCAAAAATTGGATATATTGGTATCCAATTTTTGTTATTATTCTCATAAAAAACTTTATAAGTTACCTCGGTTTTTAAGTCATTAAATCTATATTTTTTAAAAATGTATCACAACAACCAAGTAGAAGTCCATAATTACACACACACACACACACACACACACACACACACACACACACACACACACACATATATATATATATATAAGTCATATATCAACATTTAAATAAAAATGTGATACTTTGTGTTTGTGTGTTTTTCCCTCAACCCAATAGTTGGTGGGATAGAAGTGTTACTTTACTAGGGAATTATTATAAAACAAGGTGGTTTCCCATTACCTTCTTTTTCAATAGTATCCTATGCACATAGATATGTGTGTCATTCTACTAAAAGTCCATATGAGGGCCATACTTTGTTTCACTATTGTTTTTATGAAATTTGATTACAGGTTACAGCTATAGCCTGTTTTTTTTTTTGCCTGTTTCGATGGACAAAAAAATCGAAGTTCCAGGAGTGGGGGGGGGGGAGAGAGGAGAACCTCTACATGAGACTGGCTAACTCACCTTTGACTAAAAAGCCCTGATAAAGGTTCGTCATATCACAGACAGGATTCAAATCTAAGTCTTTCCAACCAAAGAACTCCATCAAAACTGAGCTCAAAAAAATGCACCAAAAAATTCGACTTCCTTGCTATGGAAGTTCGAATACTTTATAAGGATTTTCTTTAGTAGTGTTTTGTATAAAAGAGATGTTTCTGTATAGCTAAGGCCTGTTGCAAGCTGTGTAATTACAATACGTATTGGTATCAAGAAGGTAAAAAGGACTTACTCTGAATTTCCTTTTATTTTTAAAACTTAAAAAAACTAGTCAAAAAGAAAAGAGCCTAAAAGAAAGGAAAAAATGCAAAAGAGCATATTAAATTTTTGACTAAGCTGTTATGTAAATGAAGAACTGCAGTCTTGTTTACAACAAACAAATAAACAATGATTTTACTTTTAATTTCACTGCCAGATTACCTTGCTGCACCAGGCAATAGTGTGCTTGCATGAAGATAACAAACATATTTCCAAACAGGGAGTTTGATATTCTGTTTCTAATTAACAGCTATTGCTTAGAAACAAGATAGATTTCAGAGGAGATGGAAGCTTTAGGAGGAATACAGTATAAACAAAGGATTTTTTTTTTAAATCAGAGAGGAAGATAAGACCATGAGGAGGGAAACAAACAGTTTTTAAGAATTAATGGATGAATTTACTTTTAAAGGATACTAAGCTGAAAACATCTAAAACTGTTTGGGGATTACATAGTTTTCCCAAATTGAGGAAGAGGCATTATTAAAATACTTTGAGTAGTGCTGCTGGTTAAATGTTTTAAATAAGAAAGGAAACTTTTTTTTTTTATGCTACAGGATACTGAAGGAATTTCCAGAAGAAAAAGGGAAATTTAATAGCATCTTTGTGCTGGATTTCCTACAAAACAAAAATAGAACTACATGTTTTTAAAGAAACACTAGAACAGATATGCCAGATTCCAGATGCAAAAATTCTGGAATAAGACAGGATCTTAGGAAAAACAGGTATGAATTACTTCACTAGATTGGAATGAACTATAGCTATAAAAAAATCTAGTGTTTATTTATCTTAAAGGGAGTTAACTGTTGATTTTTTGGTTTGTTCTTACAAAATTCTGTGATTATAAAGAAACTGGAAGTAATTTTGTGAGATATTTATTTTTATTTTGCATGTGTAGTTTGTGGACCATTTTAGATATTGTTTTATTTATAAGGCCTGAAATACAATATATATATAGCAATTTTAAGACAAATTATGGGAAAAATTAGACAAATTAAGACAAAAAAATATATATTTTGCACACACACAATTACATTCGTATATACAACTAATGATGTTTATTTTATAAATAAAGAGATTATTTTGAATTTATTTTGTCTTCGCTAAGTAATACTAGCCTTAAAAAAATAAAATAATAAATAGCATGGACACGAACTCCATGCTTAAACTAGTCACTAAATCTTAGTACACAACTGATAATACAAATATTGAAATATATATATATATATATTGAGATAAATAATCTACATCCTACCTGGTCGAGTAGAGCCTTCCTTAATTTTCATGGGTTTTGCCAAGTTCACACGTATTGTTCTTCCAAACAACTCTGAATCATTCTAAATTAAAATAAAACAGGACAGAAATAAATGTATGCAAGTGTTCAATGTCTAGAGTAGATAGAATAACTCAACATGTTAAGTGACCATTTCAGAAAAATGAAGGTTAACTATAGTGTACAAGGGCCACTGTTTATCATATCTGTGCAAACATGCTTTCCAATAATTTTTATGATGCAAACTGAAAATGACCCCTAAAAAAAAAACAAAAAAAAAAAAAAAAAAAAAAAAAAAAAAAGGGTCATTTTCACCTTGCCAGCCATAAACTCATAATTTCAATTTTAACCTCTAGTGCATTTTTGCAGCATGTACATTTACTGAGCAATGCTTTGTTTCCTTTATTTTTTTCCTCCTACATTAAAAAACTTCATTTTATTTCCACTATTGGCTAAATAGAAAGAGCATCTCCCTTTTCAAACTTACAGACTGTGAGTCCAGATATGGAATGGATGTTTGTGAATGCCTTTTAGTGGTAGCTGATTTTCATCACCAAAATCCCACACTTCCACCACTCTACTTATTAGATGACTGAACTCTAGATGTCTACATCATCAGCTGATGCAAGGTACCAATGTGCTTTAGATTACAAACCTTTTGTGGATGTATTTATGTGGATTTATCATAAAAATAAAATAAACAGTTTCATCTGCTCCTAATGTGCAAAATACTTCTTAGTAATAATTGTGAATATCTGTACAGGCTTATAATGTGACCTGCAACATTCATATTAACATGAAAGAAAAAGTTACTCAGAGAAATACTGTCATTAAATTGTGAATTACATATTAATCTTCAAATTTCTGACATATATCCTCAAGGGAGTTTACAGGATATTATTATTATTATGCGAAATCCCCAAGGAATCCAAAGACTCACCGAGGGAAGGCACAGGGCAGCTACTCTACAACTCTCCGTCTTCGCCAACTACAACTAACTGCAACTACCATCATCGTAACTACACTGGCGCTATCTACCATCCCACCACTACCACATCCATGCCCACGAGGGGATTCAAACCCACAGCCTTTTCGCTGGAGAGCGGACATGCTAACCACTCGGCCAACCAGGCTGGCATACTACATGAAAAAGTTACATCATTAGTAATTTCCTATCAACAATTTTCCTTTAAATTAATCTATTATCTGTCAAGACCCAATATTATCAGATCAGATATTTCTATCTTCTATAGCACTTCTTACAGGATCAATCAACATAAAACTTGGTCTTATTCTGGGTCTTTTCCTAGCCATCCTGGCAAAGAATACTTTTAATAGCCTTCCCACTACCATTCTGTTTAAGTGACCATACCCCCCCCCCCTGAGATTAGCTCTGCTAACGCATTCCTGAATACTAACTATGCCAAGTTTTCCTAATATCCTCATTTTTAATATGATGCCATCTATTCATTTCCTTAATCTTTCTTAGAACTGTCATATCTATGGTCTCCAGCCTCTGATCAACTATTATATTTCTAATCCAACTTTCTGATCTGTAAGTTAAAATTAATTTGAACACTGTTTTGTAACAGCTACTTGAGTATTTTCACCATTTCTCTCTTATTCCATATAAATTTATTTAGCTGACTTCCTACCATACCAGTTTTTCTAATTCTATTCTCTATTTCCACATTTAATTTGCCATCTTCACTAAAAATTGTGCCTAAATAAATTAAAAGTTTTACTTGTTCTATAGGCTCTCCATTCAGGATGTAGTTGCTGTTTTCAATGCTTTTGTCTATTTTCATTGCTGACTTTCAAGCCAAATTTTTTGCAGCAGTTATTCAATTCAGTCAGGGAATCCTGCAGAATTGTACTGAATTTATTTTGAAGTATAATCATCAACATAAAGTATAGAGCTGAGATTAATATCTGACTTATGATATTAGGTTTAATACCACTCTTCATGACATGATCCACAGAGATAATGAACACTTTTCAACAGCCTCCAAAATATTTTGCCATCTTCTTAATATTTATTTTCTTACAAAAGTCTTCCCCTGACTTTTGTTTAGCTAGTTTTGCACACAGTACTTCACTTTCTAAGATTTTTCTCTGTATTCTCTAAGAGCACAGGCAGACTTAATTGCCAGGAATTTTCAATATGTTTTCTTTTTTCCTTGACTACCTAATTAAATTCCTGAGTCCACCATTGAATTCTGATTTTTCTATCCTTACAGACAACCTCACCATATGCCTCTCTGGCTGAATCAATCAATGCTGTCTTCAGGACGAGTTTGTGAGTGAATCTCCAGGTTTTGGTTCTTGATTTCAAATGCTTTCGTTTTTTTTCTGAATAATGTTTATGTATTTGAGTCTACAGTTCACCTCTGAAAGCTGCTCAACTTTAATTTGTTTAAAAACATTCTTATACACTTTTATTTTCAACATGATATTTCATTTTATCCTGCTTAAAACTATATGGTGATCACTTCCAATTTCAAATCCTCTACATATTGAACCAGCAGGAATACATTGCTCAACAATAACATAGTCAATGAGACTTTATTTATTTCTTGCATCTTCTCTTCATGTGAATTTGTGCACATTATTATACTGGAACATGGTGTAGCAATGTGTCTTGAACAGAAATCCAGTAAGTAGTGCTTACCATTTTTATTATTATTATTATTAGCTTTTCTCTTTTCTTCAATTTTCACAAAACAATTCTACCTCTGTGTATATGACTGGTAATCATTTCTGTCTCTGCTATTTAGATTTCCAACAAGAATCAACTTTTCTTTTTTTGTCATATTAGCTGTCTTCCTGAATGCCTCAAAAAATTCCTCCACTTCGTCTAAAGAAGACCTTCCTTCTCTAGGACCATAGGTACAAGTCTCATTGTTAATTTCCCATTCTAACATTTGCCCACATCACTCTACTCAATACTGCTTGCCATTCAAGATTATTCTCGTATTTAGTGTTTAATAATGCAGCTACTCCTTTTCTCTGATTGTTAGTACCTGAATATAATAGCTTATATTTGTTGCTTAGAAAGATTTTACTTGTTTTTGTCTTCCTTCTTCCATGTTTTTGTAACACCTATTATGTTGATCTGATACTCATCCAACTGTTCTGCTAGTTCCATATGCTTAGGATCATCACACAATGTAACAAAAATCAAGGCTTAATCTTATACCGAGTTTGGTCTGCTTTCATTAAAAAATCTATTCCATCTGCCACAGACCTAGGATATGAGTGATGCACAGAATGTGACAGCAACAACTAGCAGTGTTCATGCATGCATACAGTAATGAATTTAACATTTTTATTCTGGTTACTTATTTGTAAGTACCAATTGTGAAGTTCTGACAACATCTAATATGTTTAATTAATTTTACAGTTTTTTGTTGTATATAACTTTTTTTGGCTAGTATCTTTGACGATGCAAGTCTGACAATTTACTAAATTTGTAGGGTTATAAATGCTTATTTTTATTTAACTTGTTATTTACTTTAAAATGTGGTCTCAATACTGAAAGCTTCCCACAGCATTCTTGTCTGTTGGAGAAAAAAAAGTATTGTATAAAAAAAAAAAAGGACATGCAACTAAGAAAACATTGCAAACCGGCCACTGCAACTAAGGAAACATAACACAGTTTGCTGTAGAAAACACAAGATTTGTAACTTCATGCTTCCATCCTCTTCATTTTCGTTTCATTCAGTTTAGACAACTGATTTGCTATTTGGAATCACTGATTTTTTTTCTGAAGACAACTAATTCAAAACAAATAAACACTTTTATCTCCTCCTGCTTAGTGCAGGGTCCACTATGATTATGCGAATGTAGGAAACCCGAACCTGTTTCAGAGTCTGATGGAGAGGGGGGGGGGGGGGGGAGACAATTTTGTGTTCAAGCGGCTGGTATGCCTGTTCCACCCCTGATCTTATCCCATTATATCATTCTTCTTCTTCCCAAAAAATTTCTATTTTTCATCCCCCCCCACCTCCCAAAGTATTTCCTGCCCACTTTCAATAATAAAAAAACTCGGGTTTTTCAAAAAGTTCACATACCTCTTGCCTTACCAATAATTTTCTCACATCTCTCTACCGCCAAATTTCCAACCCCCCCCCCCCCTCAACTTTCAATCATACCTCCTTCCTTTAACAGCAGATGAATGTATAGTGGTGTAGGCCAGGATGCCGCTAAATAAGAAGCCAGCAACATCATACAAAGGTACGTCCGAATTATTCCTCCCTATATATTCTTCACATATCTGTCTATAAAAAACATCAGTAATGCCCTAAAATTTGAGTAAAAAGCCAATGACATTAAAAAAATGAACAGAAATAGGCTAAATAGCCATAAAAATAAATAAAAAATAAAATAAAAGGTCATTTTTAAGGCATATAAAAAAAAGCATCGATAGTTAATACATATATATATATGGGGGGGTGCTTAAGGGTCAAAGCTGTATAACAGAGGAAACCTCCACATAGCCTTTAAAGGAATGTGGAGAACCGACCAGGGCTTCTGACCTAATGTCCAATCCTCACCCTCTCGTGGTGCACCCTGTTGGGTATCTACCTGAATACTGAACGAACGAGGATGGGCTGGCAATTTGGGATTTAGCCGACCAAATTGTATTCTTATTGATTAAACCAAAATAAAAAATGATGGTACGACATGACAAAATTTCATGGCGGCTGAGCGTCGCCCGGTTAAAGAAGGCCACCGTTGTTTTCGCCAGGGAACCAGGGCGAACAGCGAAAAGTCAGCTACTGAAACAAATCTGAAAACAAACCCCAACTCAACATCACCAGAGTTAAAGATCAGTACTATCAACATAAGCCTGAATGGCAAAGAAATGGAGCTAGCTGAGGAATTAGATAAGTACCAGATCGACATAACAGGGGTGACTGACTGAAACAAAAAAAAAAAAAAAAAACTAGTGAGATCTTTCTGAGCAATAAATACAAAATGTTACATTCAGGCAATGACAATCAAGGAAAAGAAGGAGTAGCCATAGTATTCAACACAAAATACGAGGCTAATCTTCTTGAATGACAGTCAGTCTCAAGTAGAGTAATGTGGGCAAATACGAGAATGGGAAACTGAATAATGAGACTTATTTGTGCCTATGGTCCCACAGAAGGTTCTACTAAGGTACAAGTGGAGGAATTTTTTGAGGCTTTAGAAAAAGCAACTGACACAATGAAAAAGGAAAAGTTGGTCCTTGTTGGGGATCTAAATAGCAGAGTAGGAAATGATTGTGAGACATACAAAAATATTTTGGGAAAATTTGGAGAAAAGAGCAAAGCTAATAATAATGGCAAATATCTGTTGGATTTCTGCTCAGGACATGGACTGGTTATTACTAACACCATGTTCCAACATAAAAATTTGCACAAATTCACATGGAGAGAAGAGGCTAGGAATAAGAAAAGTCTCATTGACTATGTTATTGTTGATAGTGATGTTTTCTCCCTGGTGCAGGACACCAGAGTGTACAGAGGATTTGAAATTGGAAGTGATCGCTATTTAGTCTTGAGCAGGATAAAATTGAATTTCATATTGAAAAGAATAACATGTAAGAAAGTTTTAAAGTGAATAAAAGTTGAACAGCGCTCAGATGTGAACTGTAGACTAAAATACAGAAAGATTATTGAAAAAAAGAATGCAAGAGTTTGAGAACAGGAATCAAACCTTGGAGATTCAGTACCAACTCTGAAGAAAACATTGATTGATTCTGCCAGAGAGGCATGTGGTGAGGTTGTCTGCAAGGATAAAAAAATCAGAACTCCCTGGTGGACACAGGAAGTTAAAGAGGCAGTGAAGGAAAAGAAGAAAGCATATCAAAAGTTCCTGTCAAATAAGTCAGCTTGTGCTCTAAGAGAATATAGAGACAAATGCAAGAATGCTAAACATTGTGTAAAACTAGCTAAACAAAAGTCATGGGAGGACTTTGGCAAGAATATAGAAAATAAATATCAAGAAGGTGGCAAAATATTCTGGAGGTTGTAGAAGAAGCTTAGGAATGGAGGAAAGAGTGCTGTAAAAGGAGTTAGAGATGATAAAGGTGACATGAAAATGGGAGAAAAAGATATCCTTGAAGTATGAAGTAATTACTTTGAAAAACTGCTAAATGAAACAAGCAGTGATGACAGCACAGTGGTAAAAAACACTGACCAGGCATGCAGTCAGGATTACATATCCATACTTGAAGTAGAAAAAGCCATCAAAGCCTTGAAATGTGGAAAGGCAGCAGGAGAAGATGATATTCGACCAGAAATGCTGAAGTATGGTGGTATAAGAGTCTTACAGTGGCTGCACTGCATAGTTCAGAAAGCCTGGACAGAGGGACGAATTCCCGATGATTGGAGTAGAGCTCTCATAGTACCCATATATAAAAAGGGAAATAAAACTGAATGTGAGAATTACAGAGGTATTTCTCTACTGAGTGTTCCTGGCAAGATCTATCCAAGTATACTTGAGAAACGGTTGAGAAGAATTGTGGAAGAAAAGCTTGGTGAAGAACAAGCTGGATTCAGGCCAAATAGAGGCTGTCAGGATCAGAACTTCACTTTACGACAAATAGTCGAAAAAGCATGGGAATATAACAGAGATCTGTATTTAAGTTTTGTCGATTTGGAAAAGGCATATGACAAGGTGCCAAGAGAGAAACTATTCAATACGCTACAGTTATACGGTGTCAATGGGGCATTATATCAAGCAATACTTAGTCTTTATTTGAGTTGTAAGTCAGCAGTTAGAATTGAAGAAAGTACAGGAAGATGGTTTAATGTTAAATCTGGTGTGAGAGAAGGATGCACATTATCTCCTCTGTTATTCATTATCTATATAGATCACATTATGAAGGAAAGTGGTATTAAACATGATATCAAAATTGGAGATGTTAATGTCAGCTCTTTGTTTTATACGGATGATGTTATACTTCTAAATAAATCCGCTACAAGTCTGCAAGATTCTCTGACTAAATTGAATAACTGTTGTAATAGATATGGTATGAAGGTCAGCAATAAAAAGACAAAGACAATGAAAATAGGCAGAATCATTGAAAATGTCAACTGTGTTGTGAATGGGGAACCTGTGGAACAAGTGAAACATTTCAGCTACTTAGGCACGAATTTTAGTGAAGATGGTAAATTAAATATGGAAATAGACAACAGAATCAGCAAAGCTGGTATTTAGGAAGTCAACTGAATAAATTCATATGGAATAAGAGAGAAATTGGTTGGAACACTAAATTAGCTGTATAAAGACAGAGTGTTCAAACCAGTTTTAACTTATGGATCTGAGAGATGGGTCAGAAGTAAAACACTTGACCAAAGTCTAGAGACCGCAGATATGAGAGTCCTGAGAAAGATTAGAAGCGTGAACAGATGGCATCAATGGCAATATCATATTAAAAACGAGGATATTAAGAAAGAACTTGACATTGTCAACATCCAGGAATGCATTAGCAGAACTATCTCAGGTGGTATGGTCACTTAAACAGAATGGGCGAGGAAAGATTAGCAAAATAAGTGTTCTCTGCCAGGTTGGCAGCAAAACAACCCAGAGGAAGACCAAGATATAGGTAGATTGATACGGTACAAAGTGCCTTAGACGATAGAAATATAAGATCTGATAATGTTGGGGTCTTGACAAGTAACAGACTGATTTGGAGGAAAATTGTAGATAGGAAGTTAGTAATGATGTAATTTTTTTCATGTAGTACTATCATATCCTGTACACCCCTTGAGGATACATGGCAGGAATTTGATGATGATGATATATATATGGGGTGCTTAAGGGTCAATGCTGTATAACTGGAAGTCTCCTCTGAGAGGAGACTTCCACATAGCCTTTAAAGGAATGCAGAGAACTGACCAGGGCTTCTGACCTGTTAGTTATCTACCTAGATACTGAACGAATGAGGATGGGCTGGTAATTTGGGATTTAGCTGACCAAATTGTATTCTTATTAGTTTAAACCACAATACAAAATAATGGTACAACATGACAGAATTTCATGCCAGCTGGGGCATCACCAGGTTAAACAAGGCCTCCATTATTTTCACCAGGGAACCACGGTGAACAGCGAAAAGTCAGCTACTGGAATAAATACTAAAACACACCCCAACTCAACATCACCAGAGTTCAAGATCAGTGCTATCAACATAAGAAGCCTGAATGGCAAAGAAATGGAACTAGCTGAGCAAATGGATAAGTACCAGATCGACATAATAGGGTTAACTGAAACAAAAAAGACAAAAACTGGTGAGATCTTTCTGAGCAATAAATTCAAACTGATATATTTAATTTGATATATGCTACAAAATCTAGGTGATGAGACAAAAACCTTACTCTATCAATTAATAGCCCAAATCTATGATAGAGTAGAAATACCAAAGGAGTTTATGAAATCAACCATAATACCAATACCAAAAAAGAATAATGCAAACAAATGCAGACAATTTAAAACAATAGCTTTAATCCCGCATGTTAGCAAAATTCTGCTAAAAATTATTCAAAACAGGATTTATATAAAAAATAGATTGTCTATTAGATGAAGACCAATTTGGATTCAGAAAGAATAAAGGAACAAGAGAGGCAATGCTCTGTTCAAGAACAATAATAGAGAGAAGATTAGACCTTAGTCAGAATACTTAAATTTGCTTCCTTGATTTAGAGAAAGTGTTTGATTAAGTAAACCAGCAAATACTCCTAAATTGTCTAACCAATATCGGAATAGATTTGAGGGATAGAAAAATAATTTATCAAATTTACAAAAATCAAAATGGACGGATTAAAATCAATGATAAGGAGAAAATAATAAATATAAGGGGTGGAGTAAGACAAGGATATATACTTTCACCACTTTTATTTAATTTATATATTGAAAAGGCCATTCAGGAAACTAAAGATAAAATAAATAGTGGCATAAAGATAAATGGTGAGCAAGTCATGTGTATAAGATTTGCTGATGCCATAGCCCTTGTAGCAGAAAACAGAAGAACATTAAAAACAATGCTAGAATTACTAAATAATAACCTTGAAAAATATAAAATGGAAATCGATACATATAAGACTAAAATTATTGTTACAAGCAAAATCCCTATCAATATAGAGCATATAGACATCAGTGGGAAACAAATAAAACAAGTGAAAAGCTTTAAATATTTAGGAAGCCTAATAACAGAAGATGGCAGAACAAGAAAAGACATAAGATCAAGAATAAACAATGCAAAAGCCCAATTCTCTAAGATGAAAAGCATTTTAACAGGAAACCTCAACCTACAATTGAAAAAAAAATTAGTAAAGAAACTGATTTGGAGCATTGCACTGTATGGATGTGAAACCTGGACTCTGGGCAGAGAAGATGTAAGAAGATTGAAAGCTTTTGAAATGTGGTGCTGGCGCCGCATGAACAAAATAAAACGGTCAGAAAAAAAAATCAAATGAACAAGTCCTGAGAGAGATAAACAAAACAAGAACTCTAATTATATCGATCAAAATTAGAAGGGATAGGTGGTTTGGACATATACTTCAACATGATGGACTTGTGAAAAGAATAACTGAAGGCAAAGTAGAGGGGAAAAGAAGAAGAGGCAGACCAAGGAAAAGCTTTCTTGACCAAGTCAAAGACAGCACGGGTTTGAGGAGTTACCGGGAGGTTAAGAAGAAAGCCAATGACAGAGCGGAATGAAGAAAATTGCTGCTGAGCTACCAGTCCCAAGACTGATGCAACTGATGATGATGATATATTCAAGCAATGACAATCAAGGAAAAGAAGGAGTAGCCATAGTATTCAACATTAAATACGAGGTTAATCTTCTTGAATGGCAGGCAGTTTCAAATAGAGTGATGTGAGCAAATAATCTGAATGGGGAAGTGGACAATAAGACTTATTTGTGCCTATAGCACCACAGAAGGCTCTATGAAGGTAGAAGTGGACGAATTTTTTGAGACTTTAAGAAAACAACTGACGCCATGAACTCTGGTGATGTTGGCCCTTGTTAGGGGTCTAAATAGCAGAGTTGGAAATGATTGTCAGACATACAACAATATTTTGGGAAAATTTGGAGAAAAGAGCAAAGCTAATAATAATGGCAAATATCTGTTGGATTTCTGCTCAGGACATGGACTGGTTATTACTAACACTAT
Source organism: Typopeltis vanoorti (assembly GCF_054136105.1). Classification (NCBI taxonomy): domain Eukaryota; kingdom Metazoa; phylum Arthropoda; class Arachnida; order Uropygi; family Thelyphonidae; genus Typopeltis; species Typopeltis vanoorti. The sequence goes on along the minus strand of NC_143560.1, from coordinate 94,473,079 downwards.
GTTCCAACATAAAAATGTGCACAAATTCACATGGAGAGAAGAGGCAAGGAAGAAAAGTTTCATTGACTATGTTATTGCTGATAGTGATGTTTTCTCACTGGTGCAGGACACGAGAGTATACAGAGGATTTGAAATTGGAAATGATCATCATTTAGTCTTGAGCAGGGTAAAATTGAATTTCATATTGAATAGAAGAACATGTAAGAAAGTTTTAAAATGAATAAAAGTTGAGCAGCTCTCAGATGTGAACTGTAGACTAAAATACACAAACATGATTGAAGTAAAAATGAAAGAGTTTGAAAACAGCACCCAAACTTTGGAGATTCAGTGGCAAGCAGTGAAGAAAACACTTATTGATTCAGCCAGAGAGGCATGTGGTGAGGTTGTCTGCAAAGATAAAAAAAATCAGAACTCCATGGTGGAAACAGGAAATTAAAGAGGCAGTGAAGGAAAAAAAGAAAGCATATCAAAAGTTCATGTCAAATAAGTCAGCTTGTGCTCTTAAGAGAATACAGAGATAAATGTAAGAAAGCTAAACACTGTGTAAATCTAGCTAAACAAAAGTCATGGGAAGACTTTGGTAAGAACATAGAAAATAGATAACAAGAAGGTGGCAAGATATTCTGGAGGTTGTTGAAGAGCTCAGAAATAGACAAAAGAGTGCAGTAAAAGGAATTAGAAATGATAAAGGTGAGCTCTTTGGTCTATTTCTGAGCTCTTCAACAACTTCCAGAATATCTTGCCGCCTTCTTGTTATCTATTTTCTATGTTCTTACCAAAGTCTTCCCATGACTTCTTTCTTACATTTGTCTCTGAAATGTAATGAAATGAAAGAGCTCAGAAATAGACCAAAGAGTGCAGTAAAAGGAATTAGAGATGATAAAGGTGACGTGTTGTACTTCTAAATAAATCAGCTACAAGTCTGCAAGATACCTGACTAAATTGAATAACTGTTGTAATAGATATGGTATGAAGGTCAGCAATAACAAGTCAAAGACAATGAAATAGACAGAAGCATTGAAAATATCAACTGCATTGTGAATGGAGAACTTATAGAATAAGTAAAACATTTCAGCCACTTGATCATGATTTTTAGTGAAGATGGTAAATTAAATATGGAAATAGACAACAGAATCAACAAAGCTGGTATGGTAGGAAGTCAACTGAATAAATTTATATGGAATAAGAGAGAAATTAGTCAAAACACTAAATTAGCTATAGACAGTGTTCAAACCAATTTTTAACTTATGGATCTGAGAGCTGGGTCAGAAGTAAAACACTTGACCAAAGACTAGAGACCATAAATATGAGAATCCTGAGAAAGATTAGGAATGTGAGCAGATGGCAATGGTAATATCATATTAAAATCGAGAATATTAGGAAAGAACTTGACATTGTTAGTATCCAGGCATGTATTGGCAGAGGCTAATCTCAGGTGGTAAGGTCACTTGAACCGAATGGAAGAGAGGAAAGATTAGCAAAAATAATCTCTAATCTAATCATAAGTATTCTCTGCCATATTGGCAAGAAAAAGACCCAGAGGAAGACCAAGATATAGGTGGATTGATACTGTAAAAAGTGCCTTAGAAGATAGAAATATAAGATCTGACAATGTTGGGGTCTTGACAGGTAACAGATTTATTTGGAGGAAAATCGTAGATATGAAGTTAGCAATGATGTAAGTTCTCATGTAGTACTATCATATCCTGTACACCAGCGCTTCCCAAACTGTGGGCTGCAGCCCCCTTGAGGGCCGTAGGTTTTGTTGAGGGGGGGCCGTGAAATAATGAAAACAAATTTAAAATGTTTTAAGACTTAAGTAATTTTTTTTTATTTTAAAAGAAACATTTAACTTTTATTATTTATTATTTCTTTTTTGATATTTTTTATATTTTAATGGAAAAATTCACACATTGGTGTTGGTTCACAAACTTTTCTTCCTGTGTATTTCGGAGGTTAATGAATATTAGTAAATATTGCTTATTCATGTGTTTCATTTTAAAGCAGTGGTTAACTGTATTTAATTCGAATGCTCTCCAGGGAAGCTCCAAATCTTCCTGTCCCTTTCATCACAGGTTCGTAATCAGGGACTGTTGATATTGAAAGATTAGCAAAACAAGTGTTCTCTGCCAGGTTGGCAGCAAAACGACCCAGAGGAAGACCAAGATATAGGTGGATTGATACGGTACAAAGTGCCTTAGACGATAGAAATATAAGATCTGATAATGTTGGAGTCTTGACAAGTAACAGAGACTGATTTGGAGGAAAATTGTAGATAGGAAATTAATAATGATGTAATTTTTTTCATGTAGTACTATCATATCCTGTACACCCCTTGAGGGTACATGGCAGGAATTTGATGATGATGATGATGATGATGATAATCATTTAAACAGAATGGAAGAGAAAAGCTAGCAAAACAGGTGTTTGGTGCCAGGATGGCAAGAAAGGAAGCAGAGAATGACAAATATCCAGTTGGATTGATGCAGTTAAAAGTACTTAGAAGACAAACAGGTGACTATATTGGGGACCTGATAAGTAAGATTAATTTAGAACAAAAGTGTTAACAGGAAGCTAGTATTAACTCAAACTTATCATGTAGTGTCATAGTATTCAAATAGTCCCTTGAAGGTACATATCAGGAATTTGATTGTTATTTAGTGGATGTTCAGTTTAATAACTATAATGAATAACCTATAATGGTCCAATTCCATTATCACTTAATCAGAAGAAGATATGAATGAACTGTTTCTGCAGAACTTCATTGCCATTTTACTAGCCACGATGTGTTTATACAACATGGAAGCAAAGCATACCACTGAACTTTGAAACAACATGAACACATAAAGATACATAAGAATATATATACATACCATATTATCAATAGCAGCTGCTGCATCCTGCAAAACAACAACAAAAAAAAATTATAAGATTTCTTTTTCTATAAACATATGATTTAATCAAGCTTGATGCAACCTAATCCTAAGCTATTTATGATTACTTTATGATGGTTTTTTAATTGATCCCACATGAGGATGTCAGACCTACAGCACACCAGTGCTGTGTGTGTGTGTGGGTAAGAGAAAAAAACGTGGAACCTCTGATATGTTTTTTGTACAACTGAAAGTTGCAGTCCTTATACAGAAGATACAAAAGAGGAAGAGAAGTTGATTAAATATGTTTGGAGTTAGGCAGTGAATGATTAGAGATAATCAGCTGCTCATGTGTTCATAGGTTTGAGGGAGAGCGGAGCAATAATCTCAGCTATCGACTAAAGCAGCATGTCACAGGATCACAGTTCTGAACAGCAATGAACATTTTTCAGTGACTCACTCCATATGTGGGAATTCTAAGGTAAAGACCTACAGCATGTCAGTGCTGTGTGTGGGCAAGAGAAAAAATGTGGAACCTGTGATATGTTTTTTGTACAACTGAAGGTTGCAGTCCTTATACAGAAGATACAAAAGAGGAAGAGAAGTTGATTAAATATGTTTGGAGTTAGACAGTGAATGGTTAGAGATCAGCTACTCTTGTGTTCATAGGTTTGAGGGAGAGTGGAGCAATAATCTCAGCTAGTGACTGAAGTGAGTAGTATGTCAAAGAAGGGATCACAGTTCTGAACAGCAATGAACATTTTTCAGTGATTCACCCCATAAATGGCAATTCTAAGGTAAAATGGATTTGGGATTTGTAGTGTGTCAAGAGTTGTATAGGTAAAAAATAATGTATTGAGCAAAAATAAAAACACACTTTTTTTTTTTTGAACGAAGAGGAGATTATGGATGTGATGTGCTTCAAGTCAGTTCAAGAAGAGATATCTGATCTTGAATAGAGATCTGAATATTATAAAAGGTGAAGTGCAGTCTTTCTTGTATAGAATAATGCAAGATCGAGTTTTAGTGGCACTGACAACTGAAATACAGTAAGAAGATAAGTAGTTAAGGCAATGATTATGGAAGATCTTGTAATTAGGAAATATGGGCTGTGAAATATGGAATACATGGGCATTACAAAGGTTGTCAAAAAAAACAGGCAAAAAACATCTTTAATTCAATATAGGATATAGTATGGTATGGCATTCCATTGCTGTTGAAGCCAGACTGTGGCTTACAGTGCCACTGTTACTACCCCATCCATTCATCCATCCACTGACATGCAACACTATTTTGACTCCTTTTAGGCATATTCTTTCAAGACACACACACACACATCCTAAATGAATATGTGCCAGGAAAAATCCTTCAAGTCTATTCTTACATACTGTACTTCTAACAAATGGTTTGGAGAGTTACTTTAGTACTGTGCTCTGTAACATCTTATATATATTCTCCAATATTCCACAGTATTATGATTAATATATACATGCTTAATTAATTTATTGGTTTGAATAAATGAACTGAATGCAACTTTGCTTTAAAGTTTGATAATGTAATCCTTTAAGAATATATATATATATATATATATATATATAAAAACTACATAATATATATTTAACAGAAAGGTTCTAAAAAAATGTCAACCAATTCCTATTTAAAAATAAATTAGAAATGTCAGTTAATTGGAATAATCTCAAATAAAGGAGATAAATGTAGACTATCAGATCTATTTAAGTTTGGACAACGTAGAAATGTTTCATGAGTTTCTAAAGACATTCCATAAGGAATCTCTCTAATGTAGGATTTTAATTTTACTACACATGACTCTGTGCTTAGTGGAAATGGCAGATAAATCTTATATCAAAGTAGCTTGAGCCAGATTGTTCAAGATATTCTGATATAAGATTTATGTTTCTCATGATGGACAAATGCAGATCATCCAGATTGTCAAAATTAGAGCAAGGAATATGGTAGTACACCTAGAAAATTAATTGGAAGAAGCTCATCGTTTGGTGAAGAGAGAAAGGTGGAGATTTTTCTGATAACATAAAATGCCACAAAAATTGTTGAGAAGCTTTAAAATTTTTGTCATATGTTTAGATATTCCTTTGACATAGAGCAATGGAATATGGGTAATTTCTTCCTGAGAAAAGAGGCAGGAATCCTATATCTGTCGAAAACTTTTTTAATAAAGGATTCACTGAAATGATTTGTCAAGAAGGTTGATTTGCTGAAATGCAATTCTTTACAAAGTAGAGTCATCTGTAGAGCATAAAGCATGAGCATAATATATTAAAGTTTTAATAGTCCATTTTTTTTTTATTAGGATGACAGTATGACTGTATGAATATGAAGATTACTATTATTATATGGTATCTCTATGGAATCTGGAGACTCTGTACGTGGGAGAACCAAACTGTTGTAACCACAAAACCTATCATGCCTCCTTAAAACTTATTCACTGTCAGGGAACTCACAATTATGGATGTGCAACCTTATTAAGCAAGAGATCCACAAGAATAAGATGTGGAAAGACTCTCATAAGAATAAGAGTGAGAGGAGTTATGAAATATATAAAGCGCAGGCCAGAAAAGTAATGAGTGCAGAAAAATGAGTGTGGAGAAAAATAATTGTGCAAAAAGCTAAATCAGAATATGAAAAGAAATTAGCTATGCCGGCTAAAGGCAATCCAGGAGAATTTTATTGTTATGCTGCAAGCAAAAAGGAAGAATAAATGTGGAAGAATAACTTTACTGAATTATTATTACTATTATTTGATGGCATCTCCATGGAGTCAGGAGACTCATCATGAGAGACCCAAATTAACCATTATACACACACGTCCTAATCATAACTCTCCTTGAATCCATTCACAGTCAGGGAACTCACAACAAATTCTGGCAATCCATGACACTCACTCATCACTCTCCGTGCAAAAAATCTGATATGCACACCCCTACTAACCACACTCTTACACAATTTCCACAGATGGCTCTTAGTTCTCTGACTATTTGTCATATATTGAAAAATTTCCTTTGCATCAATTTTATAAATCCCCTTTAATATATTAAAAGTTTCTATCATATCCCCTCTTTTCTGCCTATCAAGTAAACTTTGTAACCCATAAATCTTCAACCTATCTTAACAGAGAGCATTTCACAGACCTATCACCATTAGTCACTTGTACATGAATCTTCTCTACCACCTCCTGGTTCCCAAGAAACCCAGGTGACCAAATCTGTGCACAGTAGTCAACATTCACATGATTTTTTTTTAATCCTCTGTGAGCAAATGAGGCACAAATTTAACAGACATATGTTTCACTTGCAAATCTTCTGTTAAAATTTGCTGGCACGAACTCCATGAAAAATTTGTCTCTTCAAAAACTTGTTCAATGGTCTTTTGACAATCTTCATTGATTGCTTGGCAAACCTTTTCGATGTTTTCATTATTTTTGTTGTCAAAGGTCGGTCAGATCGTGGTTGATCTCCAACTGGCATGTCTCCATTTTTGAAATGAGAAAAAGAAAACTACTTGTAGACCAGTGTTTTACCTAAAGCATCATCCTTAAAGGCTTGCCAAAGCATAACAACAGTTTCATCTGCAGCTTTACTCAAAAGAAAACAAAATTTCATGCACACTCTCCATTCCTTGTGGTCAGCCATCACAAAATATCCAAACTTGCTCATAAGCACTAACAAACAAGCGGCCAGAACAACGAACCAGTTCACGCAGGATGATGCCACTTGCCAGACTGGAGCAAAAAACTGCACACTCACTATGCCTAGCGACATCATCCATAACTAGAAAATATGCATGCACCAAGTTCAGATTCCATTTATTTTTGAGTATCCCCTCACATACATACATACAGGGGGTCCTTGAGTTACGTCGGAGATCCGTTCCTGCGGACCGACGTAAGGCGATTTTTGATGCAAGTCGGGATTACCATAGCCTAAGTTACTTACCTAACCTAAAACACCCTAAAGTCATAAGTATATATCAAGAAGCAGAACTAGGCTATAGGAAAATGAAAGCTTTATCATCACCACTAGCAGCTTCACCTTGCACCTTAAGGTTATGTAAATTGCCCTAAGCCTTAAACCACATAAACCAACCTTTACTAGCATTAAACTCTTCACCTGCACTCGTTTCCCCCCTTTCACTTTTCAATGCCTCAAACAATCTTTTCGCCTTTTCTTGAATCAACATGAGACTAACTGGGATACGGCGTTGATGCTGGTCTTCCAGCCAAAGAACAAGAAGCCTTTCCATCTCAATCATGAGCCTACTACATTTTTTCATAATCACAGTCGATTTCATGGGCGCTAATCCTTTCACGTGTTCAAGGATGCGAACTTTATCCTTGATAATAGTCCTGACTGTGGTATGACTTAAGTTAAACGCGCGGCCGATGTTCATTGGCATTTCTCCCTTTTTTGCTCTTTTAATAATGTCTAATTTCACTTCTAACGTAATGGCTTTCCTTTTCTTCGACACACTGCCATCAGAAGAGTCTGCCTTACTTGTGGGAGCCATACTGAAGGGTAAAAAGTCACAAAAAAAACACAAACACAAAAGTGAGAGAGCAGATGTAAACAAAGCATGCGGTACCCAAGCAACGCCAGCTCTCCCAAACAAAAGGTGCATAACGGCATATTCTTCCGCCACGCTCACAAACAAGTTTGCCTGCAACGTTTAAATTTTATGTCTTGCTGCTTCAAGTCGAAATTTATTTTTTAAATTATTTATGGGATTACCGCCATAAAGTCGAAATGATGCATGTCGAGGACGATGTGGATCGAGGATCCCCTGTGTGTGTGTGTGTGTAATAAATATTTATTACATCTATATCTCCTCCAGAGATTTTCATTAAAAATAAAAACACCTTGTTGCAACTTCTATAGGTAAAGGTGATAAGGCTCCGTATTACTAAAACCTTGGTATTTAGGGTCTAGCTACTCACTGAGGAGACCTCAAAAAAGGTTGAAACCGGTCTGGGTAGTGACCCCACCCATAATGCATTGCAGTATACATCTTCTAGTGAGATGTGCTTTACATTATGGGAAAATACCAAGAATAGTGATCAGAGCTTTACCCACCTTTACAATGAGTTTTCCTGGTGTTGTAACATCTTTAGACTTGAACTTTGTTTCAGGCACAAACTTAATTGTTTGCATACTTGGGATTAGGAGTTAAAATAACCAAGTTTATAAAATTACTTGGTTATCCTAATATATATATATATATATATATATATATATGTAGAAAGTATTTTACCTTGGGTATAATAAATGTTAAAGATACCAAGCTATTTTTAAACCTGGTTTTACTCCATTTCCCAAGTAAGCAAACAGACAGGCAAGTCAAGTTTGCGTCTGCAAGTGTTGCAAGTCTAGCTGACCCTGCACGTAGTGCAAGACCAAGGCAACTCATGGTAAAAGTAGAATAAGCTCTGATCACTAATCTTAATGTTTACCCTTAATGTAAAGCACATCTCCTGGAGGAGATGTATGATGCTTTGTATTAAAGGCAAGGGGCTGCTACCCAGACCGGTTTGGACCTTTATTGAGGTCTCATCAGTGGGAGCCAGGCTAGAAATACCAAGATTTTAGTAATACAGAGCTTATAAGTATTTTACCAGAACAAGTTACCATAATGTATTTTAACCTTATTAAATAAAAATCTCAGGAGGAGATATAAATGTAGAAAGTATTTTACCTTGTGTATAATAAATGTTAAAGATACCAAGCTATTTTTAAACCTGGTTTTACTCCATTTCCCAAGTAAGCAAACAGACAAGCAAGTCAAGTTTGCACCTGCAAGTGTTGCAAGTCTAGCTCAGCCATTAACTAAATGGCTTAACTAAAGTGATTAACTATTATTCTTTCAATTTAATTTAATTTAATTTATTTTTAAACCACAAGAGGTCAGCTAGACAGGTTAAGTAATTAATTTTGGATGTGATGTAGCTTACTAGGTTATGTTTCTGGTTGCTGTAATATAGCAGTTGTATATTTTCCTGAAGATGACCTTTATATGAATGAAGGTTGAAATACAGAATTTTTATTATTCAAGTATTTATCCATAAATTGTATATGATAAAAGCTGTTCACCATTTAATTTCATTGAATGAAAGAATAAAAATTATGATCTCTAAGTTAAGGAGTTAATTGTAAAATTACTTTTTGCATGGTATAAATAAAATAGAACTCAATTTTATTGTACTCTATGCTGTTCAATGTTAGAAAGTGAATTATCAGAATGCTTTCCATCTCTAAAGTGATTAAATAAATAACCAGACAACAAAATTTATGTCGCATTTATTTTTGTCATTAATAAAGAACTTTAAGATGATATATACTTTAGCACAACTATCTGTAAAAAAATTTACTTGAAAGGAAACTGGCCAAAGACCCAGATATACTGAACATAACTCCAGTGTGGCATAAGAATTGTGGTAGATAGGCTTATACGTTGGTTACTCATAACTATCATTTTTTTGGAAAGAACGATGTATACTAAAATATTAATTATAAAAAACTTTAATTAATACAGCTAATTCTCTTTTTACACAGCCTTTTTTTACATGATTTCGAAATAACACAGTTTAGAAAACAGAAGCAATTCTATTTTTACACGGCATATTTTGATTTTACACGGTCCAAATGGCGCTTTTAAAATTTCTGTTTGAATTCAGTTCTGTTAAAGAGGTTATTTCCATTATAACTATCATTTCCTAGAACGGTACATATGTACTTCAACTTGATTTCTGGGAGCCCCTCCCCCCTCGATGTTTTAAATATCATCTATGCTACAGAATGTAGACAATTGTGGCAACAACAAAAAAATAAATTTTTGTAATTACGATTCCCCTTAGTTAAGCTGACAGATGATCTGTTATATTCACTTGCCGTTGGTTCCTGGAAGCAGAAAAAGGATGCTATGCTGATTCCTCAAAGTTATGTTGGTACATTACTAGAAGCCCGATTATATAAAGCTGCTTGGAAGGAGTTAAGCTGTTTGCTAAACAATCATTTCTTGTTTATACGAAATGTTTAAAACCATTACTCATCAATCGATCCCAAAGATCACGGGAAATGAAAGGTGTGGATTTTAACACATTATCAGTGAGGGAAACAAAAAAGGTCAGGTTACAAAATAAATTTTTAATGAATGTTCTATCATAAGTTTTATTGATTATAGACAATGTGCCTGGCCATCCTGTTTTAGAACACCCAAATGTGGAATTTTGTTTTCTGCCACCTAATACAACATCCTTAATATAACCACTAGACCAGGATGTGATTGCTACTTTCAAAACTTATTACATAAGAAGAACATTACAATACATTTCGGATAACTTAGAATAAGGATAATTTACTGACAGTTATTGATGTGTGGAAGAAATTTTCTATTTTAGATTGCATCGAACTTGCTAAGTTGGCTTTATCAGAATTGAAACTGTCAACTTTAAATGCATGCTGGAAAGCTACTTGACCAGAATGTGTGAAAAAGAAAAATCCCATACCTTTGCAAGCAACTGAATATCCCAATATCATCAGATTAGCACATGCAGTTGGTAGAGAAGGATTTGATGATTTTTTGTCTGCAAATATTGAAGAATTGATGGTTGACAAGACTGTTAGTGATGACGAAATAATTAAAGCTGTCCTTGAGAATCTCGATGAAAAAGAAAAAAGTGATGATGACAAAAAGATTCCACTCACTGCAGGGATAATTAACGAAAGGCTTCAAATGGCTAGTAAACTGCAAAGTCATTTTCTTACACATGATTCAAATACTGAACAAGTTGAACAGTTTAAATGAACTGAAGTCATGTGTTGCAATATGAAGAATTATACAAAGATCTAGTCAAAACAAGATCTCAACGATTAATTACAGAGTTCGTGGTAAAAAAAATCAACCTTCAGAATTATTGGAAATTAGTGCTAATTTAGTTATTTTTACTGAAGAAACGTTTTGCCATTGCAGTATGAACAAGAAGGCCAAAGTGTTTCAAGTGACAGAAGTGATTTAATTCCAGTCTCACACAAAAAGAATGAGGCTACTGTCAGAAAGTGATGGCAAATAAAATTTACTAATAACCATATGCACGGTGTATTTGAGCCTTTTTGAATTTCTGTTTTATTAGTAACACACTGTTTTCTTTAAGCAAGATACATATGTATATACTTTAAATAAATAAATAAATAAAAAATATTCCAATAAAATTAAATAGTTTTATTCAATGATTTTCATATATTTTGTTTGAAAATAACTTATTTTTCGTATCAGGTTTTCACATCTGGAACCATTCTTCTATTTTTTCATATGCACTGTATTCTTTTTTACATTTTTTCTGGAACCAATCTACCATGTAAATGGAGAATTGGATGTACTTTCCTATATTTCGGCAATGTTACATTGCCCATTATCAGGGATCACACAAAAATAATGATATGTGCCAACAGGCACTAACACTAGCAACAGAAGGAGGTCCTAGATTCCTAAATGGTGTCCCCTAGTGGGCTAAATATTGTAATCTTGGGTAATCTTCAGCCAATGGCCAAGACTACCCAATTTAGCTCATTAGGAGACACTTCAGGAATCTAGGCCCTACTACTGTCACCTGTCTTCAGCCTCATTTGCCCAGTGTTAGTGTCTGTGAGCACATATCATTGTTTTTGTGTGATCCCTGATGATGGGCAATGTAACGTTGCCGAAATATAGGAAAGTATTAATTGAGGTTTTTTTTATAATTAATGTTTTAGTATTAATTTTGTATTAAATTTAGTATTAAATTTGGAAATAACGTTATTTCCGAAAAAATAATAATTGCGACATCAGGATATTTATATTTAGAATAAATAAATAAATATTCATTCAGGAATAACATTTGACTGTGTAAATTTTGTTTTGAGAGAGAGAAAAAAAAATCTTATAATCAAAAGATATGGAATAAAAAAGTGGATGGTTAAATTTCACCACAGATGACTCCATAAAGGTAAATTAAGTCAAATCAAATCAAATTGATTTTAGTGCTGATGGATTTTTTTTTTAAATTTTTTATTTTGAGTTGCGAGTCATTACTTGTAACTCAAAACAATGGCCAGTATCAAGTACCATTTGTGCAATGAGTAAAAATTGTTAATTTACTTTCTTGAAGTTGTTTAAATGCGCAAGGTTAGCTGGATTTAAATAGTTTTTAAATATTCAATAAAGAACAGTTTTTTTCTGATATGGTTTAAAGTGTGGCATAGCTAATCTATAGGTAGTGCTCTCTCTACAGAAAGTATACAATTCTAACTGATTTTTTTTTTCCTGGAAGAGATTCAAAGAAAAGACTGACTGACTCTCTCACTCACTCACACACACACAATGCTGAAATAAGTATTGGGACATCTGTTTTAGAATTACAACATACGTGTATATTCCTGATATGACATATCATGTCATATCTTGCTATATAAATCAATCACATGCATCTTAAGGATTGTACTATACTTACAGACTTCAAAAGAAGTATTATCATAGGATGACATTAGTGGCCACTTGTCTTCTACCAGTGTTATGAACTCTGTCTCTGCAGAAACATAGTTCTTAACACTGACTGTTTTATGATCATAACATAAAAGACTGAATCACCCAAAATCAACTTAGGTCACATTATCAGCTGATGGAAATGTGTAGGTGCCACTTCAGCCAAGAAAAGCACAGGAGATTAGTACTTAGGAAACAAAGGCTCTCAAAAAAAAAAGGTTGTACAGAAATCTGAGCAGTCTAATCGAATGTAGAAATGATTAATCAGGAATTCAAGGAGTTAGCAGCAAGATATTACATAAAGATCAGCACAGCCTCAGTTCAGGACAGCTGCACATAACCCAACACATCAATCATGATAATCAATAGTACTGTACACTAAATTAGTGTAAAGACCATCTTGACTGATCCAGAGAGAGCATTTGAAGTCTGTGATATGGAGTAAAAAAATCGCACACGCACACACACAAAAAAAAACTTTTTTTAATTGCCCATCCAATTAAAAAACTTTCTAATTGGATGGGCAAGTGTAGATGTTTAAGTGCATCATCCAAACTGCAAATTTTGGTGTCAGAGGTGTAATGGTTCTGAAGTTGTTTCTCCTGGTATGAATTCAGACCTTTGATTGTGGTGCCTAGAAAGATAAATGCTCTGGATTATGAAATGCTTCCTACATTGCAGCAATTTTATAGAACATACATTTCTTTCAACATGATAACACATGTAAGACTGCAAGAGCTATTGTGACAGGAAAAACAACATATAGAAAAACTTGACTGGTCTGCACACAGCTACCACTCTCAACCTAAGAGAGTGGTGGCTAACCCACTTTATCTAACCCATACCTGGATCAGGATTAAATCCACTAGTCTGATCACTGGGTCAGACCAGTGAGTCTAATAACAGCACATGAATTGGTGGACAGGAAGAAAAATAGTCCAAAACATCTGACACTCATATTTGTGCAAAGTAGTGCCAAGTATGCCAAAAAGGAGTAAAGGTTAGATCAGGACCAAGGGGAGAAACTGCATTATTGAGACTTCTATATTTTTATGAAATAAGGCACTGTCCCAATACTTATTTTAAGTGGCCATTCAGTCACTGCTGATTCTCTATATGAAAGAATTCTCTTTTGACAGAACATTTAATATGTTCTGCCATGATAGATTCATCCAATGAAAAGTTCGGTTAAATTCATAATGAAGGATTTCTTCATTGTGATATTCAAATATAAATGCACTGAACTAATTTTTCTAATAAAATAAGGCTGAGTTTGCTTTGAGAAGCCAGATTTAATCATAATGTTTGTGTTGAAGCACACCTTAAAACTGGAGTCCATTTTAAAGAATGAATTCTCTTAGTATAGTATAGTATAGTATAGTATAGTATGAGAGAGAGAGAGAGAAATATAAATATCAATGGGCCCATCCAATTTGTAAGTTGATAAGCATTTTACACTTGGATTAGTCCAAATTTAATTTCTAATAGTGATTTATAATGTCTTTCTGTAAAAAAAATAAGTATTTACTATTTTTTTTAAATTTCATCCTAACTATTTCAGTTGCTGAACTTGTATTTTGGATGGAAATGAATTAAATTATTACAGTGTATCTAAACCTGAATAATGAATTTAGTTTTAACTTGGATATTTTATTTAGTTTTTAGTCCTAATTAAACCAGTTGTTAGATATGTTGCAATCACATAAAACACTTTGTTTTTATTTTACTATCCTTGAATGGAAAATAACTATTTATGCTACTTAAAGGAGGAAGATTAAAAAAGGGAAACTAATGATCTTCTCACACAAACATGACAATTTTTGCCACTTCAGGCATCCAACAAACAATGTAATAATGCATGGGGAAATGAAGGTTGAGGATCATCTACCACTTAGAATGAGAATAAAAAAAAAAAAATACATGCTGCTTTCCTATTTCATATTTTATACAGCAGTATAATAATAGATCCATCATCTCCCTTGAATTATTCAAATTATGCATTTCAATGCATTTTAATTCTTCTCTGATTAATATTTATTATGTGCAAGTTTCATTTTTTAAGCTATTACTGAGTGGACTATAAGAGTCAATATGTTAAATATTACCAACTAGCCACATAGGTCAATGTGTATGTGCTGCATTTGTTACCAGACATTACCTAAAAATCCTTCCTGTTACATAATGGATTTATAAATTTTTTATGCTTTATTTATTTTAACATATTTTTTTTATTCATATTCAGAATTCACTGCTTTGTTTTTCAAACTTCTACAGTTGTTCATGATGGAACAATGTCTGTGTGGTACTTCACTTTAGAATATGTAATTTTTTATAATCTCAGAAGTTTCTTGAACAACTGCATGGTTTGAGTTATGGAAGCATTAAATAAACACTTCCATAACTCAGACCATGAAGTTTCTCAAGAAACTTCTGAGATTATAAAAAATTACATATTCTGAAGTGAAATACCACACAGACATTGTTCCATCATGAACAACTGCAGAAGTTTGAAAAACAAAGCAGTGAATTCTGAATGTCAGATTGACTGACTGAATGAACAGTGTATACACTTTCCAACCAACAGACTGCAGGTTAAAATCCCATTATTGTGAATGATATTAAATAAATCTGGTATGATCACATATAATCAAGAATTTTGTTTCTAATCAAACAAGCAAAGAAAATAAAAACTACTACTCCCTATTCCCAAATGTCCCACTCAAGGAAACCTTAGAGCTCATTGAAGCCAAATTTCCTCCCGATATCTCAGCCCTATTTCAGTTCACAATGAACTCAGGCTATTTCGTTTGGCAAGGAAAATTCTACAAACAGATAGAGGGGACAGCCATGGGTTCACCACTCTCCACACCCCTGGCCAACTTCTTTATGGAGACTTTTGAAGAGAAAGCCTTAAACTCTGTGCCACAAAAACCCACTGTTTGGCTTCACTACATTGATGATGTGTTTGCTATTTGGCACATATGCTCAGATACACTTCACTCCTTAACACACTTAAACAATCACTACCCCAGAATCCAGTTCACCTTGGAAAAAGAGGAAAACAACAGTCTCTCTTTCCTAGACACTCTAATCACTCGCCAGCCTGTTGGATCCTTGGTATTCTCTGTTTACAGAAAACTCACTCATACAGGCAGATACATTCACCAGCAATTCCCCACCCCACAACAATATGGGGTTATAAAAACACTATATACAGGGCAAAATTAATCTGTTCAGATGACAATGCCCTAACCACTGAACTAAACCACATCCTTAATACTTTCTTAGCAATGGCTACAACCTCCAAAAAATATTAAAACCAGATAACCACAACTCCTCCTCCCCCTTCATAAGAAAGATTACACTAAATCCATCACCATTCGCTATATCCGGGACATCTCAGAAAAAATAACCAAAATCTTAAAAAAATATGACCTAACTTCTTGTTACAAACCATATAAAAAATTGGCATCCCTTATCCACTCCACCAAAGACCAACCATTTCCCCTAGACCTACCTGGGGGTGTACCAGGTCCCTTGTAGCTGTAAACTGTCCTACTTTGGCCAAACAAACAGGACAGCAAATGTCAGGATTTCGGAACTTAAAGACCACACCTGGTTTCACCAGTACAGTCACTCTGGGCTTGCAGACCATGCTCTGGATACCTGCCACAGAATACGTTGGAAGAAAGCCACGTTAATACACTGCAGCAAGTTTAAATATGTAAGATTGTTCATAGAATCAGCCTTAGCTCTAAAAAACTTTCCAAACCTCAACAAATTTGGGTTTGTTGAGGTTTGGAAATTTCTTCTGCCTCATTTGCTTTTTGTAGACCCAGCCTTTTGCCTAAAATTAATAACAGAGAAAAGAAGAGAATATAATTTAGAAACACATATTGCATTTATTGACTTTGAAAAAGCATTTGACAAAGTTAAAAGAAACATTTTATTTAACATATTAAAAGAAAGACAAATACCAAATAATATCCTAAAAGCTATCACAAGTATATATGAAAATAATCAAATACAAATAAGATTAAATCACGAGCTATCGTATACGAGAGATAAACCAAGGGGTCTGACAGGGATGTCCCCTCTCAGCAACTCTTTTGAATATCTACTTAAATGAAATATTAATAAAATGGAGTAAAAATTTCCATCAAGGTATTAAACTTTCTCCTACAGTTAACTTAAACACTCTCCTCTTTGCCGACGACCAAATAATAATTGCCAATTCTGAAGATAACTTACAGAAAGCTATTTTAGATCTAAATGAGATATCCAAAAATTATGGTATGATAATATCAACAGAAAACTCAAAACCTATGGCCTTTAAAGGACAAGATCCAGCAAGAACTAAAATAGTAATAGATAACAAGATCTTAGAACAGGTGAATTCATTTAATTACCTAAGATGTATGATCACATATGAAAATGAAAAAGATATAAACGTAAAAATTGTAAAATATTTAAAAATAACAGGAGTAATTAACTCTATATTTAAACCAAACCTAGTTCAAAAACAAACCAGGCCAAACGTATACAATACATTAGCCCTAACAGTCTTAATGTATGGAAGCTAAATCTGGACAATAAAACAAAAAGACAAACAAAGATTAACAACAGCAGAAATGAAGTTTATGAGAAAAACTGCAAAAGTATACCCTATTTGATCACAAAAGAAACGAAGATATTATGAAAGAATTAAACCAAGAACCAGTAATAGAAAAAATTAAAAAATATAAACATAAATGGATGGAACATGTTCAAAGATTACGAAAGAAAACAGAAAGATTACCAAAACAAGCCTTAAAGTACAAGCCATTAGGGAAAAGAAAACCAGGACGTCCTCTTAAATGATTCACCGATGACTTCTAAGGCCGGAACAGGCCATGCTAGGCCTAAATCCTTGATACGTATGATGATGATGATGATTTGAGAGAAATACCCATGAAAGAACATTTCAAGGAGATTGAGAAAAAGAGGTCACACAAATCATGTCTGGCCTATCACACTAAAGAGAAATATCAAGCGATCTGAACATTAACAAAACTGCCATATACTGAGTTTAATGGGTATATTTCGAAAGTTTAAAAAAAAAACTTCAGAGATGGTATGATGTCCAACCCAACGCAAAAAAGTCTCATCTTAAATTGCAAGCCTCTGGTCCACTTTCATAAAAGACGTGAAATTCAGAGAAGTAGGTTATGATGGACATTATGTAGTACAGATCAACAGTGAAGTAAGCATATAATATGTCAGCATGATATATGAACTTTGATTTTAGATGGTGATTCACTTTAATGTTGGTCTATCTTTCATAAAACACTTTTGATTATATGTAATCAAACTGCTTTTATTTCATTGTATATAAATAAAATCTTATTGTCTACAAATGTTTTCATGTGGGAGATAAAATTCATCATCTGGTGCGAAACCATCACATGCTTATTGGAGGATTGAAGTGGCTTGAAAAAAGTTCCATATCTGATCTCTAGATCAAGGTTTCCAGATTATCTAACCCTCAGCCCACCTACAGAACTAGTAGACCATAGGTTAACAATCTTTTGTGGATGAAGCCACGTAAAAACTGTGCCGTCATCAATGCTGTGGAAAGAATAACTACTCTAAGTAGTATTCTAATTATCTGCTTCTATTTTCTTTATACACCAGTTCCACCTCCCCCGTTATCCACGGGGGGATACGTTCCAAGACAACCAGCAGATAGCACCAAACATTATATATACTGTTTTTCCTATACATGCATACCTATGATAAAGTTTAATTTATATATATTAATTAATTTAATTTTAATTAAATAAATAAATTTAAATTAAAGAAATTAAAATAAATAATTAAATAAATAAATTTAAATTAAATAATTTATATATAAATTAGACACAGTAAGAGATTAACAATAACTAATAATAAAGTAGAACAATTATAATGACCTACTGTAATAAAAGTTATCTGAATGTGAATGGAATCTTAGCAACCTTAGCATATGTTTTATTATTATTATTATTTATTTATTATTTTATGAAGTCGAGAACGCTCACCTTTTTCATTTAAAAGGAAGCACTTTACAGCTTCTCTTTGGCATATCCGAATTGCCAGCACTACTCTTGCATTTTGGGTCATTATCAAGTAAAATAAGGGTTACTTGAACACAAGCACTGTGATACTGTGACAGTCGATCTGATAACCGAGAACTACTCAGAATGGCATGCAATTTGAAACTTATAAATTATCTATTACTAAAAAAAGAGCCATACAACTTCATTTCAATGATGTAAAACTACATAGGCAAAGTTCATATTAGATCCACCATTATTTCAAAGCCGATGAAACTATGAAAGTTTCATTAAGTTGACCTGAGAGCTTACAAGAATGCAATCCTCAGCATTCCTGAGTTGCCTTAGCTTGTAATACTTGACTTAAGTAGTTAAGGCAACTCAGGGATGCTGAGGACTGTATTCTCATAAGCTCTCAGGCCAACTTGACGAAACTTTCATAGTTTCCACAAACATTCGGCTTTGAAATAATGGTGGATCTAATATCCACTTTGCCGATGTAATTATAAATTGTTTATTTCTGGAATTTTCCATTTAATATTTTTGGGCCATGGCTGACCATGGATAAGGGAGGCCTACAGTACTATTCACACTATTCATCCAGTGTTTGGTAGCAGTGAAATCAAAAAAGTATTATTCAAGTGCATAACCATGCATTAACAATAACATACATATATCTGCTGGTCTGAAGCTCTCAGGCCAACTTACGAAACTTTCATAGTTTCTACAAACGTTCAGCTTTGAAATAATAGTAGATCTAATATCCACTTTGCCAATGTAATTATAAATGGTTTATTTCTGGAATTTTCCCTTTATTATTTTTGGACCGGAGTTGATCGTGGATAGCGAACCCGCAGATAAGGGGGACCTACAGTACTTTTCACACTATTTATCCAGTGTTTGGTAGCAGTGAAATAGAAAAAGTATTATTCAAGTACGTAACCATGCATCAACAATAACATACATATATCTGCTGGTCTGCTTGGTCAAGCAGATAACATCTCCACTTTCCAACATGCCTGCTGGAGCTCACAGATGGAAGGAGTATCATATTTGGTCTTTGGTGAAGGGTTCTCAGATTAACTAAGCTTTTATCTATGTGTATCACAGTAATATTATGGCTATTAATATATAATAGGTCACAATCTTTCATGGATGAAACTATGATTTAAAAATAATAATAATAATAATAATAATGCCGCAATGTCTCAAAGTTTAAGCTTGCATGCTGAACAACAGACAGAACTATTTTTTGCTGGACAAACAACACATGAAAAGTTAATAAATTATATTTATTAAACCAATTAATTTTGTCAATACTTCATTAACATCATCAGGGTATACAAAAAACTATACACTTACTTGGTGTATCTAAATGCTTGCATTATTGCATGATGTAATTGTTGTGTGCATAGCTTTTTTGTATATGTCAGCCTGGTTGGCCGAGTGGTCAGTGTATCCGCTCTCTAGCCAAAAGGCTGCTGGTTCGAATCCTCCCCATGGGCATAGATGCTTGTGATTGTCTGTATAAATACCAGTGGTGGTGGGCAGTAGATGGAGTTGATGAAGTTGCGGTTAGTTGTAGTTGGTGGAGACAGAGAGCTGTATAGCAGGTGCCCTCCCTTGATGAGTCTTTGGACTCCCTGGAGGTGTCAGATAATAATAACAATAATAATGATAACAATATTCTGAGGATATCAATAGAGCAATACTGATTAAATAAATATAATTTATTAACCTTGTACGTGTTATTTTTCCAGTAAAAAAAAAAAAAAAAAAACAGCAATGATACAATGGAGGATGCCAGTACTTACAAAACAACACAGATGGTTTATGGGTGTTTGAGAGTATATCTCCCCTCCAACCAATAAGTCATAGGCTTGAATCCCACTACTGAGAAATGAATTTCGTCATTCAGTGTGCGACCACCATTCTGTTTACTGGAAGCATGAAGTGCCTTGAAAAAAGTTCCATGTTTGACTTCTACAACAGGGGTTTTCTGGATTACATTAAAGAAAAGAAAAAAAAGAACAATAAAAAACTTTACCCACTCACAGCAGTAACATACTTAGATTTGCGCCCTTTTGTGGGTGGGAGATGCATAAGAAAAAAAAAAATAATAAAAAATTTAATGATGTCTGTTTCACATTTATGTCGTTCAAATTCAATTGAGTGGTAGTACTTTTGTAAAAATCTGACATGTGTCCCAATAGTATAGCACATGAATAATATGCTAACCCATTTTTAGCTTAAGTTTTACATATCTGAAGTACTTAAGCCAAAGGATTTAAGAATTTAATTTAAGAATTTAACTAGTGATTTGCAGCCATTTGTAGATGATGCAAAATTGAGGACAGCAATGCAGTCAAGCAGATGTTATGGCCTTACAGGAGGACTTGAATAGACTACATGAATGGGCAGGTAAGTGGAACTGTCAGTTCAATGTTGCAAAGTGTAAGGTTTTGAGATTTGGTAAGCAATGATGGGATGCAAAGTACACACTTGGTAGGGGAAACTTTAAAAGAAGCAGAGAACATGAGATCTGGGAGTAATGGTGGACAAGGACCTGAAATTCAGGGGACAAATCCAGACATCACATTGGATAATGGCAATGATGCCGAGAACCCTGACGTGCAGTAATAAAGAGTTATGATACTGTTGTATATGGCCTCATATGGATTATTGTGCACACATTTGGTCATTGGGTTTCATGGTTACAAGGATACGTTAGCAAGGATTGAGAGAAGATTCACAAAGATAGTCAGTGGTCTTTGGAATGTGGAGCATGAGGACAGATTGCAAGAATGTAAATTGCAAAGCCTCATGAAAAGGAGGAAGGAGGGGGGGATATGATTGAGACACATGAGTGAGTTAGGGGTTATTATCAGGTTGACATAGAAGTGATTTTTCATAAAATGGGAGAAGGGGAGGGAGGTAGAACAAGAGCCATCCTGGAAATTGTATAAGGAGGGTGCAAGCAGGGAGTGAGGAACAGGTTCTTTACATGGAGAGGTTGGTGAGTGGAATGAATTGCCTGAGTGGGTTGTTAATGTAGATGCATTGAATCAGTTTAAGGCACGGCTGGATGAGCATTGTGTGCAATAGTATCTCCCACAATGAGTCTATGACTCCACAGAAGTCAGATGTTAACAATAATAAAATTCCAAAAAACAAAAAAAGCCATAATGGTTAAACTATAGTCTTTAAATTCAATGTGAATTTAGAGCATAAGTGCAATTGGTATTTAATCAAACAATGCTCTTTAATAATTTTAGGACTTCAATTTTTAGTCTGTACATTGTGTGTAAAAGTTCCTCTTGGAATGGAGTGTTATACCAAAGCAAACTATGGCCATGAAGCACTGGTGTATTATGTCTGGCAATTACACTCAGCTTATATTTATCACTTAACTATCCTGTAAATCATAAAAAAAGAAATATATATATGTGCATATATCACTTAACTATCCTGTAAGTCATATATATATATACAGGGTGTTCGGGATAAATTTGACATATTTATAATTAATTATATTTTTCCGTAAGTTACATGTATTAACACACACTTCTCTTCATTTAAAAGGTTGGACCCTTCTTCATTCATATACAAGATGTCAGAAAGGATGGATAGCTGGAACCCACCTGAATCATGGAAGAGAATAACTTGTATCATGATGATTCGTGCCGGCCATCAAAATAAGGATATTTCGACTGCTGCCCAATGCTCCCTGAATACAGTAAAAACAATCAGGCATGAACTAGAGACTTGCAATGGTGACTACGAGGATGTAGCAAGAAGAAAGATCCCTAGCAGACGATCTGATTGCGTTCGTACAGCAGAATTCCTCGCAAATCTGCAGGAACAGGTGTTGAAGATCCCTGGCATTGGAATTCGGGCTTTGTCACGTGAAATGAATGTTGCAGCCTCTACTATGAAGCTTGCACTCAATGAAGACCTCCGCTACTACTCATACAAGCGCCGCAAAGGTCAGCTGCTTACAGAAAAGGCCCGTGAAAAACGTTTGATAAACGCGAAGAAACTTCTAAGCAAAGTGAAACATCCTGCGGAACCACAAACAATCTGGTTCTTTTCCGATGAGAAAAACTTTTGCCAGGATCAAAAACACAACACGCAGAATAACAGATGGCTTGCATACAGTACAAAGGACATTCCTCGTGTAATGCAGACTAAATTTCCCCAAACTGTGATGGTTTTCGGATGTGTATCCTCTGAAGGCAATGTGATGCCTCCGCATTTTTTCCAAGAGGGCCTCAGGTTGACTTCAGATGGCTACGTGGAGTTGCTAAACACTGTAGTCAAGCCCTGGATAACAAGGGTAGCCAATGGTAGGCCGTATGTATGGCAGCAGGATTCGGCCCCTTGCCACACCTCTGGGAAAAGTCAAAAATGGTTGTCTGAAAATTTTTACGACTTCACCAGTCCAAATGTTTGGCCTCCAAACTCCCCAGACCTTAACCCCATGGATTATTTTGTATGGGGCGCAGTTGAAAAAGACACCAATCGCACTTCCAGTAATACAAAAGCCCAGTTAATGGATAAAATTAAAACAGTTTTTGCGGCCCTTCCCAGGGAGACTGTAGCATCAGCTTGTTCGAGGTTCCGAAGCAGGATTGAAGCTGTGATCGATGCTAATGGTGGTTATTTTGAGTAAATCTTGTTGATAGTATTGTAATTAACTCTGCCTGTAATGTTTTTTGTCAATTCATTAAATTTAATAGATACAAAGAAGATTTTCTTTTTCCTTACGAAACTGTCAAATTTATCCCGAACACCCTGTATATATATATATGACTTAACAAGATCAAAAACCTCAAACTAAACAAATCAGACACGATGGCAAGCTTCGATGCAGTTTTGCTTTTTACCAATGTACCAACCCAGGAGGTTCTCACTCTTCTCAAGAACAAATTGTCAAAGTTCTTTGCTTAACTCATTAATTGTGTCAACTCAGGCTACTTCAGATTCGAAGACAAGATCTACAAACAAAACACTGGGGAAAGCGGACTAGCCATGGGTAGTCCGCTTTCCCCAGTGCTGGCAAACATATTTCTAGAAGACTTGGAAGAAAAAGCAATTTGTTTGGACAGACTGAAACCTAAAATCTAGCTCCATTATATTGACGATGTTTTTCTTATATGGGAACACGGCCAAGATAACTTCAGAGTTTTCTTGGATCCTCTAAATGACTTTCGTCACAACATCAAATTCACCTCTGAGCTAGAAGTTAACAATTGTCTTTCTTTTTAGACATAAAGCTAACCAGGAGTACTGATAAAATTAAAATTTCAATTTTAAAATTCAGGAAACCAACACATACAGATAGATACCTTCACATGTCCTCTCACCACTATTCTCCACAGAAATATGGCATTATATCTATTCTTGTTGAGAGGCTTATACACTGGTTATACATGATAACTAATAATTAAGGAATTGCTTGGCTTGCAGACCACGCTCTGGATACTCTCCACAGAATAAGATGGAAGAAAGCCACAGTAATACACCCAAGCAAGTTCAAATACGAAAGACTATTCATGGAATCAGCCTCAGCCCTTAGGAACATACCGAACCTCAACAAATTTGGATGCATGAGACGGCCCCAAATTTGGGAAACATGTATCAGAAGAACTTCAGCCCAAAGGCCAAGAACTACCAATATAGCCTGCCAAGGGGCACCATCAGGACTTTAGGAAAACGTTAACTTCCTAGCTTCTGTTATCATTTGCTGTTATGTAGTACTTGTGTGCACTTGTCTTTGTAATAAGTTCCCAAGATGGCAACGTGACGTTTGCCGAAATATCGGAAAGTATATATTAAAGTTTATTTAATTTATATTTCTAGTGTGCGCTGTCAATTCCTTAATTATTAGTTATCATGTATAACCAGCATATAAGCCTCTCAACAAGAATAATGATCATCCACGGAGATTCCTTTGCACGCAAGGCCAGCCATTACGGCAAACTGAAGCTAAAGTTATCCAGACAACTTAACCGTCTAGCATTCCTAAAACGCTGCCGGGATAATCAAGTCATTTCTAACTGTGTTAAATTTAAACACCGCTTCATCTCACAGAAAGCTCTCTGTATCTACAACTAGGGTAGCCAGGCTTTACTTCGGGAGAAAATTACCGCTACATGCGGTTCCCTAGCCGACATAAACAGAGCTATATTAGTGCTAGAAAATGAGCTTTCACATACGTTTAATCACGAGCTTTTGGTCAGTCCTACATGACGTCTCGTATACGGCGGCTAATAAAGAATTCGAACGAATACGGAGCCGACATATCAACAAGTTTCATAAATTAATAAAGAACTCAGCGTCCAAACCTAAACTACAAACCAACACTGTAGTTAACCTTTCGTCAGGAAGCCTGAAGTACTCAACGCTCTGTCACGTGGTCACAACTTCGCCATTGCTCCTAAGAAATTACCGGCTGGGGAATTAATGATCCAAATTGAACGCGGGATTCGCCACCTCCCAAACCACATCACCAATGATATCAGATTGGATGCGGCCTGTGTTCTCACAAAAGCAAAGCCTCCGAAATCCAACTTATCCATTAGTGAATACAAGTCACTACAAGAATTGAAAAGAAACAAAGAAATAGTGATCACCAAAGCGGATAAGGGGAACGCCATTGTGGTACTCAATCTAAATAACTACACAGGTAAGCTCAAGGCCTTGCTATTAGATCGATCAACTTACCTCCCTATTGAATATAATCCCACCAACTCTCAAATTAGAAAACTCCATAGGCTCCTTAAGAAGGTCACTTCTTCGCCTGTGGAGATTACCAACAGACTGAAACCCTATAACTCTAGACCCCTCCCGCATATATGGGCTCCCAAAAATACATAAAGATAATATGCCATTACGTCCCATAGTGGATGGCATTGATTTCCCCACTTACAAACTAGCCAAGCATTTAGCCAAAGCACTCTCACACTATACTGGCAGCACACCATCACACATAAAAAACTCAGCCCACTTCAAAGCCAGTATAGAAAACCTCACACTCCAACATAATGCCATAATGGTCAGTTTTGACGTCTCTTCCTTATTCACGAATGTCCCCCTCAAAGAAACCTTAGAGCTAATCCAAGCTAAATTTCCTCCTGATATCTCAGCCCTATTTCAGTTTACAATGAACTCAGGCTATTTTGTTTGGCAGGAAAAATTCTACAAACAAATAGAGGGGACAGCCATGGGTTCACCACTTTCCCCACCCTTGGCTAACTTCTTTATGGAGACTTTTCAAGAGAAAGCCTTAAACTCAGCCCCACAAAAACCTACCATATGGCTTCGCTACGTTGATGATGTGTTCGCTATTTGGCCACATGGCCCAGATTCACTCCTCTCCTTCCTAACACGCTTAAACAACCAACACCCTAGAATCAAGTTCACCCTGGAAAAAGAGGCAAACAATAGCCTCCCCTTCCTAGACATACGTCACCCGCCAACCTGATGGAACCTTGGTTTTCTCAGTTTAGAGAAAACCCACCCATACAGGTAGATACATTCACCAACAATCCCATCACCCCCCCCCTCACAATAATATGGAGTTATTAAGACACTATTCAACAGGGCAAAAATAATCTGTTCTAATGAGCAAGCCCTAACTAATACTGAACTAAATCACATTCGTGACACTTTCTTAGCCAATGGCTACCCCCCCCCAAAAAAGAATCCAAAAAATACTTAACCCAGTTATCCACAACCCACCACCCCTCCCCTTTACAAAAAAGATTACTCTAGATCCATCACCATTCCCTACATCCGAGGCACCTCGGAAAAAATCAACAAAATCTTAAAAAAACATTACTTGACAACCTGTTACAGACCACATAGACAATTGGCATCCTTTATCCGCTCCACTAAAGACCAACCACTTCCCCTAGACCTACCTGGTGTATACCAGGTCCCTTGCAGCTGTAAACTGTCCTACTTTGGCCAAACAAGCAGGACAGCAAATATCAGAATCTCAGAACACAGGGATTACATCCGATTTCACAAATACAGCCACTCTGGGCTTGCAGACCATGCTCTGGATACTCTCCACAGAATAAGATGGAAGAAAGTCACAGTAATACACCCAAGCAAGTTCAAATATGAAAGACTATTCATGGAATCAGCCTCAGCCCTTAGGAACATGCCAAACCTCAACAAATTTGGATGCATGAGACTGCCCCAAATTTGGGAAACATGTATCCCATCTTCAGCCCAAAGGCCAAGAACTACCAATATAGCCTGCCAGGGGGCACCATCAGGATATTAGGAAAACGTTAACTTCCTAGCTTCTGTTATCATTTGCTGTTATGTAGTACATGTGTGCACTTGTCTTTGTAATAAGTTCCCAAGATGGCAACGTGACGTTTGCTGAAATATCGGAAAGTATATATTAAAGTTTATTTAATTTATATTTCTAGTGTGCGCTGTCAATTCCTTAATTATTAGTTATCAGGCATTATATCTACTCTTGCGCATTGGGCCAGATCTTTATTATCAGATGACGAAGAGTTTCAAAATGAACTTAATTTCCTCAAAATTTCTTTTTGGAGTGAAATCAATAATGGTTTTGCTCCGAAAAGTATCAAGAAACTTCTTTTTCACCATCGTCAACAAACTAATGAAGATTCTACTACCCCCAGAGCTTACATCTCCTTGCCTTACATTAGTTCCCTCTCTCCCAAACTGGCTAGAATTTTAAAAAAGTTCAACATCAAAACATGCTTCTCTACTTTACCTAAACTCCGATCTATCCTTAGTCAGCCTAAAGCATCGCCATCTTCAGTTCCCAGGAGTATACAGAATTATTTGTAGTTGTGGTAAACCTTACTACAGACAAACTGATACATCAATCTTTCTCCATCTTGAAGAGCACAAAAGAGACTTCTCTTATAATGGAATCTGAGCCAGAGCCCCCACCAGCCACATCTTGTTCTCTGTAAACTCTGATGAAGACCTCCGACACCAAATAGACTGGAATCAAACTTCTAGTATTCACAAATGTTACGATGAACTTGAAAGACATATCCTGGAATCAAAAGAAATCGCCCTCAATTCTATCCACATGAATAGCAACGTTAGCTACAATTTGCCAGATTTGCATAGCTCTGCTGTTCAGTGCTGGCGTTCTTGCGAGATTATACGCACGCGTACAAATGTAGCTAGAACTGAAGCATGGACTCCAATTTAAACTTAAGTACAGTGTTTGATAGCTCTGTTGTTGTTGTTAGTGTGTGTGTAATGTTTCTGTCGGTCTTTTTTGTATATACCTTTGCACTGTGACACCTGATGAAGTTGGCTTACCAACGAAACTAGCGCTGTCCTTGTTAAACTTTTATTCTTAATTATCTGGTGGTTTAAGTCATTAAAATTATTGAACAAATATATATATATATATACATTTTTTATATACATATATAATACAGCAAAAAGAAATATACGATTATTTAAACACTTACTTCTGCAAGTTCAAATTCAATAAATGCAAATCCTCGATGAGTTTCTAAAAATAACATTAAAGAACTAATAAATCAAGACAGTGTATACTTTTAATCCCACCGCTATCTACTTAAATACCCTTTACTTTGTTTAAGTTAAGGGATATTACATCCCATATCGTTTCTTAGCTGAATAAGAAACTCAAAGAGTTTCATGCTGAATATAGTAGAAACTATATAAAGTTCGGCGATTCCAAGCGTAAGCAAATACCTGGATACTGCAGCAACTGACCCTTAAAGTAATGCAAGCTGAGGCAACTCATGTCAAAGGTAGAGCAAGCTCCGATCACTATTCTTGATATTTACTAAGATTCCAAGCGTAAGCAAATACCTGCAGTATCCAGGTATTTGCTTACGCTTGGAATCGCCGAACTTTATATAGTTTCTACTATATTCGGCATGAAACTCTTTGAGTTTCTTATTCGGCTAAGAAACGATATGGGATGTAATATCCCTTAACTTAAACAAGTCATATGTCGCCGAATTGAAGCCTTTGGCTCTTCATATATCTAACCCTTTACTTTATTTTCCAATGTTTTAAACATTTTCCTTTCAATTTTTTTCAAAAGAGAAATGAAAAAAGGGCTATTCACTTATTCATGTTGCACTTTAATGGAATAATTTACAGCACAAAAGGAAATAATTAAACAAGTGTAATTGATTTCAATATTTTGTCTCAGTCAAAGAACATCAGGAATACAATGTTAAAATTGTAATAACCCACAAAAACACACAAGAAACAATAAGTGGAGGAAATGAGGTAGAATAAATAAAGACTAAAGTCCTATGAGATACCTCAAGGGCTCACTTTAATGAATATGGAAGTGGCAAACCTGTACCAGATGCTGGACCATGACTTACTTCATGTAATATACATGTGTTATATTATCTTTAAACTGGTCCCTCTCCTTCTTTCTTTCTTCCTGCTCCTTTTCCCAAATGCTATTAGAGTATTCAATGGTTGGGGTGAATCTTTCCTATTTTGCTATTTCATTTCATTATGCAGTGAAAGTCCATCTCACCTGGTAGGCAGAAGTCCCAACTCACCTGGCCAACATGGAATGAATTGGGGAACAAAACTTCCCAGATATGTGAAAAGGGCCTCTGCAACCCTAACACTTTTTTTTTTCTTGCAGTGACTTCACTCCAAAATTCTACTATGGTTGTGACTTATAACACATCTCATGCTGAATCGGTTGTTGCACAGAATAATCAGAGCCACATTCAAGACTTAGGCAGAGGGTCCTGTTCGAGAAGTATATTACAGTCAACTGACTATTAAAGTCAGTGATATTGTGAATGAGGACTATAGAAGGTATAGGATTAATCTTAGAGGGAAATTTTACATAGGCACATGAAATATTTGGGGTCTATAGATGGGTACTCTTGATAATGTCTGTGAAGAGATGAAGTAGTATAAAACTGACATCATGGGAATTACAGACACCAATGGAATGGAGAAGGTCACTTCAAAAGACAGGATAGTAAACTAGTTCTTTATTCGGTAGGTGATGCAAAGCATCAATCAGGTAGCTGTGATACTGAAGGCAGTTCAGGCAAAAGCCCTTCTTGGTTATAATCCCATTAATGATAGGATACTTTGTATTAGACTTAAGGCTCATCCTACCAATGTGTCAATCGTGGTAGTTCAGGCACCCCACATAGATAAGCCTGATGAAGAGAATGGGGAATTCTATGAAAACTTACAGATTGTTTTGGACTGCCTACCAAGGAAAGATGTACTTTACATTTTAGGGGGACTTTAATGCAAAAGTGGAAAAGAGTATAAGAGTTAGGAATGAGTGTGGCAGTCTGGACGAATGTAACACCCATGATGAAAGACTTGGAATTTGCCCATGGCAAATTCCAAGTCTTTCATCATGGGTGTTATTAGCAATACCTGTTTTCAGAAACACCCACCCTTATACTTGGAAATCTAATGTTTTAGGTAAGCACTCAATTAATTATATCCTGGCTCTCCAATGGCAGAATTTCCTGGAACAGACCATCAACTAGTAAGACTGGGACTCCAAAACCTTAGAGATCAGGCCCATCCTACTAGACTGGATGTCAGCGCAATCCCTAGTGGGTTCACAGGAGAAACATCAACTTCGATGGATGATGTTTTGGTGACTTAGTGGGAAGAACTCACTTGACATGCTCTAAGAAGGAGTCAGTGTTATAAAACAGGATACAGCCAAGAAGTATATAGGCGCAGTTAGACGACTGAGAAACCCAAAGATATCAGATTCAACATGGAATCTAACTGAAAGAAGGCAGTAGGAGGAACAAAGAGACATAAGGATGAAAAATATAAGATATTAAATAGAAAAGTCAGAAAAACCTTCAACAGGACAAGGAAATTTTTATGCTAATAAGTGTAATCAGATAGAGTTCCATATGAGGAGGCACAATTATAAAAAAGTGTTTCATTTAGTTCATGACCTAAAGCACAAGTTTAAGTCCAGATTGAATGTCATCAAAGACAGGAATGGAGCAGTACTAACAGAAAAAATGGAAATCAAAAACAGATGGAAAGAATGTTGAAAGTTTATTTTTCACTTGGTTAGACTATAATAAATTTAGTTTAATCCTTTATCCAAGTGTGAGCAAACAAAGTTTGCACCTGAAAATATCTTCAGGACTGAGGTAAGGTAGTACAACACTGGGCAACTCGCAGCAAAGGTGGATCAAGCTCTCAGCTCCTTGTCTCGGTATCTCCCATAATGCACAGCACATCTCCTTGCGGACACGTATACTGCTATGCATTAAGGTGGGGGGGGGGGGCTACCCATACCGGTTTCGACCTTTATTGAGGTCTCGTCGGTGGGAGCCAGGCCCAGAGTGGAGATACTAAAGCAGAAGCAATAGGAGAGGTCATCCTCACCTATAGGAGTTGCCAAAAAGTGTGCCACCTTATTATTAAATTACTCTGGATTTAGAGAAAGATGTTGAAAGTTTATTTTTAAATTCAAGGGAACCAGGGGTGGGAGAGTATTGGACCTGGTCATAGTATTTAAAGAGCTATCCATAACCAAGGTAACAACGTTGCCTCCAATTGGTGAAAGTGACCATGAAGTCTTGATTTGGGAGATTGTAAAACATGAGAAATATTCTATCGAGAAAGGGTATTTGTGGAACTACAAGGCAGGTGATTATGACATGCTTAGGAAGAGGCTTAAATCTGTAGTTAGTGGATGTTAGTAGGGTATGGGATATAGATAAGGATCATCTAGAGGAAGCAGCATTAAATTGTATACCTTGGGTAAAGAGCGTTAATCGAGTAGGAGTTAGATGGATGAGTAATATCAATAAGCACGAGCTGCAGAAGAAGAAAATGCTGTGGAGGGTATATAAAGAGAAAGGAAACCAGCAAACTCATGAACAGTACAAGTTTCAGGCAAAAACGGTGACCAGCATGACAAGGAAGGCAAAGTCAGATTATGAGAAGTATCTAGCCGAGCAGGCCAAAGGAAATCCCAAAAAAGTTCTTTCATCATATGGCAAGTGAGAGGAAGAATGACTATAGAAGATTAACCTTAATGAGTGACAATGGTCATGAGAAGACAGAAGCAGATAAAATAGTTGAGTTATCAAGTGACGACCTAGTGAAGTTACTGCTTTAACCTATGTGCCCGACACTAATGTGGGAACAGAGATGGATGAACTGGAGGTTCTTAGGTTATTGCAGATTCTCAATGTAAATAAAGTTGTGGGATTAGATAGGATATCAGCTAGGGTTTTGCGAGAATGTGTAAGGGAACTGGCAATGTCTTTGACTAGGCTCTTTAATTTAAGTCTCAGAGCTCTGGTAGAGTTCCAAGGGAGAGGAAACAGGGCAAAATAATTTCTTTGCATAAGGGAGGCTCTACAACTGCAGAGCAAATTATAGACCAATCAGTACCTCAGGCACGGTGGTAAAAATACTAGAAAATTGGTAAAAAAGAGAATTCAAGAATGGGTAGATAAAAATATGATACTCTATGAGAGGCAGCATGGCTTTGTAAATGGTCAGTCATGCCTTAGTAATTTACTAACTTTTC
Source organism: Typopeltis vanoorti (assembly GCF_054136105.1). Lineage (NCBI taxonomy): Eukaryota > Metazoa > Arthropoda > Arachnida > Uropygi > Thelyphonidae > Typopeltis > Typopeltis vanoorti. Next base: position 94,441,019 of record NC_143560.1, on the reverse strand, counting down.
ATAATGGAATGACAACCGAACTGGATAAAGGATGATACTGCTGGATTTTCTAAATGAAACTGTTATGGAAATCAGAACAAGACGGGGATGGATATGACACTGGTCAAGTGGATAAGAAGATGGCTGCTGGACAGATATCAAAAACTGGTATACGGAGGGGTAGAACTGAGGTGAAAACAGGTGACTAGTGGTGTGCCGCAGGGTTCAGTGCTGGGACCACTGCTGTTTAATTTGTACATAAATAATATGGGAAATAACTTTAAAGGAAATATTCAGCTGTTTGCTGATGATGCAAAATTAGGTACAGTAATAGTTAATTAAGGCAATTTGGAGAGCTTACAGGATGATTTAAATAGGCTGTCAGTATGGGTAAAAGTTAATGGGTCAGTTTAAATGTCGAGAAATGTAAAGTTATGCATTTTGAAAAAAAATAGATTACAAGCTTTGTGTCACGTTAGTGGCACTGTACTCCAGGAAATAGATGTAGCTAGAGATTTAGGAGTGGTGGTAGACAGACAGTTAAAGTTTAGAGGACATATTGCTAAGGTAGCCCATAAGATTACTTGGTTATTCAAGAACACATTAACAAATAGAGATAAAGAAGTTGTTATTTCTCTTTATAAGGCCTTGATACATCCACATCTCGATTACTGTGCTCAAGTCTGGTTGCCTGGGTTTCTTGGGGGTGAGGAAGCAGTGGAGAGGATTCAGAAGTGAGTGGCCTGTGGAATATTCCCTATGAGGATAGAATGAAGGTGTGTAGATTGCAGAAGTTGGTTGATAGGAGAAAATGAGGAGATATGATAGAAACATTTAAGTTGCTTAAAGGGTTTTATACGATAGATGCAGGGGAAATGTTTCAGCACTTGGCTAGAGGGACCAGAACAAGGGGTTATCCTTGGAAGTTGATAAAAGTGTGGTTAGAAGGGGTGTGAGGACTAGATTTTTTGCTTGGAGAGTTGTGAATGAGTGGGATGGGTTGCCAGAAGCAGTCATGTGCTTTGTCTATTAATGGGGTTCAAAGAGAGGTATGACAGATTGTGTGGATAGATTGAGTCTCTCACAATATATAGATCTCTCATCATATATCACAATCTCTCATCATATATAGACTAAAAACAAACCAGAATATAGACTAAATAGAAACCAGAATAAAAATGTTAAATTCATTACTGCATGTGTGTTGGAATACTAATGTCGTTGCTGTCATGTATGCAGATTAAAAGTAGGAATTGTCATGGGTTCTCCAACCTGTTATGGAAAATTTCAAAACGAATGCAATAAAAACCATCAGAAGAAACCAAAAATTTGATTACATTACATTACACTGATGATATTTTTATTGTCTGGTCAGGAACAATGGAGTTAATTAATTTCAAAGATAATCTGAACAATTTGCATTCCATCTGTTCACTGGGCATCCACAGATGCCATATGGTCAGTCCAATGCTTGGTGATGTGCCACACGAGGCTGCACCACAGTCCTGTTGTATGCTTTTCTGGAGGCTTCAACTCTCTGAAGATCAGTTGCTCAACACACACCATCCATCCATCTCATTGATGGTATACCCCTTCCTCTTTTTCTAGGAACTTCACCTTCTATTACCGTTCTGAGAAGTTGTCCTTCCATCCTTTCAATGTGTCCAAAATATTTTAACTTTCTTCTGTCAAAATCCTTAAGGAGCTTTAAAGTTCTACTGATCTTTTCTAACATCCATTCATTTTATGCTTTTCAGTATATGATATCCTCAGCAGCTTTATGTAACATCACATCTCAAAAGCAGCTATCCTTTCTTATCTGACTTCTTTACGTTCCAAGTCTCACATCCATAAGTCGCTGTTGGAAAAACAACTACATCCAAAATCCTCAACTTTGTTCCCATAGAGATAGATCCATCCTTCCAGATTTTAGACAAGTCTCTGACTGTTGTTTTAGCCATTCCTAATCTTCTTCTGACATCTGAACAGCAATTCTTCACAATATTTTTCAAAGGCTGCCTAACTAAGTTGAATTCTGCATATAACTTCCTCCTCACAGCCTTCCCTTACCATGCTGTTTTGCCCTAGGTAAATATGGGAAGTTACTATACACTGTCATGTCTTTTCAGCATTTAATTCATTGATAATTTCTTGAAGCTCTTCTGTTGGGTTGCCTAAAAGAAAAATGTCATCAGTAAATCATAGGTGATTTAGCTCTTTTCCATTTACTATAATTCTACTCTTTGAAATATTTTTTCTAGGACTGCTGTAAATAGTTTAGGTGAAATGGTATCTCCAACTCTGTCTAACTCCATTTTTTTTTTTAAATAGGAAATTGCATATTTGTTCTTGATTTTATAGATACATCTGAATTTTTATATTATATCAATATGTTTTTTCAATTACCTTGATTTTTAGGGTTTCTAAAATAATTAATGATGATGCTGTATCCAATGTCTTTTCGTCTTTTCAATAATTTGTCTTATTACATACATATGATGAATATTGCTGTAGTTTATCCTGAATCCTGTTTTGTTCTCGAGGTTGGAAAAAATTATTATCATCATAAAATTATGAAGAAATGATTATCATAAAAATTCTGTATGCTGTTCTGAAAGGGGACTGATTAGGCAATAACTTTTAATATCTTCTCTGTCGCCCTTTTTTAAAAACTTAACTTTCTACAAACACTAATTGGAAAGAAGTTAATGGACACCATAGTAAGAGGAACAAATAGCTATGGCACCCACCTTAATAAAATGTAGGACTTCATTTTGCTGTGATGACTACAGTAATCCTACAGGCATACTTTCTACAAGCATACGATAGCGATCAATGGGAATTTTGGACCATTCTTCCTGTAGGCATGTAATGAGGTCTTTGACTCTTGTGGGGCAGATGCCGTTTGACCTCACCTGATGCTCCAGTTCATCCCACAGATGTTCAGTAGGACTGAGATCAGGGCTCTGTGAAGGCCAGTCAAGTGTAATGACATTCATATCCAGAAACCATGCAGTTACAGCAGCAGCATTATTACACAGAGTTACGCACTCTGGTAAGAGACACTCACCGGGCATCCATCACATTTACACCTGTCCATCTGCTCAGTAGAGGGTGTAGCATGATTCATCACCTCCATAACACAGCTTTTCAAGCTTCCATGTCCCACTGTACATGTTTTTTGCACCACTGAAGAAGACAATGCTGCATGTTGGTTTGGGTAATGTGGGGCTTGCATATTGCAGTCCTACCATGGAAACCCATGTTGTGAGTCTTGATTTTGAATTTTTTTTTGTGCAGATTCATGTTTCAGTTGATGCCCAAAACTCCATATTCAACATGTCGGTCAACAAATGGCAGTTTTTACATACTTTCCTTCATAGCACTCTAAGGTCACGTTCGATTAGTGTGGTTGGTCGGCCGTCCTCTGCAGATAGCACTTGCAGTTTACTCCCTAGGCTTCCATCTCAGTATGGAAGCAATGACTGTTGGCCTGGGATGGCCCAATTTGTCATCATTTTGCTGAACTGATAGGCTTGCAACATGGCATGCTATCGTAATGCCTCTTTCAAATTTCATCAGTTCCCTTCACACAGCCATTTCGCTCGGACTCAGTTGCATAGACTTGGGAGCATTATATTCCTACAATTTATACTGATTACAAACACGTGACTCGTGTTTGTAACCAGTATACATGGCACAATGCACCTTGCCCGTGAGGGTGGACATTGACTTCTTTCCAAGCAGCGTATACCAACTATTTCAGGATTGAAGCTGTAATTGTAGAAATATTAAAAATTTCACATGCTCTATTATTCCCTTCACAAAAGCGATGTCTCCTATCTGTTGCAGCTACACAATATCTGCTGAAAGAGGACAAAAATATTCAGCAGTAATCGCAATTTCTGTTATTTAAGCATGCACTTTAAATGAAAATAAATTCAGAATTTTGAAAAATTTCAACTGAGCATCAGAAGAATTCCAGAATGATGAGATATCAACGGAAATGAACTAGCAAAAGAATTAGAAATTCACCACATAGACACAACTGCTAGTACCAAAACAAAGAAGGCAAAACCAGGTGAGATTCCTCTAAAATGTTATATTCAGGCAATTTCATCAGGGAAAAGGAGCAGTAGCCATACAATTCAATATTAATCAACAACAGTCTTCTTGAATAGAAGGCAATTTCAAAAGTGATATGGCCAAACATCAAAATGTGGAATTGAACAATGAGACTTGCTTGTGCTCTTAAAGTCTCAGAGACCAGAGAAAGACAACTGATAAAGGAAAAGCTGGTCTTTGATGAAGATCTAAAGAGCAAAGTAGAAAATGAATCCCAAGAATATAGAAGTGTTTGGGGAAAATTTGGAAAAAAGAATAAAGCTAATAATTATTAAGTACCTATTGTATTTCTGTTCAGGACATGGACTAGTCATTATCATGTTCTCACATAAAGATGTTTACAAATTCGCATGCAGAAAAGATTCAAGAAATAAGAAATGTATTACTGATTTTGTTATTGCTGATAATAATATCTTCTCACCAGTTCTAGACATGAGTATACAACGGATTTGAAATAGGAAGTGATCATTGTTTAGTCTAGCACAGAATAAAAATGAATTTCATACTGAAAAGAAAAATATGTAGAAAATTTTTAAAAAGAATCAAGAAAAAATGAAAAGTTTGAAAACAAGAATCAAAACTTGGATACTTAGTAGCAGACTGAAGAAAACAATGATCGATTCATACGAGAAGGCATATGGAGAAATTGTCTGCAAGGATAGCAAAGTGAGCAGTTCATGATGGACTCAAGTAGTTAAAGAACCATTCATGGAAAGAAGAAAGCATACTGAATATTTCCAACAAGTAAATCAATATGTGCTCTGAGAGAATGCAGAGAAAAATATAAGAAAGCAAAGTAGCTAAAAAAAAAGTCATGGAAAGACTTCGGTAAGCTTATAGAAAATAAATATCATGAAGGTGGCAAAATGTTCTGGCTATTGAAAAGCTTAGAAATAGCAGAAAGAGAAAATACTGCAAAAAAGAAATCAGAGATTATAAAAGTGACATGAAATCTGAAGATATAATGAAATAAGAAGTGAATGAACGGTGATTGAAAATTCTGTGGGAAGTTTTCGGTATTGAAACCACATTGTAATATAAATGAGTTTATTAAAAATAAGCAATTAAAATAAAAGTGGTATAGACAAAGTGGCTGTGCTGCTCTGCAAGTACAACATAAAAGTGGCTTTTTTTAAAAGCCACTTTTAAAAAAAAGTGAAAAAACCAGGCATCTATGAGATTCATTGCTCTTGTGGCATTTGTTATGTAGGCCAAATAGGAAGGTCGGGTCTGTACATGTTCAGGCATGCAAATCATGTAAAAGACGTCTAAAAAAGAACAGAGCATAAATCAGACTTGGCATGTCACACAACCACTACTGGCAATAGGGATCCTCACAAATGCTTAAGATCCCTACACAATGCAGTAAAAATCAAGGCTTAATTTTACAAGTAGGGTTTAATTTCATTAAAAATTTAACTGCCATGGACCTAGGATATAGCACATGTGATACCACAGAATGCAACAGAAACAACTACCAAAATTCCAACACGCATACAGTAATGAATTTATCATTATTTAGATTAAGGGGATATTAAATCCCACATTGTTTTAAAACCGAATAAGAAACTCAAAGATTGGAATCAGAGAGTTTCATGCCGAATATAGTAAACTATAAAAATATTGGTGATTACTAGCGTGAGCTAATGAAAGTAGTCCTAGTATGTAGTACAATACCGGGCAACTCACAGCAAAGGTGGATGACAAATATAATTTATCAATTATATTTACTAGCTGTGAAGTTAACAAAACATCTAATATGTGTAATTAATTGTTAATAGGCTTCCGTTGTGTAAAACTTTTATGCCCCACTACCCCTGATGATGTAAGTCTTACAATGCATGTAACTTGTCAGGTTTTAATTGCTTATTTATATTACAATGTGGTCTCAATACCAAAAGCTTCCCACAGAACTGCTTAACCATAGAAATCTACATGAACAGTGATTGAAAATATTCAAGAAATGCAATCAAGGGTGTACAGAAATACAACAGGGGGAAAAAAAACCCATCAAAATTAAGACCTGCTCAGAAGGTTGAATTCCAGATGATTGGAAAAAAGCTCTTATAATATCCATCTATAAAAAGGGAAATAAAACTGAATATGAGAATTACAGAGGAATTTCCATATTGAGTGTTCAGGTAAGATTTATTCAAGCATACTTGAAAAGAGAGTAAAAAATACTGTAGAAGGGGAAACTTGGAAATTCTATTTTCCTTCATAATGTGATCACATTATGAAGGAAAGTGGTATTAAACTTTGATATCAAAGTTGGAGATGTTAATCTCAGCTCTTTATTTTATGCAGATGATGTTATACTCCTATAAAAATCCAGTACCAGTCTACAGGAGTCTGGAACTAAATCTGAATCTGCTATGGCTGAGTTGTGTAAAGTAAAGGGGGTTCATCAATTGTAAATCTGTAGAGCAAATTTGAAGAGAAGATGGAAGAGTATAATGCTGATAGATTACATTTGAATGTGTTTGGTGTTGGGCATTTAGAAAGGCTATTGTTTTCTGAGCATAGCTGAGTCAAAGTTCCAGGAAGAACAATGTGGCTTTCGTCCTGGCAGAAGCACAACTGACCAAATCGTCACTTTAAGGCAAGTCTTTGAGAAATCTTGGGAATATGCCAAGAATGTCTACACATGTTTTGTGGACTTGGAGAAGGCATATGACCGGGTTCCTCGGGATAAGCTTTGGCAAGTAGTACAGGAGTATGGAGTGGATGGTCAACTATTAGCTGCCATCAAGTCCCTGTATGAATGCCCAGAGTTTTGTGTCAGAGTAAACAGCACAAAGTCTGAACCATTCACAGTTTCCGTTGGCCTCCACCAAGGGTGTGTTCTGTCACCCCTCCTTTTCATAATATTTATGGAATGGATTGATAGGCACAGCCGAGGCAGTGAGTGTGTCAGAATTGGAAAATGTAGCATTGGACGTCTGCTTTTTGCAGATGACCTAGTTCTGCTTAGCTCTTCCACAGATGACCTCCAGCAGACCCTGGATAGGTTTGTAGCTGTTTGTGCAGACGCCGGAATGAAGATCAGTGTGGCCAAAACTGAAACATTTGTGGTCTCAAGACAACCATCCCAGTGCACTCTAAATGTAAGTGGAGTCCCAATGAGACAGGTGGAGAAGTTTAAATACCTTGGGTCCATATTCACGGATGATGGAAAATGGGACGTAGAGCTAGATACTCGAATTGGCTTAGCAAGCTCAATATTGCGGGAGCTTGGCCGTTCGGTAGTATTGAAGCGGGAGTTAAGCCAGAAGGCAAAGTTGGCTGTCTTCAATACAGTCTATGTCCCCATCCTCACCTATGGTCATGAGAGTTGGGTAATGACCGAAAGAATGCAGACACGAATCCAAGCAGCTGAAATGAGGTTCCTTTGAGGGGTTGCGGGGCTGACAAAACTCGACAGAGTCAGAAGCTCTGCAATTCGGGAAACCCTCAATACTCAACCGCTGCTTCTCCGTGTTGAGAGATCACAATTACGCTGGTACGGGCACCTGGTCAGAATGCCACAAGAGAGGCTCCCTCTTTGCCAAGCCAGAGGGTGGGAGGCCAAGGACTCGCTGGATAGATTATATCCAAAACCTTGGGTGGACACGTTTGGGAATCCCACCAGAACACCTGAGCTTGGTGGCAGAGGATCGTGACCATTGGAAGTTCCTCTTGCAGCTGTTGCCCCCACAACCCAATTAGGAAGAGTGGGCCTTGAAGATGTATGTATGTATGTATTGTTTTCTGAGAAGCCACAGAGTCAATAAGTTAATGTAGCAAACGATCCGAGTCAACCTGTGGAACAGAACAGCACAAATCAACAGATTGTATGACAGAAGGAAGATGGATATGAGGTTGAAGATGTGGTTTCAGGAGCACAAGATGATGGAATGCATAAAGGTGAGGATAAGGCAGATAGGAATGGAAATCACAGTCAGGATCAGGGAAACGGGAGTGGTACTGAAGAGAGAGATGTAGTATAGTAGCTAGAATAGAGAATTGGTGCTAGTAGAATGGCCTCAAACACACAGCGATTGTTATGTTTATACACAATGTAAGGAGTATTCAAAACAAGAGAGCTGAGTTTGTTGCATTGATTGACCTCCTCAGACAACCAAAAATGTTGGTTGTCTGAGGAGGATGTGATGTCAGGAATAGAATTTGAAGGATATATAATTTTCTGGAAGGATAGAAATGTGAAAAGAGGAGAGGGAGTGCTGTTAATGATTGCAGAGGAATTCTGTCTGCAAAGTGTGGAAGCTGGTAGTGCATGCACAGATTTTGAATCTGTGTAGTACAAAGTTGAAATAAACAGGTTAGTATATCTGATAGGATGCTGTTATAGGCCAAGGAATACAGAGAATACTGATTGTGAAATGTTTAGACAAATTAGTTGGGCATGTAAATAGAAGGTGATCCTGATGGGAGACTTTAATTACAGGAATGTAGACTGGAAGGAGGAGATGGTGCATGGGAACAAGGAGAGTGAGTTTGTGAAATTTCTGAGAGATAAATATCTTAAGCATGATGTGATTGAAGCAACTAGAGGTTTAAATGTTTTGGATTTGGTGATAACTTCACAAGATGTTGTTAATGAAGTGTTGACACTGCTGCCGGTTGGAGAGTGATCATGAGGTACTTGTTTGGGAAGTGATGAAACAAGAAAAGGTAACTGCCAAAAATGGATACATGTAGAAGTATATAGCAGGTGAATATAAGAAGCTCTGTAGTCACTTAGCATCAGCACGCTGGGCAGATGAGCTGAGCAGAAAAATGTTGACAATTCATGGAAACTAACACGGCAGTATCAGACAAAAGCAATGTATGACTGCATACCAATGGTTAAGCGAATAAACAGAGTAGGAGTGAAATGGATGAACAATGAAATCAAGCAAGCTGAATTGAAAAGAAAATGTTATGGAGGAAGTAAGACAGTTGGTGGTGATCATATCCATGAAGCAACACAAGATTATGAACAAGATCATATCCATGAAGTAGCACAAATTCCCTTGAATTAACCTTGGCTAGAAAGGTGACAAGCATGATAAGGAAAGAAAAGGTGCAGTATGAGAGGAGATTGGCTGGTCAGGCCAAGGTTAATTCAAGGGAATTTTTCCGCTACATGGCAAGCAAAAGAAAGAATAATTATGGCAGATTAACGTTGATGGATAGTCATGGCAGCAGACTAACAGCTGCAAAGGATATAGTGGAATTATTGAACGAGCACTTTATCAGCGTATATCATACTGGTGTAAATGATCCAGTGCAATATACAGAAGAGAGGCAAGTATTAGGAGAATTAAAAGTGAAAGAAACAGAGGTGTATCAGATGTTGGTTGGGTCAGATGTGAATAAAGCTGTGGGAATCGATGACATATCACCACATATTCTTGAGGAATGTGCACCACAGTTGACTATGCCCTTTACCTGGTTATTTAATGAAAGTCCTGCAGTGAGTAGGGTTCCTAAGGAGTGGAAAGAAAGCAAAATAGTACCACTCCACAAGCATGGTTCTAAGACAGAAGTCGCCAACTATAGGAGGCAAGTCTGTATAACTGCAGTTGTGGTCAAGGTGTTCGGGAGATTGGTAAGAAATAGAATACAGAATTGAGTTGATGGACATAGCATTCTTTATAATGGTCAGCATGGATTTGTTAAGAGTAGGTCCTGTTTTAGTAATTTAGTTGCATTTTATGATTAGGTGACAAGTGCATTAGATAAGAGAGAGAGAGAATCATATACAGTGATTAGACTTTGCAAAACCATTTGATAGATTACCACATAATAAGTTGGTGTACAAGCTTCAGAGGATGTGAATAGATAGTATACTGGTTAGATGGATCAGAGATTGGCTCTCTGAACGATACCCATAGGTTGTGTATGATGGAGTAGTGTCTCAAAGAAGGAGGGTAACCAGTGGTGTGCTCCAGGGTTCTGTTCTTGGGCCCTGCTGTTTAACTTGTTTGTAAACAATATATCATGTGGATTGATTGGAGATTTTCAGTTATTTGCTAATAATGCAAAATTGGGAAAATTATAAGTGACACTGCTGATGTTAATTCCCTTCAGGAAGATTTGAATAGACTTTTTACTTGGACAAAAGAGTGGGGTTGTAGTTATAATATCAATAAGTGTATTGATTGTTGCATTTTGGAGTGCAGAAATATAAGGCAGTGTACTATATTGATGGTGCCATACTGCAGGAAGTGGATGAGATTAAAGATATGGGAGTGATGGTTGACAGCAGACACTGAAGTTTAGCGGACATATGGCTAGATTGCAGAGACTGCACATTGTAATGCTGCTATGATAAGTACTCTAACATGTAAGGATAAGGAAGTGGTTGTACCACTGTATAAGGCAGTGGTCAGACCACACTTGGACTACTGTGCTCAGATCTAGTCACTTGGTTTTTAATGTGATGTGGAGACATTGGAGAGGGTCCAGAGGCAAGTGACTAAGACAATGTGAGGACTTTGGAATGCTGGCTATGGAGAGAGATTGAAGAAATGCTGATTGCAGAGTTCAGTGGAAGAAAGGAGATATGATAGAAACATTTAAGTTAGTGAGAGGATTTTATCAGAATAATCCACAGGTGATTATAAAAAGAGTAGTAGGTGAGAGGGGAAGAACCAGAGGTCATTCCTGGAAGTTATGTAAACGTGTGGTGAAGAGGGGTGTGAGGAGTAAATTTTTTACATGGAGAATTGTCAGTGAATGGACCACATTACCAGAATATGTTGTTAATGAAAGGAGTGATAAGAATTTTAAGATTCTATATGATAAATATGTTGTCAGTCGAATGAACCTCCCACGATGAGTCTGTTGACTTTATGGAGAGTAATAATAATAATAATAATGACAATTTTTGCATGAAAACCAGAAATAAAAAGACAAAAACTACAAAAATAGGCAGGAACAGTGAAATCATCAGCTTCACATCCGAAATGATAAACACCGATAAATCAGTGTCAGGCAGGCGGTGTCGGTGAATAAGCTACTTCAAATTTGTGCTTTCCAATTTACTGTTATTGGGAGTGTTTTTCCATCGAAATTAACCATCAAACGGAAACCCAACAGCGGTTAATGAACAGCGAAATACTTCAATACAAACTGTAAGTACCTATAGTGTATTAATCCAACTATTCTTCCAATTCTAAATCAGCCACGTGTAAGCGCACACAATGCCTACCGTATGCAACAAAGATGGCAGCATCAAAAGCCAACAGCGAATGAGGACCAAAGTCTCACCAGCTCAGTGCCTTCGACCGCCACCGACATACCTACTACATGCTGCAGCTGCAAAACTGGTGTCACAGACAGAAAAAAGGGCATAATTCTGTGAGTTCTGTTGCCACTGGTTGCACACTTCCTGCGCGAAAATTGAAAAAGCTGCACAAAAACCACTTATTGAACTTAACCAGCCATTCTTCTGTTCGATGCGCCTCCCTTCGGTAAAACAACTACTGAACATAGGTAAATAAACGTGTCGACAACCTCGAACAGCACATCAATGCTTTAAATGAAACTTTTACCACCAAAATACGGGCAGCCGAAACTAAGCTAGAACAAATTAAAAATCAGTGCAACGCAGCAAGCTCCACTCCGCCAGCGAAAAAATTTCGTGATCTAATTGCAACAATGGTAAATGACTTGATGGAGGCTAAACAAAAAAACTCAACGCCATCATTTTGAATTTCCCGACAGAAAATGGAAAATCATTACAAGAGGACATCAACAAACTCTCTGAAGAATGCGACATCGATCCTAAGAATATCGTCAGATGCTACCGTTTACGGCCTATAAATAAAAGAAAGGATGGTACGAACTTCCCGCACCTAGTAAAAGTGACTTGCAACACACCGACAACCTCATCAAAAATAATAATAGCGATTAACAACAAGTTCAAAGACACCTGCCCCCAATGGTGCATACATGCACAACCAGACCTATCATTTGCACAAAGAGAACAAAGACACCAGCTTAGAAGACAACTCTAAGAAAAATGTCAAAACGGTGACAACAACTGGACCATCGACTACATACAAGACAAGATAAACTGGTGAAAAAACCAAGCGATGCCACTAGCAGCCACCAAGGAGACCAGCATACAGGCACCACATAGGAAATGTACAAGATCCATGCAGTCCAACATACGACACACAAAACCCTACACATCCACTTCACCAACATCCGTGGCCTAAACTCCAACCTGAATAGTGTCCACTACCACCTACAGTCTACCAAACCCCACCTACTATTCCTGGCAGAAACACAAATCTCACCTCCCAGCAACACCAATTATCTCAACCTTCCAAACTACTCACTCTTCAACAACTTTCGTCCCAAGGGTGGTGTCTGCACATACATCTGCTCTGACATACCTTGCTAGGGAGCACCCAACCTAGAATTACCCAACTTTGACCTCCTTTGGTTGAAAAAATCCCTTCCCCACTCAGTCCAATTCATCTGCTGTCTCTATCGCTCCCCCAACACAACCAACCACCCTCAGCTCTTTAATTTCCTCTCCCTAAAAATCGGCTTTCTCCAATCCCACTTTCCCAACAGCGAAATCATCCTCCTAGGAGATTTTAACATCCACAACACTGGCTGGCTTTTCTTCTCCAGCTGTACAGATCTTGTAGGCAAAGATGCCAAAATATTTGCCATCACTAACGACCTTACACAACTAGTCCAGATGCCAACCAGAATACCTGATAACCCAAACCACTCCCAAACACCTTAGATCTCTTCCTCGCCAATGACCCCTCCAAATACACAGTGAAAGTAGTGAGCCCCTCTGGACAATTCTGACCACAACCTAGTGCTCATCTCCTCCCCCCATGCAACAATGTTTACACAGACACTCCCACACAAGAGTAGTTTGGCACTATAACAGTGCCAAGTGGGACAGACTCCACAACTTTGATGCTGCATTCCCATGGTTTGACTACTGCTTCCAACCTTCCAACCCAAAAATATGCACCGAGCTTATTACCAAAGTAATTATCACCGGCATGAATATACATTCCACACAGCACCCTCAACTGCCATTCCTTAACAAAACCATGGTTCCCCCAAAAGATGTGCCAAGGCTGTAGAGATGAAACACCAGACATACCACAACTGGCTGAAATCAAGAACCCCATCCTCCTTCAAAGCTTACACCAAAGACCTTAATAAATGCAAAAAAACAATCAACACTTCCAAAACAGAGTTCGAAAGAGCAAAAAGCAGGAAACTAGCAGCCTGTCCAAATGTCAGCCGAGCCTTTTAGTCTCCCATCAAAGCTATTGGCCTTATTTTCTGCCCAACACTATTCCCACCCCTATCACACCCCGATGGTTCTACTACATCATCACCCACAGAAAAAGCCAATCTTCTAGCCTCATACTTTGCTTCAAATGCATGCATAACTGACAATGGTAAATGTCCCCATATCCTTTTGTCAGGATGAGATCCGAAAAATACTGTCCAAATCAGACACAAAAAAGTCTCCTGACCCCGATGGCATTCCCCCAATTGTTCTGAAAGTTTGTGCTCCTGAACTGACCCCTATCCTATGTCACCTATATATACTCTCCTACCCCATTGGAATCTATCCCACAAACTGGAAATTGACCTACATTCAGCCCGTCCTCAAGAAAGGTGACAATTCACTGCCATCCAATTACTGTCCTATCTCGCTTACCTCAGTCCTGTCGAAGGTAATGGAAAAAATCATCAATTCCCAACTCCTACACTATCTTGAAGACACTCACCAAATAAATTACAGCCAGTATGGATTCTGCCACTGCCGATCAACAGGAGATCTACTTATATACATCACCCATCTCTGAACGAAAGCTATGGAGAGGTTTCGCAAACCTCAAGAGGTTGCACTAGATATCTCCAAAGCCTTTGACTGGGTCTGGCATAAAGGCCTACTAGGCAAACTCCATCATTCAATCTGACCCAGGTCTTCTGTAAGTGGATAGCCAGTTTTCTGTCTGGACGCACACTCTGTATGATGGTGGACAGCTCTCTATCCTCTCACCACTCAATTAATGCTGGGGTCCCACAAAGTTCTGTCCTCTCACCAACCCTCTTCCTGCTATATATATCAGTGACCTACTGCAACCCAATACACGGTTTTGCAGACGATAGCATACTACACTCTTCGCTTGCATTTGATAAGCCTTTACCCTACACAACTCACCTCAACCTACAGAACATCAACCACTGCGATCCTCAACTCCGATCTCCAAGCCATCCTCTAATGGGGTTCAAATAATCTCATAAATTTCAAACCCAGTTCTGTACTATTTCCCATAAAAAAGAACCATTTTTTCCCAATATCCTTTTTAATGATACCCAAATCTCCAGACAGTTTGAGATCTCACTCCTTGGAATCACCCTCACATCAAACCTCTCCTGGCATAAACATATCTCAAACATTGCATCCACAGCCTCAAAAAAACTAGGATTTCTCTTTCGCTCAAGACATTACTTCACCCCCGAACAGCTATTAACATTATACAAGTCACAAATCCACCCAACTATTGAATACTGCTCTCACATATGGGGTGGGGTCCAAAAAAGCTCTCTCAAAATGCTCGACTCAATACAGAGGAGAGCAATTAGACTTATCAATGATCCATCCCTTACCAACTCTTCTCCCCCTCTTTCACACAGACATATGGTCTCTGCAGTATGTATATTCTACAAATATTTCCATGGGAAAAGCTCATCAGAAATATCATCAATAATTCCTCCGCTCAGTACTAAACTCATTGGAACACGTACAGCTGCTGCACAACATTCCTTCACATTTCACCTAGAAACAAACAGAACAAGTTTCCTTTCCTCTTCCTTCATCCCTGCAACTGCTGCACTGTGGAACAGTCTCTCACCTGCTGTGTTTTTCAAGGAATACAATTTAAAGTCATTCAAATCAAATGTAAACAAATTCCTCCTTTCCCAACCCACCACCCATACACAGTACTATAGGTTGATCAACCAACTTCCTGTGTATGGGCTCAACGTAAAAAAAAAATTTTTTTTTTAAAACTATAGAACAAGTAAAATATTTCAACTATTTAGGAACAATTAATGAAATTGACAATTAGCCTAGTGGCTGTGTGCTTCAGAACCATATGCCTGGGAAAGGGATGTCTTAGATTCGATTCCCGTTGGTGACGTGAGGAGCTGAAGGATCTTCCTCAGCCATAGCCAAGTTAGCCGGCCTTGGGACGTGGACAGTAGGGTTCCCCCCCCAGTTTATCCTGGGGTTTTTCATCCCGCAAAGCAGGCAAACTGGCCTTGAGAACTCAACACTACGGACATAGGATACACCAGGGGTGTAGGGCTAACCACCTTATCCTGTGAACGGTTTGAGGTCCAATGATTAATAAACCCTCGACACCGCAAGGTAAAAGAGGGAAAGGAGGATGAGATGAGACAAATTCAATATGGAAATAACATTTATACACAATAAGAGTAACTACTCGAATATACAACCTAACTAGCTGTACACAACACATTATTCTAACCAATTCTAACTTACATACCTAACAGCTAGGTCAGAAGCAAAACAGATGATCAAATACTAGAGACCCACAGAAATGAGAGTTCTGTAAAAAATCAGGGGAGTGAACAGATGGCAATGGCAGAATGATATTAAAAATGAAGATATGAGGAAAGAATTTGACTGTTAGCATGTGTGACCAGTGCTAATCTGAGGTTGTATGGTCACTTAAATAGAAAATCAGAGGAAAGATTAGCAAAGCAAGTGTTTGAAGCCAGGATGGTAAGAAAAAGACCCAGAGGAAGATCAAGATTAAAGTTGATTGATGCAGTTAAAAATACATTAGAATACTGAAATATAAGCTCCAACAATATTAGAGCTCCTACAGATAAGACTAATTGGGAAGAAAATTGCTGATAGGAAATTAGTAATAATGAACACATTTAATGCTGTAATATATTATTTTGTACACTCCCTAAGGAACTGGAATATTGGAATAATGAGTTTTGATAAGAAAAAAAAATTTGCTTTTTTTAAAAAATAAACTTTCAGTAGGAACTGATGTTCTAGGGCTAAAATGTAAAGATGCTATGACTTAAAAAAAAAAAAAAAAACAAGATGAATTATTACAAGGAAAATTCAACTCTGTAATCAACGGCAATCATCTGAAAAGGATACGAGTTTCATAATCTAATGGAATCTGAATATCAACAATATCACCAAAAGGAATAAATGCAGCATGAAGAACTTTTTCATCTACTTCTTCAGCCAATCCTCCTAGAAATAAAGTATAAATGATTAATTAAATAATCAATGAAATACAGACATTCATTTTTCCAATTTTTTTTTTTTTTTTGTACTTATGTGCTATCATTACACTTTTTTCGGTTACAAATTTCAAGGGAATATTTAATATCAGGAAATATTAAATATTTCTCCAGCACACTGTTCTCCAGCAATTTCTATACAAAGATCATATGAATATATAGAAGTCGGTATGTATTACTAAAGGTCAGGATGTTCAGGAACCAAAACTTAAAATAGGATGAGTGGTTGACGATTTGTTGGTGCAAGGACAGTAAATTTCATACAGGGCAATTCCAAAGGTTACAGCAGTACTCAAGATAATGATAATAAATGAACAAATAACATGCTATGTACAAAAAGCAAATTTTAAAAAATTAAACAATGCTGTATCTTCACACAAATAGTGATCATGATCAAGTATGTATATATAAATTATGTAAAAAGTTAAAAACTTAATGAAATATGTCCAAGTTAATATCTGCCTGAGGCTTGGCCAGATGAGTAAAAATTTTATTCCTTTCTTGAGTGAAGTGCTGGCACTAAACATGGAAAATGGAAAGACAAGTGTCGCACTGCTCACACACACACAGAGGTGGTGTCATCAGCCCATTGATGTGTATGATGACCGTGTGTATGATGACCATGTCTTATGTGGCACCTAGCAAGAAAAACTTACTCTGTTTCTACATTGACTAGAACTGCCAATGCTTAATTTCAGGCTTAATCTCATGCAATTTATTTGTCGGTGTTTCCAGCTAGTTAGTATGGGCTAACCTAGCAGCTGCAGTCTCATTTCCCTTAATTTTGATGTGGCTGGGAATCCAGTATAACAAAACACCAAAATTAAGCATCTTCAGTTTATACAACAGTTGTAGAAGATCATAAAGCATTGGATGTAGATTGTACACAGTGGAGGAGATAGCCTATAAAGAATTCAATGAGTCTGAATAAATCGTACATTGTTGGTAGCAGTTTTCTTCTGTGTGTACAAGTGCAAGCCAAATGGCATTCAGCTCAGCTGTATAATTACTGCATTCAAGTGGGATCTGTCTAGATGTAATAATGTCAGGAAACACAGCAGCAAAACCAACAGAAGCCTCAGATCTTGAACTGTCAGTATAGATGAGTAAGAAATCAGAGTACTCTATTCTTTGCAAAATAAACTTCAGATAAACAGTGATGGAGTAAGAGAGATGTCATTAACTAGCTGTGTGAGAGGCTGAACGGAGTGCACCTGCAATGGAGGATTGCGGTTATTTCAGTGCAGGTAATGTTGTCAACATTCAAACCAAAAGCTTGCATTATCTCTCTCACATGCAAACCAAAAAGGAAGGCAAATTGCAGTCTGATGTGTGTAAAACTGAGTTTCCAAATATAGACAAAAAATGTTAGTCCACTCAGGATATTTGGAAGAAACTTTATTTTTAGGTCACAGTTATGATATAATTGTTTCCATTGAGGTGACAACAGAGGTTCATTTGCTTTGACATAAAGGCTTTGAATGAGCAATGTGCAAAATGTGCCAGTAGCAATTCATACACCCTGATGACAAATAGGATACAGTCATAAGAAGGTGCTCTTCCTCGCAAAACAGTAACCTTGGGACCTATAATAAAGCCATGAACGAACAAGTGCATGATATCACAATATACAAACCATGTCAGAATATCCTCAATAAAAATTCACTTCTACATCCACTTTACTAGCCTCCATGTCATTCACACCAACAATAATGACATACACCATCACTTTCAGTCATCCAGACTATACTTAACAGAAATTCAAATAGCATCTACTGTCCACCTCCAATGTCCAAATTACAGTGGAAACTCGGTTGTCGAACACCTCTCATCTTGAACAAATCAGTTCCCGAACATATTTTCAAAACCAAAAATGCACCGATTTCCGAACAGGCAAACCAGCAAGCACGTGATCCCTGGGCTGAGATGTATGGCGAGAGAGCATCACTTATACCGCAGCCGCCTCTCAATCCCGATACTTGCTCGAATTTTCAATGCCTTTTCTTGATTTTCTTTGTGTTTTGCTGTTTTTTTTATAAATTATTATTAAATAAGCCACCATGGGACCGAAGAAGGATAGTGATAGCAGCAAAGCGAAAAGAAAAGTTGTTAGAACCACGATAGGGGTGAAAAGAGAAATCTTACCCAAACATGAAAATGATGTTCGTGTCTCGGATCTTGCCATGCAGTTCGGTATGGCGATATTAATTATCTGTATAATACTCAAAAATAAAAAGGCGATCAAGGGAGCTGATGTTACAAAAGGAGTTAAAGTTCTTACTAAACAAAGATATCAGATGAATGAAGAAGAAGTGGAAAATTGCTGATTTGGATAAACGAGAACAGTTAGCTTAGGTAAGCTGGCAATTCTTTTATTCAGTGGATCCATGAAGTCTTTGCCCCAAATGTGAGAAAATACCTTCAAGATAAAAATTTGGCATTAAAATGCTTTCTTGTGATGGACAATGCTCCTGTTCACCCTCCAGGCTTGGAGGACAAGCTGGTGGAGGAGTTTGATTTTATCACATTGAAGTTCCTATCCCCCAACATGACTCCTCTAATCCAGCCCATGGATTAGAGGAGTCATGTTGGATATGACCTCAGCAGGTCATATCGAACTTTAAGAAACACTATACCAAAGCACTGTTTCAAAGGTATTTCGAAGTTACCTCTGACACAGAATTAACACTCAGAGAATTCTGGAAAAATCACTTCAATATCCTCCATTGCTTAATATTCTTTTGTCAAGAATATTAAGCAATGGAGGATAGAATCCAGAACACCTCCTTCTGGAATACCTCCCGAAGGAGTAGAAAAGACAGTGATTGGAGAAATGTCTTCAGAGACAGAGGAAGGAAGGGAGGATTCCTAATTCTTTGATCAAAGAAATGTGTGTGAAATGGAGTGAGGTGCAAAGTTTTGTGGAAAGAGATCATCCTTTTTCTTCTATATTTTATCTATTTATTGTGTTTATTCTTTTTATGTAAGATTTTATACATGAAGTACTGTTGTAAAGGTTTAAATAAGCAATCATCTGGGGTTCAGGAACGGATTATTCAATTTTACGTTAATTCTTATGAGAAAATGGTTTCAGTTTTCAAACAAATCAGTTTCCAGACAGCCCTTAGGAACGAATTATGTTCGAAAACCGAGGTTCCACTGTACACACTTCACAATTTCTTTCACCTCAAGAGTGGCTGTGCCTTTGTAAGATCAGATATTGCATGCCAGAGATTGGCTAATTTAGAATCTCTTGCTTTCAACCTCCTCTGGCTCAAACGTTTCCTTTGTCTCAACTAATAATTCTCATCTCCTGAATTTACTGTTCGCCAAACTCTGATAACCAGTCAGACCTCTTCACATTCCTTTCTATGAAACTCAAACAACTGCAACCATCCATCTTAATAGCAAAAAAATCATCCTAGGTCACCAAAACATCAACAATTCCAACTGGCTTCTATTTTCCAACACCACCAACCAAGTTGGATGAAAGTGGAAATCTTTGCATAAGCAATGACCTAATACAAATTGTACATCTACCTACATGAATTCCTAATGATCCTCTTCATTCTTAATGTAAACAAATGACCTTCTCTCACTTAGCACAATTCCTATCTATAATTCTGCTGATGAGAATACATTTCACTCTTCTTCATATGACAAATCTGTAGTTCTCAAATGATCCAAGCTTCAAAATCTTCCATAATATAAACTCTGATTTCTATGCCATTTTTAAGTGGGATGAAGAAACCTGGTGAAGTAACATTCTACTAAAATGCAGTCTAATCCTATTTCCAAAAGAAAGATTCTGCTTACCTTTGTTAATACCTTGCTCTATAGAGAAGACAGCATTTCTATGCTTGGAATAACTTACACTGATAACCATTCCTGGTACCAACTTATTATATCTGCAGCCTCATCACAGATGAAAAAAAAAAAAAAAAAACTTAGTGTCCATTTCAACTCAAGATTTGGTTGTTTTGCAAATAAGCTGAAGCGACTCAGTTATGAGGACAGTCTTATATCTGCTAACAATACTTTCTTGTGGCATGTATACCTGTTTAGCAAGAGATTCAAACACTGCTGCTGTTGGAAATCAGCTAGCTCCCTTTCAGTTGAAAATACTTGACAAAGGTACTTCACATCCTAGATGGGATTTAAATCCAGGTCTTTTTGACCAAACAGCACTGTCGTTACCAAATGAACTACAGAGATATTTCTACTCAAGGCATGAATTCTCAACTGTATAACAACTAACTGTATAAATTCCATATTTGTCCAACTTTGGAATGCTGAGATCTGGGGCAGTGCACCAAAAACTATCCTAAAAATGCTTGATGCAATACAGAAGATAGCAATCCATTTATAACACAGATTAGAACCATGCCATGAACATGAATGTTTGCAACTGTCTTTACATAGGAGAAAAGTTTCATTACCCAGTATGACACCACTGCTTCATTTAATTGAGGCTCAAAAAAGTTCCAGGTTTGGTCTCCAGAGCTGGGTTTCCAAATTATGACTGGGGCTAGATAACTGGAAGGAGACCTTGCAGTAGCCTTTTGGAGAATGAGGAGAACTGACCAAGGCTTCTGACTTAATGTGCAATCCTCACCTTCACATGGAGCACTCTGTTGGGTATCTACCTGGATAATGAACGAACGAGGATAGGCCAGAAATTTGGGATTTTGACAACCAAATTGTATTTTTATTAAAGTTTATTTTTCACTAGGTTAGACTATAATAAATTTAGTTTAATCCTTTACCGAGTGAGAACAAACAAAGTTTGTGCCTAAAAATGTCTTCAGGACTGAATACAGTGTTGTTATCTTATCTGGGTAGTACAACACCAGGCAACTCGTAGCAAAGGTGGAACAAGCTACCAACACTCCTATCCCAGTATCTCCCATAATGCAAAACACATCTCTTTGTGGATATTCAGTCCTGAAGATATTTTCAGGTGCAAACTTTGTTTGCTCTCACTGGGATAAAGGATTAAACAAAATTTATTATTAGTTTAAACCATAAGTCAAAATGATAATACGACATGATGGCATTTCATGCCAGCTGGGACAACGCCCGGTAAACAAGAACCCTGTTGTTTTTGTGAGGGAACCAGGGCAAACTTGAAAAGTCAGCTACTAGAACAAACCCCAACTCAACATCAGCAGAAATCAAGACTGGCACCATCAACATAAGAAGCATCAATGAAAAAGAAATGGAACTAGCAGAAAAATTAGATAAATACAAGATCGCCATAATAAATGAAACCAAAACAAAGAAAACAAAAACAGTTGAGATCTTTCTAAACAACAAATACAAGATGTTATATATTCAGGAAATAACAATATGGGAAAAGAAGGAGCAGCTATAATATTAAATCCTAAATATAAGGATAATCTTCTTCGATGGCAGGCAATATCAAGTAGAATGTGGGCAAATATCAGAATGGGGAACTGGACAATGAGACTTCTTTGTGCTTATGGTCCCACAAAAGGTTCTAATAAGGAAGAAGTAGAGGAATTTTTTGAGACATTAGAGAAGGCAGTAGACACAACGAAAAAGGAAAAGTTGGTGCTTGTTGGATATCTAAACAACAGGGTAGGAAATGATTACAAGATATATCAGAAAGTTCTGGGAAAATCTGGAGAAAAGAGTAAATCTAATGGTAAGTATCTGCTAGATCTCAATAATGGTAAGTATCTGCTAGATTTCAGCTCAGGACATGGACTACTTATTACAAATGCCATGTTCCAACATAAAAATGTGCACAAATTCACATGGAGAGAAGATACAAGGAATAAGAACATTCTCATTGACTATGTTACTGTCAACAGTAATGTTTTCCCACTGCTTCAGGTCACAAGAGTATACAGAGAATCTGAAATAGAAAGTGATTGCCATTTAGTGTTGAGCAAGATAAAACAAAGACCAGATAAAGGCGTGAGGAACCTTTACTCTTTCAACTAAAGGTGAGTTAGTCAGTCTCATACGGAGTAAGAGTTTTTTTATCCCCATAATAGGCAAACCAGTCCTGTGAACACACATGGATTACAGTCATAAATACGTTCCAGCCATATGCCGGTCCCAAGCCTGAATAAAATAGGAGGATTGGGGAAAGCAATGGTGAAAAATCTCACCAGTAAAAATCTCACCAGGAATACTTTGTGAGAAAAACCTACAAAGTCACCTACAGTGGGGAACAACTGAAAGGGAAAAATCAGTCAGGATAAAACTGTACTTCATATTGAAAACACGGGTGTGTAAGAAAGTTTTGAATGGATCAAAGTTGAATGGCCATCAGATCTGAAATGTTGACTCAAATACACAAACATTACTCAAGAAAAACTGAAAAAGTTTGAAAACAAGAACCAAACCTTGGAAATTTAGTGGCAAACACTAAAGAAAACTTCAAATGATTCAGTCACAGAGGCATGTGGTGAGGTAATCTGCAAGGATAGAAAAATCAGAACTCCATGGTGAACTCAGGAAGTTAAAGAGGCAGTCAAGGAAAAGAAAGCATATCAAAAGTTCCTGGCAAGTAAGTCACCTTGTGTTCTTAGGAAATATAGAGGGAAAATGTAAGAAAGCAAAGCACTGTGTAAAATTAGCTAAACAAAAGTCATGGGAAGACTTTGGTAAGAAACATAGAAAATAAATATCAGGAAGGTGGTAAATTATTCTGGACACTATTGAAGAAGCTCAGAAATGAAGAAAAGATTACTGTAATAAGAATTAGAGATAACAAAAGGGATATGAAACTGAGGATAAAGATATTCTTGATGAATGGAGCAATTACTTTGAAAGATTGCTAAATGAAACAAGCAGTGATAGCATGGTAGAAAACACTGAACAGAAATGCCATCTGGAATATACGAGGGACGTCCAGAAAGTAAGTTCCGATGGGCTGTCAGAGAAACAAAAATATACTTACAAAAAAAACTTTATTGGAAATTAAAGTAGAACATTTTTCACTACTTTTCTACATAATTTCTGCCATTGTTCAGGCACTTATCATAACGAGGCACCAAGAGTTGTATACCTTTGTCGCAGAAGGTTGCCGCCTGTGACACAAACCACATGTTGACTGCTTCTTTGACCTTGTTGTCATCTTGAAACCACCGGCCACCAAGGAAAGATTTCAAATGTTTGAACAGGTGAAAGTCGCTTGAGGCAAGGTCAGTTGAAGATTCATGATTATGCCTGCTTACACACAGCTGGCGTAACACAACAACTTCTTGCTACCTTCGGCTGGGAACAATTTCATCATCCCCAAGAGAGTGTTGGATCTGGTAATAGTTATACAGTTATATGGTTATACAGGTAATAGTTAAAACAGTTATATGCTGTTTCAAGTAATTATCTCTTAGAAGGTGTATGAATTCTATTTCCTTTTTACCACGTGAGCTTTCCACTTTCCAATCGATATCACCATAGTTAAGATCTCCCGTAATAATTACTCAACCTGCACTCATTGCGCTAATTTGTTGATGCATGTCTTCTACATCACCCTTTGTATCCTCTAGCTTGTAGCAGCAACCAACTGCATATTTGGTCCTGTTGGCCTTCACACCAGATCGCCTCAAATGAACTATCAAATGATCATGCATAGCAAGGATTTAGGCCTAGCGTAGCCTGTTCCGGCTTTAGAATTCATTGTTGAATCTTTTAAGAGGACATCCTGGTTTTCTTTTTCCTAATACTTTAAGGCTTGTTTTGGTAATCTTCCTATTTTCATTCTTTGAACGTGTTCTATCAGTTTATGTTTAAGTTTATATTTTTTAATTTTTTCTATTACTGGTTCTTGGTTTAATTCTTTCATAATTTCTTGTTTCTTTTGTGATCATATACTTTAGTGCAGTTTTTTTCATAAACTTCATTTGTGCTGTTATTAATCTTTGTTTGTCTTTTTGTTTTATTGTCCAGATTTCACTTCCATACAATAAGACTGGCAGGGATAATGTATTGTATACTTTTAGTCTGGTTTGTTTTTGAACTAGGTTTGGTTTAAAGGAGTTAATTACACCTGTTATTCCCATCTCTAGGAAAGTATTAGACAGTTTTCCAAATAGCCAACATAGACCTAAAATCTATAAAGTAGGCCTAAATATTCCAATCATAAGAACAGTATTAAAACCTAGGTGGAACTTTCTCAAAGCTGACTGGGATTGTTTTAAGAAACAGGTTGACACTGTAATAAGATTTATAAAGCCCACTGTAAACAATTACAATAGATTTGATGGCATTATTATTTGTGCTGCCAAACAAACCATTCCAAGAGGTTTTAGGAGAGATTATATCCCAGGCTGGAATAGTGACAGTGAAAAACTGTATAGAGAATTCTCTACTAATAATAACCCTACAGTAGTCACTGAGCTACTGAAGTCTCTTGACAATGCTAGAAAAGAC
Organism: Typopeltis vanoorti; assembly: GCF_054136105.1. Classification (NCBI taxonomy): domain Eukaryota; kingdom Metazoa; phylum Arthropoda; class Arachnida; order Uropygi; family Thelyphonidae; genus Typopeltis; species Typopeltis vanoorti. The sequence goes on along the minus strand of NC_143560.1, from coordinate 94,416,167 downwards.
AAATGGATTAAAACAATGAACAATTTTAATTTTACTCATTCCAGTCGAAAAGCTCTTGGTCCCTGATTAGGAAGGTTGACCCTAATACAAGGACTTCTGGTAGACTGCCCACCATAAATCCAAAACACATTGCAAAGCATATAGTCTCGATGACTAAATATCCTCAAGATAGAGAAGCTACGAGAGAGGTGAAACAAAAACTAAAAAATCTTAAAACAGATCTCCCACCATCATCACTATCTCAGGCTTTCACTTCCCAGGAACTTACCCAAGAAGTTAACTCATAGAGGACTGGGAAGGTGGCTGGACTCGATAACATCTACCCTGAATTCATTAAGAACTGTGGACCAAAAACTATTAAATGGCTTACTGCTATGTACAATAATATCCTGGACTCTGGCATACTTCCATCAATTTTTAAAAGATCTAAAATCATTGCTGTCTTAAAACCTGGCAAAGCCCCTACAATTGCTTCCAACTACTGTCCTATCGCCTTGTTAAGCACCTGCCTGAAACTTCTCGAAAGAATGCTATACAACAGAATTTCTTCAAGTATACATAACAGAACTCCACAGGAACAGGCTGGCTTCAAACCTGACAGAAGTTGTTGCAATCAAGTACTGGCCTTTATAGAGAATGGTTATGAAAAACAATTGAAAACAATAGCGGAATTCGTGGACCTCTCTGCTGCCTAGGACACAGTGTGGAGAAAGGGTCTTATCTTAAAATTCCTAGAAACTATCCCATCACCAAAACTAGCCAACCTAATTAATCAAATACTAGCAGCCAATGAATCCAAAAGTAAATTCTTTAAGATTAAAAATGGCCTACCTCAGGGGTCAGTTCTTGCCCCATTGCTCTTTAACTTATATATTATAGTGATATCCCAGAGACAGCGTCATGGAGATTCGTGTATGCTGACGATATTGCCATTGCAACTCAACATTCCAAAAAGCTGAGAACACCTTAACTGAAGATCTGGCTGTACTTGATAAATACTTTAGACGATGGAAATTACAACCTAACCCAACAAAACTGAAGTAGCATCCTTTCATTTAAGTAATATCCAGGTCAACTATATCCCAAAAGTTTACTTCAGAAATAAACAGGGTGAAATTTAACAATCATCCAAAATACCTAGGAGTTACCCTAGACAGAAGTTTGACATTTAAATATCATCTAGAAAATAATCCTGGAAAATTAAAAATTCATAATAATATAATGCATAACCTTGCTAGTACTTCTTGGAGTGCTGATGCCCAAACCCTGCATACTACCACACTGTCTTTGGTCTATTCTACAGCAGAGTATTGTGCTTCCTGTGTGGCTGAACAGCGCACACGCTTCTTTAGTCGATGTCCAGCTGAATCAAACTATGAGGATAATCTCTGGAGCTTTAAGATCTACTCCTGGCCACTGGCTCCCAACTCTCAGTAATATAGCCCCTCCCTTGTTCAGCAGGACCCAAACCTTAAGCAAATTATGGACAAAAATAATTGGAAACAGTTCCTTGCCTATCCACCAAGACATTTCCTTCCATACTTCACAAAGACTGAAATCTAGGCACACTGCCTGGAGGAGTACAATACAAATAAATGACCAGAACTTCGACCTATGCGAGTCATGGGGAGAGTATTGGTTTCAATGTACCTCCAATCTTCAAATTCCCATTTCAAATCCAACATTTCGTCTGGAGGGCTTCAATCTCCCTAGACATGTCTGGACCACTTTAAATCGGATCAGAACATGGGAGATGTAAGCATCTCTTGCATAAATGGAGCTGGCCCGACACTCCAAACAGTGAATGCAGAAGAGGGAACCAGACTATCAATCACATTGTGCTTGAGTGCCCTATCTACTCATTCTCAGGTTCTAAAGAGGAGATTTTTTTAAACTGACCCCAGAACCCCTGGAGCGAATCCGGGATTTAAGGATTAAGCTCTGACTCCTGATTTTTAATTTTGATGGTTAATCATTTCAACCTAGTGTATCCCATCCCTTTTAATATGATTTTTACAATTGTTTTTATGCTGTTTTATGTAATTTGTATGTATTATCCTGAGACCTGTACATCATATGCTAAATAAAAAAATACACCTGTTATTTTTAAATATTTTGCAATTTTTAGGTTTATATCTTTTTAATTTTCATATGTGATTATACATCCTAGGTAGTTAAATGAATTAAGATCTTGTTATCTATTACTATTTTAGTTCTTACTGGATCTTGCCTTTAAAGGCCATAGTTTTTGATTTTTCTGTTGATATTATCATACCATAATCTTTGGCTATCTCATTTAGATCTAAAATATCTTCTCTATCCTTCCTGAAAATACCCATCACATTCAATTCCAATAACCGCATCTTTTGCTGTTGGGCACAATTGCCATTGGACTCCTATAACTCATTTAACAAAATAAATAAATAAAAACTTGGTATTCAAGTATTCAGTTGCAATAGCAGTTGTTATTATTATTACATCACACCTCCAGGGAGTCCAAAGACTCAAGGGAGGGTATCTACTCTACAACTCTTCGTCTCATTACATGGATTAAATTGCAGTTATTTATTTAAGGATAACATCACCTTTATAATATAAATTCAGTTTATTTGTTCATATCTGACATCAAGTTAAATGATTCACACACACACAGTAATACTTCAATTATTGAACCACATGGGAATCAGAGGTACTCTATAGAATATGCTAATCCATTCAACAATTGGTTATTTAAAGGTCAGAGAATTGAGGGATCGGTATATATATTATAAATAGCGACCCTGTTCTCCATCTAATTTAGTATATACTATCTTATTGTATACATTGGTTGCATTTATTACCAAAAATTTCAGTGCTTAAAAAAGTTCTTTTCTCTCTCTTTTCAATATTTGCAATATTATCATATACATTTACTTTTACGGTTATTTTCAGTTCTAATTAATGTCTGGATCATTTTTCGGACATCAAAAACACATTCATTTTTTTCCATAGCTTAGTTGGAGCAATATTCTTCGATTAGAATGACATTAGAAGCAAGGTATCTTTATAAGGGGTTTTTACATGAAGGCGAGTTAGCTATTGTCATAAGTGGGCTGTTGGATTTATTTTTATATATTTATTTAGTTTTTCCACTTCTCACAGTAAAAAGCCCGGGAACATACAATTACAGACAACACACAGATCTGCAAAAGGATGCGAGGAGTGGTCTACGAGTCCTGGGACTCGTGAGAAGGTATTTTACAAGAATAACAGCTTAATTAAGCAGAAATGAAAATATGGGAAAAATCTGGGCGTTAAATAAAATAACGAAAGTTTAATTTAAACTTACCCACATAAACAATACGTTTAGAACTTGCAGCCATTTTTCCTGTTGATATTTCAAATAAACAATGATTATCGCGAACACGTGGGTCAACTTTCTGACAGCACTCAGGAATAAAAACAAAACATATAATTAAGATGATACATTATGTGTTTATAATGATAACAAAATATTTAATTAATAACAATTCGATTTTAACTGGTCTGTGATGTAATTTATTATTTAAAATATAAATAAGAAATAGGATTGTGTTACATTCTCGCCAGAAATAGGATTGTGTTACATTCATGTCGTAGTTACACCACTAGATGGTGTAACTACGACAATTCATAAGACTACAATAGTTGCACAGTTGTGTATTTTTTTTATGCCTACTCTTATGAAAATGAAACCAAATTTGCTGTAACTAAGTGTTTGAGAGACACACATATTGATTTTTGCAACAATAAGTTACTTTTTTTTTTATTACTAATCCTTCAAGTTCAGTACAATCACTACCCCTTGCATTTTTAAAACATGTTATGGTCACACGGCCGACGAAAAGCTTTGTGAACTCGGCAAAAAGAAAAAAAAAAAAAAAAAAAAAATCAGCTAACGCCTTTTTTTTTTATTCCCGTATTTACGGGAGTAGGCGAGGCCATTTAGCCCTATCTAACTTTTGGAGACTGAGTGGGCAGTTCAATCTCCACTGGTACCCAATCAGAGACAGATGGCCCAAGGCTATCACTAATTAAGCGGTACGCAGTGAAGAGAGACGGCTCAAATGTGCCGCCATCTCGTGGTCTCTAACCCTAACACAATATATTTAATGTCTGAAATAATGTGGGTTCTACGGTCGATTTTCTTGAGTTTACAGGACGAAAAACCCGAGTTTCCGGGAGGAAAAACCTGCTTGCCCGTGCCAGAGATCGACTAACTCGGGAACCGGTCGAAAAAAGGCTTAGAAAAATTTCCTCTAGTCGCCGACTAGACTCGAAACCAAGACTTCCTTCGTGCGGCCTAGCGCGGTGGTGTGCAAACGCCACATCCACTGAGCTACACAGGCTCTCCAAGGCAAAAAGAAAGTAAAAAAAAAAAAAAAAGTCTCCCTCCACAAAGACCGGACGGTTAAACAGTGGTATCTGCAACATAATTTGCTCCTGTTCCGAACCTCCAGGCCAAGGTAATTTGTATAAGTTTCCAATCACCTTCTGGGCTCTGATCCTACTTATTCAAATATGTCATCATAAATCTAACATACTGAAGCTTTTATACTTGCTGCTTACTTAGTGGATCATATGTGAGTAGAAATTATATTCTGTGTCGGTATAATTTACTTTCTGACTCAGCGAAAAACTTGCTTTTTTATATTTTTACAACCCACGAAAGGTTACTTGCATTTCCTGGAGAAGGATATGTAATTTGTGGAATTCCTGCCATAATAATAAGAAGAAGAAGAAGAAAAAGAAGAATTTAATCACAAAAGGAACTGTCCTTTTAACAGCCAAATCCTATAAAACCATTGCGATATATGATGAAAATTGAAAAGATATCGAACACCCAGTGATATAAACTTTAAACTTGAATCCAGCCACAAGAATTTACATTTTCACAACTATAATATTCTATGTTTAAATGGTGTGTTGATGGGTAATAAGGTTCTCTCATAAACATGTATAAAAATAATTTAAAATGCAGAAAGACTTTGTGTGTGTGTGTGTGTGTGTGTGTGTGTGTGTGTGTGTGTGTGTGTGTGTGTGTGTGTGTGTGTGTGTGTGTGTGTGTGTGTGTGTGTGTGTGTGTGTGTGTGTGTGTGTGTGTGTGTGTGTGTGTGTGTGTGTGTGTGTGTGTGCGTGCGCGCGCGCGCGCGTGCGTGCATGCGTGCGTGCGTCTGTGTGTGTGCGTGCGTGTGTGGGTGTGTGTGAGAGAGAGAGAGAGAGAAAACACAAATTCCAGCCTCAAATATTAGAAAAGAAATAATAAACATTATGCGTTGAATAAAATATTCCTCGAAACGAGAAACACATAGTATCATTTGAAGCTTATGTAACTTTAGTATAATATCACTGATGTATTTCGGTTGGAAAAACCTGAATTCGAATCTCGTCTGGAAAGCGAAGAACATTTATCAGGCCTCTTCAGTTGAAGGGGGAGTTAATTGGTTGTAGCACGTTTTTCATCCATCAAAACAAGCAGCAAACTGGTAAGAAAAATATATGCAATTTACATATATAATGCATTCATCTCATAGATTAGTTGCTTCGGCCATAAAGGAAATCCGTATTGTTTCAGTTTGTTATGGAGCATGCTTACCCTGAAGCAAAAGTGTGCAATACTCAAAGGAGTTAAAGCTTTAATTGACTTCAATCGTTCGTGGCAGGGATTTTTTTTAACGACTCAAACAGAAAATATCTTGTGGTGAAATCAAATGTCTATACTTTAACAAGATTATAACATGTTTTAGATTGATATTGTTGAAAGACAATCCTTAAGCTAATAACAATTACAAAATATGCACATGCATCAGTACACTGTTGTATGACACAAAGAGCGTAAGCATATATTTATGTGCACTGAATTAGGCATCTACGGCAGTGTTTCTCAAAGTGTGGTATGCGGACCCCCGGGGATCCGCGAAAGGTCTTCAGGGGGGTCCGTGGCAATTTTCGGCTATGCATCATTAACGCATGGAATAAAATTTAAATTTGAGATCGTAAAACGTTCCTATTGTATCACTGAATAAGGTACAGAGACATCTGCAGGCTGTGTAACATGTTTCTCAACAAATAGTGCAATTAGAGACAACTAGGTAAAAACGGAACTAATGAATCGCATGACCCCTCCCACATAAAATACTGTATAGTAGACAATCAAAACCATATGGTGCACCGGCAACATATGGTTTTGTTTGAGTGAACGTGTTAAAACTAAGAAATATATAGTGAATGTGTTTCAGATGTTATATAAGGAATTCGGTTGAAGAGAATTAGCATTTCAACTGAACTGTCAGCTTGCTTTTGTCAATTAGGAGCGTGATCTTTTGTTAATACCGCACCAATCATATGGAAGTCTTCATAGCTGCTTTATCTCTATTGGCCTACCATTGCTGTCTGTTTGGAGTTCTGCTTTCACTAGCCATTTGTTGAAGGACTGTTCGTTAAATACGGTAATTTTTTTTTAGCTTTCAAATTCTTAATTATGGATCACTGGTTGAATGGATTTTTAAAATGCGCAAAAGAGAGGAAAATAGCAGATACAAGTAGCTGTCAGCAACAAGAAAATGTTGACACTGTATCTGGATCAAGTGAAATTGATAAGTGTGTGTCGTCTGACATCTCCAAAGGAACAACTAGGAAGAAGATGAGAAAACTTCGTAAGTACGATATAAATTACTTGAAATTTGGATTTTCATGGACGGGAAATGAAGAGGAACCTATTCAATTATGTTGCGGTGAAACTTTAAAAAATGGAAGCATGAAACCATGTAATTTAAATCGTCATTTTGAATCGAAACATAATGAATGCAAGAACAAACCTGTCGAATTTTTTCAAAATAAACTAAAAAATTTAAAAGAATCTTAAAAAGTGATGTCGATCGTGTCAGGAGGTGAAAACATGAAAGCTTTAGAAGCTTCATATCCTGTGTTGCTATTAATAGCAAAAAGTAGTGCAGCGAAAACAACTGGTGAAACTTTGGTCAAGCCTGCAACAAAAATAATACCGGAAATTATGATCGGAGATAATGCAAAAAGATCTTTTGATAGATTTGTCTTTCAAATAGTACCGTTCATCGAAGAATCACTGAAATGGCTGAAAATATAAAGCAAACATTGTTATCCGATATACGTAAGAGTCGTTATTATGCGTTGCAGGTAGATGAATCCACCGACATTACAAATTTCAAATCTTCTAGTGTTCGTTAGGTACGAAAAAAATCAAAAAATTCATGACGACCTGTTATATTGCCAACCCTTGCCAGAACATACAACAGGAGAAGAAATATTCAACAGCATAAATACCTTTATGCATCAAAACAAGCTTGATCGGAAAAGTTGTGTTGGAATAAGCACCGACGGAGCGAAATCCATGGTCGGATCTAAAAAAGGGCTTGTTTCAAGGATTCAAGCTGTTGCACCAAATGCAAAGTCGACACACTGCTGCATACACAGGGAGGCTTTGGCTAGACATATGATGTCTACAGACTTAAGAAAAGTTCTTAATGAAACTGTAAAAATCATAAATTATAATAAAGGCCGTCCTCTAAATGCCAGACTTTTCTCTCAACTTTGCAAAGAAATGGGAAGCAACTATACACAACTTCTTTTCCATACCGATGTTCGTTGGCTTTCTCGTGGAAAAGTTCTTACTCGTTTATTTGAACTTCGGAATGAACCACAAGTTTTTCTTGATGAAAAGTTTGAATTGAAAAAGTATTTACATAATTGGAAATGGCTCAGTCAATTAGTATACCTGGCAGATATATTTACTGTATTAAATAGTCTTAATTTATCTTTACAAGGCAAGGAAATTTCTATATTTCATGTCCAAGATAAAGTGAACGCCACGTTGGCAAAAATGAAGTTAAGGCAAAAGCAGGTTAGTAATGGAGAATTTGACGCGTTTCCATCGCTTCATGAATTGCTCACAAGTTCAAATGAACAAATTGATGATGATGTGAAAATTACTATCATGTAGCATTTAAAAAGCTTACAAATGAATCTAGAAAAGTATTTCTCTGAATTGGACATTAATATTGAGATAAGATAAGATACCCTTTCAATAAAAACTAATTTATGCCAAAGGGTCTATCGTCAATAGAAGAACAACTTTTAGAACTAGCTTCTGATGGTTTCCTAAAAAATAAATACAGTAATAATACGTTATCATCATTTTGGCTACAAATACAGAATGAATTTCCTGAATTAACAGATAAAGCTCTAAGGTTCATTTTTCTATTTCGAAGTTCATATCTGTGCGAAGTTGGATTTTCGGCCCTTGTAGATATTAAGACGAAGAAGAGGAATCGCATTATAGATGTCGAACCACATCTGAGATTGAAATTAACAACTATAGAGCCAAATTTTGCTGAAATTTTATCTCACCGTAAGCAATGTCACTCCTCTCATTGATGATAAATTATTTCAAGTAAATAAAACTTTATAGTATCTTTATAAAGTTTATTCTATTAAAAATAAATCATATTTTTTGTTTACATGAACATATAAATTCAAATAAAATAGATATTTAATTTTTTAATATTTTAAATTAATGTATTAATTTATTCGTTTTAATTAATTAATTTATTTTAATTTATTCGTTTTAATTAATTAATTTATTTTAATTTATTCGTTTTAATTAATTTATTTATTTTAATTTATTCGTTTTAATTAATTTATTTTTAATTAATTTATTTATTTTGAAATTAATTAATTAGGGGTACTTGGTAATAATGAAAATTTAAGAAGGGGTCCGCGGATATCTGAAGTTTGAGAATCACTGATCTAACCTTAACACACTTATGCCGCCAAGTATTTAAGCTGACTGCTGTAACTAGTGTTGCCAGCTTTTTTTCTCGGAAAGTCAGGGTTTCAACATCGATAATTTATCGCCGACAGTGGTGATTTTTTTGACTATGTCGGTTATCAGGTGATGAATGCAACATCATTTTTAATTTCCTCCGTGTGGGGCGTACGCCTCATGTTGGGAATACGCAGAAGACACCGCGCTACTAGCAGTCCACAGACATGACCACCGCTCTTTCCAAAGCACAATAACACCTTTACGAAATCACAACTCACTTCTACCAAAACTCAATTATAATGAACAGCACCAAAACACAGATATTAATCATTAGACGACACCTCCAAGGAGTTGTCGCTTAATAATAGTGATAGTAGTAACATACAAACTGTTACGTGTTATTTACCAGTTCTCGTCAGGTAAATAAATAAATAAATGAAAGTATTTTCATTGTAAATATTGTAAATGTATAGAGGGCGTCCAGATGAGTTTTTTATTTTATTTTATTTTTTAGAGCGCTTTTGTATCTTCTGCTTTGAGATGTGTATAGAAAGGTTCTAGTCGTTATGTGGTAATTGTCATTGGTTGTTTACTATAGTATAATGAGCGGCTGCTTGCGGTAATGAATTTCTCTTTATTTAATGGTATAATAATAGCGGTGTGAAACAGTTTCATTATGGAGATTTACGTTTTATCGGCGAACTGTTTCTTCGAACAGGTTTAAAGTCTTTGAAGAAAGTGTACACAAAACAAAAAATGAATGGACGTTGATTATCTAGGTAATTTATTATTATTGTTGCTGTTGTTATATGTCCTGCCGCGGTAAGTATGAATTTTGATAAATTGTGAAGTTTGTGCCTTTGCCGCAATGGGTGAAATTAAGTCTCTCTGTTGAGAAAGCTAATTAATAATAATAATAATATTTTTTTTTTAAAACTGTAATAATATTTTATTTATCATCATACAGAGTATTTACATGTATGCAATAAATTTTCTGTTCAGTACAAAATGTAGAGTAGAGTCATTTTTTTTAAATGTAAATGTACATAATTTTTTTTTCAATATCAATATCATAGCTTATTATTATACAGCCTATATCAGTATCTTCATTATTATTATTATTATATACTGTACTGACTGTTTTGTTACATAATTTGCACTCTTTGATTATGAGGATTACTTTAGTTGAATGAGGCAGATTAATTCACCTACTTCGAAGCTTGGGTTAGCTTTTATGAAGAGAGTGGGATTAGCCCTTACTATTTATGTTGCTGTTACTGTTTAGGGATGGAATGTAGGCATTGGATGCTGGTGATTTGTGATGTGTATATTAGTGTTAATGGTATATTAACTTTGTTGGTATATTTTCCAGAGTTCGTGTTTTAATGTTCTGAAGTTGTGTTTCAAATTTTCTTGGTAGGTTGTTGAGTAGCGTAGTATCTGATGTGATCGCACAAAAGAACCGTAGGAGTTGTTGAAGGGTGTAAGGATGTAGAGAGTTGTTGTGAGTCGTGTTATACGATATGTGTCTGTTGTTTCGATAGGTGATGTTGAAGTAATTCCTTGGTAATGTTATGTAGTGTTTCAGATTTTTAATGCTTAGGATTCTGTGTATCGCCATGTACTGGTCGGATATTGGCTATCGTTATAAGGTGTCCAAATCACTGTTGACACAATTTTCCTATGTGATATTTCTAATTTTGTTAGGTGGCTGTTTGATGCGTTTACATAGACTGTTATACCGTATCTGAGTAGGGATTCGCAGATACCGTGATATAGGAGTTTTGTCTTGTTAGATGGAATAATGTCTTTTACTTGGAAGAGTTTTGCTGCGATGATACGGAGTTTAGTGGGTGTGTGGGTAATCTATGTGTCCATTTAAGGTGGCAATCTATGTAAAGACCAAGGTATTTTGCATGTGTTACAGGTTTGATTTCGGGACATTAGCAGGTTTTTTGTTGTTAATGTGTGACAGTGTATCGATAGTGGTGCTGGGCGCATGATTCTCGGGTTGTGTATTATTAACATTTGTGTTTTGGTGCCGTTGATTACAGTTGCGTTTTGATAGAAGTATGTTGTGATTTCATTTAGGTCTTGTTGTGCTTTGGAGAAAGCCGTGTTGATGGCTGTGTGGATTGCTAATAGTGCGGTGTCATCTGCGTAGTGAAATATTTGACTTTTTATGGCCAGGTTATGAACATGGTTAATGTATATGTTGAATAGAATGGGTGACCTTAAGGGACACCGTGTTTTATTTGTATACCTCGGCTGTGGCATGTATCTATTTTTGTTGCTTGTGTTCTGTTTGAGAGAGAGTTCCTGAACCAGGTATGCAGTGTTCCTCTTATACCTATTGAGTATAGTTTGGTGAGTAGTATGTCATGATCAAGCGTATCAAATGCTTTGGTTAAGTCAAGCAGTAAAAGGACGGCGTACAGTACTTGTTTTTATCGAGAGCTTTGTTTATTGCGTCGGCGATGTCTTCTAATAAAGTGATGGTGCTTTTTATTTTCTGAAAGCCGTATTGGTTTTGTGAGATGTTATTATTATTAATATATAGAGAGAGATTAGATAATAATAATAATAATAATAATAATAATAATAATAATAATAATAATAATAATAATAATATTTAATTGATTTCTAAAATATATACACATGCAATAATCGTCTTGAGTGACAATCAAACTTATAATTTTTACAAAATTCAGCGCTAAGTGCTCTACATTGGGATTTCAATAAACATTTTTAATAATACTTTTTTTGGTATTTTGTATTTACAACACATATTCATTCATATTAACAATTAAGATTATACTGAATTTTTTGTATAATGAATAACATATATTATTGTTATTTTACAAATCCAACATATTATTTTACAAAGCACAGCAACTAAGTGCTGCAGATTATGGTTCATTTTCCACATTAGATTTCTGTGAAAGAAACAAAAAAATTCAATATTTTTTATTATTAAAATTGTGATTATATATTATGCGTTGACAAAACATATTGTTCTGTTACTTTTACGGCTATTATAGCCTATTTTTATTTATGAGTGCCCCTTATTTTAAATACATTGACTTCTTTACCCAGGAAGATTTTTAGAGCATTATAAGTGTATTTTAAAGGAAAATATAGCAGAATAATTCAGGAAGAAAATTTTGTACATACCTTGTTTAGATGCTAAGATGACTTCATTCTCCATATTTCTGCTGTTAGGCTGTTAAAAACGGGGGAAAGAAAGGGGGTAGTGTTTGACGCAAGACTGGAAGAATAATTTTGAAAACCCATTATTTTTTCTAAAATAACATATATCATGGGTTATATGTATATATATTATTTTAGAAAAAAAAACGCGAGTTTTCAAAATTATTCTTCCCGTCTTGCGTCAAGCACTCCCCCCCCCCCCCCATTTTTAACAGCCTAACAGCAGAAATATGGAGAATGAAGTCACCCTAGCATCTATACCAGGGGTCCCCAAAGTTATTTGCCCGTCGACCCCTTCAAGAGTTTCTTGACTTTTTATCGATCCCCTATATTTTACTATTACGTAATTATAATAGCACAAGCAAAAAAAGACGCTTTATGTGAGTTTTTAGATTGTTTATTTTATAGTTACAGTGTTTATTGTATGTATAATATAGTATATATTATTATATTACTATTACTATCACTAGTAATATCACTGATATTACCAGTGATATTAATAAACTACTGGTATTACTACCAGCGCTGCTCAACTCTTCAACATAGAGAAGTTTAGTTCGTGAATGAATAACAATTGAATTATAATATGTATGTTGATGAATTTTACAACATTAACGCTCACTTGTATGTCGATGCGCAAAAATGAGACTGGGATCGAGTACTTGTAAGTATCAGTAAATAAGAACCATGCACGTGTTGCAATCTCGCTCCCACTGCGCCGGCCGGCAGGAACCACCAACATCCGTTTATTGGTAAATACGTCATTTTGGCTTACTTGATTGGCCTCAGTAACTATTTTCATGACCTTACTCCATCTTACAGGTCCTATTCATGGACCTGTAAGATGGAGGTACTGATCCCACGATTCACTCTTAATTGCGTTGTCATTACCTCCATGTCTTTTGTCATGGTGGTAATCCAAGTTAACCGAATTAAATATTACCCATACAATGATGTCTTATATTTTTCTGTCGATCCCTAACAATGTCATATCGACCCCTTTGGCGACCACTGATCTGAAGAATATGTACAAAATTTTCTTCCTTAATTATTCTGCTATATTTTCCTTTAAAATACACTTATAATGCCCTAAAAATTTTCCTGAGTGAAAAAAAAAAGCCGATGTATTTAAAATAAGGGACGCTCCTAAAAAAAACAGGCTATAATAGCCGTAAAAGTAATAGTTTCAAGAGTACAATGGGAATTTTCTCAGAAATAATACCTATATTATTATAATTACGGCTATTATAGCCTATTTTTGTTTAGGAGTGTCCCTTATTTTAAATACATTGGCTATTATTACTCAAAAAAGGATATATATTTCAGGACATTATGGGTGAGTATAGAAGGCAATTATAGCAGAATAAAAGAGGTGGAAAAATTTTGTACATACCTTGTTTTGATACTAAGATGTCTTCCAATTTCATGATCCTGCTGAAGGGTTGTTTATAACGAGAGGGGGGGAGGAAGGGAGCGTGGGGGGTGTTTTGACGCGGGAAAAATAAATTTGGAAACCCTGGTTTTGTATTAATAATATATATATGTATATATAAATATATTATCTGTATTACTAAAATCTTGGTATTTCTAGCCTGGCTCCCACTGATGAGACCTCAATAAAGGTCGAAACCGGTCTGGGTAGTGGCCCCTTGCCTTTAATACAAAGCATCATATATCTCCTCCGAGATGTGCTTTGCATTAAGGGTAAATATTAAGATTAGTGATCAGAGCTTAATCTATTTTTAACCATGAGTTGCTTGGTCTTGCACTACGTGCAGGGTCAGCTAGACTTGCAGGCGCAAACTTGACATGTTTGTCTGTTTACTTACTTGGGAAATGGAGTAAAACCAGGTTTAAAATGCTTGGTATCTTTAACATTTATTATACCCAAGGTAAAATACTTTCTACGTTTATATCTCCTCCTGAGATTTTTATTTAATAAGGTTAAAACACCTTATGGTAACTTGTTTTGGTAAAATACTTATAAGCTCTGTATTACTAAAATCTTGGTTAAAGAACAGTTTGGTTTTCGACAACGCCATAGTACTACCCAGCAAATCCACAGAATTGTTGAATACATCACCACCAGCTACAACTGGCGCCGGTGCACAGGAGCTATTTTCCTAGACCTATCCAAAGCATTTGACAAAATCTGGCATTTTGGACTCCTGCACAAACTTATCTCAGCCGGTACCTCACTAAAAATGGTTCACCTAATCCATTCATATCTTCAGAATAGATCAATGCAAGTTAAAATCAACGGTTCTACATCGTCCCAGCGTCATATCTTTGCTGGAGTGCCGCAGGGATCTCTACTGGCTCCATTGCTGTTTTCTGTATACATGTCAGACATCCCTCGCAATCCGATGACTTCCATTTTGGCCCTGTATGTGGACGATATGGCAATACTAACCAGATCTCTCAAACCCCACTTCGTTACCAGAAAGCTTAAAGAAAACCTTCTAAAGCTGGAGGGTTGGTTCTCCAAGTGGAGATTGGAAGTCAACCCCCTGAAAAGCTCAGCCGTTCTTTTCTCAAAAAAGGCCAATGTCGCCTGCAGGAGATGTGTTACTATTCAATACTATAATTCCCTGGCAGACAGACAGAAACAAATTACCTGGGTATGATTCTCGACAAAAAGCTATCTTTCAACCAACACATCAAGTCTGTGTGCGCAAAAGCATCTAAAGCCATAGCTCAGATCTATCCGCTAATTAATAGAAATAGCAAGCTCAGTAACAGAATCAAATTGCAACTATACCAGATTACGATTCGTCCTATAATCACCCATGCCTCTCCGGCCTGGAGCCACACTTCTAATACTAACATTATCAAAATACAGCGAGTGCAGAACAAGTGCTTGAGAATGATTCTGAACGCCCCGTGGTATGTTAGAAACAACCAACTCCACAGAGACACAAATATTCCCTATATTCTCTCTTTTCTACAATCCTTAGCATCCAAGTTTTTCCTAAAGACGTCCACACATCCCAACGATTTGGTTCAACAAGCTGCAGCATACGAGCGAACGGACAAATTCAAATATAGAAGACCGAAAGCTATATTAGCCTCCTATAACGATGCATAATCTCCATGCCCGTTCAGGAGAGCAAACTGCTCTTAAATTTTACCCTCACTGTAACTACAACAGATAGCGGGGAATATGAAAAGCATTTTGCTTCACCCTTAAAGACATAAATGTCAATTGTCAAACCTTGGTATTTCTAGCTGGCTCCCACTGATGAGACCTCAATAAAGGTCGAAACCGGTCCGGGTAGTGGCCCCTTGCCTTTAATACAAAGCATCATACAGGAGATGTGCTTTGCGTTAAGGGTAAATATTAAGATTATTGATCAGAGCTTAATCTATTTTTACCATGAATTACTTGGTCTTGCACTACGTGCAGGGTTAGCTGGACTTGCAGGCGCAAACTTGACTTGTTTGTCTGTTTGCTTACTTGGTAAATGGAGTAAAACCAGGTTTAAAATTGCTTGGTATCTTTAACATTTATTATACCCCAGGTAAAATACTTTCTACATATATAAATATATATATATATATATATTATTGTTATGTTTAAGCGCGCTTTTGGGGAGGGGGGAGAGAAGGGAAAGGGTTTACTTATGGGGAAACTGGGGCAAGGGAGAGCGTTAACGGGGTGTGGACCGTTTCGGTCGACTTTTCTCCTCCCCTCCCCCCCAAAAAAGCGCATATATATATATATATATATATATATATATATATATATATATATATATATATATATATATATATATATATATATATATATATATATATTTATTTATTTATTTATATGTATATATATATATTTATTTATTTATATGTATATTATTAATACAAAACCCGGGTTTTCAAATTTATTTTTCCGCGTCAAAACACCCCCCCACGCTCCTTTCCCCCCTCGTTATAAACAACCTTCAGCAGGATCATGAAATTGGAAGACATCCTAGTATCAAAACAAGGTATGTACAAAAATTTTCCACTTCTTTTATTCTGCTTTAATTAACTTCTATACTCACCCATAATGCCCTAAAATATATATACCCTTTTTTGAGTAATAATAGCCAATGTATTTAAAATAAGGGACACTCCTAAACAAAAACAGGCTATAATAGCCGTAATTATAATAATAGTGTTTAAGAGGAGTAGCATGCGAATTTTCCCAGAAACTATACCTAATACCTATATTGTTCTGTTTTATTTTATTTATTTATTATTATTTTTTTGACAATGAAATTCATATAAATCCCCCCCCCCTTTTTTTTTGTATTAATAATAGTTACTGTAGTTAATTTATAGTTACGGTTGAATAAGGTTACATTTTTTTACAGTATTTATACACTAACAGTAAATTATATATATATATATATATATATATATATATATATATATATATATATATATATATATATATATTGCAATTTTCGATTCTCGGATTATGCATTATTAACGTCTGTGTCTTGATGCCGTTTATTACAATTGAGTTTTGGTAAAAGTATGTTGTGATTTCATTTAGGTCTTGTACGCGTGGATAGGCTTATGTGTTCGTCAGACATGTTTGTAATATATTTCACGGTTTGATCAAAACCGTGAAATCTATGACAAACATTTAGGTCTTGTGTTTTGGAGAGAGCCGCGTTGATGTCTGTGTGGACTGCTAGTAGCGCGGTGTCAACTTTTTTTTCTTTTCATCGTTCAACGTTACTGACTAGATGGGCGAAGCAAATATGCTTTTATATTCCCCTTTGTCTGGGTTGGTGTACAGATGAACGGGGTAGTTTTGAGCTTTATGCTCTCCCTTTGTGGGCAGTGTAGTTAGTTAAAATCAGCTGGGAGCAGGATTGTTTTTGGTCTTTTGTGCTTGTTGTAGACTGTCTCATCATATTCTTAAGATTGACTGATCAGTGGGTTAGGATGAGCGATTGCTCTGGTGAAATACTTCTCTGCTAGGTCATGTAGTAGGGGAGCTATGTATGCGGTTTTGGTCTCCCGATGGATCTGTGTGTTTCTGACGTACCACGATGCATCCAAGATCATCCGTATGCATTTATTTTGTATCCTCTGGAGTTTTAGGATATTAGACTGTGAGGTGTGGCTCCACGCTGGGGAGGCATACGTGATTACAGGGCGTAATACCATATTGTATATTAGTAGTTTATTTTGTGCGTGAAGTTTACTTCTGCGGTTGATCATGGGGTTTAATGTGACTGTTGAATCTAATCTGTTTTGTCCAGTCTAATTCCCAGATACGTGCTTTCTGTTTGCCATGGAATCTTTTCCCCATAGAGTTGGATGTCCTCATTGATGAGTACTTTTCTTCTGGTGAAAGGCATAGCTGAGCTTTTCTGTGGATTGACCTGAATCCTCCAATCTGAGAACCACTTTGCAAGAGAGGAGATGCTATCCTGTAGTCTTTTGGTTGCCAGCTTGGGGCTGAGAGATCTGGACAATATTGCCGTATCATCGGTATATAAGGCAGTGATGGTTGTTCTTGGGTTTTGTGGGATATCAGCTACGTAATTGAGAAGAGTAGGGGGGGGGAATCAGAAGAGAGCCTTGGGATACACCTGCCAGAATTTTTCTTCTGGATGATATAATTCCATTGATTTTTATTTGCATTTATCTGTCTGAGAGATAGGATTTAATCAGTCTTATGATGTTTATGCGTATGTTGGCTTTTATAAACTTGCAGAGTAGGCCCTGGTGCCATACTTTGTCGAATGCCTTTGCTAGATCCAAGAATACGGCTGCAGTGTGCTGGTTCCAATTAAAGCCGACTGCGATGTGTTCTACCGGCGGTGTATTTGTCGAGTGGCACTGTGCTCCTTTCGGAAACCAAATTGCTCATTAGGGATGATTTTAAGTTTCTCTGTCGCATCTTGTAGTCTGGAGAGGATAACTCTCTCTGCGAGTTTGCCAAGGCTGAATAGTAGACTAATGGGCCTGTAACTTTGGGGAAGTTGTGGGTTATTTCTAGGCTTTTTTATAGGTGTTATATCAGCAATTACTTAAAATAAGGGGATATTAAATCCCACATAGTTTTAAAACCGAATAAGAAACTCAAAGATTGGAATCAGAGAGTTTCTTGCCGAATATAGTAAACTATAAAGTATCGGCGACACTAGTGTTAACAAATGCAAGTGATCCTAGTACGTAGTACAATACTGGGGAGCTCGTTGCAAAGGTGGAGAAGTTCAGATCGCTATTCTTAGGTATTTTCCATAATGCAAGTGATCCTAGTACGTAGTACAATACTGGGCAGCTCGTTGCAAAGGTGGAGAAGTTCAGATCGCTATTCTTAGGTATTTTCCATAATGTAAAAACACATTTCCTAGGAAATGTATGCTGTTATTACATTATGGAGGGAGGTCACTACCCAGACCGGTTTCAGCCTTTTTTGAGGCTTCATCAGTGAGTAGCTAGACCTAATAATACCAAAGTGTATAGCGAAAAGAACTTATATACTCTGCGAACGAGTTATCCAAACGGTGCAACCATTAAGTTACTTAAATATAAAGAGCTAATAAGCTTCATTTCGGCAATGAAAACATTATTGTACTACGTACTAGGATCACTTGCATTTGCTAACGCTAGTGTCGCCGATACTTTATAGTTTACTATATTCGGCAAGAAACTCTCTGATTCCAATCTTTGAGTTTCTTATTCGGTTTTAAAATTATGTGGGATTTAATATCCCCTTATTTTAAGTAATGTTTTCATTGCCGAAATGAAGCTTATTAGCTGTTTATATTTAAGTTATATCAGCAATTTTCCAGGCTATGGGAAACTGTTGTAATCTGATTATTGCATTTAACTGCGTACTGCAGTGATTCTCAACCTATGGGACGCCCTCTTTCGGGGTGCGCGAGAAAGTGGTAATCAAAAGAAAAACTACTTTATTGAAACAAAAGCATTTAATGAAACTATTTATTTACACAAAAACAATATAAAAATAAAAACATGAAATACACTCTGAAAATAAAATAATAAAATGCATAAAATTCACTGTACTGAATAAACTAGTTACGTTTACTCGGACATATCAATATTGTAAAATATACCGAGTAAATAATTAAAAATAAACAATAACAATGAATCTAAAATTAAATGGCTTCCTTGGTTCTGTATTGCGGAGTAAAGCTTTTCATATGATGGTGATACATTGAAAATTAACACTCTTAGTTCTCCTTCTTTCTTTAGTTCTCTTTAACTGAGATCTATATTTTGTTTTTTAAGGCAGCCACTTCAGAAAACCCGATTTCACAAAGATAAGATGATGGAAATTGCAAAAGTGCACGAAGAATTGGTTTACAAAACTAACTTTTCAACTGCTGTCCATTGCAAAATCGAACATAAGCAATTAAATGACAATTCTTGTTGCTATTCAGGTGTTGTGGCTCTTCTTTCTATTGGTTTACAAAACAATAACTTTTTAACCTGCTGTTAATCCACTGAAAAATCGAACATAAGCAATTAAATGACAATTCTTGATGTTATCTGTTGCCTCGTCAAGCTGAATTGAGAATAATTGGTCACAATGCTTCGACAAAAGCTGTTGCACTATATCTTCACATATACGAGTGTTTCAAAAGTTCCAACAATCCATTGTTGGACCGTTTAAAAGAAGAACTGAAGAAAAAACGGCCAAGATTAATGCACAAAATGGTGCTCTTTCATCAAGACAATGTGCCGTCCCGCATCGGCTGTCGCAATGGCGAAATTGCACGAATCCAGGTTCGAATTAGTTCCACATATCCACCATATTCTCTGGACTTGGCCTTGTGTGACTTCTTAAACACTTAAAAATTTGGCTCGGTGGGAAAAACTTTTTTCTTCGAACGAGGATGTCATGAAGGCTGTCAATTAACTATTTTCCACAATTTGACAAATCCTACTTTTTAGATGGGATGAAAAAATTGAAAACTCGTTGGACCAAATGTATAGATTCGAAAGAGACTATGTTGAGAAATAAAGGTGATTTTTTCCAAAAAAAAGTTTAAATTATTTTTTACCAAACTTTTCAAACAATCCTCGTATCACCAATTCGCCGAGTAACAGTATCATTTGATAGAGATATGCACTGTAGTTATTTAGTAAAACTTTCTCCAAGCATAGTTTCCACAATATCAATCACAACCGGCAGAATTAGATCTTCTCCGATAGGTGGGGCTTTTTGCACCTAGCTGTTTTATATGCAACTTTGTAAGAAGCTAGTAAAACTTTTTCATTTACAGACAAAGCTTTTTTTAATACTAGATTTTTGCATTTCAAAACATTTCAGTTCGGCAGCAAAGACCTCTCCAGGTTTGTTAACATACTCCTTATGAAGTGTTTCCAATGTCGGCTAAGCTAACGCCTTTTTTTATTCCCGTATAGGAAGTTTACGAGCGTTTTAGCCCTATCTAACTTTTTGGAGACTGAGTGGGCAGTCTCAGTCTCCACTGGTAGCCAATCAGCGATAGCTGACCCAACGTTATCGCTAATTAAGTGGCACGCAGTGAAGAGACGACTCAACAAGTATCACCATCTCGTGGTCCCTAACCCTAACACAATATATTTAATGTCTGAAATAATGTGTGTTCTACGGTCGATTTTCTTGATTTTACGGGACAAAAAAACCCAGTTTCCGGGAGAAAAACCGGCCTGGTCGCCCGTGCCAGGGATCAACTAACTCGGTAACTGGTCTAAAAAAGGCTTAGAAAAATATCCTCTAGATTCGAAACGAAGTCTTCCTTCGCACGGTCAAGCGCCATGGTGTGCAAACGCCACGTCTTTTAAGTTTATTGGTTTCATACTATCAGCCGCCAAAATTTTCGAACAAATAACACACAGTTCAGTGGATGTGGCGTTTGCACACCACGGCGCTTGACTGCACGAAGGAAGACTTTGTTTCGAATCTAGTCATCGACTAGAGGAAATTTTTCTAAGCCTTTTTTCTACCGGTTCTCGAATTAGTCGATCTTTGGCACGGGAAAGCGGGTTTTTTCTCCCGGAAACTCGGGTTTTTCGTCCCGTAAATTCAAGAAAATCGACCGTAAAACCCACATTATTTAAGACATTAAATATATTGTGTTAGGGTTAGGGACCACGAGATGGCGGCACTTGTTGAGCCATCTCTCTTCACTGCATGCCGCTTAATTAGTGATAGCCTTGGGCCAGCTATCTCTGATTGGCTGCCAGTAGAGTTTGAACTGCTCACTCAGTCTCCAAAGTTAGATAGGGCTAAACGGCTTCGCCTACTCCTTATACGGGAATAAAAAGCCGTTAGCTAATTTTTTTATTTTTTTCGATAACACAGTGTCTTTCTTCATCATTTACTTCAGTTTTTGTAAAACCGAAATCTAAATATTCTGCTGCATACTTTCTTCATTTTACATTTTACTTTCGGAGTGATATACTGTGAACCTGGATTTGTTGACGTCGACGCTCTACAGTCATCAGATGCCCGCTTACCTCCAATTAAAAATTTATCCATTTTTCTATACTAGTTTCATCAAAACACCAACTTCTTCAGGTGTGTAAATAATCGCAAAAAACTGGAAAAAATGACAAGTTAAAAAACATAGTCTTCTCATATGAATAGTAACAATCAGGTTTGAACTGGTGTCCGCATGGCAGGTCTAGCGTGAGGCATAAGTGAGTGGCCACTGACTCGAGAATGCCATAACGATCGCTGCGCTGTGAGAGTCAGGTAAGCTGTAACTTAAATTATTGTTTATGTGTGATGGGTCCAGAACTATTTGTTTTGATTCTAGGATACGTCTCTCTAGTTCGTCACCGCATTTATGGATAGTGGTCGTAAGATTCCAGTTTATCTGGTGTTGACGTTCTTCTAGATTGGAGTTAGCGGAGAAAAGAACATGACTGGAAAGGTCGCTTGCACGGGTTCTCTTGTAAGAGATGTCACGTTGATGTTCTTCAAGATGTAGTGAGACAGACTTATCGGTTTGTCCATAATAAGGTTTACCTTAGCTGCAGATGATTTTCTAAACTCCTGGAAACTGAAGTTGGTTGTGTTTTTGTTTGGGTTGACTCAGGAAAGAACGAAGTTTTGGTATGGTGGTGAAGTAAGTTTTAATGTTAAATTTCTTCATAATTTTCGCCAGTTTTGGTGATAGAGAGCTTACAAACGGCAATTGAATGTGTATAATAGAATTGAAGTTATCTTCTTGCTGAGGTTGAGGACGTGGATATAGACGTTTAGTTATGCTTCGAGATAAATAGCCGTTGTTCAAGAACGTGCTTTTGAGGTGGTCAAGTTCTATTTGAAGATCTTCTTCTGAAACAAGAGATCTCGCCCGGTGGGCCAGAATGGAAATAATACCAAGTAAGTGGGGAGGGAAGTGATGAGAGGGGGAATGTATCTGTCTGTGTGAGTAGTTTTACGAAAAATCGAAAATTTGAGTTAATCATGCAACCTAGTGATCTTTAAATCCAAAAAGGCGAGTACGCCGTTAATCTCATGTTCTAATGTGAATTTGATGTTCTGGTGGCGATTATTCAACATTAAAACCTTACGACCACTATCCATAAATGCGGTGACGAACGAGAGAGAGAGAGAGAGACGTATCCTAGAATCAAAAGAAATAGTTTTGGACCCATCACACATGAACAATAATGCAAGCTACAGCTTACCTGACTCTCACAGCGCAGCGATCCAGTTCTGGCGCTCTCGACTCAGTGGCCACTCACTTATGCCTCACGCTAGACCTGCCACCCAGACACCAGTTCAATTAGACTGTTACTATTCCCAACTTGTTTATATAGGAAAACTATGTTTTTTAACTTGTCATTTTTTCCAGTTTTTTTGTAATTATTGTAATTATGTTCCCAGTCAGTATAATCATTTTTTAAAATATCTACAAGCCGAATGAATAGAAGTTATAATAGACAGCGAGTGGACTTGTGTATTCTTATTGTAGTCATCTGGTATGTAGTGACAATATTAGTGTTTTGTTTAGAATGGAGCAGCTGTTGTATATCTTTTTTTTTGTTTTGTTTTGTATAAATATGATATTAGGTGAAGGCAGAGAAAGAGAGTTGCGCAGATCTTACCAGAGTAGCATAATCACTGAAGCATGAATGCTGCTATTATTTTTAAAGGGAGGGAGGAGGAGACAGATTACTTGATTGCTATTGTTATTTTTCCTGAAGAAAACTGATTATCTCTAGGTCAACGCATGAAGAATTTGATATGATTACCAAGGGTTTAAAATTCTATACAGTTACTTTTTTTCTTTCTCTCCTTGTTAGTTATATTTCTTAATCATCAGAGATTATTATTGTTGTTGTTGTTGTTGCAGGAGCACCTCCATGGAGTGGAAAGACTCATCGCGGAGACTCAAAGTGTCCTCAAAATATCTCTCGTACTTTTCTTTGAATCCACATACAGACAAAGCACTCAAAGCTAATTCTGGCAATCCATTCCATTCGTTCACTATTCTCCAAGCGAAAAATCTAGTTCTCATACTCTTGCTAACAACACTCTTACCCGTGATGACCAGTGATGACCTCTCATCCGGTCCCTCCAGTCCAAGCGCTGAAACAACCACTCTATATTAGTTCTACAAAATCCTTCAACTCCAAGTTCCCAA
Organism: Typopeltis vanoorti; assembly: GCF_054136105.1. NCBI lineage: Eukaryota > Metazoa > Arthropoda > Arachnida > Uropygi > Thelyphonidae > Typopeltis > Typopeltis vanoorti. The sequence continues at coordinate 94,392,521 of NC_143560.1, read as the reverse complement.
CCTTTTGAAAGCGGAGAACTCCTATTTTAATTTTAAAAATATGGCTGACCACTGTGGTAAGGATTGGAGTTGACTAATTTTATCATTAATTATAGGCTATGCTTTTGCATACTCCGTAAATAATATCATCATCTAATGACTTCAGATGTTGATGTTGTTTGAACAAGTTCAGAAATGTTTGCTAAATTTTACCAACTTGCACTCTCAAGTTAGTTTCCAGATTTATTCAGTTTCTATATTTTGATTTGGTGAATAAAAGTGCTGAAAAAGTCCGTTCATATAAATAAGTCATAGCATATGGCATTAAATGTTTCAGCGTAACATAAAATATCATCATTATCAAATTCCCTACATGTACCCTCGAGGGAGGGATATACAGGAACTAATGATAGTGCTACATAAACAGTTACATCATTAATAACTTCCTCTCAGCAATTTTCCTGCAGATTAGCCTGTTGTCTGTCAACATTCCAATATTATCAGATCTTATATTTCTGTCTTCTGAGGCATTTTTTCTGTATCAATCCGCCTACATCCTGGTCTTCTTTTGGGTCTTTTTATTGCCATCCTGGCAAACAACACTTATTTTGTTAATCGTTCCTCTCCCATTCTGCTTAAGTATCCATACCACCTAAATTTAGCTCTGTAACACATTGCCGAATGCTAATACTGTCAAGTTCCTTTCTGATATCCTCATTTTTAATATGATATTGCCTTTGATGCCATCTGTTCATGCCCCTAATCTTTCTCAGGACATTCATATTTGTAGTCTCCAGTTTTGATCAAGTGTTTTATTTCTAACCCATCTTTCGGATCCATAATTTAAAATTGGTTTGAACAGTCTTGTACACAGCTAGTTTAGTATTTTGACTAATCTCTCTCTTATTCAATATAAATGTATTCAATTGACTTCCTATCATACCAGCTATATTAATGGAGTTGTCTATTTCCAAATTTAATTTGTCATCTTTATTGAAAATTGTGCCTAAATAGCTGAATGTGTACTTGTTCTATAGGTTCTCCACTCGGGATGCAGTTGATGCTTTCAGTATTTTTGCCTATTTTCATTGTTTTTGTCTTTTTAATGCTGATTTTCATTCCAAATTTATTACAGCAGTTATTTGATTTGGTGAAGGAATCCTCAGGACTTTTCCTGGATTTATTTAGGAGTATAATATCATCTGCATAAAGTAAAGAGTTGACTCCAATTTTGATATCCGGCTTAATTATTATTATTATTATGATTATGATTATTTGACACCTCCAGGGAGTCCAAAGACTCATCGAGGGAGAGTGTGCCAACAGCATCGAACGATCTGTCCCCTTCCAACCACTAACCTCGTCCCCTTCCAACTACTAATACCACTTTCTTTCATAATGCGATCCATATAGATGATGATGAATAATAGTGGAGATAATGTATTTGTATTTGATGATAACCTAGGTGTCACACACCTAGGTTATCATCAAACCAACTTCCTGTACCTCCTTTAATCTTAACTGCCGATTTACATTTGAAATAGAGATTGTGTATTGCTGGATATAATGTCCCATCTACGCCATATAACTGGATCGTTTTGAACAGCTTTCCTCTTGGCACCGTGTCGTATGCCTTTTCCAGATCTACAAATACATATCCTTATTATATTCACATGATTTTTCAACCATCTAGCTTAAAGTGGAGATCTGCTCCTGACAATCTTTGTTTGGCCTGAACCTAGCTTATTCTTCTCCGGCTTCTCCTCCACAATTTTTCTTAGCTGTTTCTCAAGAATATTTGCATAAATCTTACCAGGAACACTCAGTAGAGAATTTCCTTTGTAATTCTCATATTCAGCTTTATTCCCTTTTTTATAGATAGGTACTATGATCACTACACTTCAATCAGCTGGAATACAACCCTCTGACCAGGCCCTCTGGTCGAATATCATCGAATGCGTTGAAGTACGCATTAAGTAGATGTGACTTGAACTCTCCTGTATCTCATGTTTATGATTCATTTTGGAATCTGACCGTATTGTGAGATTTTGGAAATTAAGAAAAGCTTTTTCTGATTCTAAAACAGGTCTTGGGCCAACGTTTTTAAGGATAACAAATGACTCATCAATATCAGAATTGTGACCAATAACACAAGCCTACACTATGTCGTGCAGTAATTCAAGTATACTAAGTATTACGATAATAACATCAATTTCTTCTATCATGTATTTATTCTTCGCACAATGTATCATAGACTCGTTTTTTTTTTTTTTAATATTCTGAGAAAATCGTTGAAATGATGTCTTATTTTGTCGTGGCGACAAATTTGAGAAGCCTGTGTTACCGAAGTATCTTTAAAACATCTTAGAAATAAACGAAAAGTATAAATGATAAGTGCCGAGATTCTATTTGGTGATTCGAACATTGCTAAAGTAGTTGTGAGTACTGTTTTCTGTTTGAGCACATCATAATTTATTTTAGGATGTTAATTTTCATGTACATCAAGAACCTTGTGTAAATATTGGGACTTCACAGAATGCAATTAAACGACCTGATGAGAGTTTTAGGATTCTGTACAAATAGTGCAGTCAAGGAGCTTAACTTTCTTGGCAAGAAGTTATGATAATGAATTTTATACCATGCTTTTCATAAAAAAAGAGATTGCAGTGATCTTTCTGAACATGTTATGTTAAATGTATACATTTACATCTCCAGCCAATGGAAATCGAGTCATTTAAAAGAAGTTTGAAAAGTGTTCCACAAGACAATCGCCATATTATGTCGCTAATTTTCCAGTCGTTCATTCTCTTTCTATTCATTACAGGTATCTTTTTTTTTTTTTTTCTTCAAAACGCACTATTTGTCCTTTTGCGGAATGAGACGAGAGAGAGGAAAAAAAACAAAAAAAAACGAAAGTCTATGTGGGATCGCCGAACTCAACTTCATTTGAAAAAGCACTTTTATTTCTTATATTTCTTACATCATTGACAAGAATCAAAATGTTTTTCCAACTAAATGCGCCAAATTTGTTCTTTCCACTACAAAGTGCATTTGTGTTGATAGAGGTCGGATTGGATTTAGATCTTTCTGCACAAACTTGCTTCTTGTTCACATTTCTACTTTTTAGAGATCTACTAAAAAGTAGAAGTGTTTCGAACTTTCATGAGAAGACCATAAATTTGCACATTTCTGAATGAAGTGGTGAAGATATTCTTATAATCGATTACGGACACACTAGAAAGGCTTGTGTAGCTCAGTAGAAGTGGCGCTTGCGTCCTCTGCTCTTGGTCGCTCGAAATTAGACTTACGTTCGAGTCTAGTCGCCGACTGGAGGAACTTTTTCGAAGCCAATTTTCGACCGGTTCCCGAGTTAGTCGATCTTTGGCACAGGCAAGCAGGATTTTTCTCTCGGAAACTCGGGTTTTTCGTCCCGTAAACTCAAGAAAATCGACTGTAGTACCACATTATTTCAGCCAGTAACCTATCCTATTAGGGTTATGTATCAAGAGATGGCAGCACTTGCTTGCCAGCCTGTTCATCGGTGGCTGCCTATAATTAGTGGTAGACATGGGCCAGCTATCTCTGATTGGGTAATGGTGGAGATTGAACTGCCCACTCAGTCTCCAAAAGCTAGATGGCGTATAAAGGCCTCGCCTATTGCCTGTAAGGGAGTAAAACGCGTTAGCTGATTTATGTATTTATTTATTTTACGAACATTAGAACATCTCATCCTATTTGTGATGAAGTGAAGCATGCAGCGATGTTATTTGCATTTTGTTTGTACTAGGGAAAACCCTCCCGTAAATTTAGTTCATAGCCTGATTTAATTAGTTAATTTATTTATTTTAGCAATATAGTTTATTTTCATTTTGTAATCAGTGGCAGCGATCTCCATCGAAGGCTTCTTGCATATTTTTCAATTAGAGACACTTTTTGCAGTCTCGAAGTGTATTCCATTGCAGCTGTTTCGAAATAAGAATCGTCGGCATTTGAATTGAGTCTTCGTTTTTGGGAAGAAATGAAATAAACAACTCCTCTGATGCCTTTTATTCTCCAAAGGGAGTAGATGGTTCTCTGGTAGCACTAATAATCTTTAGGAATCTGTAAGCAGCCCATCTCCAATAACAGATGTCATGGTACTAGATCATTTTGAAGACTTCAAAATGAGAGCATAGTACAAAACTGCCATAATCTCATGATCCTAAACCTTATCTCGTATTATTGTCTGAAATAGTGAGGATTCTACAGTCGATTTTCTGGTTTAAGGGTTTCAAGGCACGAGTTTTCGAAAAACAAATTCTTTCTTGCCTGCTAAAAATCAATTAACTTCAGAACCGGCTGGGGAAAAAAATGCCTAGATAAAGTTTCGCTAGTTGCCACTAGAATCAAACCGATAACCGTCTTTCTTCTGGTTGGCTAGCATTTAGGAAAATAAGGTATTGCCATATGGCTACATAACGAAATAAAAAGGGTCTCCACCTCTAACCCACCGAGGGTGAAGTTATTCCTTCTAGAATAAGGCGATGTCTCTAATATTACTAAGAAGTGTTTGTTTTTATATTGTGTGCGGTCACAGTCTACTATCGATCCTGCTTCTCACATGGATTAGAAACCAGAGCTTCTTTTCGGAGGGGAATAAAAAACTATGCTTATTTCCGTTAAAGGTTGCATTAATTCTAGAATAGGATCTGAAAATAAATAAATAAATAGTATGAAAAATCAACCAAGAAAAATGTTCCTTTAGTCGCTCGATCGATTTTTCTTCTGCAGACCAAACGGCACTGAGGTTAAAAGGAGGCTAAAAAAAAAAAATCTCAGGCCTTGGCCCAATGGGTTGCATATCACTCTTCAACGAACAGGTTGTGGTTTGAATCTCTCTATGACATGGATGTTTGTGAAAGTCTTTAGGTGGCAAACTCTTTCAGTGTGAAACCACCACCGTCCTACTTATTCGAGGCCTTAAAGTAGCTTGAAGAAGTATCTTTAGTCTCTAGCTCCGTTCTTCCGGATTATTTTATCCATAGTTTTGGTACTAAATGTAC